>NC_140919.1:29160848-29760848 GCF_045865225.1 Trachurus japonicus
CATTCGCACAATTAGCTTTGGCTTCAATCTTTAGCCAGAATCCCCAAATATCAACAGCTCAAATCAAAGGACTCCCATTATATAGATAGTGTTGACCCAGGGCAAACTTTACAGTGGTTTTTATCTTTGACGTTGGACTACTGCCATGAAAATATTGTCATGGGACTGCATATCGATAATATTCATGTAGAATCAAGTTCTGTGCAAGAATAGCTGAGAAAGCTTGTGAAAATAAGATTTGAATAGCAGGGTTTATGTTTTCCCTAAGAGCTCAAGAGAGTGTATCACCACAGCCCTGTGAAATCACAACTGTGGGGATCGGCAGCAGGTTTATCCACCAGTGGTACTTAAGTGGTAATTTAGTTTATTTTTTGAGTGGTACAAGACACAGCCAGGATTAGAGTTTAGTACTCCTTGACAAAGAAAAAAGAAAAGTAAATCACAAAGGGAAGCTTCAAGTCATATCACAGGAGTTCTTTTGTTGTTCGGATTCAGCCATGTTCCCCACCAAGAGTGAACTAAGACAAAGCCAGACAGGTCTGCAGGAAGGATATGAAATTGTGTAACAGGAGAGGGAGGAAGTTTACAAACGCCTGGATGGAAATCAGGAGTTGAGCAGAAACTAGAAAATCAGTTTGATGTGTAATCATGGATCGTTGGTCAAGTACTTAGAAGGAAAGGGAAAAGAGGAGGGACGGCATCTTGGTCAGACACACCCTGGCATTCTTCAGAACTAATGATTATTGTCTTTAATCTTTGAGCCTCCCCTCTGCTTTCCACAGTATCATATGCTTTTCTGAGTGTCTGTGAGCATAGTTTCTGAGCTGCCAAGTACAGTAAAGGAGTTAAGTACTCATTCAGGGCTTTCATCTTGACTTTACCACTCCAGAGAGCTAATTGAAGAATGTTAAAATGGTCGAAACCAGCTGACATTGTAATGTAAGCACTGGGAAAGAACTGGAGAGAAAATGGTTATGGGGTTTTTCAAGAAACATCTCTTTTGAGAAAGCAGCTCAAGTGCAGCAGTAGGTCAGTGAACCCGGTCCAGAGGGCAGCACCACTGCAGCAACCACAAGCTGTGAGTCCACCTTAAATTTTCACATGTTTGTTTTTCTTCAAGTGCTTTAAGAAGAAGTCTACCCTAGAAAACTATTTAACCTTATTTGCACAATAGCAAAATATGTTGATAAGAGGCGAGGAAAAGGGAAGTCAAGATGCAAATCCCAGACACCTTCATACAAAACAGAACCTAGGAGATTTTGAATAAATCCAATTGATTCAAAACCACCAAATGACAACAAGAAAACCTACAAAGAGACAAGCCAATCCAGAATGGACTGAACATGGTGGTAAAAATACACAGAGATGTTTAAAGTCATGAGGTAAAACCTTTAAGCTATGTAAATATGTGTATTAACTTCTAACAGTACATTTAAATGACATGCTGTCACAAGGGCTTTATCCTCATTAAGTAATTAACTTCATATTTACTTGGGTGTTCAGACATGTTAATACAGAAGAATAACGCATAATCAGAAAGATAAACCTCTTAAACAAACACAAATTGATTGTTGAAATCCAAATATGAAATTATATGAACTTAGTTTTAGGGAAGTGATAGTGAGCCACTGACGACACAGTAAAAGCCCTGGAAGAGAAAACTAAAGAGTGCTACCCAGCACACTGAAGAGGGAGGACAGGGTGGGGTGAGTGAATTGTAGGGCAGGAAGAGAGAGAGTTGCGTGAGTGAGTGATCGACCTGACCTTTGTGAGTCAGCGAGAGTGTAATCTCATTTTGTGTGAGCTGCTCTCGACGGCGATAAGAGTCCCAGACACTGTGAGGTGAATGCCTCACTGGGAGGAGTGGTGAGGAATGTGAGCCTGTCACCAGAACAACAAGTCCCAGCTCCAAGTACAGCGCAACACACATTGTGAACAACATTATGGTCGTGTTGTTTCAATGTTGTTTCAATTAGATGTCTTCACACGATCTTCTTTCCTGAGGCTAATGTCTGACTCCGGGGAATGACAGGGAAGTGCCAGAGATTGATTAATGTTGGTCTAGCTTTAAAGGTGCTTACGATCTTTCACTACAAACAGCTTTTGTATCAGGCCTAATGACAATGAAATTAAGATAACTACCACCACTACCACCCTCTCTCTGTGAAAGACTTGCAGAGATGATAAAAAAACATGCTGTATACAAAAAGTCTAAGAAAGAGGGCACACTCAACATCTGTTCAAAGTAAGAAAATTCTCTCAACACTTCAAATCAGTATTACATGAACCAGATCTTGTTTTCTGTTTCGGTATAACCTGGCAAGATACAACTTGAGACAGATTTGGAGATATTCTAAGATTTATTTTTTCTCTGGGAAAAAGGTAGATTCAATAACAGAAGATTTCCATGGAGAAGGTAGGGTAATTCTTCTTACCAAATAACATCTTGACAGGTTATGTCAGGAGCAGCAACAGGTGCAAGAAGAAACCAACACACTTGTTGTAATACTCTAAATAAAGCAAATTGATGACATAATACAGTGTAAAGTGTGGCCCCAGTTAGTTTTTTGAAGTGGGAACTGTACCAAAATAGCCCAGAGTGATGGTAAGTGGTCACACAGCAGGCCAAGCTGCTGAATCATCAGGCACAGAGGGTTCCTTGTTTTTCCACAGTCAGAAAAACTGACCTCACTTTCTGTCTGTTACCAAACTTTCATGGCATAATTTGTTAAAGCAACTCTCTAAATGGGAGACAGGTGTGGGAGAATGGTGCAATATACTGTGATAAACATTTGATTTAATAACAATACATGGATATTTTACTGGCCTAAAAATGCACATATTTACTATCTAATGGGAAACACAGATTAATTGCATTTTTATTTTATCTAGATATTGCCCATTTATGAACGAAAGTTTCTATACATTATTAAATGTCCTGTATAACTAAGACCCTGAGCCTCTCTTCTGACTGGCTGACTTTCTTTTGAGTGATGTAGTAAAAACAACGCAGATTTCAGCTAAAACACTCTGAGAAATCAAATCCTGCAAGCTTTGATGGTGGGTCCGGGTGGTCTCCCTCGCTGCCTTCAGCAGTTGGTATTTCATTGTGACATCACTGATTTTTTAGGCTTGGTTTCTATACAGGCTGTGTGCATTTTTTCTTTAGACTGGGGCTTTGATACTTTTACACTATTAATGTAGGACCTTGAATTGCTTTTTTCTCTTATTCTTTTATTACAACAAAGTCTTACAAAGTATAAATTATCTCTCTTGTGACATAGGCTATAGACCTATATGGATGAGCAGAGATCAAAGAGATAGATGATACTGGTTGGGTATCATTTTGCTCCCAGGCTTGACAAGTGACGTGCTGGGATACGTAATTGTCTGGAGTAGTGGTATAATCTGTAATATGTCATCCATTTACGCAGACATTTAGACAGACTAGTCATGTTTGCTGTTAGCTGGAACACCTGGTGTCTCAGAGATTGTGTTTGAGTCAGCATGCAGGACAGACAGCCACCATATTCACAGAAATCAATTCCCTATAAGTATCTATGTCTCTTTGCAGTTGATATATAACTTTAACTTGTTTTGACATGAAGAATATTCAAGTTGTGTGTTCACAAATAGTTGGTTCTCTGTCAAGTGCCTAAGGGGATGGCATAAGGTTTGACACAGCAAGACCAAACCTAGATCAAAGTTGGAGAACCCAGCTTGTTCGTGAGTATCTTGGTGCTGTTGCGTTTTACCCTAGGGAGGAGCCGAGCCAGAGTCCTGTAAAGTGTCTACCCTGAATGCACACACTTTTGTAAAAACATTGTTAGTCAAAAATGCTTCAAGGATTTTCCTTCCTAAAAGCTGTGGTGGTTATGTCTTCCAGGAGCAGAACCCTGCTTTCTCACAGCCATGAGTTCTCAGACAAGCTATGGCACCAACATGCTGTGTAAGTTTCCACAAACCTCTGATTTGTCCTGTTGGCTCACTGTTTAATTTGTTCACATGGGTGTTATATCCTTTGCTAATTGTCCGTGGTATGCATGTGGTTTATGTTCAGTCCAGAGCATAAACGATGACCTCAACGCATCGCTGGCTGCAGCAGATGAGTTATCCAGAGAGTTTAATGACATGCTGAAGGAGGCCTCAACCGACAACAACAATACTAATTCTGGGCCCCAGGTACGCACACATATAGACAGACTCACGTACACAGACCATGAGCACTGGTTTCTCCTTTTAATGGTTTATTTGCAGACGTTTTGAATCATATTCCTCATAGTACTTGAAATGTACATGTGGGAGTGTCTTGACTAACTCCTGCACCCCCTCCTAGCTCGACCCTCATGCCACCAGCATCTGGTTTTTCCATTTGAAGGTTTCTTTCATCATCTTCCTCAAAAAGCTAAAATGGGTTCCTGAGGTTCATCTGCCCATGTTCTTCCCAAAATGATCCACTACTTTACCCACAGTCAATTATTAACACCTTGGCATATTAACAAAAACAAATATTTTGTTAATGATCATCAACATCATATCCCCTCTGTCCCAGCCTTTGGCTGCTGTGAAAAACCCGTGGATGTACAATTTTATTAATACAAACATAATAATCTTGATCTTTATTAAAATGATATAATGCTCAAATGTCCAATACTGTAGCCACTACTTACTGTACATGTTTTAACAGTTTCTAACATTTTCCCAGCAGATCAGCTATTCAGTCACCACAGAGATGCCTCAGTCCAGCAACAACTTTGTCACTTCACAGCTGTCAAGCAGCAGCAGTAATGGCAGCTCCAGCTCTGCTCCTTTCTCGCCGGGGTCAACATCCTCCCATCCCCTGGACTCCACCATCTACAGCAATCAAAACGTCCCATTGTCCCCTGTCTTCACAACCAACCCAATCTTATCCCCCAAGACAGCCCACTCTTCACATTCTCAAACCGGATCCGACAGCTACTCGACGTACATCCAGAGGAGCCCCAGAGGCTCACCCCACACCCCGAGACGCAATTCCCCCTCTCGTTACAACAGGAGCCCACTAGGTTCAACCAGCAGTTACAAAGAGAGAAGCCCATCTCCCAGCCACAAACATTTTGACCAGCCACCTCGCTCTCCTTCACTGCACTCCCCCATGAAACTGCTGAGTCCTTATGACAACAGCCAGAGGGGTCGCAGGTCGCCTCGGCCGGACAGAAGCCACTCTCCACTGGCTTTCAGTCCAATGTCCAACACGCTCCCAAAGAATTTTGGCTTCAGGCAATCTGGTGAGTGGCTGTAGTTATCCAGCAGTAATATAGTAAGATGTGGGCCAATCAAACCCAACAATAATATTTAATCATGGAGTTAAATTCTCCATATTTGCATTGTTGTCATCCTGAATGTTTAGACGCAGGGAGATGATCAGTAAAGATATTGTCATATGCAAATAAAATAGTACCAATGGGCTTCATAGAAGTACAGGTTAATGATCCAGTTTGTCAAACTAAAATAAATAAATAAATTGTAAATAGTAAATTTTTGCCACTTTTCAAACATTAAAACAAAAAAACTTTGTAAATAGCCTACAGTTCAACCTACCAGTGAAAAAAATGAGGAGTACTTTGTGTCACTCTGCCAACCCTCCTAGAATAATTTATATATTACATTTATGAGTTTGATGTCTCAGTACTCTTAAGGGATTGTTTCTATAAATAGAAAGTCTCTGTCTCTCCTTCTTTCTTCTTTTCATCCTCTATCTGATTCATGTATCTCTCCCTCTTTCTCTCTCTCTCAGACGACAGTCTGCCAAGGAAAAAAAGTCCAAGTAGGTGGAATGAGACAGATCTGGACGTGTCCTATGAGAGAAAACCTCACCACACCTATGACAGTAGGCAGATTTCTGTTACTTTTCTGTTGTTTTGTTTTGGGTGCCAAGTCATGGAACTGGTTCAAGTATTTATGTTCTGACCTTAAGAGCACTGGTTCTCTGCCTTCACTCTGCATTTCCTGTTGCAGAGACAGAGTGGAGACAAACTGTGCCAAATAGCAGCTGGAGAGAATCCAACCTTGATGGACCTCCTCCAGTATCAAGCCCCAAAAAGGTGGGTGTTGTTGTTGAAAGAGATATGCAAGTATCTTTGGCCATTCCACCTCGCTCTTGAGAAGCCACAAATGTGTGTCCAGGGCGAGCAGCCGAACATTTCATCTGATATTGTTGTTCACAGGTTAAATCAGGGTGAACAAACTGTAGATGGAGATAAGAATTGTCATGTTTAGTGAACACCCACCTCTTGTGCTTGAACTTCAAATCAAGCTGAAATTATAGTGTCTCTTTTAAGGGTATATTAACCTCTGTGGGACAGAAGATCATTGTGTTTTGTCAGGAAATAGCTGCCTCCCTCCACTTCCAGCAGACACAAGTCAAGTGTTCCTTATTGTTTCACTCTGTTCTACCATTTGGTGCTGACCAGATTAATCACAGCCTGTTGCTGCTAGCAGCTGACATGTGCATAGCTGCAGAATTAACTGTGTGATTTGAAACCACCAGAGACCTCTCACATGGATCCGATTAATTGGATAGGCATTTGCAAGAATTTATTTCTCTTTATTTTTTACTTTCCAGGATCCTCGCTCTCAAACTCTCCCATATTCTCCAGGTTCTCTTCCCCGTAACGCACGCATAACAGTACCTCCAGAGTTATCATCTCCAGCCCACTCCCCTTACTATCCTCAGCCCATCATCTCCCGCATTTCAATTCCCCCCACTTCTACTCAGTCCCGTCAGCGCAGACCCATCCCACTCTCTGTCATCATGCGCCTCCAAAACCCTCAGTGGGGAGCAATGGCGACACACCACCCCAGAGTCCTGGGAGGAGAAGGGGATATGGGGCCTTACCAACCTCTACCAGTCCTGAGGGAATTCTTTCACCCACCTGTGCACCATCCTCAGCAACACCCACCTGAGCTGAGACAGCCAGCCATATACAGCGATGGTAAAACACATTAATTATCTCCACACTCTCTAGGCTCACGGGATCTGTGTTCAGCTATCTTTGTAATGCAAATGCGGTGTGATATCGATCTTCACAGCTCTGAACGCTGGAGATATAGATGCAGAGTTAGAGCGGCTGGACATGGTTCATCACATCCCTGTGATCCCTGAGAGCCCCAGCATGCCGGTGCCAGTGGGCGGTATGGAGCAGGGCATGCCGCGTGCGCCCCGACCCCTGAGCCCCACCAGGCTGCAGCCGGTCGTGGCCGCCGAGGCCCAGGTCCAGGAGATCCCTAGCCTGGAGGAGCTGCTACGTATCCGAGCTGAAATCCCTCGGGCCCTGAAGAGACGGGGCTCCGTGGATCAGTCGCAGCCCCTGAAGAGAGCTTCGCACTATCAGCCGAACCAGTACAAAAGTCTCATCAACAAGCTTTTCCAGAGGAAGGCTCGAGGCCATAAGGGCGAACAAGGCAGTGAGACCAGCAGCTCCTCTGATGGAGAGGACGCTGCTACACCACCGGCCCCTCTGCCCCAGACATCGTCACTGATTCCCCACGACTTCAGAGTAAGACACTCACAGCAAATGATGATGTCATTATCATAAGCAGAAATACAGTGTAAAAAAAAAAGATCCTATAACTTTGGATTATTTGCAGTAGTTAATTGAATTAATACATGAATGTTTATGTCACTAATGTACAGTATCTGGTAACAGTTCTCAAGTCTCTGCAGTCAAGTGTTTGACATGAACTAGAACTGAGCATCCTTTTTGTCCCTTCAGAGCTACCATTCTATTCTGCGGCGGTCCAATCGGGAGCGCAGAGGTACTGGGAATCGAGCCCGGCTCAGTCCACTGGTCCTGCTGCTCGATGGAGCACTGGTCGGAGAACTGGAGACAGTGCAGAAAGCAGTGCAGGAGGTGTGTGTGTGTGTGTGTGTGTGTGTGTGTGTGTGTGTGTGTGTGTGCAGTAGTAGTAATGTACATGTACCGTGTATCTGCCACTACTTCAACTACTGCACCACCACAATTGCTGCTCCTTCTACTTGGACTAATTATTTATTTAAGTTAATTACCTTAAATACAAACCCATAAATCCATCAAGCTTTGATTCAGTAAGCAAAGCAAATATCATAAAGCAGGCAGATATCTGGGGTCCAATCCATTTAAAGAAAACCAATAATAATGTGAATAGTAAATAATAATGCTTCACACTTTAAATTGAGGCAATAATGGGCTATGCATTTTTCATTTTGGTTACAATGTTTACCTTACTTATCCTCAGCACTAACTATACATATCTATAGCGAGACAGAAAAGCCTCGTTCTAAACTTATAGTAAGAAGCAGTAAAATATATGTTATATATATCTCACATTGTCCCAGGGCAGGAATGTTGAGCATGCAGTCCAATGTTTGTTCAGCACAACTCTGCTTCTTCCTTGCCTGAATGTTCCTCAGTACAGCAGCCTCTATTTCCATCCAGGAGCAAATTATAATAGAAACATATCTTTGTTTAGCACCACATAACCTGATGTGTAAGGATACTTGAGGGATGAGGTAAATATATTTAATTTCAGTGAATCAAAGAATTCACTCATATGTTTTCCATAGATGAACGATCCCAGCCAACCCAATGACGAAGGAATCACCGCCCTTCACAATGCCATCTGCGGAGGCCATTACAATGTGGTGGATTTCCTCGTTCGCATTGGAGCCAATGTCAGCGCACCAGATAGCCATGGCTGGTAAATATTTACATACTGTTTTACATCTTTATACTCTCTCTTGTTGACTTTGACCTCTGGGGAAAGTTTGTGTAAACCAGCAGTGAAGGTGGCATGACACGTTTTTAAAGGTTCTTTCAAGCTTTTCTCATAGCCCAGTGAAGGTCACAATAAATCTTGGATATTTTTAGCCATTGTCCATGATGTATTTAATTTCAGTTGTTTTGTGGGCCCACAGGACTCCACTGCACTGTGCAGCCTCCTGCAACGATCGTCCTCTGTGTGAGTTTTTGGTGAGGAATGGAGCTGCCGTCATGGCCATGACGGAGAGCGATGGCGCAATTGCCTCCCAGAAGTGTGATCCTTACGCCGTTGGCTTTGAGGAGTGCGAGAATTTCCTGAAGGGTGAGGCAACTGCACCTACAAATGCATCACACACGCACACACAAACACACACCCAATGACTCTGTAAACATCAGCCATAATATGATGACTCATGAGATGACACATGTGACAGTTGGTCTCATCTGCCACACTTTATGATCATGTTTTTAAGCTTAGTCTCCTATTTCTCATTTAATACATTTAATACATAACATAGCATGTAATACAGCTAATGCTAAAATGAAAACAATAAATTTACATACAATATACCCACTTTGTTTAGATTCTCATCCAGAGCGAGAACAAATGGGAACAGAGACGGTTGTGGACATGCTGTCCTGGCAAAATAGTGTTTATTCATTTGTACTGAATCCACATTTTTACATTCTAACACTTGATAGCACTTGTAAAGAATCTATCACACTAAAACTTTGCATGTTTGTTCTGGTTGTTGAAGGTTTTTCTGTCAGAAAATGAAGCCACAACACACCTATTGTATTCTTTGTGATAACAGGTGTGGAGGAGGCCATGGGGGCGGAGAACAGCGGGGTGCTGTATGCTCTGTGGAGCTACCCTGCTCAGGCAGCTGATGAGCTGAGCTTCAAAGAGGGAGACATGGTCACTATCCTGCAGAAACCTGAGGGGTCGCCCTGGTGGTGGGCCTCGCTCTGCGGCAGGGAGGGGTTGGTTCCAAACAACTACTTTGGGGTAAGATGTCAGTTCCTCATGAACAGCGTGGCCTTCACTGACTTCATTTGTTTTTGGTACAATGCTGTTCGTAATAAAGAACAATTGAATGATTATGAATGTTTTTTTGTTTTGTTTTTTCAGCTTTTCCCAAAGGTTCGGCCAAAATCTCTCTGCTGAGTGGTCTCCTGATGATCAGCTTTGGTCAAACTGTTGCAGAGGACTGTCTCAGATAATCTGTGTGTGTCACAGCTTCACACTGTTGTTTGAAAGGAGTGTGCCTGTGCGATTATGAAAAGGCTGCGATGCTGCAGGGCATGAGAAATGTTTTTGATCTGTCATTCAAGGAGAGTTGAAGGAGATGTCTCAGTATTCATTTTAGCGTTACTGACAAAGATAAATCTTTATAGACGACACTCAAGCTGGCTCTGCTGTAGGATATTTTGTCTCATAAAGCTCCAGTGCTGTACCGTGTTAATCTGTTGAGCTGTGTGTGTGTGTGTGTGCGTGTGTGTGTGTGTGTGTGTGTGTGTGTGTGTGTGTGTGCGTGTGTGCGTGTGTGCGTGTGTGTCCAAAGGTTAGAAAAGGGCCATTTTCTCTGTCGTTCCAGTTAGTCATTGCTGGTCACTAATGAGAACACAAACAGTGTTCGGTCCATTCATCAGAAAGGTCAATATAGCTGCATGCTGTCGACAACATGACATGACACACAATTGCTTAATTTAGAAAGGACAGCTTCAATAATAGCAAAACCAACCCAGTTATTATGGGAACAGGAGTACACTCGTTATGGAGCTCGATTTGAAGCTTTCATTCTGTTAGAAGTGTCTTTGTCGCTAAAAATAGGTAAATGGGATGCAGCTACTGTAATTTTACCAGCCTGTTAAGATGTTTGAAGGGTGACTTTTACTTACCAGTGTGCCTGCAGAGTTTATTGACTCAGCCCACATTTGGCTTATTTCCACTTGGCTTTTAACTCACTATTGGCCCTATGGTATATTTTTTATGCTGCCTGTGCGAATTAATCCCATTTGAATGAGAACATTTGTGTTTTCTATAACAATGAAACTGGTCATTTTGTGGATGTGTTTATATTTACTGTGGTTGAATGAGTATTTGATGATGGATTTGTCTCGTCTTTTTTATGTTGTTCAGTGCAACGCACAGGGGCACACGGTGACCAAATGTTTAAGAATTCATTCAATAAATGAGTTACATGTTTTCTCGGTTCCACTGCAAAGGTTTCTTTTCCCCAGTAATGCTTTTGTGGCCAAAAAAAAAAAATGAGACTGTGAAATGCTCTTTACTGGCCAGCAGATGACACTGTTTAGTCAAGTATAAATTCAGCACCATCACAGGAATTTACATTTTACAATACGAGCAGCAAATGAAAACTAATATACAGTGAAATGGCATTATCAAAAGTGTTTTGTGCAGTCTTATTCCTGTGTTGTACATTGTTATTAAATCTTCACAGCACTTTGTTCACAACTCCTTGAAGTTATATTTTGTTCTCACAGTTTTTCTCCCTCTCTTCATCTATTAGACCACAGAGCACCCAAGCGACTGCTGTGATTCTTAATGAATCAATTAGCTTTACTATTATGCATAAGTGTAATTACTAAAAGAAAAGACTACACACATGATTAATATTTTTTAATTAAGTCTGAGTCAAGCCTTTTGAGCTGCACACTATCTGGACCCCACTGGTGTTAAGAAAACACCAACACGTGTGTTTCATCACAATCCCTGAGGAAGGTTAGTGCAGCGTTGTTTGAAGCTGACTGCTGTTCCCTTCAAATGTCTTTCTTTGAATTTTATTTCATGTAGATCACAAAAACAAATGATGATGTACACAGAGACACAGACACGCATCAAAGATTTACACACACTGTGGTGAGTAGCTGTGGCGAGCTAATGTGGTGTTTTAGATTTTCTGGTGAATAATTCAGGAGATTTAAGTGAACTGAACTGTCCACTGGCCTGTGGCAGCATACATAATGTTCAGCTGAAACAGATCGGCCTGGAGTGCCCTGGTGTGGAAAAGGAGTGAACACTGCAAAAATGTCCACGTTAAGTCGAATCTTTTTTCATACAACATCATATTTCTTGATCCAAGTCAACAGCTAACCAAGCAAGTAGATGTAAGATAAAGTGATTTTAGCAGGTTTCTGAGAAGAAAAAGAGGACCAGAGTGACTTCATTACATAGATTTATTTATTTTTTGGCACAGAAAGAATAACATTTTGTTCATCATAACCTTTTCTATACAGTAATACTTTGGTCTATATGACATAAGAGAAAAATATCTAGGATGATCATGAGATTCTAAAAACAACAACAACATATTTCTGCTTTATAGATTACACTCACTGACACAGTTGTTATCATTTTATTGTGAAAAATGTTAGCTTTCTCACACCTCGAACAGCTACTCAGAGAAAAGGAAACTTCCTATGGAGTCTTGGCAAATCATTATGTCTGTGTAAAGGGTCACAAGACAAACTGTTTAGGCTCCAGTGTTTAATTCCTGCAGCCACTGCTATCAGTATTTGAATACTTTCAGTGCAACGGTAATGACTACATTTCTGAGAGGTCCGTGACAATTAAACATTGCATCTCTCTCATAGACTGTATATGATCTCTCTGCTATACAGTGTGGACAGGAGTTTCTGGCTTCACTGATTCTCGGACTGGTCTGAAACTGCAAATGCACATTTTCATTGTGGCCACGTGTGCACAAACACTCTGTCATGCTGAAGGCACTTCTTTCTCAGTGTTGCTTTTTGACACTGCTGCACTAGAGAAAGAACTGTGCCTGCAGCAGCGAGGGGTTTTGCACCGAACAGTGATTTTGTTCGAGCAGAACTCATTTGATGCCTCATTGAAACCCCATTATAACCACGATGGAGCAAAATGAACTGTTATTGACGTGGTCTGCAGCCAGCTGGTTCAGGATGGCGGGGGAGTGCGGTTGCTCGCCCGGTCTGCGGCATGGTTGCACATTTTTATTTTTGTCTCATTCTCATTCTCCTCACTGCATTCAATTCAGTCTCCCTGCCCCCACTCCCCACCTTCCCACCTACACACAAACACACTGTGATTTCAGACATGCCGGTCATTATCTGAGCCAGCCTCTTTGGCCCATCAGGGTCTGAACCCCACTTGACACGACAGGCCGTCCCTCGATTGCTGCTTTCAAATAAACACGTCAGAGCACTAAGAGCAGATGGGCTTTAAGT
The DNA here is from genome assembly GCF_045865225.1 of Trachurus japonicus. Lineage (NCBI taxonomy): Eukaryota > Metazoa > Chordata > Actinopteri > Carangiformes > Carangidae > Trachurus > Trachurus japonicus. The sequence continues at coordinate 29,173,859 of NC_140919.1, forward strand.
GCCATGAAGTTAAGAGCAGGACTGTGGAGGGTGCACAGAGAAATGGGAAACCTGTGACAATGACATAGCAGGATAGGAAAATTGAATGAAGAGAAATAAAGAGTGTGATTGAGGGAATGGAATGCCTTTCTGAGAGCACGGCACAATTTTCTTTTTGATGGGATACCTGCCAGAGGAATGCAATGATAATCTATAAACTGCTCAACCATGTCAAATGTGCTCTATTATACCTGTCCTGACTGACAGCAAGTAGATTCAGCGCTTACAGTACAATCTGAATTCTGTGGTGATCATGAAGGAACATACATTACAGAGGGATTCGTTTCATATTTTTGTTTGTGAATATGAAGCTTTTTTTTTTAAATGGCAACAAACTTGTATCCTTACACACAGACATTGTTGTAGACATGACTGGGATATATGATGCCTCTGTAAGATGGCAACCCAGGGACCCACTGGTCATCAATGTTGTATGTTTTTGCTTTTAAAGTATTGAACAGATGGCCCTCTCAGTTGTACTTCTGAAGAGATTGGTTCTGTCAGACCAGCAGCAGGAAAGTATCTTATAATGTGATCTCAACAAGAGCTACGGTTCATTATTCAGACACATCAAACGTGTGTATGCGTCTGTCTCTGTGGCTCTACATGGCTGCGACAACAGTTGGGTGATGGACGCAGTCACAGCGTATACCATGTCAGTGCAGGCCAGAGCTGGACTGATGTCTCCCTGTATTTGTGAGTATTGCACATGACAGCCAGCAAACTGCCTCGGAGCGGGACCCGGTGCGTGTGTGTGTGTGTGTGTGTGTGGTTGGGGGGGGGGGGGCTGCATTTCTGCATGCATGCTCCACATTCACTCAGACACTGAGGTGAGCAGACAACACAGAGAGCTTCACTGAGCCCGACCTGCTCTGCATGAAGGACGCACACTAAGAACCAAAAACAAACAAAATATAATTTTACCAAAACTGGATCAAGCACTCTTCAAAATATGCCCAGTCCACTTCTGTGTCTTCTTTTCTTTCTTACTATCTGTCTGTCTTTCTTTCCCTACCTCGGCTATTCTAGCCATTCTCCCACTCTGTGGAGTAATGAATAATAGAGGAGTGCTTGTCCTCCCTCGTTCCCCTAGTTAATCAGAACTTGCCTGGCTGCCCTCTCCTCTGCCACTCCTCGCTTTAATAAATCATTCAGGCCTTCAGGACGACAAGTCCGTCAGCGCAGGCTAAGCAAGGGCCGTCCTGGTAAAAACCTTGCCATCTTTTCTCACTACAACCTCTTCGTCTACCCCTAAACTACTCCTTTCTCTGTCCATCCTGCTACTCTACGTCTTCCACCTTTTTTTAGTTCCCCCCATTACTTGCATCTGCCTCTTGCTCTTTTTTCTTCTCAGAAGACTACCCAGACTGCCACGAGTCCCTGTCCATTTCCCTCCCACCTCTCTGCCTGTCTCCCATGGGGAACCATTTCACTTAAGCTCTCACTCTACCAGGGGTCGACCCAAAGTGTAATGTTCTCATCCCTCATCCCTTTCCTCTTTCTCCTCCTTTCTGCCTCCGGTGTCTCTCTGCCCACAAGTTCCTGTTGGGGATGACGTCACATGCATGTGTTCCCAGTGGATGCTGCTGCACGGAGGTATTAAGGGATGGATACTAAAAAAAACATTACAGTATGTGCTGAGATTAATTCCCCACTTAACAGTTTGGACATACTCAGTAGCTTCTTTTGCACCTACTTTTGGAGAAAAGACCAGATTTAGGCTGTTGTGAGTTTGACTCATCGGCTGTCAGGAGGAATGTGTAGGTGCCTAAAATGGGTGCCAGTGCAAAATTGAAAATTAAAAAACAGAGCAAACAACATGGTGATGTTTTGATGTGAAGATACAGCTCCATAGGTTGAGATTTGTTAAGTTGAGTGTGCAAAGAAGGGGACCAGTTTTGACCACAGTGTATGAACTAATTGTCCATAAAACCTCAGTGTTACAGTCTCTGTGCTATGCTAGCATGGGTGTGAGTTGGAGACTGCAGACAAGCACATTTCCCCAAAATGTTAGCCTCAAATTTTATCAAGGAGCTGTACTCAACTTCTGGATCAGGTTTTCATCAAAAGGACGCTGAAGGACAAATATCAGAATGGATTTGTTGGGGCCTTTGTTTGCGCCTTATTGCACCCCCACCTCTTTCAGTATCCTCTCTAGGCATCATTGCTTTGTGCAAACAACCTCTGCATTTAACTCCTCTCCTCTCTGGGTGTTTTCAGCCTCTTTGAGTACTTTACAGACAGACTTCCCAAGCAGCAATTATTCTTAATCTGGCTCCATTAACCAAGCAACCCCCCCACCCCCACATCCACCACCTCCTTGGCGGGAGGGTATTAATCACTTTAATTGCCAAAAAAGCCTGAGACCCTCATCCCATCCTTCATCTTTCATCCTCTTTGGATGTTTCTCCCTCTCCCTCTCTCACTATGTTACACGAATGACTCAACTTGAGCTTTTTATTCATCAAGGCTCCCCTCTCACTTTGCACATCTAATCCCCTTAAATGACCACTTAAGCATTTATTTCATTATTTACCACAATTTTATTACAGTCATCAAAAACCCAGCAGAAATTTTCAAGAGTAGTGTACGTTCATGTGTGTGTGCGGTGCGTGCATAATATAGTCACGGTATCGTTCACATTGTGGGGACATAAATCTGTTTCTAGAGTCACATTATGGGGACTTGTCTTTCTGAGGGTGACAAGAAGTAAATGACCTGAGTAAATCATTAAATGTTAAGGTGAAGGTTAAAGGCTGAGTGTTAGGGTTAAACAAATGACGGCTATGGTTAAGGTCGTATTTCAAGTCTCCGGGAGATTAATGCAAGTCAATGTAATGTCCTCTGAAGTGATGGAAACATGACTGTGTGTGTGTGTGTGTGTGTGTGTGTGTGTGTGTGTGTGTGTGTGTGTGTGTGTGTGTGTGTGTGTGTGTGTGTGTGAATATGCCCTGGCATGTGTGAACGCTCTGGTATTTTCTTGCTGTCTGATCTGATTAGTGGCTGTTCCACCATCCCTTTCAAATGTTTCTAACGAGGTGCTGTTTCGGTGCACTGTGAGGTTAATGAACAAAAGAAGGAGGATGAGGGAAAATTTGCTGCATCTGGGAAAAAAATATTACATGGTAAATTAGGGAGCGAGCGAGGACAATGAACTGTCGAGTGCAGAGGAGAGTTGTGTAATATCATCATTTTGTGGCGGTGACCTCAGTTATACAGGGAAGTCTGTTAATGTGAAGTACCCTGCACCAGAAAACTCTCCCGTCCTTTACAGTCCACTTGTTTTTAATATGGTTTACCTGCTACAGAAAACAAGTTCAGCTCAGACTGATGATGGAAAAGATTGTATTTATAGAAACAAGGCTAGGAGTCTTGAGCCAGTAGCAGCTATGACAGCCTGCTGGGGGACTGATCTGAGCTATCGGCATCTTAACAGTTAGCTTGCAGCAGATGCAATATATATATTAGCATGTGACCGATGGGATTAAATGGGTTAATGAGCATTTAACACAAAGAACAGCTGATATTGATGGACATGTCTACATTTTGAAGAGAATCATTAAAGTCATTATAGTTAATACCACCCTGAGTGAGACATGAATGTTTGTACCAAATTCATACGGCAGTCGTGAGGTAGGATAAGTCAAGTCATAGTAGTTGCTTTGTGGGAAAAGTCATCAAAGTCCATATGATTCATTCTCTGGGAAACTTGAGTTTCTGGGTAAGATTCCATGGTAATCCAGCTCACATACACAGTCGTCCACTGAGCTGCATCACTATAAGAAAAATAATTGTTCCAAAGGCTATGTGAAAGGCTTTGTGAAAGGCTCTACATTTCTCTTGTGGTAAGTGCCAATTTGCTTTTATTGTTTAGTGTATTAAAATGTATTGCCATACACAGAACAGAAAGAACCTCTCTCTTTAGCACAACCATAGATCAACATTTCTAAATGGGATTTCAAAAAATCAAATGCAATACAAGATTGAGACCCTAAAACATGGCTGGAATTGATGTTGGTAAAATTATTTTCTTCATGGAAAATTATTTCTATATGACTGTCCAGGCAGCCTCTCAGGTGTTTAAAATAATGCAAACTCTCTAAAACATTTACATAAACATTAGACATTAGGAAACAAAGTTTAGCGCCACACAGTGATAATTCCTCTGTTTATAATTATGTGTTTTGTTTGTTATAAGGAAAAAATCACATCACTTGCTTGTTTGTAGTTCATTAAATTCATGCGTTTACCTTATCCCCATAAGCTTATATTTCAACTATAAGTGTCGTCCACCCACCATCTGGCTGAAGCCTGTTCCAGGTTGGTGTGTTGTCTGCTCTCACATTCCTCATGAGGATGGATGTTAGGGAGGAATGAAACCGACTGTGACTATGCCAAAGAGACGGAGGACAGATGAATAATCCTCTGGAAGACCAGTCCTATTTCAACAGGATTGAGCTGCTGAACCAATCACAGTTGGGCGAGCCAGGGGTGGCGTCCCATCAATAAAGTGGACAGGACTGTTACTCTTTGGGTGGTCACTTTCATGAACACCCTTCATATCTCTTCCTCTGTCTTGTTCTCTATCACTCTCTCAGTCTTTCTGTTGCCCAGCTATTAAAGTGATACCCAGCCCAAAATCTGTCTTTTACATATCACACGCCTCTTGAAATGTGGTTATAAAACGTTGCAGTTTTGTTCCTCAGCAAGAAGTTGCAGCTGTTCTTGAATAATCTCACTTACAATAAAATTAAACTTTTCAAAAGTTCGGCTACTTTGACCAGTGCTGCACGACCCAGTCATTGTTTGATCACAGCATAACTAGTGACAGTGTTGTGTTGCCTTGCCAGTGTTGCTTCTGTTTTGTGCTTGTAGGATATACAGTATATAGCCTATATATAAAACTTCAGAGGATGCTTTTTCAAGGTCAAGGTCAGGGAGGCTTCAACTGTCTCCTGCAGGAGAAAACAAATGGTGCAGGATCAGAGAATGGATTTGAAATGAAAAATATAAAAATATAGTTATTTGTTGTGTTGAGAAGATTTGCATCACTCTATGTCTGTGTGGTTAAAAATGCAGCTGAAGCCAGCAGCCCTGGAAACAAGCTACGCTCCTCCACAGCTCAGTAATGTACTACACTATATAGGCCTATGCTATATGCATAAATGTGTACATGGAAAGTGTGACACTACTCCTGCATTGAAGCAGGCACACAAAAAATAAATAAACAAATTATAATTAAAAAGAATACACAAAATCAGCTGTAAATATATCAAACACATTTCAATATCAATCAGTTTCCTTTAAAATCAGTGTTCAACTCAAATGTTATACAATCCAGTTTTCTTCCCATCTCATGTGGTGCAGAAAACAGGATTTGATGGAAACTTTCTATCTAAAGATCCTCCGCATGCCATGGAAGCTGCCACAGGTGTCATGGTGATGAAACCACGATCCCACTGGACGTGTTTACATCACAACAAGATGCTGTTTTGACTTGTTGGTCCCCAAACTCTCCCACTCAACAGTGAATCGTTTCTCCTAGCTGTATAATCTATTTACTGGTACATTAATCTCCCCCCTCCTGAGAAAACATCTCTCTCTCTCTCTCTCTCTCTCTCTGTCTTCCCTGAGGTCTCTCTCCCCTGTTAACTCAAGCAGACCAACACTCCAAACACAGAAAACCAACGCTTACTCTGAGGATGTAAATTATGACACTTTTCAGGCATCTGTGATCACTGAACCATGCATCCATATTCTAACTCCCTCGCTCTCTGTATGTGTGTGCATATAAACATACCTTTGTGTGTGTGTGTGTGTGTGTGTGTGGGTTGGGGCTGAACATGTGAGAGTGCGTGGGTGTGTTTGTGTGTACAATGCTGAGCTCTCTCCATTTTGATTTTTCTTTGGCAATTCTTTCCTTATGTAAGATAAATAATTCAGGCCTCAAAAGGCAGAAAACATTCATGGAAAAAAAAACAAATGAAAGAGTCATGAGCCCCGACTTTCTCCATGAATTGTCTTTAAGGGAGGACTGCATCTCCTCTGTGGTGGCGCGTAAAAGCCCCGCTTGTACTGCAGAGTGCGCTCACGCAAATCACCGCCCCTCAGCTGTGTGCAGCCCAGGAAATTGAGCTGCTTGCACTTGCATTTTCCCCAAAGTGCTTGGCACACCAACAGGATCTCTGTTAGCCCTGCTCAGTAACAAGGATAATAGATTACATCTTGCTCAAATATCGATATGTCCCCCAGCGCTGGTTCATGGAAAAAAGACACAACAGCAGGATGCTCCCTGTGAGAGAGCAGCATCCTGGACACAGGCACTGGGATTTTTTTTTTTTTTTTTTTAATATCGGTACTAAATAAATGGAATCTAATGGAATAAGCCAACCACATAGATTGAACTAACAATAATTGTGCTTTAAAGGTCCAAAGTGATTTTGTTACACCTCCTCAGAGAGTATTGGATTAGCTGTGTTTTCCCTATTGAGCTACTTACCACCTCAGGCTTTCTGCTAATACCACAGCCCCCATTCTCTCCCTCGTTCATCCTCAGGGCTGCTGAGGTGGCCATTCAGGTAAGAGATGTTGCTGCCACTGCGATCTAGAAGGAAAAACACAAGCTTACTTGTAATGTCAAGCCCTGCTCTTTTTAAATTTAATCAAGCACTTAAGGTCTAATTGCACTATGTGCTAAAGAAAGACCCCCCTGTATGTGCAGATTTGCTGCTGCATGATAGCTGTAAGGTGGTCATTGCCTTTTCACCTAGAAGTTGTCTCAATCCCTTGTTAGCTCATTATTCTTGAGTCGGCTTGCAGCAAATGATTGACAGGTTGGTAGGTAAGAGTCTTATTCTCACCTTAGTGATATGTCCTTTAACATCAGACAGTAGCCAGCAACACATAAACACACAGCAAGAGCCACAGGTTCAAAGTCGGGGTGAAGGGTGATGACAATGCAAAGAGGAGGACGCCTCAGGAATTCAGTAGCCTAATATGTGGGATGAGGAATGAGGTCTTTCTCTTTTATTTCCAAATTGTTATGGCTCAATTACAACGGTTTTTACAACAATTAAATACTGTAGATTATTTTGAGACAAGAAGAAAGCATCTTAGGCTAAAAAAGAAGAATTCTTACAGTGGCTGCTCCTCCACAGATTTGTAGTCCTTTTATCATTGGACTACACAATAGTATTTTATCAGCCATGGTTACTGGTATCTAATATTATATTACCAATCTTAATCTTTACCCTTTGCATGTCAAATTATTTTAAAATATTACATTATGAATGTATTACAGACTGTTGAGGTCCAGGTTGTGTAATGGTGTTGTACTAAGGACTTATCATAATTGAGGAGCACATGTAATAATATTGTAGATGTAGAGTATTGGTTGAACAGAGCATTCATCATGCAGTCTTCACTACTGTCCTTGTTTTACTCCTTCAATCGAAGAATCCTGCCATCTCCTTCCCTGTCCTTTACTCTCCACGCTTCAGCTAATCAGGCAAAACAAGGCAAGGCAATTTTATCTGTATAGCCCATTTTTACAAACAGTTTGTCTCAAAGGGCTTTACATAACATCATAACAACTTCCTCTGCTTTTAGACTCTCACATCGACTGAGAAAAAACTCCCAGGAAAACCCTTTTAACAGGGAAAAATTGGGTGAGCGACAGAGAAGAGATGCCTCACTCAGGATGGGCAGACGTGCAATAGACGTTGTATACAGACAAGCAAACAGTTTACAACATGGAATATGGCAAAACATTGAAAATGGTCAACAAGAGCTGATGGAGGCAGCTTCTGGTGGGAGGAAAGGCAGGGAGAGTAGGCCAGCTTAATGGGAGGACTGGATGGTAGACTGGTTCATGAGAAGGGAGGGCAGGTCAGTTTAACAGCAGGGGAAAGGGGGGAAGGGGGCGATGATCAGAAAAATGGAGCTCCGGTGGATCTGTTGAAACACAGAGTGCGAGACACCAAGGTTTAGTTTAAAATAGTTCAAAATGTGTGGGAGGAGAGGAGGGAAGAGGATAGGAGAGGGCTCCATGTAACCAGATGTGTCCCCCAGCGGTCTAAGCCAATAGCAGCATCGCTATGGTTCAGAGCTACCTGAACCAGCCCTAACTAAAAGCTCTGTCATACAGGAAGGTCTTAAGTCTGGACTTAAATGTTCTCTGACCCATGGAGAGAGCTGGTTCCACAGTAAGGGAGCCCGGTAACTGAAGGCTCTACCTCCTAGTCTGTTTTTAGAGATAGGCTACTGGGAGTCACTAACGGACCTGCATTCTGGGAACGGAGTGCTCTGGTAGGACAGTAAGGAATGATTAGTTCTTTCAGATAGGATGGAGCTTTATCATTAAGAGCCTTATAAGTCAGCAGAAGGATTTTGAAGGCTATTCTGAATCTTACAGGAAGCCAATGGAGAGAAGCTAAGGTGGGAGACATGTGCTCTCTCTTACGAACTCCTGTCAAAACCCTCGCTGCAGCGTTCTGGACCAGCTGGAGACTCTTTAGAGAGTTTTTCGGACATCTTGACAAGAAAGCAGAGAAATGAAGGTGGAGAAATATGATGGGACAAATAAGCCGGTGCATATTCTCATTTGCCCAGGTCATAGTATTTCAAAGGAGGTTAAATCGAAAGCAACTGGACTTAGTTATTTGTCTAGGAAGACGTTTCACCTCTCATCCAAGAGGCTTCATCAGTTCATGTACGCATCTGACCAGGCTGGGACTGGTCCAACTATCTGGTGTGGAGACTCACTATTTAACCTCTTGTGTGGGCGTTCACAAGGGTGATGATGTCACTGGTTCCCTTTAGTGCTCCAAGTGCCAACGACAGTCGTTTAAATGACTGCCTTTGATGGAAAGTTGGTTTCGACTTCGTTAGTGCCCTATTGTGTTATAACGACAGTCGTTGGAGTCACTTGCCACTTGTGAACAGTGGTTGTTCTTTGAGGCTAGATTGTTGAATCTCCTGGGAAGGGATGAAAGGGCAGCATTGTACCTATCTCCAATTTACAATGCTGCCCTTTCATCCCTTCCCAGGAGATTCAACAATCTAGCCTCAAAGAACAACCACTGTTCACAAGTGGCAAGTGACTCCAACGACTGTCGTTATAACACAATAGGGCACTAACGAAGTCGAAACCAACTTTCCATCAAAGGCAGTCATTTAAACGACTGTCGTTGGCACTTGGAGCACTAAAGGGAACCAGTGACATCATCACCCTTGTGAACGCCCACACAAGAGGTTAAATAGTGAGTCTCCACACCAGATAGTTGGACCAGTCCCAGCCTGGTCAGATGCGTACATGAACTGATGAAGCCTCTTGGATGAGAGGTGAAACGTCTTCCTAGACAAATAACTAAGTCCAGTTGCTTTCGATTTAACCTCCTTTGAAAAAGATGGGACAAATAAAGAGAGGGGGAGATGTGAGGACAGCGTGAGAAAGAGATGGAGAACTACAGGAGGAAGGGGAGGGTGTGAGTGAATGAAGGGGAAGAAAAAAAGAATAGGAAAATAGAGTGATGGGGAAGATGTGCTCAGACTAAGGAGAATGTATTGATCCCTACATCATGATGGACTGAGTGGCCCCTTGTCACACTGACAGCCACAGACAAATGTAGCATCAGATAGGCGGCTTTGCAGCTGTGCCGACCAGATGGAAAGAACCAAACAACAACAACAACGGCAACGTAAACAAAAACAAAAAACACAGCCCAAAGGTTAAACCATATCTGGGGGGGAAGGGGATTCTCGCTAAGAGCAGTGTGCACCTCATGATATACTCAGCGTAAGCCCTGTGGATTTCATTGATTGCTGATGTCCAGTAATGCCCGAGCTTTATCTTGCACAGCCTCCCCCCTGGAAGAGGCAAACTGAGCGTGAGCCTGAAGCGGGGACGATTGTTTTTGCAAATTGAGTCATTTCTGATTGGAGAGCCTAATGTGGGCTGGCCTGTGCAGCCAAAGTGGGTCATAGTGTAAAGTGGACATCACAGGCCTGACACAAAGTGGAGTCATCCACGCTGGGGGGCATCTCACTACCTCCACCCTGGAATGACACGTACACTCACATGGCTGCTGCAGAACACACTCGTCCCCCACCCCCACACCTCTTTTCTCCACCTCCCCCAGCTTTTGTTTTCCCACCTCTGTTTTTTTTTTTTTTTTTTTTTTGCTGCCTCTGTTCATTTATGTTTGCAATATGCAGCAGGGAGATTTTCATCTCTCATTTCTTTCTGCATGCTGCGGAAATTGCATTTGCAGCTTGTTCACATAGTCCAAAGACCCACTGGCATCTCGAAAAACACACACACACACACACACACACACACACACACACACACACACACACACACACACACACACACACACACACACACACACACACACACACACATTTGTGTGTTGTAAAGGCTAACCTTAAACCTCTCTGCTACATCCCTATCTTAACCCCATTCCTAATTCCAACCCAGAATCGAGTCCCGATCCTTAATCCTCTTAAAGAAGTAAGAAAGGGCTAAATGTCCTCACTTTGCGTGGGTGTTGTTGTTTCTATCCTTGTGAGGGCCCCCAGAGCAATCCCAACTGGAAACACACACGGTCAAACCAAAGGAGAACAACAGGCGTTAGGACCCAGTGTCTCCGCTGTAATAAGGTAGCAGAGCTGAGGAAAGGCAAAGGGGGAGAGAGCGAGTGAGGGAGAAAGAGAGAGGGAGGGGGCGGGGGGGGCGATGGGATGGAGAGAGCTGTATTTTGGGAAGTCAGAGGAAAGCTGAGAGTGGCAGGAGAAAGTTGACATGGTGTGAGATGGTGAGGATTAATGAAAGGGCTCCGGTCTTTGGAGGAGGAGACAGCGGGGCGCGAGAGGAGATGCTGAGCTGGAGAGGAAGGAGCGCGTGTGACGGAGCGCGCACATGAGCGCGGCCAGGCTGAACAGGTGTAACGGGCTTCCTCCTGCATCCACAGCCGCATCAGCACCACAGCTCCACACAGGTGGGGGTGGGGGTGGGGGGAACCGCAACTTTGGCTCCTGATCTGGTACTGTAAAGCTCTCTCACGCAAACACGTGTAGTGGGACACGTACAATAGACACGCAGAGGCCACAGGCAGCGCGCACACACACACAGTTTGTTCACATGCCCACGCTGCCAGTGAGCGAAAACACCGCGCCAGCCAGCAGTGTGTAGAGGCAGTTGTTCCTGTGGATGCTTACAACCGGGGCGCTGGACTCCCTCGTTTCGTCTCGGAGGACTCATCCCAGGGACAGGACGGCAGGACAGGACGGAGGACGGCGTGTCCAAGTTTACAGTGTAAAGGTGAGAGAATACCAAACACTTAAAAGAAACACTTTGATATAAGTAGCCTATATATTTTTAAAGATAGAGAACAAAAGAAATCCCTGAATGATGTTCTGCTTGATTCTCATTTGACATGAACATTTTATCGTTCTCCCTCTGATCATGTCTTCTTTGTTATGTTTTTATCACTCCCTCCTCTCCATGTGTGGAACAGCATTTGCACATCTGTGAATGTTAAAGCATTGCTATTAGCTGTTACACACCCACTAGTGATAACCCACACCAGGCTGCTGACTCTTCAGTCAAAGGGTTTCATCTAGAATAACTTGTTAATATTCAAGTTGAATTTCCATGTCAGCAGTATAGTTTGTCCGGGATTTTAACTGAATCTTTGTGATGACACAAAACCTTTCAATTACTGATTCAGAGCTAATAGGCTGTTTGAGAGGGATGATTTATTAATTATGATGAAGGCTCTGATGTCCTAATTCTTGACATCAGAGAGGGGAAGGTTTTGTATGATTGTAGTGTTGATGATACTGCTCTCTCTCTCTCTCTTCCGAAGTGAGATCTCAGTATCCATCGTTCAATAGAGAAGCAGCTTTGTCCTGTGTGTGTTTGTGCATGTACAAGAGAGGACGCGGCTGTGTTGGAGTGGAAACCCAACAACAAGAGGACATCCTCCCATTACAAACACACACAGCTCTATCCCTTTGTTTATGTTTGTATAGCTCTAATGCTGTATGACAAGCCTGGTGTGCAGTAATATACTGTATAAAACCACAGCACGCTCATGCAGTATTACTGAGACGTCAACAACCTGACACTCCTGCATCGCTTTGTATTTAGTTGAGGGATACATTTTTGATACACTTAGGTGTATGTGTGTGTGTGTGTGTGTGTGTGTTGGGGGGAGCGTTTTCAATGTTACAATAATTATGATGATGATGACGATGATAATAATGATGATGATGAGACCATGTACTACATCATGGCTCATGTAAAGATCTGTGAGAGGCTAATTACCTCATTCAGCTGCACACAATCTCAAACACAAACGCCTTTCAGTCACTTGTGAGGACCACTGCATTGTTCTTGTTGCTTTCCCTGTTTGTTTGTTTTTTTCATTTTGTCCATACACAAAGGAAAATCCCGTCAGAACAGATATTGTCACTACATTGAGATTAATACTGCCACCCACACAGGCATGCACTGGTCTTTACAGTGCAATATGGCCAATGTAAACATGTAGTAGGCCCACACGTTAAGCCTCTTTTCAGTGTTTTTACAACTCATGTTGTCACATATTTGTCCTGGCTTTGCCAATAACAAAACTGATAAGTTTAACTGATAAAAGGGTGGATTTAGACACAACATTCATTGGGGTTTTTAATGATAAGTGTACTGTATAATTTTGGATTTCATGGGATTTCATAATCTCACCTGCACAATCTATATTTGAATTCTTGTTTGTTGCTTTGTATAGATACAGTAAGACAATCAACGATCCAATTTCATAATCAATAAAAAAGATTTTTTTTAAAAACAATCCCATTTCATTTACTCCAAAAATGAAAATACTATTTTTGGAACAACAAAAAAAAAAAAAAAAGAGGCCATTTAGATCTGTCCACTGAAACATATTTATTTTTATCAGCCTTTTCTGTAGGATTCAGTAACATGTAAACCCTGGAGAATATGGCAAACTGAGTTAAGGCAGCTGTAGAAGGCACTGAAGCACAAGTGACAAATGAACAAACGCACAGTAAGAGAGGGAGCGAAAGAGAGAGAGAGAGAGATAGTACTGCGTGTCCCACAATGCTCACAGATGCATGTAACATTACACTGTGTACAACATACCGCACACTCTATAGAGATGCTGGAGCCATTTGCAGCATATTGCAGATTGGTAACTTCTCGCTCCTCGGGCCTCATTGCACAGAAGCACCAGCTGTGCCAGTGCAGTGTGCATGTGAGTGATTGTATGCACGAGTGTGTGTCTGCGACGTGTGTAGTTATGTATGTGCAGCTTGAGGCCGATCATAGACGTCTTCTGAGGGTGTTTACCATGTGTGTTTGAAAGGTGAATGATGCAAAGACTGGATATGTCTGTGAGAGAGTGTATGTGGGGGAAACAGAATGACTGTGTGTGTGTGTGTGTGTGTGTGTGTGTGTGTGTGTGTGTGTGTGTGTGTGTGTGTGTGTGTGTGTGTGTGTGTGTGTGTGTGTGTGTGCGTGCGTGCGTGTGTGTGTGTGTGTGTGTGTGTATGTATCTGGGGTTAGACCAGGACATACCATGGACTGATTAATGAGCTCACGCTGTCATACACACATTCTGCACAGGGGGGTTCAAGTAAACCCAGCTCCTGGCATGACTGCGCTCATTTGTTATTGTAGAGTAATTCTGTGGAAATTATCCATCCTTTGCAGTCTAATGTGACAGTAACACATCCTCACTGGAAGGCACGGCTGCGCTGGAATTATCCCATCCAGTTATTATCAAGCCGAGCAGAGGAACAGTACTGAAATGGCAAATTAGCCTCTGCTTCATTTATCCTGCAGTGAACACTGCACTGCATGGTGAATGTGTTTCCATAGGAACATGGTGTTACTTTGAGCTTCACGAGCTGTGCAATGCTCTCTACATTGCCACCTGTTTTTGTTTTTTTCTGCTTATCTTTTCTGTTCAGTTTCCTCTCCGCTCTTGTCGGTTACTCCACACAAATCAAGAAAGAGACACAGAGCGTGAAAAGGGCTTGGAAATGAAATCAATAGTGCTATTTAACCACCACTTGGGTTTTTCATATTTTTGTTTGGCATATCTCGAAGCTAGCTCTGTTCTTATCAGCCTGGCATCGCTGTTCTCCAAGATGTCTTTTTATTAGAGACTGCAGGCGATTACAGCTCCCATCCTCAACAGCCTGTGTGCCCTTTCTTTTCTATGAGTGTGTTCACTGTATCTGCATTTCCTCGATCTGTATCAGCTGAAATATTACAGCAATTACTCCAAGCTCTGTGCATGTGTGTGTGTGTGTCTCTGCGTGTATTGTGAGATAGAGAATCAGTGTGAGTCAAAAAGACTGCAGAGTTGCTGAAAATCAGTACAAGAGTCAGCAGCAACAGGGTTTAAAGCAATATTTCACTTTGGTGATGCGCATTTCTATGTTTTAAGAACAGGCTTTTTTTTCATGCAGCAAGCAGAAATTGTACCAAGTAAGACAAGTTTTAAGTTTTGTACAGTGGCTTTGCCAACAGTATTAGTCAGATCAAAAGCAAAAAAAAAAAAAGATGTGTGGTTATGTATGTGTATGACAGAGCACCAGACTAGAAACGAGAGAGATAGGGAGCGAGAGAAGAGGAGCTCTTGTAAAAGTGTCAGTGGTGATTTGCAGTGGCGTCCTTGCAACCTTCCCTCTACCTGACTGGATGTTTTATGAGCGTTGCAGAATCAGAAAAGGAGGCAGGCTTATAATACAGCTGACAGAAGTCTTTTTATGGTGGATGGGCAGAGGTGAAGGGGGGGGAGGGGTGTAATAAAGCTGAGTGCATCTCTCCTGGAATGAAGCTGCAGCGATTAGGAGGGGAGCAGAAGAGACAGGGAAGCTTGGTGATACAAATATTGTAGTGTGTGAGCAAGCATGTGTGCGCAATATGCACCGTATGTCCAGATGTGTGTGTGTGTGTTGTGTGTGTAATGAGGGGGAGGCAGTTCACTCTGAGCTGTTGCTGACGTCAGCGTGTTGAACGATCACTCAGCTTGTTCAGCATGAGAGGTACTAGCCCTCCATAAAGGACTGGGTGAAGAGGAGGGGAGCAGAGGGGGTTTGCACATCGAAGCAGTATCAGCGCTCAGAGCAGAAAACAGCCCTCAGCGCCACTTCAGCCCAAAGACACCCAATTATTCCAGTTTTATTTTTCTGTGCCGTGCAGTGAAGCATGCAACAACAAGTCACTGAATTGATCTGGAGCCAGTGAAGCACTCTGCCATGCAGAGTGAATACCAACTGATGAGATATTATGTATAGTTTGTTGAAACGACACTTTCTTATTCTACCAGGAAGGAAACGTCCCTGAACACACACAATACAAAGACTTTTTTTTTTCTAAAATCCCTTCTCACTTGTTAGCTTACAGCAGCATCTCTCCTCCACTCACTTATGTGCTAATTTTAGATGTTCTTTCTTTTGAGCACATGAAGTCACTCTCATGTGAACTGAACTTCATTTGACACCACTGGGCGATGTCTTAAGTCTCTAATAGCAGCGTGCACGAGAGACACCCCAAATATGCCAAAATTCCCATAGTATTTACACATTGAGATGGCTAAATGTGTTGACAGGTTATTTTTGTTGAAACAAAATAAAAAACAAACACCCACAGACAATACAAAGACGAACTAAACTGTCCTTCAGTCAGCAAACAAAAGACCTTTGCATTAAAACAAAGCAGTGCATGGGATAGACAGCCTGATTATTCTACTGAGTCTCAGGCAGATGATTACACTTTTTGTCTGCACTCTCTTTTCTATTTTGATACAAACAAACTCAACCAAACTTAGTTGTTCTTGTTTACATCATTTTTTGTCTCCTGTTGTGAACAAGTACAAAACAGTGACACAGTGCTTCAGTCTATTATTAGAGCTTCCTTTTAAAGAATGAAATGATTCAAGTTGCTTTTTTTTAAAGGGCCTATAAAAGCAGAAGTAGCTGTCAGTGTCTTTTTTGATTATAAAACCTAGGTCTAGATTCTATATTGGTAACTGTGAAATTATCAAACTGCTCAGCTCACAGAGAAATCCTGAATTCAGAAACTGAGCCTTAAAATGGGCCATCAGAACTTCTGTTACTTTGTGATGTCACAACAAAGCAGTCACCACTAAGCCATGGCCCAAGCCCCACACATATGGATCACCATTTAACACTTGTAGGATTTGGTTTGGGGTGTTTAACTCAAAATCGGCTCGTAGAGACGCTCAGTCTACTCTCTTTCGATTGGTTCACTGAGCTAATGTTATACGTAAAACTACCCCAAAACTGCAAATACATGTTCTCATGCATCAACACTTCAATTAAAACACAGATAAAGTGCAGAAACTGGACCACTCAGGTAACTGGGCGCATTAACTGTTTTTCTTTGTTGATCAATGCGCTCTGTCCCCCGTAAAATAAACGAAATAAATAGAGTAAAGTAATTGTGACTGTGCCTCATAAATACAACCTGTTAATTAGGCAAATGATAGATCTTGCACTGCTGCACTGCTTGTTATGTCGATTCAATCATGAAGTTATGATTGTGGATGCATTGCAGAATGCATAAATACAGCTTAATGACAACAGATGTAGTTGTTTATAATGACATTTAAAAAGAATGACCCCAGAGAACATTAGAGCCGACAGAGAGAGCGTCTTCTGCCACAATGGCTCCTGATCACGGTATCTGCTTAATAGTTGACAAGGAGATCTATTCTCCCTGTCCATGGTGAAGCAAACGTTTCAAATAAGTGTGGATGGTGGATCAAATTACAGAGAACATGCATCTGCCAAGTGTGAACTCATTATTTCACTTATAAATCAATCAAAAGATTTCCATTGTAAACATAGAGTCTCTCAGCAGCTGCAGTGTAGAAAAACAGAAAGACATGTTAAAAAATAGCATCTGAAATTGTACCTTGCCTACTCCTACACAGTTGGGTGTTTTCAATGGATCATTTTAAAACAGTGCAGCAAGACAGTGCAGAGGTACATTGTGTCCATGCTCAGTGTCCCTGTCTGCTCTGAGCTGAATGCATGTGTATCCATCAGATATATAGTATAGTGCTGAGTTAGAAGATTTCCCCTGAAACACACTGAGTCTACAGCTACTACACCTCAGGCACAGTGGTAACTATTTTATTACACTGTACTTCACCATTTTGTACCATGTATCATGGTATTATACAGCTTCTGCTACACCTGACTGAACTATTGTTGTGATGTTCGTATATAATTTGTTCCCAAATGAGATTCTAAATAAATAAAACTTAACAATCAACCTATTACCATGTATTGATTGATATTATGTAAATAAGCATACCTATCTATGAGTGTATGTGTAAGAGCCTCATTCTGCTTAAGGTGTTAAGCGAGTTAGAGGACTTTGAGTTGCTGCAGCAGAAATAGATCAGTGGTTTAAAAAAAAAAAAGGTAGCTGATGAAGGAAAAACTGGTTTAGTTTTGACAGTGAAAGTTTATTTCATCAAACATGAACTCCCTGACATTACAAACTGTTGCAAAGCCAAACTGGGCGGAGGTATCATCTACACAGTGAGACTTCTCTTAAACCATGATGTGGAGATTTATTATCAGAGCACCCATTCAAACGGTAGCTACAAGGTAAACCCTGTGTCATGTTGGTAGGTCGAGATTCTGTTAATGACTAAGGACAGTTTGTGTTATTATGTTAACATTATTTGAAAGACTGAACTGTTTCCTAAGATACAACCCCACAACCAAAAGACACAGAAAGATAGGCCCCATATGCTCAGGTAGTATAGTGATTTTATGTACAGTATCATAATGATATCAAATTTTAAGCATGGGTGAATGGATGAAATAAAAAGAGGCAACAATTTTTTTTCGACACTTTGCTCTCCATTTGCTCTGATACTCCTGATATTAGTCGGCCTTTTAAAGACAATCTGTCCAGCCACTGTCTTGTCAGCACCTCAGGAGCTGTGCTGGCTGAAAGGACGGCAGGTCCTGAGGACAATCACGCCGTGACGGAGGTTGGATTTGGTTGGTTGAATGGACAGACACTTCAGCAGTGCTTACTCTGCACTGATGTCTTGAGTCTGATGTGAGCCTGGCACAGGGGTTCAGGGTCGGCATAAGCCCAAGTAGTGTGAGTATGTGTGCGTGAAGAAAAACAAGGCTCCATTCCAACTCGGTATAGCACACGACCCGCAGGATCCTGTATGCAGAGTGTTAGTGTTAAACACAAGTCTCAATGTTTTGTGTGACCTTGTTCTTCTTTTAACAGACCTCACCGTTGTCCTCGAAGAAGCGGATAGAAAGCCGCCCCGGCTCCTCGTCTGTCCTGAATGAAACCCTCTTAAGGTGAACAGGGTGCATTAAAGTTACATGTCCCGGAGGAGCGCTGCCACAGCAGGCAGCAGATCCACAACCATAAATCACAAGCAGACAACTTTGATTTCTTCATTATCGCTTCCTGCTGCAACAACAGAGGAACAGGCATGTTGGCAGGCCTGCTGACCTGCGGATGTGCACCATAAGATTCTATTTCTGGAGCCTCGTTGCTTTTACAGATTAACTGCCCTCAAATATGGCCCCAATTCGTTCATTGCGCCACTAGCTTGACTGTTGCTGGAGGTTGTGCATATTTAAGCTTCAAATCACCGCAATGTGCATCAGTCCAACCATCTGAGGGGGGACGCTGCCTTTGGCCTGTTTTAGAAAGCAGTGTCACTGCACTTTTTTCAGCCTCTTGCAAGAGTAGCAAACAAAAACTGCTACATGCCACAACTTGAAAATCTCTTTTGTCGGTCTCCTTACAATCATTCCTCAACTCACGTGTCATTGCTCATTTCCATCCAAAGTTGTTGGAGGGAAACATCAACATCCAAAGCTTTCAGACTAATACTTTGACACTGTGCTTAGATCAAGACTTAATATTTTATTGCAAGAGACATTTTTTAGAGTTCCTGAGGGCAATCACACTGAAATCCCATTGCCCACTGTTTTCATTGGCCTGTCTGGGGCTAATCAAGGACTTCCATCATCAGAATTGACATTTTCATATTGTATGAGAGAGAAAGTAGCAGACATTAGCATATTCATGAACACTGACACATTCAATCATGTGAAATGGGAAACATGGGGCAAACCCTGAGCCATCAAGCCCTGAAACAAATAGCTTCTGACATGTGAGGAGAAGAGATTCCTGAATCCACTGAGACAAGTTCAGCAGCTCATCTCCCAGTAAACACCACTGACACGTTAACCATATTTCACTCTATTATAAAGCTGGCATGTGTTGCTGGCCTCCAGATCAAGGCCCGTGATAAGACAAAAATTAAAGAATAGGATTAAAGATGGATTATCAGTGAAACACTAAAACCGGCAAAGCAGCTGCCTTTGCATAAGCCCATTGGACGCTCTTCAGGGAGACGCACTGCAGACCGATTTGTAGATTACATTTGGTTGTTGATGTGGTGGCCTCTTGTGTGGTTGCTATTAAAAGAGAGGGATGGAGAATCTCGATGAGCTGGAGCACCCTCTTCTGGGAGAAAATCCTAACAACAGCCGGGCGCCAGGGCCTGGGCTGGGGTCCGGGACCGGACAGGCCCCCGGTGGACTGTTTAAAGGCATCTTGGTCAAGTGTGAGGAGGACAGGGCCTATCCTCCCTTAGCATGGAGGAGCTACTGTGGACATCCTCCTGAGCTTCACCAGCAGCAGCTACTGGACCCTTGCTCTTTGCCTCGCACACTGGAGTCATTTTATCCACCGGCCCCCATCTGGGGACACACAGACTCCCTCCTCAGCAAAGACTACCTGGAGACCACCTTTGTGGACATTCGGCCCGGCTCTACGCTGGAGAGGAAGCTGCTGGCCGAGACGCAGGACTTCCACAGTGTGTCCTACAGCATGGACGATGAGGACGACCTGCTCCCTGACTCTGACGTAAGACATGATGCTGATAAAGATTTTTTTGTTATTTACTGACAACAGTTTGTGCTGTAAATTGTAAAAATCCAGTTTTCAAATTGTTTCCAAACAGTGATTTCTAGGAAAAGTAGAGCAACTCATTTCCTTCCTGCAGACACTGACAGAGAAAGATCATTAACACATACTGTAAATGGGACTAACATGATTACTATAATTTTCCCTGACTGCAGGGAACCACCCCATTATCCATCAGTCCACACCCAAAGACATTTAGCTTGCAGTGACATAAAACAGGGAGGAGCAGTGGATCAATTTAATCATAGTGTGGTTGGTATTGTTGCTTGATAAATGACTGGAACAATGACTAAATTATCAAAGTTGTTGATAACAACTAATTCCTTCATCTCTGCACATGAATAATAATGACCTCGCATCAGCTCATTTCATCCACGTCTGCTTTGTTGATTGGAGGAGATTTACTTTTAAAAGCAAGAGAAAATCTCATATTCTCGGTCCAGCGTCTGGAAATGAAAGAGGAACCTAAAATAGACATATGCGCGGTGCATTTCAGGGCAGGCAGAAACTGAATGCTTTCTGTCAAACAGCCAGATTACATAAAGCTCCTCTCCTGTGGAGGTGCAGGTAATGACACTACAGTAGCAATGGAGGAGGCCAGTTCTATTTCATAGATCACTGAGCAAAGCCCACCCTGGAGTGAGATGTAAATTAGCTTTAAACCGTTTACAGTGGTCATGTGACGTTCAGGGGATGTATACACCGTAGATGTCACAAATAAGTCAAAATTATTATGAAAAGTCTCCAAGCAAGGTGAAAATAAATTAAAGTTTCAGTTACCTGGTGTGAAATGAGAGGCTGAAGGCCATTCTACAATAATTACTTTCATCTGTAACACCATCAAGTAGACAAACAATAGCATTACAAACCATTAAAACCAAGAGCAGTTGGCTGCTGCACAGTTCAGGTTTTGAGAGTTTGCTCCACAAGGACAAAGGAGCAGCACACAGTGCATAAGAGTTTTTTTTCCCTAGCTCATTCTAAATGCTGGTTGTAGTGCAGTGAAGCCAAGGCAAAGGCCTGTGGGAATAAAACCTCGCAGTGACCTCGAAGAGCCACATAACAACTTCTCCCTTCTTGCTTTGTTTCACCTCAAATGCTCAGTTACAGGAATCGAACTGACCAACAAAACTCCTTCAGTACTTTGTGATGAATTTTCACAGTGGAGCCGATCAGTACTATACAGCATGCTGCCAGGGCAGGGCAGATGGATTTTATACATGAACACAGTGTCAGTGTCAGACTTTTGGCTCAGTATGAGAGTTCCTTGTTTGTTGTCGCCATCAGAACCGATTCATGTCAACGAAAACTGCTCATGGCAAATCGGTCCTGATATAAAAGGTAGCTGAAGATACAACAGTTCAGTCCTAACATCAGAGACCCACAGACCAGCCATGTGCAGTGATTGACACACTGACATATAAAAAACCTTGCAAACACAAATGTAGAAAGAGAATGGTGCACGGTACGAAGCAAATGTCTCATGTGCATCTTTGGAAAACATTTCAGACATGATATAAAACAAGCAGAGTAATAATATGACATGGCCAGTGCCAGAAAGGAAGTCAGACTGAATATATGCAGCTGTTTCAAAAAGATGCGTGAGTCATGAATCACCTGCGGTCAACACAGCTACAGCACATCCACACTAACCCCATTCAGTCACATTGTCTTCCAGGCACAAGCAAAGTTTAGCAGTTGTCGTGGACGACATGGACGTAACGTGAAAAAAGCAAATTTGATGGATGTGTGTTATGTTGTATGTTTAATGCAACTCTTAAACTGAGTTGTAATCTGTGCCTAACTTTGAGTGACTAAGCTTTGGGTTTAAAGGGACATTTCACTCAAATTGTGTTTGTTACTCATCGATATAGTGGTATCCTGCCATGTATAGGATGAACAAACACAGTCATAATACACACCATGCACTAAAATCATGACCCACAGGCTGCCACAAAGTTGAAATGAATTTAATTTGAGGTGGTTACAATGTTTAAAAAACACATGATAAAATCTGAATATATAAGGAAGGGTCTTTTGAGAAACAGTGTTGCAAATGGACCTACTTTAATCCAGAGAAATACGCCCTGTGATAGATGTTCATTTTAGACTTTCCACAGTGATGGGGACTGTGTTCATAGAGAGAAATACTGTGGCTGAAGTTTTTTATTGCACTTTTTAACAGCTGTGAAATCATATTCAATTAATCTCTGCAGTGTGGAGACAGAAATCTCAAACCTTGAGCGAATCAAAGCAAAAGAATCTGCATGAACAGACAGCATCAGAGCCTCTAACCAGTACGCAACTGAACTCTGTTTGAATCCCAGGACTCGTCCATTGATGACTTCAGTGATACAGACAGCGAGAGCAACTTCCCTCTGATGATCCCTCAGGACTACCTGGGTCTGGCCTTTTTCTCCATGCTCTGCTGCTTCTGGCCCCTGGGCATCGCTGCCTTCTACCTTTCACAGAAGGTTAACACTCACAAACACACACACACACACATACACATCCATACAAACACTGAGTCCCGAGCTGACAAGATATAACCTGGCAGTGCAGTTCACAGCCAAGGGTGATGTCTTTCCCTCTGCAGTGTGTGTGGACAAACAACAGGTCCACTATGTTAAGTCCTGTACAATTGTGGACATCATAGAAGTGCTTTGGAGTTGAAACAGGGGGACGTTGCACCAGGGTTAGGCTACTACGCACCAAGCGTTTGAACAGTCCAGAGGAGGAATACTGAAAGATGCACAGTGTGGTTTTAACCATTCCAGTACACACACCTATGTCATGACTCAGAAAAACAATGTCCACAACCATCTCCTCCCAAGCATCATAACAGCTGCCAAAGACTAATCTTCTCTTTATTATGGCTGTTCAGGTTGACAGACTGTGAACTTTAAACAGGATTTGTTTGTTGCAAGTCAAGTTTGTTTTAATCATATATTCCAATAGATGTGCAACACAAGATAACATCCGTCAGTGAACACAAATTAACCAAATAATAATAATAAAGTCAGTCAAAAATGAAACCGAGACAAGTTTGAGTAACAGATCATTTTGTCCTTCCTCTGTAATTTACATAATAACACCCCATGATGACTGATCTGTGTAGATGTCAGTTCCCTTGAAACTTATTCAGTATCCTCCAAGTAGAAGATTGTTGCTGGCCTTCAATGCTGTGCTGAAGTCATCATCACATGTTAAGCATTACTGAAGTCAAAACAGAACAAAGGGATAGATACTGTCGATAACTGATAATAATGAATAAGATACGCCAAGAAGAAATACAATATATCATATCCACACTATCACATAATCCCAGTCTTATAAAATGTGTATTTCCAATGACACCTGTTTTGTTTTGTTTTTTGCCTCTCCAAGACATGGGGGGAAAGGATCAATAAAAAGTCAATAATCATCTCCCAGTTCTCTAGCTAGCTGCCCAAAACCAGTCTCTCCAAAGGCTGTGGGCTTAGCTACTAATGCAGATATAATCAGAGAAATAGCACATGTGAAAGTGTTGATTCGATAGCTGAAATAATTTCTTCTAACACAGATTTGGTGACAATATGGAGCAGCTCTAAGGGCAAAGGGACAACTTCAGTGCACAAACTCATCTCATCAGTCACTATTACCAGTGGCACTATGAAAAAAAACACTAACACCTCTATCTCTAGTCACCAGAGGCCCATAGTTTATATAGGCGTCATTCCAGCAGTGCAGGGGGGGGAAAAATCCCATTAATGCTTTTACAAAGCTAACTGGCAGCAAGCTGCAAAGGCCTTTTGATCAGATCAATAGCCTTCGTTAAGGTTTAATTAGAGTCATAACAAGAAGCCCCAAGGTGATAGATTTCCAATATTGTTGAGTGCTACCTAAAACAGGGGTCAGAGACAAAGACAAGGACTGGAGGGAGAGAGGAAGGAAGGAGGAGAACATGATGAATGAGGCACAAACGTCGGGTGCGATTCAGAGATGGGAGATAATATGGGTTTAGCGTGTGATTGGAACGAGTGCAAGAGGAAAGTGTAGGTTAGGGAGGACATTGACAAATGATGACAAATGCTGCCCTACCCACCCACCCAACCCTCTCTAATCCTTATCTCACCCTTCTCTCTCCTTTTCTCAATTTCTCAGACCAACAAGGCATCAGCTCAGGGGGATTTTCAGGGGGCCAATGCAGCGTCTCGTCAGGCGCTGTGGCTCTCAGTGCTCTCCATTGTGTTCGGAATCATAACGTACATCTGTGCCATCGCCGCGCTGATTTCCTACCTGTCTGGGAAACCACCATAAAAGCGACTCTTTCACTGGGGGGAACTGCACATAGAAGAAACAGACCATGAATATCCACGTACGCCAACCCATCACCTGCAAGTGTAAAGTAATCACAGTGTTTGTCCGTCAAATCCCCCGTCTGCATTCATGTTTTTAGCTACACCGAGCTGGAAAAGCCAAGAACAGACAGTAAAGATACGACAGGAGAGCTGGTGTATCCATCAAAATCACCTCTAATTGGATCAGGACATAATTCAGCTCAGAGGACGTTCCTCGCATGTGAAGAAAATCTATTTGAAAGTTATTCAGCATTGTTCCATGTAGAAGATTCAGCCTGTAAGTGTTTTATTTTGTCACCCGTGGTCTTAAGTTACCTGCTGTTCTCTCAGTCTGTGCTGTCGTCATCATCACGTTGAGCATCACTGAAGTAGAAAAAAAAAAACTGTGACAAGAAATGCAGATGTTATCACTGTAGATATCACTGTAACAAAACAACAGATGAATAATGAGAAGCAGAGGGAGAAAAGATGGGGTATGTGGCCTCAACTGATGGGGGTGGGGGGTGGGAGGGGCAGTGTGTGGCAAGGGAGACTGCAGATTTATGAGAAGGTCACAGCAAGGACGTGGCTGTGGCTAAATCCTGATGGACCTTGCTGTTGGAGGGTCTGAGCCAGCACTGTCGCTGAGGGCCGTTTCAGAGCCCCAGAGCTTTATTTTTAAAACATATGATGGGGCCAGAAGCAATATTCTTTGAGAGAACCCATAATTCATCTCTACGCCTCTGGTCGGAGCGAGGGGCCCACAGGGAAGACACTGCACATGCACATGAATTAACCCATCCTGATTTCACATTCAGCATCACTCACCGTGTAGAGCTGCAGAGAGGACCGATTCTGCTTTGTTTACGCCACGAGTTGAACAAGAAACCTTATGTTTAAATACAAAAAAAGCTAAAAAAATAAAAAAAAAATAAAAAAAAAGGAAAGAAAGAAAAAAAAACAACATAATGTGCCATGATATAAGAAAATAAATATAAGAGTTTAAAAAAGAAAAGCAAGGTAGAGATGTGAACACTGGCTTGAGATTTAAAAATTAAGGAAGTGCTTTGTACAGTACACTGCATATACATAGGAAATGGTCAGATGGACAGCGCGTGCAGACCTGTGAGGAAAAGTGCCAAAAATATGGAGGAAAATCTGATGATCATCTTATGAGCTATTTCATTAATAGAAGCATCCAGGCTGCTACTCCATGATCCAAAAAAACAAAACAAAAACTCTTGCTACTTGCAGTTTGACAAACTTAGTTCGCTATTTAAACTTGGGTCAACAAGGTAACACTTTGTTTGAATCAGCAAATGAAGAAAGAAAGAGTAGTGAAGATATGACTAAGTGAGCACTCAGGCTTGTGGTGCATGAGTTGGTAATTTGGGTGACGTCTGATATCTGCATGGTGAGTTTGTAGACTGACATGTACAAACCCGCTCTGGGCTCCAATCACTTCCTTCATAGAGTCCTGAGTCACAGCAAGAGCAGCTTTTATGTGAGGAAAAAATAAACTCTGGCCATATTGGTTTGAGCTTAAATGTGCCATTAATTTAAAAAAAAAGTGAATAAGGGAACTCCAAACAAAGGTTTTTAAAAAATGGCTGTAAGGAAAAAAGTCGACATTTTCTATGTATAGTTTTTATAGAGTCCACAGCTAAACTACAAACTGTTTGAATCATGACTTTATTTTCTGCAAACCCAGTGTTGTATCACAACTGAGCTGATAGATAGACTATTGATCACTGTAAGTGACATGTATGTAGACACACCTGTGATATCTCAGTGTCTGACCCTTGTCTGCTATCACTGTTGTTGTGCTGTGGTACAGCTGCACTGACTGCGTCCACGCGCAGCGTCGTACAGTCCTGACAATCCTGAACCACCCTCTGTCTCCATTGGACATTTACGCCAATGAAGAAAAAAACGACCCTTTGTTGTTTCAGCTGAGTTACCACAATTAGTGATTTATATCGGAGCATTTTACATGGATTGTTTTGACTGATTGCGCCGACATAAAACAGGGTCTGGTCAGATTTGTCTCACTTTGTGTCACTTGTAACAGATAACGACTGAATGGATTCAGTGACGTGGACAACTGGCGTGAGTCGATGAAGGTCAAAGGTTGTGGCAAATGAGATTTATTAGAAGAGATATTTGGTTCTTTCCCAGTTCACATCCTTGTATTATGTGTGAATATTAAACTGAAGGAAAAAATCAATGAATCCCAATAAATGCACTTGTTTGACATTGATCTTTCCTCTTTTTGTTCTGGTCTTTTTTTTCAAATGTGCTAATGTAAACCATCTTCTGACAACTGAACTTAAGCAAAGGTAGCCCAAAGTGGTTGTTGAATATTTTATTACAACATCGGTATTTTTATGCACCATTTAAAAAAAAGACTAGAAAAAGAAAGCTGCTTCTTCATCAGAGGGTTTTGGAGTATCGCCGCCTGACAGAGTCCCTGTAGAACTGAAAGATCTTCTCTGATGCTTTCTGACTGACTGCTATACACTGCTGCAGCTGTAGAAGACGAAAAGCAGACATCAGAGACATGACAGAATATGAAAGGTCTGTGATACCACTACAGGCAGAGACAGAAAAACATCTCATCCTCATGAGTCCTGAAGGAAATTGCTGACAGAGCCAGTAGTGGCAGATATATGATGAAATACACAGCTGCTGCACAGATCTGGAAATCACACACTTTTCACTGACTCTGTGTTTCTGAGAAAAAATGACCCATTTATTTACTCACCTCATTTACTGAAAATGATCCTTTGGTTGACGACATCAGTACTCTGCGTTCTGTGCTGTCAATAGCAAAGGTCATCAAAGCTCGACTTTCCTGGTGAGAGTGAAAACAGACAAGTAAAAAAAAAAAAAAAACTGAGAGGAGGTGTGCACAACTGAAATTCCACAAGTTTTTCGAAGGCGAGGTCACTCAATTTAAATTCCTCCATGACAATCATTGTATTTTCCAAGTTAACAACGAGGAGTTTTGGAAAGCGAAGTGTTCTCATACTACATTTACCATGAGCCTCCATGCGCACGGTGAAATTCTTGGACCGGCGCAAGACAGACATCTTGCCAAGAATGTTTTCATTCATCAACAATGAAAGTCAGAGGTTCGAAGACGATCAGATACCGTCGTACTGTAGTTCTGACCATAAACTGCGATTCCGCGGCGTTATTCCATGACCCGCCGGGCAGCGTCCGCGAAACCGAAAGTAAGGAAACGCTGGTCGGCTCGACCAGCATTTCCGCCACCACTAATAATAACAAAATAACGATAGAGACAAAACGATATATTTATCGAAAATGGAGCCATTAACAAGTGTGGGTAGCACAGATTCATCCACATTTACGTGAGACTTTTTTTATAACCAAATAGAAACTCTTCGTTGTCCCTTTAATCTGTTATCATGATGAGCAAAAGTCATTTCAATGTCTTTTTTGGTTATCCATCAGGTGTATGTTTTATATTAATGCTATGAAAGTATCAGAGCCTTGCAGAATTTAGTTTCCCTGAGTGTTTAGCTAAATTCTGCTCTATTTTTACTGAATCACTTAAAAGCCAATCTGAGCCTCCTCTCTTCTGATTGGCCCGCTGACCTGTTGTTACTAAAGCTCCAGAGAGAAGCATGAGAGGGGACACGTAAACATAGAATGGGATATTTTTTTGGTTTTTAAAAGTAAAAATGTTATGGATCAACACTTCTGGTTAAAGGTAGAGTCTGGAGGTTTGTCCGTTACAGTCTGTAAACAAAACATTCAAACTGGGCCCCTCCTCTCGGGCTCAACTGTGCAGCCTTCTGCCCCTGACAGCAGCAGCAGCAGCAGTTGTCAGGACTGCAAAGAAAAGGAAGTAGTCCGAGGGAAGCGCTGGAGCGGCGGGCCGATACCCGGCTGTCACCGACAACGGGAGCTTCCAGTGCTGTACCAGTAGTACCGCTGCTAGCACTCGCTAGCATCCGGGGCAGCGAGCGAGTGCTAGACACAGTCACCACCACACAGGACTAGAAGCCTATACAGTAGGTGATGATTAAGCCAGATTTGATTTGTAAAAAGCGTTTATTTTTTTTTAGCAAAAACCTGAAGACTCTACCTTTAAACACGAGAAAAATGTGAAATATGGACCTTTAAAGTTCTAATTTCTTATGTCCCCAACTCCCTAAATCTGCATTGGTTTAGTCCACTCCTCCTTTCAGATCTCTAACTGAAATGAGGGAATTGAATTGTCTATTACATGCACAAAGTACAAGATATGAGGCACAAACGTTCTCTTAGTATTTTTTAATCCATACATAGTATTTTGTTGTTTAGTCAGTTAGAAATAGAACTGACTATATACAGCAAATTGTCATCGTAATGGGTTCTATGCACACCTCCACTACTCTAGAGCCCATTACAATCAATTAACAGTAGAAACAATGTCCAGAAGTATGACGATGACAAATGTGTATATTTGTACTAAAGGACATTTTTTTGATAAATGAATATGGCAATCAGTTTGTTTGTTTTTTACTTCAACAAAAAGCAAATGCAAAGGGGTGTTTTTGTGCCAGATTTACCTTTTCCTGAGCTGCAGTGGGGTCTGTGATGATCTGACCGTCTGTGTCGATGGCACAGGTCACTCCGCAGAACAGGCAACTCATAGGCAGGCCTGCATCCATGAGAGCCATGCAGGCTGCATTCAGAGAGCAGGACAAGAACTGGGGACGAGTTAAGGATGAACACTCGACAAGAAACACAATTAGGAACCATCATTACGAAATTAACTCATGAGACACCAGTTGACTTTACTGAAGGATACTGAACCATCGTCGTGCAACACCTGGAGAACGAGAGTGAGGGAGGAGCGAGGGTGGAGTGACAGGAGCAGAGACGCCTCACAGGTTTCTCGGACACACTGCTCCTGTGCTCGCTCCCTGACACCTGGAAAATAAAATAAAAAATGTTGGTGCACACACACACACACTGGAGTCAGAGACAGAAAACCCACTGGCTCGCTGAGTCCACCCTGTGGCGGGAGCTGGTACAGCAGCTGGTGAACAGGAGAAGTGGACAATGGTAATGAGTAAAGGAGTATTACCAAAAAGTCCATAGCGTGTCTGGTATTGCTAGCCTCATACAACCCTGACGTTTGCCCTCAATCTTCTAATTATGTTCAGGGAAGCTGATAGGAGGAACATTTATTTCAAACTGTCTAAGTTTCTCATATTACATTATGTCCTAATGTCAACACTACATTGTAACTGGAGGATCTGCCTCCTCTTCAAGCATGACTTTTTGAAAAATAAATTAATATCCATACAAGAAGATCTAGATCACCCAGGCAGCATCACATCGACATCCAGCAGCTGCATCTCACAACATGATAAAGTCATTTTCCTCCTTTGATAACAACTTACTTGGCAGTCCCACTTTGGGCTGTATCAACACCTCCAGTGTCGCCCGGTCATAGATCTCCTTGCTGACCTTCACCTCAGCTGGCCCGTAGACTGCAGCCAACACACTTGTGTCTCCTTTGGATGAAAATAAAAATGATTAGGGGGTTGTTGTTGTTGTTGTTGTTGTTGGGTTCAGTTGTGTTTTACCCCTGCACACAACTCAAGTGTCCACTGCAGATGAATGATCACAGCTGCAGCATCAAACCACTGAAGCACAGAGACAGTCAACAAGAGCATCGTTCAAAAACAGATAGCCGGAGATCTTCTTCAGTCACATTCACTCATCACTTCACTTCAGAGCCAGCACTTCAGAGGCTGTTCAAAATGTTTTGCTGGGAGGAAACTGTTATTACTTCTACTAGGACAATCAGCATCGGCCTATTTGTACAGACTACTTGACAGTTATGTGACAAAACATGTTAGCCAACCCCTGATCTCTGCAAAACGACAACTCCCCATTAAAAATCCACTGTGTAATTGTTTTGGTTAATATTGTGGCAGGATACAATGTACAGTAAGATGAGCTAACAGTACTTTTTGTTACAGACCTCAACTTTACTATTCTTTTGGCTAATAAAATAAAAGCTTCATAAACCAGGCAATGTTTGTGTGCCCGTGTTTTTATTTTATCTTATCTAGACACATCGAGATGTGTGAAGCTGTGAAATATCTTTTAGTTGCTTCCATGATTACGGTCAGTTTTCACAGGCTGGGTGCAGGGCTAATAAAAGCGGTGAGCTACGTGATCGCGGTAGGAAATAGACCGAGTATCCTACTCTTTACAACCCGACTCCGGGACATATTTATCTCCGGGGGTCGTTATTACCTTGGGTGAAGGAGGCTGAGCCGTCAGGTCGAGAGAGTGAACTCTGCTCACAACAAAACTCTCTGAGAGAAACACTTGAGGAGCCGCACACCTCCATCGTAATGCCACCACAGACATATGCGGAGAACTAGTGGAGTCTGTCGAGGGTTGATGATGTCATCTGTTTTGGCCCCTGACACAGGATAGAAGAGGTGGAGCTGATAAATGATGATCGGTAAATCATTTTACCGATCGGTTTAAGTAGCCTAGCTGTATTGTGTGTGTCGATGGGAAACGTGGAGTCATAAACCCTAACCCTTTCTAACTGGGACCTCGGGAGAACAAATTACATGATGTCTCCTGTTTGGGCGTTTTATTTTGAAAGTGGTAACAGGAAGTGTTAGCCAAGTCAGACGCGCTGATATGACGAATTCTTTCTTTCTTTCTTTCTTTCTTTCTTTCTTTCTTTCTTTCTTTCTTTCTTTCTTTCTTTCTTTCTTTCTATAACAGTCTATGATTATTTGTATTTATTAATTTATTTAATTTTTATTTGTAATGTCATTATTTGTATTGTTATTGTCATTTTTGTTTCCTTTTACATTATTGTCTTTGTTTCCTTTTTTATCCCCCTGTCTGTTGTGTCCACCTCTATCTCTCTGTATAATGCATAATGTTAACATATGCTATGTTATGTGCTTGGATAAGTATGTTATGCTTACAATAAAGCAAAAAATAAAAATAAAAATAAATAACAGTCTATGATTTGGACTTTTTTTTTAAACTCTCTATCCACGTTTTTAATGATATCACAGCACCCACAAGACAAAGCGTCTAAATAACAGAGGAGAGGACTTTTTTAAAAAGGCAGTAAGAATATGAAGGGCAAATTGGTAACTGGAGGTATTCAGGATCAGAACAGGGTGTTTTTGTTTTTATAACCTTATTGGTTTCAGGTTACTCGAGCTCATCACATGAATGTGTCTTTGTAAGTGATAAAATAACGAGGAACAGGTTGTCAGGTGCATGGAAAACAGCCAGATTTAAAAAATGCTTCCTTGTTTTAGTCTTCCTCAAACTGCACCAGAGATTTCCTTCAAATTAAGAGCAAAGACTTTTGAGGCACAATAAATACATGTTCTGTTCAGATTTCAGTTTCTAGCCATACCATTACACTGTCTCAAATGTTGCCTAATACAAGAGTCAGCAATAAATCATCTTTCACCAGAATCATAATATGTTGTTAGTGTTTATTCAATTCAAACTATTAATCCCACAAGGGGCAGTTAGTTATGAGCAGCAGGTTGTCGTGATACATGTAGCCTGCATGGCACACAGTAAATAGTCAGTACATCAGACAACATACCCTTACACACACACCACACCAACCAGGAGCTTAGTAAATAAGAGCCTATAAGAAAGAGCCTATGATAGCCTACTGTATAATTAAAACATTTTAGACGGTTTAGACAGTGATAATTCAATTCCATGGTCATTTTGGAGGCTGCATGTTTTTTTTTATTGCAATGGTTATTTATTTATTTATTTTTATTTATTTAATAGGATACTTGTGGAATTATTCTCGTACTTATTTATTATCAATTTATTCTAATTGAGGGCTGGGGAGAATGTGTTCAGCATATTGCATTTAATTGCATTAGCTGTAGGCTACATTGTACTTTTAATGTATGGGAAATTGAATGTGTCAATTTTGAACATGGCGCTTTTATTTTGAAGGTTTGACAGGAAGTCGGGGTTACTGATCATCAGACCTGCAGTGTTTGTGGCTGTGGAGCAGAAGGAGACGTGCTTAAACTGAGAGGGGGATAAAACAGTTGTAGTCGGACTTGTCCTGTCGCTCATCTCTCCTACACTCACTGTAGGTGTAGTAGTTTCTGTAAGAGGTCGGCAGACAGAGCGGTTGAAGAAGGACGGAAGAGGACGGTGCAGATGGCGGCTGTGAGCAGCATGAACAAAATGTATGGAGTGTGCTACCAAGCCGTGCGTCAGATGGCGAGACTGAGGGCATCCAGGCTGCTCCAGCACCGAGCCTTCGGAGTCAGCGTGAGTCCAGATGTGTGGTATTGAGGCCAGGTGTTGTTGTGCTAGTGGCTAACGTTAGCTAAACATCAGGAAAGGTCGCTGTAGCCGATGGGACGCGCTGAAGTTGGCTTTCAGTTCGTTAGTCACAAGGAAATTTGTAGTGGCCATAGTGATCCACTGATACTCCTCTTGCTGCACCTGTTACCGATGCTGTCAGAGAGGATACACCAAAACACTTAATTTTATCTGTCGCCTCGTATTTTTAAATTCCCTACACCTTATATTTTGCCTGACAAAGTAGAAACTAGCTTCATGGTCAAGTTATCGCGATGGTTTGTTAGCTGGCAGTTAGCTTAGCTGACAACCTTGCACCTTGTAGGAAAATACTTCACGTTAATCACACACTGACTCCACAACTTGCGGAGTCAAACTTAATGGTCCAAATGCCAATTAACATATATATACGTTTGTAAATATATTTGACAGCTTGACTTTGTGTGTGTTTGTTGTTTCGACTTTATAGCTTTGGTAGCTAGCCGGCTAATGTTGCAAGCCACGCTCCCATTGGTTGAGGAGAGGGGCGTGAGGAGGAGGTGCAGCCCAGACATCCACACGCTGTGATGTGCACACGAATGAATCCTAAAACTATCATGTTGTGTTTACCAACTGTGCCTTGTAATTATTGTGTTCATTTGCCACACTCCACCAGGCTGTAAAAATGACTAATTGTACAACTGTGCAGTTGCATTTTGTACTCCAGGGCTCCAGACTGCCCTTTGAGTGTGTGCAAGTAAATATTTCATATACTTATTATGCAAATAGTAAATTTGCTCAAATTGTGTGGTATCTGTCATTACAGGTGTCAGGCAGGAAATGTGAATATTTCCCTCACCAGTTGATTTATGGTGTGCACCCCTAAATTTTCTACTGTGCTCCCAGCAAAAAAAGAGAAAAAGTTAGTCTGGAGCCCCTGTACTATCACATTGTTTGAATAAATAGTGTCACAGTAGTAATTCAAAAAGCCCTAACAGTCTTGAGCCAACTAAATTCATCATTCATTAACACAATGTCTTTTATCTTATAAGTTCATTGAATCATTAAAATAAAAATGCTTGTAACACAGCATGCATACAAAGTGGAAATTCAGTGTTGTATTTTCTAAGCAGACTATGAGGACTGCAAAGTTTTCCATCAATAGCCCACTCTCTGGATATTTAGCACTGAACAGTTATGACATGGTTCCCCATGTTCAATATACTGAATGAGAATGGAATTAGGATTGGGGTAAAGTTTCAGGATAATTCCAAACATTGCTGCAAATCTTTAAAACGGGAAGTGTGAACTCATACTGGAAAAATCCTCTTAAATGAAAGTGGCAGAGCAGGGGCAGAGTTTTTTTCTTTTGGATGTTGTTATTAGGAGAAAGATGAATCCTCCATTGTGGTGTCAATTTTAGCGAGGGCCTTTCTTTGCCACTGCCACAGTGATGTTGTTAATAAATAATGCTTGCATTCAACCTTTCAGGCCGTGCACCGGCAGCAGCCCTTTGACTCATCACTGGAAAAACCACAGTTCCCTGGAGCCTCGGCTGAGTTTGTGGATAACCTTGAGTTCATCCAGCCCAATGTCATCTCTGGGATCCCAGTGTATCGGGTGATGGACAGGGCGGGAAATATCATCAACCCCTCTCAAGACCCTCAGGTAAAGTCAACCTGCTGGTATTTAAATGTGACCCTGAACATATACTTTATTTATGGGTTATTATTTATGGGTATTGTGTGTTTCTTCCCCACTCAGCTCTCCAAAGAGACAGTTTTGAACTTTTACCAGAAGATGACTCTGCTGAACACGATGGACCGCATTCTTTACGAGTCTCAGAGACAGGTGCATTTCCTCTGCCATTTCCCTGTTCAACAATAGAGCAGTAAGAACAATGTAAAAGATTTTCTATTTATTTTCCCCACAGGGTCGTATCTCCTTTTACATGACCAACTATGGTGAGGAGGGGACACACATCGGTAGTGCTGCTGCTCTTGACCCAAGTGACATGGTCTTTGGTCAATACAGAGAAGCTGGTAAGCATCAAGCAGCACATTGTTTTAGATCATTTTTCTTGACATAATTCCTTTTATTACTTTTTCCATGTTTTCTCCATATATTATATTCATCAAATAAGTTTACTTACATTTAACATTCCACTTTTATGTCTTCATCACTACATTTTTGCAGTACATGATCGGTAGCACAGCAGCTCTGTGTTTTCAGATGGCTCTGATCAGAAGTTGATCAGTGATTTTATCTCTGGTCCAGACTTCTTAGGTAGTTATTCTAAACGGATGTGCCTGATGACGTGTGAGGTTTAAAGCAAACAAAGCCCGTTTCAGTCAGTGAATCACATGACATGTCAACAACACACACATAGGTCAAATTGTGTCAGTCAGTCCTTATGAGCAGATCACATCTGTAGAAGCAGCATCACCTGTTGATGCTGCTTCTGTTTCTGTATTCAATTAATTCAATTCAATCAATTAACACATGGAATACACAAAGAAATGGACCTGTCATATAACAAAGCTGCAAAAAAAAAAAAATACAAGGATTGGTTAAATAAAAGCATACATATAATACAGCTCATCATGCTTTACATCAAATAAAACAAAATGCGTTAAAAGACTATTGTTTTATTATCCCTGTCTTGTCTTAATCACTGCTTTTCTCTGTCTTTATTAATGCCTAATTGTCAGCCATTTGTATCATCCCTCGTGACACTCACTGAGACACTCAGTCGCTCAGATTTTCTTGTCCAATGAGAAATATCTTAGAATTTCTATGTGTCCCTGCAGGAGTGTTGATGTACCGTGGCTTCCCTCTGGATATGTTCATGGCTCAGTGTTATGCCAATGCCGATGACCTCGGTAAGGGTCGGCAGATGCCTGTGCACTACGGCTCCAAAGACCTGAACTTTGTCACCATCTCCTCTCCTCTGGCCACTCAGATCCCTCAAGGTGAGCTGTACACTTGAGTGTGAACTTCTCCAGTCTGTCAAGACAAGCAAACACATGCAATTATATGCTCATGCTGGATGTCTTTGTTCAGCGGCTGGAGCTGCATATGCAATGAAGAGAGAAAACATGAACCGTGCTGTGATCTGTTACTTCGGAGAGGGAGCAGCCAGTGAAGGGGACGCGCATGCCGGCTTCAACTTCTCTGCCACCCTCGAGTGCCCGCTGATATTCTTCTGTCGAAACAACGGCTACGCCATCTCTACCCCCACCAACGAGCAGTACAGGGGAGATGGCATTGGTAAGGAGCCTTGATGTGGTTTTCTGTATTATCTGATCCGAAGCTTTTGTGAGCACGCCTTTTATTCTTTCTCTGCTTCAACAGCTGCTCGTGGTCCAGGTTATGGCATGCTGTCCATCCGAGTCGATGGTAACGATGTGTTTGCTGTGTACAACGCCACAAAGGAAGCTCGCCGCAGAGCTGTGGCTGAGAACCAGCCCTTCCTCATCGAGGCGATGACCTACAGGTTAGTTGAGTGGTTGGCGACTAAGCAGATCACTGATACATCAGTATGAGGCTCTGGACTTAACTGTAGATATGGAAATGTTACATTTTTACTTTGCATCAAACTGAAGGTTTTTACAGTCTGAAGTAGGCAAATAGGCTGTACAGAAATTAATTAAATTGTTTTTTATCTTTTTATCAGTCAGATAAAAATGCCTTCTTTTTTTTTTTAGATAACTTAGAATGGCAATTGTGTAAATTTCATTGCCTGTCTTAATTTGGCCATAAGTTGCATAAATAAAATATTGGTTCTAAGGTAAAAGTAGCAGATAGCCACAGTATGTTGAAATAGATTGCAACCAGGATGTATCTGATAACAAAATAGTAGCCAATTTTGCTACTTCTTGTGATCAAATTGAATTTGTTTTGAGTTTGACTCATTTGTGCAGGTTAAGCTCTGCCTTTGAAAATTGACCTTGACATTGAGTAAAGGTAAATCTGAAGTGTAGTAAAATAATACTTGAAATCACATCTATGAGAAGCAAAGAATTAGAGTATAGGTAAGGAAAGAAGTTGAGGTTTCTTAAGTTAGAGGACGAGTGAAAGAACAGATTGTAAAATTTTGCAATTCTAAGTTTATTTCAGGAAGGAAAGAGGAGTTTTTGTTTATCAAGGGTTGTAGAAAATGTTTTAAGCCCTTTAACTGCAGGACCAGTGTCAGACAGACACATTTCTCACAGTCCAGTGGTTGGTAACAATTTCAATGGGCCTGTAATTACAGAACATAACTGCACCCATTTTAAAAAAAAAGATAAATACATGAGTAATTCATCCTTTTTGTGCAGCCATCAGCAAATGTGCCTTAGCCCTAAAGTGTTTTTATTATGGAAAGTCGGTTGAAGAAAAATATTTATCTTCATTCCTTCAGAATCGGCCACCACAGCACTAGTGACGACAGCTCAGCTTACCGCTCCGTGGACGAGGTGAACTACTGGGACAAGCAGGACCATCCCATCTCCAGGCTGAGACATTACATGACGACCCGCGGCTGGTGGAGCGAAGACGACGAGAGGACCTGGAGGAAGCAGTCCCGCAAGACGGTGATGGAGGCGTTCGAGAGGGCCGAGAGGCGCCTGAAGCCCAATCCTGAACTGATGTTCACGGACGTGTACCAGGAGATGACGCCCAACCTGGACAAGCAGAAAGAGGCCATGTGGAGGCACGTGCAGCAGTACAAGGAGCACTATCCCCTCGACCTGTACGATAAATAAAATTGCACTCAGGACGGGACCAGTTGTGATTTTGGCGAACAAATGCAGGCGTGGTTCAGGATTGAGACTGGGATAAACTGTTGCACACCTTTTACTACTCACAAAAAAAAATGTAGTTTTGATATTAAGTGTGATTTCTGTCTGCACAACGAGGGAGAACGATTGTGCTTTCAAAACTGCTTCACTTCATGCCTCTGGGTTTGGTGCCTTAAGTTAAAATAGATTTACTGTCTATAGTACAGATCTTCTATAAATGCTGAATCACACACAATGTTTCACACCACGGTTAATTAAATGACAGCAGAAAAGCAGCCAGTGCAGCGTTATACACATTCAATGACCGTACAAGTCGAGCAATAAACGGTGGAGGTTTACCCCTGTTGTGTATCTTCCTTCTGTAGCTATCTTTTTCAGTGATTATGGTATTTAACAGGTTTCCTTGTGTATCACTGCAGTGACTTGTTTCACTAACATATTGAAGACCTTATTATGGGTTTTAATGGTTTTTAAGCATACACAGCCAAATGTTAGATTAGGTTTGTATGCTGCAATGCTGTTACACACTACACTGAGTCCCAGACTGTGCACCCATCTAACCCATGTTACAGTTTGGTGTTTTGTGGAAAATAAACTGTGGAACTTTCAGTAGTCTTGATTGATCTTTATTTCTATTCATACTCATCAGGAAAGTGGAGAGTTAAGTTAATGACACAACCAAAATGGTGACAAACTGGACAGTGAGGTATCCCCATTAAAGTCCCAAAAATATCATTGGTACAAATTATTCAACAGACATTAAAATTGATGCAACGTCCTCCTTTACATTTCCTCCTTGCAACAGGAAAAAGGGGGGCAATGTCTCTGTAGCCAGTATTTCCTCTTATCACCACATCTTTTCCTCACCAGTCCAGTTCAACAAGTCAGGAACGGGCTGTGAATCCCCTTCCACAGCTTCTTCATCTGCGGTGGCGAGCGCTGGTGAATCAGGATCAGTTCTTTATGTACGCACAGATTTTCACGATCCTCCTCCTTCACGTCGAAAGTCTGAAAGCCTGCGTGGGCCTCGGGAGAAACTCCCAGAGCCTTAGTGCACATCCCAGTGTAGACATCATCAATGGGAAAGAAGGGAATGACACGGGAAACTGCATGTAGGGGTTGCAGCAGCTGTCCAGAGATAAGAAAGCCACCTCCGCCCGCATAAGCAGGATAGGGGCCGTCGTAAAAACTCACAGGAATGTAGTATTTGATGTTGGGGTCTCTGAGGGGATTTGCTGTGCTGATGACGTGACCGACATACAGCTGAGATGCTTTAGAGCCCTTCAGAGACAGCAGGTAGCTGAGCAATTGCGGCGTGTTGACAAACACGTCGTCATCCCCGCTGAAGACGAAGGAGGCGCGAGGACAGTGTCTCAGTGTCCACTGGATGAACATGTCCATTTTAAGCGTCAAGTTCAAGAGGGATTCTTGGAAATCCCACTGCAAGAGGTCCCCGAAATGTTTTGCTTCAAATGACAGCAGAGGGCTGAGGTCAGGGTCCTCCGCCGGGGAGCGACCCAGGAGGAAGACCCTACGCACCCTCAGTCCTCTGTTGTACACCCCCTCTCGGCCCCAGGTCTCCCGCACAGCTTGTCTCCTCTCAAAGTTCCCAGGTGCCGATTTGATGGCGAACAGCAGGAAGGTCTGGTTGGCCCCGTCCCCTTCAGCAGTGGAGACGCACTTGTTGGGTTGATTGATCAAGATCGGAGAGGACCTGCAGTTCATGCCCTGCACAAACTCCTTGAATAAGGCAGGGTAAGAGTTGAAGTCATGCACATTGGTTTGCAGGAGCTCTTGATTTGTCTCCCGGCAGCGAGACCACTGGGACTCCTGACTGAGCGGGTTTTTCCTCTTGTCCAGATTCCTGAGGGACAGGTACAGCAGGCGGTTCCAGTACGCTTGGTTTTGAGGGATGGTCTGTCTGAAGCCATCGGAAACAGACACATTGTGGACATCAGGGCGGGGGCGGACGAAACTCTCCAGTTTGGGGGATGGTGTTTTCACATCGCTGTCGTGGACCTGCTGGCTAAGGTGTCGCCGTGGGGTTTGAGGTTCAGTCCTGTGACTGTAGGATGTCTCCAGGTGCAGGGCTGAGTATAAAATCAGAAATAGAGTAACAAGGAGAACCATGGCGCTGAAGGAGTGAATGCGTCTCATTGGCTCGAGCTTAGTAAATGAGGCTGGGAGGTGTGTGGTTCCTAGAAATGGATCATATTTCAGGGAAGATGGTCCTGGGACCCGTCGTCTTATCGTCTTCAGGTTACACAGACTCTGTTAGCAGGTGACACACTGGCTGAACCCAGTACCTGCCAATATAAACATAAACACTGGTATGTAAATGTCAATGAGCAGGTCACATGTTGGAGACTTTGACAGTATTAAATGCAAACTGAGATGGCAATATCATTTGTATCATTATCATTATCATTATCATTAGTATTACTGCTGACGCATTTACATACATAGAAATACTGTACATGGTTCAAGGTTTTTATTTATGACCCTGTAGGGCTATTATTGTTGCAGTGAGTAAAAAGCTGGAACTCAAAGTGTAAAAGGGGTGGGAGCTATCAGAAAGAATGGCATTAGCCTGCCCAAATTAGTCAGCATTTTTCAGTTAAATTTAAAAAACAGACCAAGATAAGCAATGGTAGGTTTTATACTCGCACTCTCGAACAAAAAGTACCTTTTTAAAGGGTGAGAAAAAATTAGGGTCTTGATCTGGGGCATGCTTCATGTAGCATTGCAATAAATAGATTACACTAAAAACTCGCCACAAGCACATAAAATAGCATGCTTTATGATGTAGCTCTGCTATTAAATTAAAAATATTTCTCAAAATAATAATAATAATTTATTGTTTTTTTCCGCAGGTGATGTGCATTCTCCCATTTTAGTGGAATGCACTTGAACACATCCTTCTCTCCTGTGATTAATTAGCGGCAAAAACTCCTTGTACAAATAACAAAAGGAGAAGTCATGAGGGACCTCACCTTACACAGCGCCACAATAAGAGGAAAACACCTGAGCTCCATTAGTTTAAGTTCAAGAAACATGTCATGCACATGGACACCCTGTGTACCAACTGTTTTATAAATGTCTCATGCAGTTTTTTTACTGATTCATTTCAACATGGGCTCGATTAAAATCTGATAAACACGCCAAATTATCAGACAAGCAAACCGCCTAACAGACAACTGTGCAGCGGGGGGAGACCTTCACTCAGGTTATTACAAAGCACACAAAAAAGGTCGAGCCAGTCATATATAACAGTTCAAAGTTTAAAAAACCTACTTACCACACACAAAACGAGCGTACATCGACGGAGCGCCGGAGCGACAGGGGAACAGGTGAGTATCCAGGGATGTGTGGGTCCTGACAGGTGAACACAGCTGCATTTTCTAGTGGGGCAGCGGTGTCAGGACATGCAGGAGCAGGTCTATGCAAGAGGTCAGGTGATCACTTCACACAGCAGAGCACAGCAGGCAGATACAGGCCACGCCCAGGATGCTTTACTCTAAGGTTTATTCAAACGTTTGACAGGAAACATCACTGATGTACAAATTATTTAAGACCAACTGTCTATTGACAAAAATCACCAGGAGGATACATGAGCACAGTGTTCAGATCAGTAAAGCTCCTTTTCTCTTCATT
This sequence comes from Trachurus japonicus, assembly GCF_045865225.1. Lineage (NCBI taxonomy): Eukaryota > Metazoa > Chordata > Actinopteri > Carangiformes > Carangidae > Trachurus > Trachurus japonicus. Next base: position 29,215,033 of record NC_140919.1, read on the forward strand.
GTATTGCATCGTGCAGGCCTTAAAAGTGTTTTTTTTGTTATTTTTTTTCAGCCTGGTTAGTTATGACAGAAAACAAACATGAATCAGACATCATGACAAAAAGTAACAAAAGAGAGAGAGAGAGAGAGAAAAAACAACTCTTGACAAATGATTCTATACAGTGGAAATCAGCTGTTCTACTCATCTGTACCAAACCATGCAAAGGTTCACAAAGGTGAAGCTTTTTTCACCTTTTGTGTAATAAAAGCACTTTAAATGGAAGTGACAAAAACAAATTTGCTAATTATTTTTTATAACGCTCGATAAAAGCACAGATTTTTCTTTTTTCATCAAATCTTTGCGGTTCACATCCTGAGAACTTTGCGTTATAAGGCAGAGGGGTATTTGCCATGGAATAACCTCAGAAACTCTTGGCCTCTCTGCTTGGAGGCAGCTCCACAGCTGAGCAGAGATGAATTGCTGTTTAATTAGAGATGCCCTGGTATGACCTACAGTATCTTCTAGCACTCAAAAGTACCAAAAACCAATGTGACTGTTTTACTCACTGTTGGCATTTTGGTCCGTTAAGTTCATTTAAAAGTACGTTTTGGAAAATATATTTTGTAGATCAAAGTGTTAGTAAGTTGGCAATCTCTCATTCGTCTTATAGTCATGAAAATAAAATAAAGCCTTTCTTATGCAAGAGTGCTGGTAGGAATATTTGGTATTATGGCCCAGTTGTGAAAATTTGAACTATTGGGCGAATACCTGTATAATAACAATACACGACAAGATACTACCGTATGTGCAGTGTGCACTCAGGAAAATAGTGTTTATACCAATAAAGACCAACATTTTTGAGCTTTGGGTTGAGAAGATTAAAAAAGGCAAGAAAGGAAATACTGCAGATGGTAGGAAGGAAACACAGTATCTGTGGAGGAATCTAAGGGCTAATGGTCAAAGAGTTAAGATTGCTGCTAGAATGGAAGTGACAGGCTCAAGGCAAAACAAAGGGAAGCAAGTCTGTTGTTGAGGACTTGAGGAGGAACACGAAGGGGAAGTCAGCGAAGGTCGCTCTCATCGTCCTGTATGGTTTTCTTGATGCGGAGAAGCATGGTGGTGAGCCACTGGTCCAACCGTGAGATGGTGTCAAATTCTTTCACCTGAGACATGAATGGTAAATATGACCAACAGGAACAGTAAAGGCCAGGTTGTATATTGTATATTTATTTCTCTTCTTTTTAACATACACAAACCTGCATGTTGACTATAACAGGTCATGTCACAAAATAAATATTTACATCACACACATTAGGACCCTTTTTAGCAATCGTCAAATCAATTTTATTTGTACCCAACACCTCACTCACAGATGATAATTTTGACACTTAAGCCTATTGACCCAGGAACAGCGTACAAAAAACTGATTTCAGTCGACAGTGTTTAAACTTATTGATGCAGAAACTACAAACAGCCTCAGTTTAAAAACCTTGGCCCACACGCCTTTATTCTGCTGAAGGAAAAACCGTCCACTCACCGAATCAGTATAGGCGTCCACATTCTGTTCTTCATAAGCATCTAGAAGTTTCTGGTGAGATAACATTTGACAACATCATCAGAAAGCCACAATACATCCTGAGAGATAAAGAAGCCACAATACAGAGTATACAGAGAAGGCCTTATGTGTACTATGTTATCTCATGCCCATGTTGGACCTCAGTGTTATTGAGAAGCATGCAGATGTTGGCAGGTTTAAGCACTTGGGCCTCGTTTCAGAAAGCAGACTCTGAGTTAAAAAACTTAACTTTAGGTTGACTAAGGTTGTTGATTTCAGAACAGGCGATAAAGGTTTGTTTAATAAACTGGGAGTTAATTTGACCCAGAGTTCAGCTCCAGCACCAGGAGATAAAAAGCCCTCATCAGTGTAACAAAGATAACATGATTCACCATGGCAACAAGTGAAAAAAAAGCCTCAACCCTCCTACTTCTCACCAGTGGAGTTTCATGAATGCTGACACAGGATCTGAGTACTGTACATATTTAAAACAAACAAACAAAAAGCAGTACTGTAGCAGCTGCAAAAGAACGTGAGCTCTCATTGTTGACCGAGTCAATACGGGAGTATTCATCAAAGCAAGAAGGAAGGTTGTTAATCAACAATGTATTCTATGTGTGTGTTTGTGCAGATGCAACTCAACAGGCACAAAACAAACTTAAACAATATAAAAATATTGTTCAAACAGCAGAGGGTGGTAAAATTTCATTACAAGCAGTCATGATTGTTTAACCTGTCCCAGTGGCTGCATTCAACATGTGATTTCAGAATCACAATTACTTTATTGATCCCCACAGGGAAATTCTTTTGTGACAAAGCTCCCAAACAGAAAAAAAAAAAAAGATTTAAGTCGTAAATCTTCTCAGCAAAAAGAACAAAAAAGAAAGCTAAACTATTTTTCAGGTGTTATAACCCTGCAAAAGCAAAAACCTAACCCAAATGTCTTTACACATACAGTCTCCAAATTTGTGCTGAGGCTATTGGATATGTTCACGTGTCTCCACTGTAATGTGATGGGGATGTGCGTATCTATGCATCCAGTCACACCTGGAAATAAATTCATACTACATTGATTATTGACAGACTGACAGACCTGCTATTCTGTGAAAGTGTTTTCTAATGAATTCCTGGAAACATTACAAAGTGTATATTAGACTTAACAGTGATGTTTCTTACAGCCTGGCGGACGGTTGCCTTGGACACATGCTTTGCATCACTGATGATATATAAATAAATTAAAAAATAGTGCAACACGAAGAATTATCTCTGAACTGAGCGCAGGTCAGCGAATATTGTTCAGATTGACGGTGCAGAAAAATGGAAACGCTCATCAGGGAATGATAAAACATTCAACCAACGTCCAATAATCCTGTCCTGACAGAGTATTTGTGTTTTAATATCACTTGGTTCTTCCACAAAAAGAACACGTCATGTCTACCACTGCTTTCAGTCCAGTCTGCAGGCAGAGGGAGAAACCCGGGGCTAGTTGGAGAAAAAAAAAACCTATGTCATGTTAAAAGAGTATGTTGCCTCAACTGCCTGAGCTGAACCGGCTTTGTGAAACCGAAACCCAGAGTTTCCCCCAACTCTGACTCAACCAACTGAGTTTTCACTAAACCTGTTTTCTGAATGGGGGCTCTGTTGGCGATTTTGAATAAAAACAAAAACAGAGCAGCAGTGAATAAGTTTCTCCATCTCCACACTTTCCTTTAACCCCTCTCCCATCAGTGTCAGTGGGGAAAATAAGCATATGATCCCTTGCTTATTTCACTTGATCAAATGTAAATTGATTTATAACGTTTATATGATGATATTATTTCTGGATTTTTTTGTTGATATTCTGTCTAAATAAACTTCCCATTAAAACCACAGATCGTCCATTTCTTTGTGGGGGAGAAGACTTACAAAATCAGTAGGGGATCAAATACTTATTTTCCCCACTCTACCTACATAATTACTCTGTGTTTATGTTTGAGGACAACAGAGCCAAACCCTACCTTCAACAGTTTGCATTCTCTCGAGTCTGAGAAGGCTGGAAACATTTCTTCGTACTTCTGCACAGCAAGCTGGGTGACAGAACAATGAATATTAGAGCAGCGGCTCATGTTACAACTGTTGTAGGTGGACACAAGTTCTGTGCAGCGGCTTACCTTTGCATTCAGCATGTCTACACAGAAGTGACAGAGCGCTGCCTTGAAGAAGTGATCTTTGGCACTGTATTTCAGCAGCGTGCTGTCCATTGCATGCGTTCCGACCTGGAAAGAAATCACAATTCAGTACAATTCAGGTTAGTTTTGTGGCTACTGACTGATAACATGGTGAGATGAAGGCTGCTGATAAGCATTACTTCACCTGTTCATAGATCTCTATAGCTTTTGGGTACTGCTCCAGCTGAGCTGCGTAGGTTGCTACTTTCAGAAGGCACTTGTTGGCTGAACTATAAAGGTGAGAAAATAAACAAGTCAATACAATATAATAATACAATGGCATGTTATGAAAAAAAAAAAAGATGCATTGATGCGATCTCTGTAAAGAGGAAAAAACAAATCAGGCTAGAAAATCTGACACTGGAGAGGAAATAGCACTCATTCAAATCAGTCACCTGGTGGATTCTTCCCCTTTGTAATAATCTGCTGCCTGTTCATAATGAGCAATGGCCTGGAATGGGAAACCAAACAAAGCGTTATCATTATCAGATTATCACTTAAACAAACTAATCCGTAGTTAAACTGGAAGCAAGAATTTACCCGAGGATTAATAGGTAAAAAAACTAACAAAACAAAAACAATAATAGTTATTTAATCTGACCTTGTCGATGTCCACCAGCTCTGTCTCATATATTTCAGCGATGGTGATATGATGTTTGGCTGCGATGGTGAAGCGCCCCTGGACACAAAAAACAACCAAGAAAGAGATTACCAACAGGGAGAGTCACATGGTACAGAAATAAAACAGATGCTAAACATACCAGATCTTAAACCATGTTAAATTCAGTCATTTAAAGACATGTAGAAGAATCCCCTGTTTACAGACTCACCATATCAGTGTAAATCTCAATAGCTCGGTTTAGGCAATTTATGGCCTCTGTAGGAAAAAAAGAAAGAAAACGACAATATTTAGACAAATGACATTTTACAAACCTTTCACTGTAATTTTCTGTGAATTCGTGTCAATAAAAGAACAAGTAAAGAATACACTTATATTTAAAGGTCAACCACCCATTTAATAATGGTCCTGTCTAAATGTGTCTAAAAGATGGCGACCACTGGCCTTGATGTCATTATTTATTCATATTTGTATTCATGCTGTTATAACTCTTCGTCTGGAAGGTCTTAATGTTATTTGACATGGACTTAGTGTACATGGTCTCTACTCAGACTGGTGCAGCAGCTTGTAATGGCAATTACAAGTGAATTTCAGTGGTTACATAACCTACATAATCCAAGGTAGCATGAGTAATGATTACCTTGTGGATCTGCTTTTTTGAATGCGTTTCCAGCGTCGATGAAGTTAGTCGCTGCATCGTGTTTGCTCTGCATCTGAAGGTGAAGGCAGGCAGCTTGGGAGAATGCATTTCCTGCAGCTGAAAATAAATGATTGCATGTTAGAAGTTGGGAAAGTCTCAACATCCCATAAACAAGTAAAAGGGAAATGGTTACTGTTCGGGTTTAGTGTAAAGCATCTTACCACACCAATTTTTGGCCATTTTGTACATGTTGGCTGCCCTCGCATACATGTCGCAGGCCTCTTCCAGCTTGGAGGAACCTCTGTGTGTCAGCACATGAGTTTAATTTAACAAGGAGTTCATCGTCTTTGACTGGACTCATACTAACAGAAAATCAAATGACATGATTGTAAGTCACAGATAGCGATAAAGTAAGTATATTTAGGCCATGATGCTTCACCAATACAGACATTCATTGTTCACCTAGCCAAGCAAAACATGAAAAGTTGTGAAGATGCAAATTTCACATTTTGATTTAGTGCAATATCATAACCATTATTATTAATAATAATACATGTACAGTTACATCATCTAGCTTTACAAAATACTGTCTCTGCTGTTCATAATTACTACTACTAATAATAATGTAAGTGAGTTAATTAAATAAAAACCCGCTTGAGCAAGTCTTTTGTTGTGTCCATGCTCAGCTGTGAGATGACACACTTGTCACACTAGTCCTTACTTAACCTGATGCAACTCACAAATCCGTCCCACTCTGATAATGTAAACAATAGTGACTGTGACAGGCATGTGATTTGCACCTCGCCACCTACTGACTATGCAAAAGAGTTTCCAGGTGATGGCGCTGCAGCTGCAAAGCCCCGAGATCAAATGTTGCAGAATTACTCTTATATAATGGCCTGACCCACACCTGGCTGCTATTATTATGAAGCCACCCTCAGGCACACACACACACACACACACTCCGGTGACTGCTACTACTACACTACATGGAGGTTTATTGTGGTTATTGTCAGGTGTGTTGACCAGGGATGCGTGTAGAGATAACGTTAACGCTGCGCATGTTGATTAACTGCAGCGCTGAGCAACACTTGTGTTAACACCGATCACAACAACCTGACTTCGGGGACAGCGAGGTCCAGTGTTGCAGCACTGGGTTAAGACTATGGTGCTGTTTTTTTTGTTGTTGTTGTTGTGTTGGTTGTTGTTGTTGTTTTTGACAGCTAACCTCCTTCCGCTTAGTTGGCCTTAGCTTGACAGTGTTAGCTCAGCAGCAGCTAGCCGATGTACTCACCCAAACAGCGCTCCGAAAAACGACTGCGATGACTTTACTTTCTTCTCGGCCTCAGCCATTAAGGCGTTTGCCTCCTTTTCTTTGCCGCTGTTATCCATTTTTGTGTCGTTGCTCTGTTTTTTGACGGGGAAACGAGCAAAATGTGAAACCCAACGACTCGCTAACCAGCGCTAGCAGCAACGGGTTTGCCTTGTCACATCACCGGCAGCGAAGTGACCATCACCTCCGTCATGTGACACAGGCTGCAGAAGACACTGGTGCTGCGTTCAGGTGCTGCTCGTAAAGCGCCACTTTGTTGCTATGTTTGTTGAAAAGGAATCAAGTAACATCAAACTTTAATCATTTGTAAATATTATCATACAACTCATAAAGTATACCAAGCCACACACGCACACACATATTGACTTCAGTCTTATACTTGGTTATATAATTCATAAAGCAATGCACACAATCATATATAATGAATATCAGACCGACTGTGTACAATAACACAAAAGGTATGTTTCTGAAATTGTGCCCTTCAACTTGTCATTTCACTTCTTTCTTTTTTTTTTTTACATGAATAACAAAGTTTATTCATATAATGAATAGTGAATAGTGAATAGTTCAACTGACCTTACATGTGTTACTTGTGTAACCGAAGTAAAACAAACTTTTAGAATAGTAGTAGCTTTAGAGGTGAAATCTTAATTCTCTCAGGATGTTAATTTCATGCAAATTAATGTTTTGGAGTTTTATTAAATGTTTCTGTTCCTGTATGGTTACATAATAGTTGGATTCAATGAAAAAAAGAAAATAAAGTAAAAGTGATGTAGCCTACATTTTTGTTTGCTCAGCATTTAAATCTGGACAAGTAGTAGGCTACTAGTGGATTCGATCACTTCCTCCTACACACCCCAGTCTGTTCAGGGATTTGTATCATCAACTGTTCTGTTTTTGATGTTAGGACTAGATACAGCTGAGTTACCAACAGCCTTATGATTACAAAGCACTTAGCCTACTTGATGGACATTTTGTGACATTATTGCACAATTTTGTGATCTTTTGTAATGACAATAACATTTCACAGCGTTATGGAATAGGTCTGTTCCGCCCCTATTGTCCCACATAAAATATCCCTGTTCAAGCATATTAAAAAAATCATTAATCCTGGTATAGGTAGGATAAAAGCATCCTATCTATGTATCTATCTATCTATGTATCTATCTATCTATCTATCTATCTATCTATCTATCTATCTATCTATCTATCTATCTATCTATCTATCTATCTGTTGTAAACACTTTGCAAGTACTAAACGAACAATTTGGTCCGCTTTCCTATCGGATGCACCAATGTTTTCTAACTTTTCCCTCATGATGACACCCGTTTTTTTTGGTTACAACACACATTCCTGTACTATTACTTTTTGTTGTTGTTGCCCAATCCTTATAGTAACAGAGCAGCAGAGCAGCTTCACTGGAGGGAGAAAGCTAAACCTCGCACTCGAGCCTGTAGTGAGAATGGATGTCGATAAGGAGCTGAGCAGTGGAGCCATAGATTTCAATCAGGCAAAACGGAAGTCTGCTGTTTCCTGCCTGTAGTTGGGTCCTGTACAGCAGCCCGTGCGAGGCTGTCCTGGAGACCCCGCGCTGCCTGCACCTCTATCGTCTCGGGTGAGTTTGTTACAAAACAGCATTTTTCTCTATTTACACGAATATCTCTAACAAAGCTGCGGTATTTATGCACTGCGGACAACCCGCAAGCTGCACCGCTACCGTCATCGACACGCCACGCCGCTGCAGGAGCCGGCAAACATGGTCATTTTCCACCGAAATTCCCAAGCATACCCCCCTCATCCAAGACTATTCCTACATTAACTCATATTTTGCTTGCAAGAGGAGACAGATAGCTCGGCACGCAATTACGTTTACACCTCTAAGCAAACAATACTGCCCTTTCTCGGTTGAATCGAGGCGCCGCTGTACGATACGAGTGTTAAAAATGTGTCAGTCGGTGGTTTGTTTTGAATGTCAAAGGCTCAAGCTAGCCTTAGTACGTCTGAATATTGTTGATAGCTGCTGCTGCTGCTTGACTTAGCAGGCTAGCTAGCTTAGCTAACGAAATTCAACCCAGATGCATGAAAATGCGTGAAATAGGGGTGAAACGGGTTTCCCGGAATCAATCGTTTTATTAAAATAAAGTCTTAAGACAGTCGCGTAGTGGTTAAATAAGACGTGTTGTTACGACTTGGCAAAATATGCATGGAAAGCTCTTTGAAAACACCAGCTAGCATTGAGCTAGCCGCTTGCAGTGCCCCCATTCATATCCTGCGCACTGGCTCTGCTCTGACCGAGTAATGGCTACGATCCGCTGCGTTTTTAGAGCGGCAACCGGGGATGCGTCCCCTCTTTAACCACGGTAATGTGCTCGCTTGCTTTATCTGGCGACTAGCAGTGACGGTGTTATTGAAAGTGTTGTTGTGCACAGTCGTTGAGCCTTTACTTGTGGTGGATTCAGTCCCCGACAGCCCGCACTCTTAATCTTTCCCAGGGCTGTGTGTGAAAACCGCGCGTTTTCAGTTTGTTGTCTATTTCCATCCGCTGTTTCTCGATGTGAGGCAAACATCTGCTTGGTCTGGAGTGCAACAACCTTTTTATATATGTATATAAAAACAGTTGCTTCTGTGTTTGCTTTATTCAGAGTAGATTCGCAGCTTACTAGATGTCTGACAGTATTAGGTGATGTAATGTTTTGAGTAGATAATGTGGTTAATTTATACACTAAAAACAAAACAAAGAGCACGGTTTGGAGCTGGTATTTAGACTGATGTTGCAGTGAACCAAACATGTACTACCCGTTTCTATCTGTAAGTCCTTAAAATGCTTCATCAAAATTAATTATTAGTTATTTTGGACATAAATTAGAGTGGCTGAAAATGCAGTCTCAAACAGTATATTTTTAAAACGTGTTTCTGTGACTGTCTTGCACATGTGAAGAACAACTATAAATCAACACTCAAACTGTCACTAAATATCCAGCTGAAATAAGACACTGTGTTGCAATAACACTACAACAGAAATATTAGTATGTACATATATTATAAAAATGAATTCAAATTAGTCATATTTTGTTTATGCTGTTTTTATGAGTGTATTGATAATTAAATGAATTACTTGTGGTCTTTAAACCCCTTTTCCTCTTCAACAGTTGTCATGGATGATGAAGACGGCAGGTGCCTTCTAGATGTAATTTGGTAAGTCATTGTTGAAGAAGTATTGGACCAGCTTGATAGTGTAACAGTCTGTTCAGTCGTCTCTTTCGTCCCGTTGTGAATCACATTGTTTTCTTTTGCAGTGACCCAGAAGCTCTCAATGACTTTCTTCATGGATCTGAGACCCATGTGAGTAACAGAGAAAAAAAACCAAAAAATGTTAAAGATGTCACATCTGTTGGGCTTGTGATTTCTAGTTTCAAAAAATGGGTTTGTTATTGATGTGACGAGGAGTGTGAGTTGTGCGTGTTTTTGTCAGAGCTTGTGTGACTACGTGCTTGAGTCACTTATTAGGGTTGATGTACACTGAAACCCACGTCATTCACTGCTTTCATTTACTTATTTTTTTATTTTTACTGCTTTCTCTGCTTAATGGTTGTCTTTTCTGTTTGATTGCACTATGTATGGTTTCACCCTGGCTTCCCCTATATTAGGCTAATTCACAAAATGAGAAATGCTAATACTAACACTTCCCAACTCTGTGTTATTCCTGTCATTTTGCCCCCTCCCCAACCCCCACCCCCCGTCGCTTATCTTTTCGCTGGTTCTTTACAATCTGGGTTCTCTGGGTTCTGTCCTTTCCTTGCCCTTCTCCTCCGTTTGATGGTCTGTATGTTTCTTTGTCCTGGTGGCTTTTGCCTGCTGGTTTGGGTGCCTTGGGTTTCTGTCTATCCTATCCTGGGTGGGTGTGTCTGTAGTTGGACACTGACGACCTTTTGGATGGTTCGAGTGACCCCTCCAGCTCGTTCTTCTCTACCACTGGGGTGAGTAAAATCCCCCAATCCTCCACCTCCTCCTCCTGTTTGCTATCCGTCTGTGTAGCATGCATCCCCAAATACCCTCCCCTTTCCACTAACATACTTACAGTCTACGAGCTTTGATTTTCTGCGATGTGACAAGAGGTTTTTATGGGGTTTTCATGTCTGCAATTCTGCGTTAACTCTGTTATACTCCTCGCCATCACTTCTACATCCAGCCATCAAAACAGAAGCCATCACCGGGTTTCACTTCTCTCCGTTGTCTTTCTCTTTAAGGGCCATGTTCCAGAGGTCCAGCCTGCAGTCCAGCTGTCGGCCAGCGAGCCGACAGGCCTGCCCAGAGTCAGTGTTGACCTGGACTTCCTGGAGGATGAAGACATATTGGGAGGATCCCCAGGTGGTGAAGGTGGAAGCAATGGCATTGGGACAAATCACGAGCCGTGTGACATCCTACAGCAGAGCTTGGCTGAAGCCAACATCACAGAGCAGAGCTTACAGGAGGCAGAGGCCGAGCTGGACCTGGGCTCCTTTGGGATTCCAGGCCTTACACAGGTGGTTCAGACGCTGCCTGACGCCAGCCTCTCTGGGGCCGGAGGTGCCGCCGTTGGTGTAGGCATAGGCGTTGGTGTTGGGGGAGCAGCGGCAATTTTCCCTGGGTCGGCGCCAAGCACCACTGCTACTCCCCCCAATGCCACAGCCGACATGCTGGGGTCAGTGCTCGCTCAGCAGGGCCTTCAGCTCCAGTCCCAGGTCATGAACAAGGCCATTAGTGTTCAGCCCTTTATGCAGCCTGTGGGCCTGGGAAATGTGACGCTTCAATCCATTTCAAGTCTCCAAGCTCTTCCTAACGGGAGTCAGTCTGGACATTTGGGTATCGGACAGATTCAGGTTGTGGGTCAGCCCACAGTCATGACTATCAATCAGTCTGGGCAGCCAATCCTGGCCAAAGCCATGGGTGGTTACCAGCTGCATCAGTCTGGGCCAGACGTATCAGGTGCTGGTTCCCAGGCGGGGCTTGGAGGCTCAGGAGGTGGACTTGTGATCCAAGGTAACAAAGCCACTTTGGGATCTCCAGCTTTAAATGGACCGGCTGTTTGTGTCAGCAGCACAAACAGCAGCAGTGGTGTTACAATGACGGCTCCTGCTGGCCTTGTGGGCTTTGGCAACAACCCTCTAAGTTCAGGAATTGGAGCTCAGACACAAACTCAAGGCCAAATCATGCAGAACGTGATCATCCAGCGCACACCAACACCCATTCAGCCTAAACCCCCTCAGGGGGGTGCCATCCAAACGAAACTCTTCAAACAGCAGCAGCCGCAGCAGCAGCCGCAGCAAGCACCCCAACCCCTGCAAAACGATGCCCACAAGGCTCTGGGGCTGCAGCAAATTCCAGTTTCTGCTGCTCAGAATGTAGCCTTCCTGACAGGAAAGGCAGGCTCTAATGTTGTCCTGAGTACTCAAGCTACAACACAAGGCGCGCAGTTTCAACAAACCCTATTCAAGCAACAAGGAGCACAACCATCTGGCAAGCCCCTCAGTGTACACTTGTTAAACCAATCAGGCAGCATCGTTCTACCCCCTCAGACAGTCCTGCAAGGTCAAAATCACCAGTTTCTCCTGCCACAGCTGCAGGCGGGCGGGCAGATCCTGACCCAGCACCCTGGGGGTCACATCATAACCAGCCAGGGTCCTGGTGGACAGCTCATTGCGAACCAGATTTTAACTGCAAACCAGAACATCAACTTGGGTCAGGTGTTGACTTCACAGGGCCACCCCGGGGCGGCCCACATCCTCTCTGGGCCCATTCAGCTCCAGTCCGGCCAGATGGGCACACCCACCCTCTTTCAGATGCCTGTCTCATTGGCTCAGACTCAAAGCCAGACGCAGACCCACACTGTCTCAGGTCACGCCCAGACAGTCATACAGGGTATGCCGATCCAGAACTCCCTAACCATGCTGAGCCAGGTGGAGGGGCTGAGCCCGGCCGTCACACTTCAGCCGGCCCTGCAGCCTCAGCCAGGTGGAGTCCCCAACAACAGCAGCAGCGGCAGCACAGGAGCAGCGACCATGGCTCAAGGCCAGCCGGGGGAGTGCGTTGCTGTGCTGGGTAGCACCACAGACCAGGCTGCTCATCCCACTCAGCAGCATGTGCCGCAGTCCTCCATCCTGGCCATGCAACCGGCTTCCTCTGTGTCTGCAGCTATCACAGTACCCTCCTCTTCTCCGTCCATGTCTGTGTCCACCTCTTCCTCTGTCACAGCAGTGGGGCTGGTCCCCCCTCAGGCTCAGCACAGTCCAGGGAGGTTACTGCTCACCAACCAGGGCTCCAGCATGATCTTGAGCCAGGAGTCGCTGCAGATGTTCCTGCAACAGGTCAGTGCGCCACTCTCTGCACGTTGGCTTCAGTTACATCCAGTTTAACATTGTCTTAAATATCAAATAACATGCACGGAGTGATATGTTGGTCTGACTTCTTTGGTTTACTATTTTACCCCCCTTCCCTCCAATCCCCTTCCTCCTCCCCTCCCTCGTCCTGAAATGGTAAATGTACTCCTATCAGGAGCAGCAGCATCAAACAGAGAATGAGTCAACCCCCTCTGTGGGCGTACCAGCGTCTGTAATCGTCAGCAGCAACAACATCACTGCTCTGGCCCCCGCTGTCCATGACAGCCAATTAACTGACTCTTGGGTGGGTCAGAGCCACAGTCCTTCCCCTGGCCCCTCCCACATGACAGCAGTGGTAAAGCAGGTAGAAATGCCCCTTTATGTTAAGCCCCACCCACTTGCTGCTGCTGCCGCCACGACGTTAGGGTATCTTACCTTTCCCCATCACTGCTCTCTTCTCCTCTCCTGCATTACTCATTGCTTCCATCATGGCTCTCACTGTTGCTGTGCAATCCCTATAGCAAAAAAATTACTCATTTGCTTGCAGCTTCTGTTTGTCTCTAACATCGCTTCGTTATTACGTAAAGGCATGATCATTCCAGTAGCTCATATGTATCGTGTTTAAGCCTCTGTGCTATTTTGATATTTAACTTTAATATGGGACTGGTAATCAAATGCCAGTTGTTTTTTTAACTAAAGTTAATTGTTGAACTAATTTGGTATTTTTTCATTCAGCTATGTATTGTGTAACGGAATACAAATACCATGCTCATGCTTAATAGAAGAACTACCAAGGTGCCAGGTGCATCCTCTTTATCCTTTTTACTAACACTGATTCAACCAACTCACCTCGCTCAATCAAATTCGATCAGCTCACCTTCATCTTCCACATTACTGACCAATGACTGATCAATTGATCCACACCTCTCAACTCACATCTCATTAAGACTTATGTGTGCTTACAGTGCCACTACCCTGTGTAACCCCTAATCTGACCACTGTAATGATCCCCAGACCAAAATGACATGCTCCCCTGCCTCCTGTCCCTCTAGTGTTTGGATCACCTATTACTTAACCATCACAGGCCAGCAGATCTTTACTTCTTGCTTTTGTCAGCGTCTTTTCGGCTCGCTAGATGATCATTGCTCCCCTTTTTTGTATGTAATCCTCCTCCTCCTCCTCAAAAAAGAAAAATCATTGGGCTTCTCTTACTTTTACTTAAGCAGCTACTCAGTTTTAAAGTCTAACTCTTGGCTTTCGTATTGTTTGGTGTTTTATCCACGTTTGTGTAATTTTGTATCGGGGCTGGGCGATAATTCCATATCTCCGTGCAATACTTTTCAGTGTTTTGAGATAATGAGTATGATTCGTGTGACTTAACCTCTACAAAATTAGTTACTGAGGTGTTTATTTGTCTTATGCAATGTGTAAAAAATAGCCAGTAGATCATTTTCATTGTCATAAACATCATGTGAAGTATTTTACATATGATTGTGAACACTTTTGCTATGTCATCATAATTATTCATGTCTTTAATATATCCTAATTAAATCTGTGATATAGTCATATCGCCCAGCCCTACTTTGTACCTAGAATCAAATCTTTAAACTATGTACTACAATCACATTTTGTATGGACTGCATGCATGTAGAAATGTAGACGTAGTGCATGTAGAACATTTTGTGTGTTTGATTTATTTATTTTTCTCTTTGTGCTTAATATCCCAGTTTCCTCTTGTGTTCAGATAGTGTTTGTGAATCAGACAAGCATATCAATCCATTGTGATTCCACTTCTCCAGGTACCCTCCAGTGGACACCAGCAGCCCCTGAAGATCCAGGGCATGTCCCCGTCAACAGCCTTGACCACTCACACCACAGCACCCCCAGTGGCAGACAGTCCACAGCCTTCTCAGTCTCCTCTCACGCTGAGCCAGCAGATCCAGTCACCACACCATCAGCAGCAGTCACGTCCTCCGTCTCAGCCTCAGCCACAGTCTCAGACTCCCTCCCGCTCGTGCACGCCCTCGTCCCACCCCCAGCTCTTTATTGTCCATAACCAAATCGCAGAGTCTCCCCAACCGGCTGCACAAGGCCAGCTGCAGCAGACTCAGCTCCAGCAGGCTCACATTCAAGTTCAGCTTCAGACTCAGCCGCGGCCGGCCTCCCAGCCAGCCCCCTATCAACAAGATATGCCTCCTGTGTCACAGTCACCTAAGCCTCCTGCTGCGCCGCCTGCACAGCACCAGTTCACTGCACCTCCCGTCAGCACTTCCACTCCTGCTGTAGTGAAAACCCAGGTTCCCATCCCGGGCCTGACAGCAGAGCAGCAGCACCACCTGCAATTAGTGGGAGCGCAAATTCAGACCCTGTCAGGCATCACCCAGCCCTCACCTCAGCAGAAACAGTTGCTGGATAAGCTGCACCAGGTATTGTCCCAGTTCACCTCTAAATTATCTTTAATAAAGCTTTCTTGTCAGTAAAACCATCTTATGTATTTTGAACCAACTCCTCTTTTACCTTCCCATGCTTGAGCAGCTGAATCTCTTCAAACTGCCCGTGCTTGTGTCTTTATTTATTTATTTATTACATTTTTTGTCCTGTGTTTCATCTCACTGATGTAGCTCTTAGTATGTATCTCAGTTGTTGTTGTTGTTGTTGTTGTTTTACTTGCAAGAATTTAGTATATTTGTAATGCCTTGAGTATATTTGTAATGCCTTTGTGTACTGTAGAAAGGGTTAAATGGTGGGCTGAATGATATGCAGGGAAAAAGTCAGATTGCAACTGTTGACAGTTTTTGCAATTGCAACATCAGTCACAGTTTCAGGTGGAATAGGTAAATGTTATTGACTATGAAAATATACCAAGATGACGATGATGTGATTTTTGTTGAAGCTTGTACCAAACATGCTTTTCCTTTAGATCTGTAGAACATCTTGTAGGCCCGGGGCATCTCTGCAGTATCACACATTAGTGGTCTGTTTGTGTCATATTTTACCTGACCAAACACAATCATGAAATTTTAGTTGATGATTAATTGTTGTGTTTAATGATAATTGTCTTTTTCTGACCATTTCATGCCACTAAATGGTATAAGCCTATACAGAGTTAAATAATACACATACTTATGGAGAAGAAGAGACATTTATTGGTATTAAACATATGAACATAGAAATAACATTTTCATTTCTGTTTGGCTTCAGGCTTTGCAACTTAATCCACAATGCTAATGTCAATAGATGCTCATTGAGTTGTGAATAGGCCAAATAATTGCAGTCAGCTCAAAAAATTGGCAATCAATGAATTATTATTATTAATAATTATGTAATAATTGTGACAGGCGTACTCCCGGTGATTCAATATGTAATGAACTCATCAGCATGATTCAGAGCTCATCTGATGTCAGCCAGATCGATTCATCTGGAGTTGAACATGTAAACAAACTGTCCTGCTGTGTTTTCAGGTCCAGCAGAACATCCTGCTGCAGTCCAAGCAGTCTGCTCAGCCTCAGCCTCAAGCCGCCAGTCAGTTCAGTTCTCAGCAAGATGTGCCTGTTGATAAAGCTGTGATTACATCAACAGCCAGCACTGGTACACCTGCTCAGCTGCCCTCTGTGCTGAAACCGATGTCAGTGCTTGTCAAAACCCCTGCTACAGGTGAGACACCATTTACCGTTAATGATGCAAAAAGACAGGACGCTGAGCACTCCTTGAACTACTTTCCTTTGTAATGATTTTGTTGTGTCTTATTTTAGCATCAAGTGACTTACAGGTATTCTCAGGAGCCCAAGGGCCAGCTGGAGCAATGGTGAATCAGACTGTCACTCCTGCCAGCCTTACCCAGCCTGCACAGGTAGGTCACATTGCAGCCAGTTCCTCTTTGAAGAAATGGGGGCTTAATGCATATTATTGTGTTAGCTATTCTACATTTTCTAACAATTCAACACTTCAATTTCAAAATGTTTTAATTGTTGATTTTTTTATTTTTTTATTTTTTTTTAAGGGTTTTGTCAGTTTCTATACTTAAACGTTCTGAACTAAATTTCCCCACAGGTTCAGCCAAAGCCAGGAGTGATCAGCTCAGTTGGAGGGATGACTCTGGGGAAAGGAGGAATGCAGATACAGGTGTTAGGAGCTAGTCTGACTCAAATGCCTGCTCCACAGCCCCCAGCTCCAGCACAAACTCAGGTAGTGTAGCAGTGTCAGGATGTCAGGAAGAGACTGCCTCTCATGCTTCAGTCTCAAGGTTTTTACATTTTGGGTTTACTCTCTTACATCACAGACAACAACAATGAAGATGCCTTTCAGCGCAGAGCCCAGCAAAGAAGCCAGGTGTGTGTTGTGTATGTTTTAATAATAATTTGAACTGTTTAAAACGCCAATTTTTTAAAAAGAATAGTGTTTCTCTACACATGGCTCATTGCAGGATGCTAGAACAGCTGAGGAAACAGCAGGGTTCAGTGCTTCACCCAAACTACAGTGCTCCTTTCCACTCTTTTGAGGACACACTGCACAGACTGCTGCCTTACCATCTCTACCAGGGAACTGCCAACTCCTCTCAAGACTATCAAAGAGGTAACAAACTCCAGGCCTTTGGTGCAGGTAATATAGAATTTATCAGCCTGTCCCAAATTGAAAGTCTTCACAATTCTTGGTTCTCTTGTGCGCAGTGGATGATGAATTTGAGAGGGTCTCCTGCCAGCTGCTGAAAAGGACCCAGGCCATGCTGGATAAATATCGCTACTTGCTCTTTGCAGAGTCAAAAGTAAGTTTATAAACCGTAAGCCGTCTTGTCGTCCCCTTTGCCCCTGAGTTGATATTGACCTGATGTTTTTTGGCGTTTGAACCTGAGCAGAGACTGGGCCCCTCGGCAGAGATGGTGATGATCGATCGGATGTTCATTCAGGAGGAGAAGATTGCGTTGAATCAGGACAGAATTCTGGCCAAGGAGAGACCAGGTGCCGTCCCGCTGTCTGTCATATGGAGCCGTCTTGCCGTTGTCTTCATTTAAATTCTATGCTAATGATGTGATTGTGTTGGTTTCATTTCAGAGGAGTTTGTAGCCAACGCACGCATGTTGGAGAGTGTAGTTTCATCCCAAGAGAGGTCCACTGTTGAGCACACCTCAGCGAGTGGAGGTGCAACCGCTGCTGCCCCTGCTCCGACGCCTGCTGCTCCTGCTCCTGCCCCGCTTCCAAACATCACCCCGAACCCTCCTCCTGCACCCACCCCAGTTCAAGCCCCGGCCCTGGCCCCAGCTCCTGTCCCTGTCCCCGCTCCAGTTCCTGCCCCTGCTCCAGTACCTGCCCCCGCCCCTGCTCTTCCTCCTCCTCCCCCTCCTGCCGCCCCCTCTGTCACCCACTTTCCCCCTACCAAGCTGGTAATAAAGCAGGGAGGAGGAGGAGCCTCGGTGTCTTGGTCTAGCAGCTGTCCACCACCTCCAGCTGCAGCAGCAGGCAAGCCGGTGGTCGAGCCCACCAGCCAGAGCTCCTCCTTCAGCCGTGCTCCGGCAGCAGCGGCAGCAGCGTCCTCCTCCTTCTCATCCTCGTCCTTCAACTCTCAAGCGGCGGACGACGACGACGCTCTCCCGCAGAGAACCAGCAAGCCGCCTATGAAGACGTACGAGGCTCGCAGGAGAATCGGCTTGAAGCTGAAGATCAAGCAGGATCAGACGGGGTTCAGTAAGGTGGTCCACAACACCGCGCTAGACCCAGTACACACACCGCAACCTCAGCAGAGCAGCCAGTCCACGTCCCAGCCTCAGCCTCCGCCTGAAGCTGTCGTTCCACATCCAAAGCCCCAACCTTTATCGACTCCTCCCACTACAGTCATCAGAACTCAGTCTCCTGTATGCACAGCTTCTTCTGCCTCATCAGTCACCATAGCAACCACTCAGTGTAACCCACCACTGAGAGGTAACGCTCTTCCCAATGCAGCCCCATCTTCCTCTACCTCTTCCTCTCATACTTGGTCATCAGTGTCCTCCTCCTCTTCCTCCTCCTCCTCCTCCACTCAGATGAATGGGACATTGGATCATCATGGTATGGGTGGGGTCAAACACAATCCTGCCTCCACTGCCAACCCCTCGCCCACGACCTGTCGCCTCCCCCTTCGGAAAACCTACCGGGAAAACATTAGCCCCCGCGTCAGACCTGGCGTCCCCGGGGGAGGAGACGAAAGTCTGTCCTACCCCAGACCCACGCCGTCACCCCCCAGGCACGCGGCCTCATCTCCTCCCTCAGAGCGGACAGTGATAGCCAGTGTGAAGGTGGAGAAAAGAGGCAGGGAGGCGTCACACGCTCACACAGAGTCGAGCCACGAAACGGGCCGTTTGGCGAGTGCAATGCAGGGGCTGGACGAAGTGGACGAGGTGTTCAACCGCGGCATCAAAGCCACGCAACAACATCACCTCCCACAGCTACTGGACAAGGACGGGGCGAAGGAGCGAGTGGAGGAGCACACAGACCAAGAGACAGATGTAAGTAAATACAAGAGGGCGGGCGGGAAAAATAGACACAGGGTAGGCGGGACTTTCAGAATGGACCAGCATGCCCCTGGGCCCCCCTCCCCGGAGTCCTCCTTCACACGAGACTCTTTGCTTCCTGCCAAACGCTGCAAATCAGACTCCCCCGACATGGATAACGCCAGCTTCTCCAGCGGCAGCCCTCCGGACGACTCTCTGAACGAGCACCTCCAGTGCGCCATCGACAGCATCCTCAACCTGCAGCAGGAGCCCTCTGCCCGCGGGCACCACATCAAAGGGGGCCACAGCAGGTCCCATCAACACCAAAGCCAGCGCGCGGGGGGCTCGGCAGCTTCGTCACACAGACCCTCAGTCCCGCCTCCCTCCTCTGCTTCCTCGTCGTCCTCCTTGGCCCAGCACCCTCAGGTCGGTGGCCGTGGCCACAATGGCAGCCTGGTGCCCCAGACTCAAAGCAGATAACAGCCCCTCAGCCCCAGGCCGGACTGACATGGGGGAACTAAGAGACAGATTTCAAGGCAGGGGAAGGGGGGGACACTGTGAAAACAGTATCACTGTACTACTCTGCCAAGCTGCGTTGGCTTTGTTTGTCCATTTGAATTGTCCAGACATTTCTTTGTCATTTACAGCCTGAAGTAGACCTGTGGTGGAATAAGTGTGAGTGTGGTCTAAGGTAAAAACTGTCTCTGTTAGTTGCAGACTTGATGATGCCTGCCGTTTTTGTATGTGTTCTGTCAGCCAAGCTTGAGAAACAAGAAATTGTCAGAGGTTGCTGTTCTCTTTTTTTCTTTCCTTTTTCATTTCATAACTTTTTCTTTCTTTCTTTCTCATTCACTGTTCATACATTCCTTAGTGTGGCCGGAGCATCAGTCCACAGCGGTTCATCTCCTGGTTTAAACGGTGTCTCGATGAGCATCAGGCAGCTTGTTTTAACAGTTCAGAAGACGGCAACCTTCTTTCACCTGGTTACCTGCAGCCGAGAGGCTGTAAAAGGTCATAATACACACATTGTTTCCTTTTATCAACCAAATGTAATCCTCTTACCACAAAGATAATGCTGCTCTTCTGATGCAAACAGCACCTGCTAAAATGACACAGCCCAGCCCTTTTATCAAGATGAAATGTCTTCAGACAGTAAAATGAATTCAGACACAGTACTTCGCTGCTCACAAGCAGCTGCTCTTTGTCTTCAATTGGTAAAATCAAGTAACCTCATCCTCCATTATACCTGCATTTCACATAGACATTATGTGCATTTAAAATAGAAAACACTGAGAAAATAATTTGGAAAATTGTGAGGTTTGATGTAAATGAACATGTAATGAAGTTCAGTTATTTTTCTGTTTCTGATGTCAGGTGACTTTCTATGTTATAGTTTTTAGACAACGCCTCCATACACACCTGCTGCCCCCCCCCTGTTGCCTACAATGCCGGTTAAGACTTTATGCGTTTTAGTCAGCAGGGGGCAGGCCAGTTTTAACTGTTGATTTTCTGTGTTTTCAGTCTGTTTGTTTCTTCAACTGTATCCCTGCCTCCTCCTCCTCTTTGTGTGTGTGTTTTTTTTTTTTAAAGCCTGGTGGACAATTCAAACACAAGCACAAGCATTGAGATGGAAAAAAAGGAACAATAATAATGTACAAAAAGACCGTGAGAGAATTTGAAGTATAGTATTACAGATTAATTTTGTATTGTATTTATTGTGTATAATGACACTTTTTAAAAACAAATGTACATTTAGTAAAACTGTAAATTAAACCTTGCTTCTTTTATGAAACATTGCAGGTCACCTAGTCATTTGTCCAGCTGTTGACACATTGATTCCTCTTCTCCTGGGTGCATTCCTTTAAATGACTAATGATGACTAAAGAGGACGCTATGATGGCCAGGAGGGGGTGATTGTGGTGGTGGGACATGTCCTCTATGAGACAGCCAGCAGGTGGTGCATGGATGTGGAAAAGTGGAGCTTATGTGATTCACTGCCTGGAAGGTTCACTGAGTTTGGGAGGAGTTTATACTGGGGGGGGGGGGGCGTAACTGTCGCATCTGTAAACGTATGACTTGTTACAGTAGGCTGAGGAGATGAAACGTTATTGAAAAAAATGTAAATACTTGGAGGGGTTTAGAAGCCACAGTTGCCAGGCTGCACCGAGAGGTTGTGTTTATCATTATAAATATGCATAAGGACAGTGTGGGGGTATGTCATGCATTCACAAAAAAAAAAAGAAAAAACAGCTCCACCCAAATTATTTATTCACAACCCCACTCCCCCAGCTCCACACCCTCTGGCCACAGCCCAGCTCATCCCTGCCCTGAGCGCAGTGTTAGTGCTGCCCACAGTGTTGCCAGGCATCCCTGGAAGAGGAGGTGCGTTAAAGTAGCAGAAGGCAGGCAAGGGGGAGAGGAAAGTCAGCCTGAGTGTGGTTTGCCTTGTGCTCTTTTCAGCGAGCAGAGTGCGGATCCTTGGCAGTACTGGAGCTCATCTGAAATACATTAAACCCTTGGAGAAGAAGGATCCTCTATAGTCTCTCTGCACTGACGCTCCACGAAGGGCTCCTATTTGCTGTCTGAGGTACACCCATACATGTAGCTGCAGCTCCTTGAAGACACTGACTGTTTTTGTCTCTTCAAGTCAAAATATTTTCCAAACTCCAGAGGGCAAACCTGGAGAGGGAGAGAAAGAGAGATCAAGGTGCTTGAAGAAGAAGAAGAAGGCTGAGCTTTCTCCGTAACACTGTGGTAAATACTCTTTTAAATTTTAAATATGTCTCTCACGCTCACCTTTTACTTTTCAGCAGAGGAGGTATCTGGTAAGTGCAAAAAACCAGAGCTTATATGGAGAATGAATGCACTAGGAGACTATACACACTCAATAGCCCTTTAAAATATTTTTCCACATCTTCATTTTGATATTACTGCCCTGATTCTTGTTGCCTGCAGGCAAAAATTTCCACATTTCTTGTTCGAAAACTGTGTTGCAATTGTGGTACACAAAACCACAAGGCATTTTCCACCATCCCTTGATTTGAGAAATTGATACCAGAGCCTTAACTGAACCTCAAAGTATCACGCAAACTCTCGAAATCAACTTTTTGCTCGTACAGCTTGGCTGGCACCATAGTTTTAGTGTTCATGCCTGATGTCTCTAAATCTCCAGGGTTCGCCATTTTGACAAGAACTCTGTCCACACTAGTCTTGTGACATGTCAGTACTGTGTTGCTTAGTCTCCTCCAGGCAAAAATTTTTTTGTCACAATTCAGATGGGATTTGAAAGAAAGTTCTTCACGGATGAGTTGCCCTCTGCTGATGCATGTCTTTACTTTTTATGTCAGTCTTCTCATAATGAGCTGTGTCTTTCAATTCCTAATCCAGTCTGTGTTTTCATGTCGACCACAGTGGAAAAAAAGATTACTCCACTCAAGGGTTAAATGTGTGATTTTCCATGTGCAGACTAACCCTTGAGAGGTCTTTTCCTTACATGAACAATTGAGCCGTGAACCTATGTCATGATCCAATGAGAGGAACTGCAGGGGACTGAGGGAACGTCTTACTCATTTCACTGTAAAGAAATGAGCTGTGCCTGTGCAGGGCTGGGTTTGCAAGTTTTCCAGCGTGAACACCAGCTTTTTCCAGGCATGCACTGACAATGCTTGGCAGACTCCTGGTGGGGCTGAAACCTACTCCAGATTCCACATCCTTACTCTAGTTTGTGGCCTGACTTTGATGGCCAGGCAGGCACGAGAACAGTGAGAAAAATCGTTGACACCTGGATTAATCTCATCTGGATCACCCTCTACTTTTCTGTCCCCCCTTTTTTCAGGAAATAGAAGTTGTCCGCGTTGCCACTGTTTTCCAAGAGCAAGATCCAGACTTCAAACGAAAACATCAGCCCTATCATTCCTCTCGACGTGTTGCAGAGGAGGCCTCAAGGACAACAGGGCAGTGTTTGCATAAATACAGGAAACACCTGAAGGTTCCTCAAGGTTCAGCCACAGGAAATACATCTCCAAACAACTCTGACACAACTGATTTTTGTAAGAAGCTCACAATCTCATTAGTCAATCAGCATGTCTCGCTGGGGGCGAAAAAATGTGAAGAAGGCGCCGGAGGTGATCCGCACTGTGACAGAAGGGCTCAAGTCCCTGTACCGAAAGAAGCTGCTGCCTCTGGAGCAGTTCTACGGCTTCCACGATTTCCACTCTCCCAGTCTGGAGGATGCAGACTTTGATAACAAGCCCATGGTGCTGGTGGTGGGACAGTACTCCACAGGGAAGACCACGTTCATCAAGTAAGACATCCAAGCCACCCATCAAAACATTAGTTCACTGTTGAATTGTGTGTGATTACAGAGCAACAGTGGTGAAAAATAAAAATAAATCACAAGCTCTGTGTGTGACTGACAGGTATCTACTGGAGCAGGATATTCCTGGGAGCAGGGTGGGACCTGAACCCACCACTGACTGCTTCACTGCTGTCATGCATGGGGAGGTGGAAGGAGTCATCCCTGGAAACGCCCTCATCGTGGACCCCAACAAGCCTTTCCGCAAACTCAACCCATTTGGAACGGCCTTCCTGAACAGGTGAGAGCGAGGATTTAATTCACAGTGTGTTGTGTAATGATTTCCACTCAGGGAGCCAGATGCGTACTGTATATCAGCATGTAGTGAACAGACTCTGCGAGAGAAAGCCTGAGAGGAGGGAAAAGAGAGATAACAATTTTTTTTAGCTCTTTGGAATTTCAAGTCCTTGTGCCAAATTTCAGAGCAGGGAGGCACTTGCCTTATTTGTGGAAAAACCGAGAAAGGGAGCGATATCACCCGGGAGGCCGATGAAAGCAAATGTACTCGGACAGGAACTGTGATCTACGCATGTTCAAGGGGGGAGGTCAGAGGGCTCCGCTGCCCCTCAAGGTGAAGACAAACAGATGAAGTCACAGAGGAGGCCGAGGAATACTGTCAGGGAACTCTGAACACTCAAGGTTACTATTGTGCTGGCTGCCAGATATTTATACATGTTTTTTCCACTGTTGCAAACCAAGAGAGTCACATCTTACAATAAAGTCTTGTTAGTAAGTTGCATGCACATGAAGGCCAGGAGTGACAGGAACATACGGTACTCCTGTTAATGGCGCTCCAAACATGGAGTTCTGGTGCCAGTTTTCCAGCGGCGTCCCTCTCTCCCCCTTCAGGGTGTGTTTGTCGATGCATTTGCGTCGGTCCTTTTTGCTTTGACTTCCTGTCCTGGGAGCTGGTGCGCTCGTTAAGCTCATAAGCTACAGGAAGCGTTGTTGTTGTTCTAAGCCACACATCGTTAGCAGGCCTTATTGTTTGGTTTTGGCACTAGTGGTCATTTTCCTTCAGGAAGCCCACAGCAATGAGAGGGCCTGCTTGGACACAATGGCCTGCAGAGGGAGGGGCGGGAGGTCTGGAGAGGGCAGCTTTCAATCTGCTTCTTAGATAACATTGGCCTCTTTGATAAGAGCTAACCATTTTTCACATGAGTTAGATTCTTTTCATCAAAAACCGACAGTGTTTTCAAACAGAGATGACCTCCGTGACCTCGCCGCCTTATCACCGTTTATTTGAGTTTTCTCCCCCCGTCTACTCGCAATAATCACCAGGTTCCAGTGCGCTCAGATGCCCAACCAGGTCCTGGAGAGTATCAGCATCATTGACTCACCGGGGATCCTGTCCGGGGCCAAGCAGAGAGTGAGCCGAGGTGAGAGAGGTACCAAAGGTGAGGAGAGGGCATGGGGGGGCTGCAGAGACACACATCCCTGAGCGTCATCTCACAAACTCATCTCCTTGGCACGCCTAGATAACTCATGGGACTAGTTCACTCTGTCACAATAACACTTGGCAGCGGGGCAAGAAAAGCTCAGCACTGCACTGAGCAGCCATAAAATCCTCATCAGGAACAGGCTTAGGACAGACAACAACATCTGGAGGAGTGTACTAGACAGAGATAAACATCATCATCATCTCACTCTAGTTTTTTTTCTCCCATTTTTCCAATCATCCACGCTTCTAGTAACACATTATTCAAATCAAAATGCATGATCAACTAACAAGTTGAAATTTTTGAGTCCATCCACATTATGAAAAACACCCCCACCCTCCCCCAATCATCAGTGGTATCAGCCGTGCAGATACTTTTGGTTTTGCAATCTGAGCTCCCTCCCTCTGCCAACACAAAGGAGGTGAAGGGTACTCTGTTTGTGGTTCTCAGTAGTTTACATTTACATTACATTAAAAAATAATAGTGTATCAACATGTCTTTCCAGAAACAGTGTCTCACTTTCTTTGGTAAGAACTACTTCCAAATGAAGTTTGTGGGTTTCTTCAGAATTGGACTGGGACATTGCTTTTGAGAAGACAGTGCTGGCAACTTTTTATTAGATATAAATTTATCTGCACCACAAACAGCTAAAAAAAATTCAGCCACGGTCATTTGAAATATAGCTACAGAAACCAAAACTATTGTGTGGCTATACCACAGGAGGAAGGTAATAAAATGTGTTTTTTGTAATTTGGGTGAACTGAAACTACTAGTATGGTTATGTGTTTACAGATGAAGGAATCACTCAAAAATATGAGGATTTCTGCTGGACGTGTAGACATTTAAAGTCAAAAAAATATTTTTACATTATTACATAAAGTGAAGCCTAGAAGTTTACAATGTGGTTTGACACATACAGATAAGAGGTGTGAGGGGTTTGTGTCTGTGTCGACCTTCTACTCTCTCCTGGCCTCTGTTTCTGTTTTTTTTGTTTGTTTTTTTCTGCACACAATACAGGTTCAGATTTCTTCATTCTTTACACTCCTTGTTATATCCAAACAGGCTATGACTTCCCAGCCGTGCTGCGCTGGTTTGCTGAACGAGTGGACCGCATCATCCTGCTGTTCGATGCCCATAAACTGGAGATATCAGATGAGTTCTCTGAGGCCATCGGTGCCCTGAAGGGCAACGAGGACAAGCTGCGCGTGGTGCTCAACAAGGCCGACATGGTGGGCACCCAGCAGCTCATGCGTGTCTACGGTGCGCTCATGTGGTCCCTGGGGAAGGTGTTTGGCACCCCGGAGGTTCTGCGCGTCTACATCGGCTCCTTCTGGTCAGAGCCGCTGATGGTGACAGACAACCGTAAGCTGTTTGAGCTGGAGGAGGAGGATCTGTTCGCAGACATCCAAAACCTCCCTCGCAACGCAGCCTTACGCAAGCTCAACGATCTGGTCAAGAGGGCACGTCTGGTTAGGGTGTGTGCTTCTGTTCTTTGTGCTCATTAAATGATAACTGAAACATTTTCCTGTTAAAAAAAGTGTAAGAAGAACTCCCCCGGAAGAAACCTTTGCTCTGCTTTTCTGATTCCTTAGGTCCACGCCCACATCATCAGCTATCTGAAGCAGGAGATGCCTTCTGTCTTCAGGAAGGACAATAAAAAGAAGAACCTGATCTACCAGCTGCCAGTTATCTTCTCCAAGATCCAGCTGCAGCACAACATTTCTGCTGGAGACTTCCCAGATTGTACCAAGATGCAGGTCAGTCGGAATCTGTCACTACTGGGTACAAACCAGAGGCTAATATGACACCTCTTTAAGTGTTAAATCTCCCGGCTGAGTCATTTTTGTCATTCCCTTTTTCAAGGAGCAACTGATGGTTCATGATTTCACCAAATTCAAAACCTTGAAGCCCAATCTGATGGTAGCCCTGGATGAGCTGCTCTCCTCTGACATCGCCAAACTGATGCCCCTCCTGAGGCAGGAGGAGCTGGAGGCAGGTGACCAACTGGGCGTGCAGGGCGGAGCCTTCATGGGGACCCGCGTTGGACCTTTCTCCGAGGGCGACCCCTTCACCGTGGAGAATGGAGAGGAATGCGGGGAGGAGGAGGACTGGGTGGTGACCAAAGACAAGCCCAAATACGACGAGATCTTCTACAACCTCGCTCCCAACGAGGGGAAACTGAGCGGCAATAAGGCCAAGGACTGGATGGTGAGCTCCCGCCTGCCCAACTCGGTGCTGGGTCGCATCTGGAAGCTGTCTGATGTGGACCGCGATGGCATGCTGGATGACGAAGAATTCGCCCTGGCAAGTCACCTGATTGAGGTGAAGCTGGAGGGGCACGGTCTGCCACCTGAGCTGCCCAACCGCCTGATCCCACCCTCTAAACGCAGGCAGAAGGGCTCTGATGCGTAAACATGCCACAGAGAGACTATTCTCTATTGGCTGTCACACTTCTGCTACTGTTTGCATTTGCTCCCCCCCCCCCTCACTCCCCCAGACCCATGTCAAAACGTTGTATGTAATATGTTCAACTTTTCCTCGGAGACTGAGTTTGGTCTTGTATAATGGAACATACTGTATTTAAGTTCAAGTCTTACCTTTGAGACGGTAACAAAGGCTTACTGCCAAAGATTGTGTATTTAGAAGTCACACTGGTCTGGTCGCTTCTTTTCCTTCGGCTCCTCGAAGTTTGCTTTTTTATGATGAACTTTTAAAAATATATCTCTATGTGTTTGCTGAGCAGAAGTAAATAAAAAGCTGGCGCCCTCTAAGCGAGCAGTATTCGGCGTATATTTCACAGAGTATAGAGCAAAAAACTATATTTAATCTTGAAATTTAACATTCCTCCTGTGACTAGAGACGTGACACACTACGTGATAATTTGTAGGATTACAACGTTATCGTCTACAAATGTATTTACAAAGACTTATTTTGCTGAAACGATTTGTTTATAGTATTCTCAACTCAACATGGCAGCACAGATCTAATAGCCTGAATGCATTTCACGTCAATGCTTTTACATGCCACCATTTTTTTGTGCATACTTTATATGTTATTTTTGTAATGGTTTCTGTTGTTTTGTATGTGCAGGAGCAAGACCTCAGTTACATAAAAAGAACATGACATGCTGAGATGAACATTTCAACTAGACTGTATGATTGACGTATTACTGACTACTGTGCACAGCTCCAACAAATGTTCTTATGTTAACTATTATTGTAACCAAATAAAAATTCCCTGACTGTGCTCCGTCTCTTTTGTGAGTGAAACTGTTCATAAGGACCAAGTTCTTCAACATAAGTGCATGGTAAAGAAGTAATAGTTGGGTGCATTTAATTTGGCACTTTCCACAAGATTTTCTTTTCTATCAAGCTCGGTCTCTTAGTGACAGACGAGATAAACAGTGACTCACACTCTCCCCTGCCAAGTCCCCATACCACCATTTTCCGAGGCGCTCTCCCCTCTCATTCCCACCATCTGAAGCTATTTCTCTCCCTCCCTACCTCCCTCTCTCCCACTCAAACACACAGTTAAGTAAAGTAAATTCCCTCTCATTCCTGGTTAGTTCAACATTCACACTCTCACTGGGCTGCCTGTGCATCCTCTCGGTTTTAATCCTGTGTAAACTACTGGATGTGGTGTGAGCACAAACATGCGTCCCGCGTAGGGAATGTGTGCGTTTCACATGAGGGTTTTCCGAGATTTGCTTAAAGAAGGGGTGGCCCTCCCCGCCTCCTTGTTCCACTCCTCCATGGAAAGAAACACAAATGAGAAACAGAAGCAAACCAGCTCTTTCCTCCCGGCTCTCTCTTGCTTACAGTGACTCACATGTGAAGAATGTGGTGGGCTGGCCCAGGAGTTATTAATATCTCCTTTCCTAGGGTCCGCTCAGGCTCATGCACAGGATCTAGACACTGTACCTTTATGAAAGACTTAAACAACATCCCCCTATTTGGAGTGTTCCTGTACTAGCACTGCTGTACACCAATCCTCTCCTCTCTTGTGTGTGTGAGTGTGTGTGAGTGAGAGAGAGAGAGAGAGAGAGAGAGGGAGGCTGTGTGTGAAAAAGTCAGGCAAGGTGACAACATTCAATGAGGACTGCTGAAATCTTCAGATGGGAATCTAGTTTCTTAACCTAAAATAATCCAAGGGGACTGAAGTTGAAGTTGTTAGTGATGCCAGTCTCCATTTTAGAGAGCAGAGTAAAAAATCCCCATAGCAGTTTAAACAATGCTCGCCTGTTACATAATTAGGCTATGCTGAGTCATAAACCGTCTCAAACATTTACTGCTCAAAGCAAACTCCACTGTGCTACCACGGCAATGTGCTTCAGCTCACAGACCTACAGAGGACCCCCACCAACTCCAGACATCCCCATCAATAAGGCTTACTCAACGAAACCGGGGTCTCCGTGTACGTCACTCACTGTTTACATGGGGAATTCCTCACTAGCAAAAAGGCTGCTAAGGAAGAAACAGCGAGGTAATCCACTCTGGAGTGGGGTGACATCTGCTGGACGCAGGACTCCTGACAAGCTCACACTGAGACTGTACAGCCTGGTGTCCCACTGTAGGTGGCAGAGTGGAGGCATCAGAGGACAGGTTCCCATTTCCTCTATACACATGTAGTCTCAGTTGGCAGTTTATTAAGACATTAAGCCTACGTAATAAATTAATTATCAAGGTTATAAAGTTCAATTTCACCATGTTATATACTTATATATTGATACATACTTATTTGAACTTTGAACTATTTGAACTGATGGCTGTGGTGAAGTTGAATTACACAGAGAGTTTAACTGTCTAGGCCACCCACATTGATATGAACGGGTTTGGCAAAATAATAGAGACAGCTGTACATACAACACAATACGATTCAACGCCACCACAAACTAGTGTCTCCAGTATTACCACAAAATTGAACCAATGCTTCTCAGTAACACAGAGCAGATTCTTTTGCAGGACTCTTGTATTAAACTGCATTAGTTGTAGCTAGCTATAGTACCCAATAAACAGCCAACTGAGTGTATTTTCACTGGCCGCTGTAATTGTTTCACCTCTACACACTGGCCAATGTGACTAGTATAGGTAATGTTCTGTCCTATTAACCTACTTTAGACCAAATAAGTTTTCTAATAGCGTTCTTATTCACTTGTTCTTGTACAATAAACATTGGCTGATGTCACAAAATACTACAGTAGGTTATAAAGAAATTTATTATTTATCCAAATAGTGAACAAATCATGTTGAAAATAGTTTGGCAAGCTTAGCTGAAAATACTTCCCATTTTACCTGACCATACATGACGTATTCTGCTCTGACTAAATCAAACCTTAGTATCAGAAAATTGCTGAAAAACTATGCAAAACAATCAAAAACTATTGTAGCCCCACTGAGAGAAAAAACAGTATACGGTAAGAAATGTAAAGGTAAATCAGTATACAAAAATATCTCAACTCCAAAAGCCATTTGACACATGGCACATTTACAGGGAGATAAAGCTCTGGTTCCAGCTTCTCGACAAACATCACACAAAAAGGCAGACATGATGGTTATTCAGAAAGAGCATTTGAAACATTTTTTGCCGTCTTGGTTGTGATGAATGTTTAAAGCATTTCAGCAGTGCTTAGAAACTGAAATGGTTTTTGATGTCCTTTATCTGCTTCATCATGTCACCGATTTGCCCTCCCTGTTCTCTGAGGACGTCTTGAACCACCTTCTTCTGTTGGGCGTTGAGTGAGACCGTGGCCCTGGCTGCAGGCGCATCCTTGTCCACTTGTGTCTTCTGGTAGTCCATCTTCATGTTCACCTGTTTGATGCTGTTGTCCAGGTGTTTCAGCTGATCGTTGATGACCTGCAGCTCCTTCTTCATCTCCTTTTCGCTGTTCGACAGTATCGGCAGTTGGTTTTGCAAACTGCCTAGCACTTTTTTGACCCTGTTCATAATGGTTTCCTGGCGATACTTTGCATCTTCGTACTTGTCAGCCAGCCTCTCCGCCGCCTCCCTCAGGCTCTTCCTCTCCTCCCTGCACAGAGTGAGCTCGTCCAGCTGCTTGTTCTTCTGGCCCGTCAGGAGTTTCACCCTCCTCTGCATCTCTTCGCGGGCCATGTCCTGCTTGAGGATGTACTCCTCGCGGAAGACCTGCGTGGCTCTGCTGAGGAGCTGCAGACACTCCGGCGGGGGCGGCGATGTGTCCTTGTCCCCGGCCTTAAGCACGAGAGGATTGGTGGAACTACGTGCCAGGATGTTGCGGATGTGCTGCTCAAAGGAATCGTTGGCCAGCCCACGCAGGGGGGAGCTGCCGGAGCCAGGACCTGGATGGGAGCAGAGCAAGGGAGGCGACGGGGGGCGGATGGAGCTCAGCAGGGGCAACATGATGCACTCGTAGCTTCTGGTGATGCAGATCATTGTGGCACCCAAGGACAGATCAGACACAATCAAAAAGCCACGAACCGGGGCTGACTGGCTGGTTAGAAGTGGTCTGGTACAAAGAATGTGCTCCACAATACAGCGTTTCTCAGCAGCCAGCTCCTGGAGACTGTCCTTATCCTCCTCATTTGACTGGAGGAACTTCTGCAGCTTGTTGACCCAGATTAACCCCACACTGTGCACTCCCGCTTCGTGGGTGCAGTGATATCTGTGCTGACACAAGGGGTCTCTGTGCAGTCTGATCGGGCAGGTGAAATCAAACTCTTGAGGCTCCTCGTCCTCTCCCGTGGCGACTTTGAGGGTGAGCTCCAGCTCGACGCACTCAAAAACATAGAGAGCCGGCACCGACTCTGCGCCTCGGATCCACTTCTCCACAGCCCCGGTCTCCTCCTCTTCTTCAGACTCCAGCACCACACAGTGGTACACCGTGCCCGTTTCTGTGGCGATGACCAGGATGCTGGGCACACATGGCAGGCAGAGGATGGCACAAGCATCGTAACCGTAGTTATCCTCTGCTGCAGGATACATGGGGAGGGGTCCAACTGGTTTACTTAGACTCACACCGTTTCCCTGGCTCGTATAGCTCACGTAGGTCTCCCCATTTTCGTAGAGGATGTACAGAGGATAGACCAGCTGATCTTTGGCGCACTGTGTTGACAGCTGCCGAGGTGGGGACGACGCCGAGCCGAAGTCAAACGCCACCGCTATCTCGCCTAGAGATGCTGCATAGGAGCAGACGCGAGCCTGGACGCTGCTGTCATCTTCCGACTGCGACACGGGCAGGACTTTGGCCGGCGTCTGGGGCGACTTCAAGCCGTAGAACCGGATGGTGTTGTCGGATGTCAGCAGCACCAGATAGGGCTCGTCGGTCTCGCTGGGAAACCAAGACGCCTGCCGCAGACTCACCGACGGTGAACTGGTGAAGAAGCGCTCCGCCACCGGGAGGGTCCTGCAGTTGATTTCACTCCGCCCGCCCTCGAACTCGGACCTCTTGCCCCACCGCTGGGGAAGCTCCAGCACCGAGACGCCCCGCTGCCCCACAAGCGCAACGTGGTGGTGCGTCGGACTCAGCAGCACCTGGCAAACCTCGAAGAGAGGAGGGTTGATGCACAGCAACGTCTGGTGGTTCTCGCTGCCGCGACTCTCATCCGAGTTCAACTGTCTCAGGTTGGTGGTGTAAAACACGCGGTCTGCGTCGTCCCAAACGAAAAAGTCCCCGCCCAGGCAAAAGGAGAGGTTTTTAGCGATCCCTCTTTCATTTGTGTCGCGCTCCAACTCCAGCTTGTCTCGTATTTTCTTGAAAATTGTGTGGTTTGGTAAGTCATTCAGCCACCGCTCCGCGCCGAACGCCGCCATCTTGATCCGCCGTCTGTCGCAGATGGAAAACAGACCATGGTAACGAACGCGAGCGTTTTACGACAGCCGCTTCACGACAGACGTTTAACGTATTACGGTGGCCGCTGTCGTACATTTTGCAGAATCACCATGGCGTTGAAAGAGACCGCTGGGCTGTACGAGACACTCAAAACGGAGTGGAACAAGAAAAACCCGAACCTGAGCAGATGTGGAGAACTTCTGACCAAACTCAAGGTGGATTCTCACGTCGATTTGTCCGCTATTGAGTTTATTAGTCGAAACGGAAACATTGTTTCATTCAGGGAGAGTCAGCGCTGTTAGCAAATTTAGCATGCTAAGCTAACCAGGCTAACATTGAGCGTACAGTTGTGTTTCCTTTGACATACACAGTGTTGTTGTTTCAGGATAAGAACGTTGCAGTGTTAGCGTTTGGGTGATTATACGTAAATTAGATTTCTCGGCCAGTCAAAAAATTATATGAGCGTTGTTAGTGTTGCTAACATAGCGTAACTTACCTTTCGCTAATTCATTGTCCAGGAACTGACACCAAAAATAAACATTCGACGGAAGTTACTTGAGATGTTATTCTACCGTTGCGCTCCTCAAAGACAGCCAGACTTTACTTGGGTTGTATAATGTTATGTCGTGGTGACATTGTTTGGTTTTGATGGTGTTTAATATCCCCCAATTGTTACAAGAAGAGCTTGACAGTAACGTTACATCTGATTCTGTTATGACGGTTTAATGTCATTCATGTAAGGATGGATTATTTGGGGGTCACAAGTGACACGCTAAGTTTGACATGATGTAGAAAATGACACCAAACTTCTCTTTACAGGTTTCATTACTGGAGCTGAACTTTTTGCCCACCACTGGCTCTGCGCTCACCAAGCAGCAGCTCATTTTAGCTCGTAAGTAAAGATGTCGTGTCAAGTTAATGGACAACACTCAGCATGATTATGGCAAAATAGGTTTCAACATATCAGTGGTTTAGACAGATCTGTGTCTGTGTTTCAGGTGATGTCCTTGAAATTGGAGCTTTGTGGAGTATCCTCAAGAAGGACATCCCATCCTTTGAGAGATACATGGCCCAGCTGAAATGTTACTACTTTGATTACAAGTAATGTCACAATTTTATTTTTCACCTCTCGAAGGATTTTGTGATTGTTTCTCTCAGGCTTCTTATACCATGTTTTCTCTATCTCTGGTAAAGGGAGGAACTACCCGAAGCTGCCTACATGCATCAGTTGCTTGGACTGAACCTGCTGTTCCTGCTCTCACAGAACCGTGTGTCTGAGTTTCACACAGAACTTGAGAGACTGAGTGCCCGAGATATTCAGACCAACGTATACATTAGACACCCAGTGTCCTTAGAACAGGTATTGTAGTTCATCCCTATTGAAAGCACACATCTATGGATTGATGTTATATTGTCATTCTGCAGTGATGATAATTTTGTGCCAAATTAGTAATTTGTATTCTTAAACCGTATAACATGTTCCTTCAAACTGATGATGTGGCATTTCGAATTACATAAATAATACTTACTAAGTGAGGAGGAGCATTGACCAGGTTAGTGGTAGACTAACATCTTTAGCCAAGTCTGTATTTTTAAATTAATGAATTCCTTCAGGTTATCATTGCACTCCATTTGCCATTGTCTACTGAATGTGTTTTTTTTTTTTAACACTGTATTTATACTGTTAGTTTCAGTACTCCATGTTTGCTCTTGATTGGTCACATTTCATTGCAATGAGCAGATGTGCCACTGTGTAATGCATTTCAAAATATGTAGTGAAATGCTTAAAGATCAGTGATGGTCACTAATTAATTTGCACAAAAATATTCCCTGTGATGCATGTTTTGGTCTGTGGACTTCTCTGTTTACATACGAGTATCTCTGCCTCATATAATTTGTAACTCATGTAAATTTCACTGTAACATTTTATATAATTTCCTGGTCATTTCAGTACCTGATGGAGGGGAGCTACAACAAGGTGTTTCTGGCCAAAGGCAACATCCCAGCTGAGAGCTACACGTTTTTTATAGATATTCTGCTTGACACAATTCGGTAAGGTTCAACATGGAAACCATGCCTATTGTCATTTCTGCATTGTCTAATCAATACAGCTCGTTTCTTGTGCTCTACAATCAACGCAGTTGTCTATTTTCCCTTTGAAAACAGTCCTGGTTTATTAATCATACATTTTATTCCAGGTCCTAATACATCCCTTGGTTTAAAGATGTATCTGATGTAATACAGGATCACCATGGAAAATAGTTGCGTATTGCTTGTCAGAAGTTAATTAAAACTATACATTAAGATGTGTTTAGCATGGATATGGTCTGCACTTTGAGCACCATTTGAAATTAGTGACACGGTATGTGAAGTTGCAGGAGAGAATTCTGCTCTCTTGCCTTCTAATGCAACACAATGGTCATAAGAAATAAGTGAAAAGGTGTCATGATAGTAGAGAAAATTATATATTTAGCAAAGGAAAAAAATGTGTTGGTTATTTTTATTTACTAGGATGGAAACCATATTGTTTACTGTTTATTTATCATTTTTAATATTGATTGGTATGTACACAATGTAAAAGGAGACTGTGTGGAGCATTGACGTGTCTTTTATATAACTGCAGCTTAATCTGTGACCTTTTTCATTGCAGTGATGAGATCGCGGGGTGCATAGAGAAAGCATATGAGCAGATCCAGTTCAATGAAGCCACTCGTGTGCTTTTCTTCAGTTCCCCAAAAAAGATGACAGAGTATGCTAAGAAGGTATGTATACTTCCAGATAGAAACCAGACGTAATTATAGGTCAGATAATGTGTAGAGATAACGATATGAAAAATTAAGTTTCTGCAGAGGCAACCGATTCTTCAGAGTTTTATTTATTTCTAAGTTGGCACACTAGGTCAGAAAATAAATGGTTGTCCAGATATTAATGGCAGAAGGGGATCTGCCTGCCTACTCAAATGTAGATGAACATCTGTCACTAGTATTAAGATATGTTGAAGCTAATACAGCAACAAGTAAGGTGGTAGAAGATAAGCATTGACGATGACCCTTCAGGTGTTCATTAACAAGTTGCTGCTGTTTAATAAACTAAAACAAAGTTCCCTTGTTGGTTCTTGCCTTCAGAGAATAAAATTGGTGATTGTTCTTTTTTATTTCAGAGGGGATGGAGTTTGAGCCAAGATGGCTATTACTCTTTCACCAGTCAGCAGCAGCGGACAGAAGAGGTGACCATCCCCTCCACGGAGCTGGCACAACAGGTCATCGAATATGCACGACAGCTGGAAATGATTGTGTAATCCGCCTCCAGGAAACGCACTCAACCATGTACAGACACACACAACGCTGATCCAATGTACAGTTCAAATGCAGTTTCCCTGAGGGTTATGACTTCATCTATTGCCAGAACTGTTTTTCCTGTAGTCTTTCACCTATCTACAGGTCTTCTGTCTGGCAGTTTGCTGTCATTTTAAAAAAGATGGGGAACAAACCTAAAAGTATCACAGGTGACCATTGTATTCAGCAGTTGCTACATATGTACCTTTATTGAAGACATTCAAGGGTTTAGAAAGTTACATTTAATTCTTTTATTCAACATGCCGTCTTTCAAACATTAAAAATGAGCTTCCCATGGGTCATTCCCAGCTGGTGACTGAAAAACAAGAACTTTCAAGTCCAGTATTTAATACCCTTGGCACTCAGCTCTTTTACAACCTCAACAAAGTTCATCACCATCACCACCCTGTGACTTTGCCTTTTAGTGTCACACAAAACTACCAACACAACACTTTTTTTTTCATTAATTCAGGCAAACTCTTTTTATATACAAAGTTCATTTTCTCGTTAGTAGAGCTCACGGAAATTTATTGCCCTTGCCTTGTATCCTAGCAACTGACAGAATTGCCATTGAAGTTTGAGTGTTTTCTAAATGGTAATGCATCTTTCTCCCTAGATGGTTTGTAATCCAGTTGATCTTACAATGCAAGTCTTTGTCTGCAATAAATGATTCAGAGAATAAACTTTTTGAATGACTGTGCATTTGAGTTTTTTTCTTTTTTTTCTTTCCTTGGAAGCAAGTCTTAACAGGAACTAAACAATTTTCAAGTCATTCACGTAAATATTTTCGATGTCTTTTCTTTTTCTTGAGAATCTCCTCCACCATCTTCCATCTGTCTCAGTGCCCAGCAAGTGTTGCACAGGTGAGCTCAATTAAACTTGCAGGTTCTGCCATCAATCCTGTGGAATTTTTTGTCAAAGATGTAATTTTCTTATTTTAAATTGAAAACAGAGTAAAAGAAGACTTGACACAGTTAAGAGTTTGAAGTGTAATGTGCAGCTCACCACTTTTGGACGTTTGGTGGCAAGCCTGTCCCTGGGTTATGTTTACAACGAGCCTTGCAGGAACATGATGGATTCACAGTAAACTGGGGCCAGCGACCCTCACCACAGACTTTGTGTGCAGTAGTCACTGGAGTGGCATTGTCTGGCTCCTGTCTTTCATTGTCACCATTTGTGTTTTCTTCTGTAATTACATTTCCCGTATGAATCATAGGAAAGTTTCTATTCACTGCATTGTTATCGCAACTATTCTTTGGCTTCACCGCAACAGGGTCATCTTGAGGTTGGGAAATATTTGCTTCTCCCTGGAGCATTGCCTTGACATTTGCATCTGTTCTTGTACAACCACCATCATTATTTGAGGGAGTTGTAGGCGTCTTCACTACAGGGACATGTGGATGAACAGGTTTTATTTGGCCTTGGCTTTGTATGCAATCTGAAGTGTCGCCATGGTCACCTTTTTTAGGTTGGGGTATCTGTAGTTGACTGTCGTGTTTCCCGACAAGGACAGTGCAAACTTGCTGTGAACTCTCTGGAACATGAATGGAGACTGTTTTCTCAGTTGTTTGCTGGGAACGCTCACTGCCACCTCCTGGTTGAGCCTTTAATTTCTTTGCTAGCTTCTGCCTCAGTCTCATTTTGGCAGCTTTAGCTCGGCCTCTTTCTGATTTATCTTTGACCTTGTATTTGTTGGTCACTGGTTCATTTGGGACACTGTCTTGTTTTAGGCAATGCTTTTGTGAAGCGTTCACCATACTGTTGACTTGAGTGTTTGGCTCACTTGATATTTGCCCTGAATGTACGAGTGGCTCTGCAGGCTTGGTGGAGGCGGCATGACTCGATGTGGCAGTTGTAATTTGCTCTACCATGTTGTGAGACTGGTCAGTCACATGGCAAGCCCCCTCAGTGTTTGCTTCATTCGTAACAGGGGGAACACATGTGTAGTTTTGACTTGATGTGGTGATTTTTGCTTCTGTCTGTGCCTGGACTTTTTCACAATGTAGGTTCACTGCAGGTACACCTCTGACTACCTGTGTGCAGCCATGAGGCAGAGCTGCTGGCATACCAAATGCAAAACATTGTCTGTCCTGTTCCTCTTTACTCGGTGAGCTGGTGTAGTTGGAAGAAAGAAGTTCAACAAGTGGACAATTAATTACCAA
This sequence comes from Trachurus japonicus, assembly GCF_045865225.1. Taxonomy (NCBI): domain Eukaryota; kingdom Metazoa; phylum Chordata; class Actinopteri; order Carangiformes; family Carangidae; genus Trachurus; species Trachurus japonicus. Next base: position 29,253,277 of record NC_140919.1, read on the forward strand.
CATTTTTGTGTGTAATTCCTAAAAAAAAAAAATGTATTTCTTAAATCAACTTACCCGGTTTCTGTGGGTTCCATGTGGTGATTAACAAGTTGATTAGGTCCTAGTCCTTGACTGGTTTCTGCTTTTTTTGTGGTCCCATTTTTTATATCTGTATTGAAGGGATGATTTTCATTTTGTTCTACCTTTTTTGACTGTCGAGCACCCATCCTTCTTATTCAGTTTTCCTGTGAAGTACCGTATGTTTTCTTGTTAGCACATTTAAAGAACAAGTCTTACCATTAAAGGAACAACTCCACCAATTAACTAAATGATCCCACCAACTTTGGCCTATATGGATCCAAAGCCTGATTATTCCTCTGTCTCAGATAGCTCGATGAACTGTAAAGACAGATAAAATATAATGAAAGGAGCCACTTTTTATAATTTGCATAAGAATATGAAAGCACATAGTATATCCAACATTTGACCAGTAAGTTATAGCCTCAAACTCATAGGAAAGGCACATTTCCTCTTAAGTACAAACCAGACCTGAACTGTCAACAAGGAGGATTACATTCTGCACAAACTTAAAACATTCATCTTTTCTTATCAATACAAATTTAATCTCCAGAATATTTTCTTGATTAGATTGTTGTGAATATGCTAATTTTCTTTCTTTTCATTTCAAAACGGACACTTACACAAGACTACTGGCTATGTGCAAGTCTGTTAGCGAGCAGTTCTAACCGTTTGCTGATAAATAGGCTAGGTATCGATTAGGCTTCATAATTAAGCCTCTAGATTGGGACGGAGTAGGCAAACATTACTACCAACCTATATGGTGGACCAGGCAGTCTGCAGGGACGACGATGAACTCACTGGTTGTTGTTGACATGAATTCAGATGATGTGTGAAGGTCGTTAAAACCGTTAACCGTTACCATGGCCGCCCCACGGACGATATTAGCTAAAGTGGTACTGTAGTGACTTCATTTTTGAGGCTCTGTCAAACTCTGATTTAAATAACCTACTACTACTTGTTTTGTTTTTTCTGACAAGAAAAATTGAATGAGGTGGCACAGAAACACTGTTAGAAAAATAATGAAGCTGCCATGTTATTCTGTTGTAGGCCACTGTTCTTAATTTTTTTTTTTTAATGGTGAAAAGACTGGCTTTTTAAAAACTTTTTAAATTAAATTGTTTAGCCTATGTTGTCTAAAAGTGGTGACTTACGTGTCAAAGACTTGAATTTTTTTTTTTTTACATTAATTTTGTAAAACAGGTGACTTCGCTTGTACCTCAGGGCGCTGTCCAGTTCTGATGCAGGCTACGTGCCGTTGAGTCGGAGCCATGAATGATGCTGACCTAGTCCGGGAAAACTTCATTTGAATTTGTCGCCTCCCCACTGTCGTGAGTGCAGGAAACCACGGAGCAGGGTCTGGACCTGGGTCTGGAGTTTCCCCGCCGGTGTCCGGTGGTATGTAACCAACGTAACGTTACTGTTGTGTTAGGATATAAGTTAGAGGCGTGACAATCACAAGAACAGCCTGATGACAGCATGTAACTTAGCCTAACTGCTGGAAGTAACGTTAACCCTACAAGACAGATCTGTGCGCAGTGACACGTCGGAGACTAACATATAAACTTTTGCGCAGTTGGAATTTGATTGCCTATTTATCCTTGTCGTTAATTTATCACTTAAGTATGTTACTTTATACGACATTTAACCCTCTGCGCGCCTCGAAAACATAAGTAGCCGCACAGTTTGCTAACATGTGCACTGTATGCTAATTAACGTTAGCCTATAACCTGGTTCTGGTTTTGTTCACATAGGGCGGTGGCACTGAATGTATATTTATAATAATTGATTTAGAAGAATTCTCCTCTACTCTCTGCATAGTTTAAACTGTGTTTGCACTTCATTAAGTCATCCAGAAATAATAAATTAAAGCACTATCTAGCCTATTCTCACTGTAGAACAAAACTATCGCGCGAAAGCAGTGCAACATCAGATTGGCTATTTTAGGATTTCAAACACTTAAAAAAGTAACATAAAACAACTCTTTTTTAAAATGATATAAACTCATTTTACTAGTCGAAGACGGCGCAGGGTCTTTAAACGGAGAGGTGCTGCTGTCCATGGTGCTGAAACAAACCTTTGTCACTGAAAGGGAACATGCTGTCTTCTTTTGCTGCTCTTGAGAGGAAAACTCCTACATAATGTGCTCTGTTAGAAATTAGGTATGATAAACATATCAACACAACAATGAGCCAGGCTGTGCTCGTGTACTACTAGTTTGGAAACACAAATACCAGCAAAGCTGCAATGAGGGAACATACACGAGTTTTAATTTGCCTGTGTTTTAAAGTTTGCTCTGTAGATTTTTTTTTTTTTTTTTGGCCCGTGATAATCAAAAGATCAGCTGGAGGTCATTGAAGGTTTATCCAGCTTTTCATTTAGCCTACCACCCACGTCACTGCAAAGATATCTGCAACTCAAAAGTGTTCACTCATAATGATTTCACATCACCCAGTTCCACTGACAAACCCATATAGCCCACCTAGAGCCACGATGCTGTCAATGATTAGTGCGGATGTGTTGGCACAGGGCAGGTAGAGTGAGAAAGGGAATAAGCGAGGGAGTGATTTGGAGAGAGAGAGAGGGAGAGAGAGAGAGAGGGAGGGGGAGGGAGGGAGGGAGAGGGAGGATGCTGCCAGCGGAAAATGGCTGCTGCAACCTCAAGCCTATCCTGATACACCGAAACGACATCAAGGTGGAGAGAGAGAGCGAGAGCAAGAGAGAGAGGAAGAGAGAGAAAGATTAGGAAAATGAGAGCAGATGGAGAGAGAATGTGAGTGAGTCTGTGAGTGTTTCCTGAAAGGAGGATAAAAAGAGAGAGAGAGAGGAGACCCTGGGGTGGGCTGCTGCAAGCGGCGGGCAACACCGAGCCATGGAGGGCGAGTAAGTCCTTACATTTTCATTTTTAACATTGCAGATATATATTCAGCCATCCGCCAAAAAAAAACGGATAGAAAGAAACGCCACCGCCATCAATGTTACACCAATCCAGCATCATGCACTATTATCACAATCGCTGCTCTACAATTTAGCAGGCTGCCGAGAATAAAAACACCATTACGTAGTCTTGAATCAACAGCATACACCCCATTTCCGATATATCCATGCCAATGTGTGATAAATGTTAAGCCACCTACATGTGGACCTGTGTTTTTTTTAGACGACCGGCACACAAACACGCTCTTATATCAGAAAATAACCGGAATAATTCAGTCAGAAGCTATGCAACAATTTCAGAACTAAATGCGTGGACAGCAATTGGTAAAAAACAGTCATGAAATCAGTCAATGTGTAAAATGTATGGAGAAAAAAGGCAAAATATGGCGAGTTTAGGACCAGCATCGCGTCATTCAAGATATGGCTACAGTAAAACGAGGGAGGGATGGAGGCGTTGTGATTTTTATCAACGTGTCTCGGGGTTTCATTATGATTTTTTAAAGCCAAACTTTATGAATGAAATGTGATTTTTTTTCTCTCTCTCGCTCTCCCTCATCCTCACCCCTCCTCTCCTCCTTCCCTTTTCTAATCGGCCCCCTCCCCCCATCGCTCGTTTCCTCTCTATCCTCTCACCCACTCGTTCCTTTTTTCCTTCCTCATTTTTTTTTTCACACGCGATTGCATTGTATTTAGGCCTGATACATTTTTTCCGGCGAAACATATAGATACGGTGCGGTGTCGAATCCCGTCTTCCTTCATCCCATTCATAAAAAATATAACATAATATCGGGGTGTGTGTTAATGAGTGCGTGCAGCAGGGGCGGAATGGAGAAAAGGAGCGTCTGGGAAAATAATTGCAACAATTAAAATTCGGTGTGATGTGAAAATAGCAGAAAGACGCGGCTGTGCATGCGTTACATGCACATGTCGAACTGCGGTGCTGAATTATTCAGCCGATCGGCGAGGGCAGAGCTTATTTTTGCAAGAATGCCGGGGCCTTTGATGGCGAATGGGTGCGTTCATTGATACATCTATCTGGGAAACACTCATTCTTCCTCCCTCCTCCCATTTGGCCAGCCCCCCCGGACCCCCCCCCCCCCATTTCCAGCGCACTGTCTTTCTTTCTTTCTTTCTTTCTTTCTTTCTTTCTTTCTTTCTTTCTTTCTTTCTTTCTTTCTTTCTTACCATTTGCTCCATAGTCCTTTCATTATCACTGCATATATAGCTGACAGCGAATCATCCCTGTTTTCATTCTGATATTCACCTACAGCAGCAGAAATGTTGGAATAAGAGAAACTGGGTTTATCCAATTATGTCATGTGTTTCTCGTCATCACGTGCCAATTATAATCACATTCAATAGCCACAGACTGTTTGAAAAACTGCTCTTTTGTTTGTTTGTTTGTTTTATTACTCTGTGATATGCATTTGAGCTGTTATGTTGCAATGCCAGTGGGATCCGTGCAGGCCAAGCTGTCACTTTGTGTCCGCTTTGTGTGAATTTCATCATGTTATCTTAGTTCAACAAAGCTGAAATCAGTTGCCTTAGCACGCAGTCATCCCACTTACATTAGCTCTGCATTTTTTTGTATGGGAGCTGTGGAAGTCGATCCAGGCTTCTCCTTTCTCAGCTGGATGAACATGTGTGTATGTGTGTGTGTACGTGTGTGTGCCTATTTTTTGCGTGTATTTGAATGTGTGTCCGTGTATGTTTGTCATTGCCTTGTTTAATCAGCCTGGGCCTCTGCTCGCTCTCTCGACTTCCCTGACAGCGTGCGTGTTCGTGCAGTGGTGATGACACGTGATGACTCCAGTGGCGGTTGGGTGCCCCTTGGAGGTGGCGGCCTCAGTCATGTGGTCATATGTAAGGGGCGGACCCATGACGGCAGGGGGCGGAGAGAGTACATCATACGTGGAGAACGGCTGCGAGATCGAGCAGTGAGTGTGTGCGTGTGTGTTATGGTTGTCTTTTGGTGCCACGTTGTTCCTCAACACCACCTAAAGACTGTTAGATGCATGTTATGTCAGGGCTTTAAGCTTTAAGGAAGGGCCGTGTCTCGGCCGGTGGTGGACTAACCTGCTGCTTGCTTTGTTTGTGTCTTCAGCCGGTGCTGGAGTGTGCAGTGCAGAGGGGGCTGGTGTACAACAAGGTGAACCCCATCTTCCATCACTGGCGAGTAGAGGATCGAAAGTTTGGCCTTACGTTCCAGAGTCCTGCCGACGCCATCTCCTTTGAGAAAGGGCTGCAGGCTGTCATAGACAAGCTAGACAGAGGTAAAGACAACACCAGCCGCAATCGCATTGAAAGAATGGTTTTATTAGTCACGTTGGTGTTAGGAAAAGCCCAGAGAAGCCTAAATCCTCTTTTTTTTACCGTGTCATCAAGGCTCTGACTCGCCCTCATCCTCCACACCAGAAGAGGCCGACACCGAGGACGATGGACAAGCTGTGAGTACCTGAGCTGAGTTTGTCATGTGGCATTTAATGTCTACAAGAGCTTGTTTATGCTCCAGCAGGCCCTCGGGGGAGTTATCGGTGGGTTTTCTTTTTGACTTTGTTGAATGACATGCGGCCTCTGCCAGTCCCATACAGGAAGTGAGTCGTCATCCAACAGCAGAAAGGAGATGCTTCCCAAACCCATCACCATAGTGACGAGTGAGTCGTCGTCTTCCTGCTTCGTGCGACCAGACGAGTTTAGTTTTGGATCCGGCCATGCTGTCACCACTCAAACACCTGCTCAGGTAGAACAACACCTTCTGGTTCTTCACTGTGATAACATGACACACTGTTGATTTAATATTCATTTGATTCTTTTCTGTATGTGTTCTTGTCATACTTCTGAGCTCCAATGATGAATACTAGAGTTCTTGAAATTATGTGTGTTATTTCTACATCTCATCCACATTGTAAATTAATTATTAAGACATTTTACTCAGAAAAACACAGATTTGGTAGATTTTCTTTGCTTCTGTCTCCACCTTGAACTCTCCAACTACAGCAGAGACTGTATTTTTTTAGTCAAATCTTAAAGACATCTCATCGATGAAACATTATAAAATGTGGGCTTCTTGATCACTTGTGCATCTAGACTTATCCCAGAGATGAAAACCTTGTGTACGAGCTGCCACAGTACACACTGTTCCTGACTCACCCTGTAATCCTATACCCTCTCCACAGATCCACACTAGGCCGGGACAGCACCAGCTCTCACAAATGACGGCTGTGTTGAATCCCCCAGCGCCCCCGCCCCCACCCCCTGCTCCACCTACTCCTCCTGTGGGTCCCCCGGCCTCCTCCCCTCTGTCCCCCCTCTCACCCACCATTTCTCTGCTGGAAGAGGGAGACCTTCGCAGCGTGGACCCTTGCAAAGACCTGTGGGGCTCTAGAGGTTATGAGGATTACCGAAGGGCGGGGGCCACCAGGACTATGGTCGGCGGGCTGACCGGGGGTGTGGTCGTCGGTGGCGGAGGGAGTCTGCAGGACAAGTCGGAGGTGTGCGTGGTTCGCTTTGAGAAGGAGCTGGCGGGAGTGGGGACGGCGGGCTGCGACGTGACAGTGAGCTTGGACAGCAAAGCTGCCCAGCGCCTGTCCTCGTCCTCGCCTACCTGCATGTCAATGCCCAACGCTGTGTCAGGCGTGTCCTCAGGTGCCGGCTCGCCCCAGGAGACGGGAAAAGGCTCGCCCTCTCCGTGCTGCATCCACACCTCACTGGCCACGCCTCGGTCGCGGACTCGTAAGAGAGGAGGAGGGGCCAGCAGCAGCGGCGACCCGGGGGCCATCTCCCCCGACGATGACAGCCCGTGTCCTCAGGCTTCGTCGTCGTGCTCATCTCGCTGCGTGTACTGCCGCTCTGTTTTCAGCGCTTCGGAGAACGGGCGGGGCCGCTGCAGAGATGCCCCAGACCCTGCCCTGCACTGCCTGCGCCAGTGGACCTGTGTGTGGTGCGCAGAGAGTCTGCTCTACCACTGCATGTCGGACTCTGAGGGAGAGTTTTGGGAGCCTTGCTCGTGTGATGACTCAATGGGGGGCCACCCGCACCCCCTCTGCTGTGCCCGCTGGTTGGCCCTCCTGGCCCTCTCGCTCTTCGTGCCCTGCATGTGCTGCTACCTGCCTTTGCGCGCCTGCCTGCGGTGTGGGGAGAGGTGTGGCTGCTGTGGGGGAAAGCACAAGGCGGTCCGATGAGGCCAGGCCGGGGGGGGGGTGGGAGGGGTTCCCTGGACCAAGAGGGTTTGGGTGTAGAGAAGAGAGAGCATCTTTAAGAGACGCAGGAGCTGAAGCTTAGCAGGTGGAACAGTGCTCTCGGTCGACCCAGACCCCTGACGCGGCCCTCCGAAGCCCCACGGCCTTCCACTGCATTCCGCTCTTTGTCTTTTTAACCTGGGGCCTTCCTCACTGGTCCATGCCTGCTGAGGGTGCGCTGCACTCAGACCAGGCTCTGTGGGAGTCATCTGGAGCCTTCATAGTGGATTTACTGTGGGTTGGCTGATCTAGAGTTAACAGTCAGAAACTTTATCACGTGAAGAGTGGCAGAGGCAAACGATGATGTGTACACTGTTTCAAATGTCCGTTTTTTTTTTTTTTGGTTTTGTTTTTTTATTTAGAAAGAAAAACACAAAAAACAAAAGATGTTTATATATATGATTGTAATAATTTTAATTGGTATATTTTATTAAATGTAAAACATATTGACAGAATCCCCCAGTGGCACACACTATCACGTATTCACAAACATGAGATCTTGGGGAGGTCATTTGTTTCATGTTGGCCTGTTTATCAGTCAGATGAACAGATGTCACCCTTTACCTCTAATTTTACCTCAGATGTTACACAAACCCTGGTCAAGAGGACAGGAGAGAGTTTGGAGAGCTGAGCAAAAGTGAATGCAGTCTTCAAAAAAAAAAAAAGTATTAGCATCTGAGACCACTAGAGTTGTCTTTTGGTTAAAGTAGTCGACCACAGTGAAGGAGAGGTTATCAAATGCAAAGGGACAATTATTGTTAAGGGAAGTTGCAATGACAACCACAAAGACTTAAAAGTCATAATGTGATTCATTATGGTCCTTCGTAACCAAACGCAAGATTATTTTTGTTTTCTGAAAGAAAAAAAAAATCAAGAATGTGTGTTGAACATTTAACACCCTCATTTTACACATTTCTTTCATATTTCCACATATTTCGAATATCAGTCATAGAAAACATCACATCCAACCACTGTACTTGTTGAATCAGTCAAAGGTGCTTACAAATGAGGCCTCTGAGCGAGTCTATTCTACCTAATGTACACAATGACCGGGCAGTCCCAACCCCAAAGAGAAACTAAACAGGACCGCATGCGAACTAATCCGTGGACAAGTCTAGGCCTTTGAAAGAGACGCCACCAAAAAATGAAGTGCAATGAACAATGTATTGAGAGAGTATTTTTGTACCAGTTGCTCACATTAGGGAAAATAAGGCAGAAACTGAGAAGCGTTGGAGGTAAATACTGTAGTGTGTTATTGTGTTCACTATTGAGCAGTAAAAAGAGGAACAGGAACACTAACTTGATTTCGAGTAGCAGCATGTAGCTCACATGTGTGACATACAAACATGCGTGCTGAAGACTGTTGACCCTGTGATATGAAAAGAGACACATAATAGTTGAAAAAGATGAATAAGGAAGGTCTGTGTTTGGGAACAGCGGTGGGTGTGTTTGCTGAATGTTGCTTTAGGTATGAAGTTAAAAAGAAAAAGCTGCTATTTTATGTCCTGCCCTAAACCTTTTCAAACTTTCCTGCTGCCTTTTAGCGATTTATGACGTCGTGTGGCAGTGTCAGAAAACAATCCTTCAAATTCTTATCCCACCCAAGGTGTTGAGGATGCTAAACAGCATACATATAAGTTATAAGTTGGACTTAAAGATTAATTCACCCCAAGACATTTTTTAAAAATGCTTCTGGTGATGTACTTTGCATTTCTGTCTATTTTGCTGATGAGTGGTATATTTTTCTACTTCCAGTGAATTACTGGCCCACGGTTGATAAGAATAGATTAATCACAGCTTCAACTGATTTTCAATAGAATATTGTTGTTGTTTTTTTCAACCTGATTTATCAATACAAACACCAGTTTGCACTTTGCACCAGTGTTTAACAATCATGCTTGGTGGAAGACGTTATAGAACAAGTAGGAAATCGGTTTGCCTCTTGACCAAAATACAACAGCAGCCACAAGATCCCCAAGATTTTTGTTGTTGTTGTTGGCTGGAAACCCAAGGCTTTAATACTGCTGTGACCATTGTTACACATTGAACCAACCACTGAATGCAAGAAGATGCTGCCTGGTTTTCTTGAAATCCCTTGAAAGAATTGTAAGTGGTCATAAAGCAGGCTAAATGTTGATTTTGCAGGTCAAGTAAAAGGGAAACTCTGCAAAATAAATGACAAAAAACTTTCACAAAATAACTAATGAAATGCACTGAGCATCACAGAATGATGATATCTTCAAAAGAGAATCTGTGGGGGAATTTCTATTTTAAATCCAGAGGCATTCTCCTTTAAAATGAATGATAATACTTACAGTCTGCTCTGCACAGGGAAACCAGTGTTGACGAGTTCTACTGTAATCTCATGTCTCAAATGAAGGATCATTGGTTGATTTTCTATTACGGCAGAATGAACCTTTCAGAAGCTTCGCCAGATTATTTACATTTTAGGTTTAGCCAAGAACTTTTATCCAAAGTGACTTAAAGCGAGTGAACAGGCAGTGGGGTTCAGCGTCAGGACACACGACTACTGGTGAACACAACCCTCGACCTCTCGGTTATGGGATGGACATCTTCACTACTTGGCCAGCCTGCCAACATTGTTGGCCCATGTATAAAACAAACAAACAAACAAAAACAACAAGAAAAAACAAACAAAACATAAAAAATGAAAGACTTCCTGTCACAAAGACGGGAAACACAAACTCAGTCAGTCACTAGACTGCCATTCCCTGGTCCCACGTTAACCCTTTGTCCCACACAAACACACAAAATCTCCACAATCTGCAATGCATAGACCTGCACACACAGACACATGTTCACTCAATGGTGCAGACATACAGAACTAGTAAAGCCATTGCACACAGTTTGCTACTTCTGGTCCAGAAATGGTGTTAGAGTACAGTACTGACAGTCATGCGATCACAACTGCAGGCCCCATTCTTACATCTTAATAAATGTGCCTTTTGATTTGAGTAATCAATAACTTATGATTTCTAAGTAACTCTGTATTAAGTACTATTTTCTTTTTTGGTTATTGATTTCTGCCAATGTGCATATTTTCAAATGTACGTATTTATTAGTTTCAAAGTAATTAATGAGATATTACCTGTTTGTTTATTTATTTATTGAGATATTTATTCTGATTCTTTATTTTTTTGAGACAGGTTTTTATCTTCCGTGCTGTCTTACTTCTGACTTTGTGCCAATGTGCTGCTTTGAGGTGTTACATATCGTGGGTTTGTATCATTATTAAACCCTCACTCTATATTTTAAAATCAGTGTCCTCTTCTGTCTCAACTGTGCATGTCATTAACTCACTGCGCCTTTTCCAAAATCTGGTATAAAAGCACATAATTTCACAATGATGCCGGAGGAAAAACCTTTAAGTGTGCTGTTTGTACAACAAAGATTTACGTCATTTTCAACATTTGGATAACACCATAATGTGCTTAAACTTTGGAGCAATTATTGTGGGACAGTATGGATATCTCCTATTGGAAGAGAGGTATACAAAAGACTAGCGACCATAAGGTAACAAAAACACTTTAATTTAAAGTTATTCACGTACAAAAAGAGGGCACAGCATCAAAAATGCTATGTAAAGATAATCAGTCCATCTCTGACAGAACAGACACAGACTGTGATGAGATGTTGTCCTTTAGGTGCTGCAGCTGGTTCATGGTCTGTCACCGGCCAGAGTGCATATGCTGTCTTTTATGTTTGAGAATCTCAGTGGAGGTGAGGTTCAAGTCTTCATTACAGACATCACAGTGATAAACTCTGGTAAGACTGGATGCTGACGATGAGCCTGCTTTTCCCTCTGCTGGCTCTGAAAACCACAACATAGTATACCCACAATTAGTCTTACATTATTAATCTCTTCAAGATTTATAGGCACAGAGTGTCCGTCAGCCACTGAGTATGGTAGCATGTGCTTTTGTCTAACAAATTTAATACTAAAAACAGACAAGATAATCAAAATAGAAAATAAGAATGATTTGAAATTCCTGACCTTCGTCCTCCTGCTGCTGTTCTCCTGCTGGCCTGCAGGAGGCCTCGTGCTGCATGCGCTCCAGTGGAGTCAGAGGCATGTAGAGGTCACAATTAGGACAGCTCCAGAAAGTGCGTAAACACTCACTGTAGAGATCCCTTGAGTCCTGAAAATCACACAGGGAAACACAAAGATCAATGATGCTTAATATTTTTAAGCACTTACACAAACACTTATCTGTTTGACTTATGAATCCAAAAGAACACCTAGAACTACCTAACAATTGCTTCGTTAAAATATTTGGTGATGTTTATGATCGTATGTTGTGTGTATGATGAGGAGACAAATTAACAATCCACATAACAGTACAATTATCCTCAAGGACAACTTCCAGATCCCTGGAAACACATAAATTCCACCTATGGGCTAAACAACCATCTAATGTATCTCCTTGTATCTCTAATGCCTCTGTGGCACTTTTTCAGACACTCACAGCTAAACAGTTGTAGGTGAAGGAGCTGGTGACACGGAGGCCTCCTTTAATGGGGTGCGGCTTGGCCTCAGCTCCTGGAAACAGTGGGTTCAGATCTGGAGCTTTGCTGTGAGACAGCTCAGACTCAGACTGAGGGCCGACGTACAGGTTCTGGGTCTGGAAAGCTGTGAGTCGCCGCAGGCTGTAACTGACCTGAGAGGGAAGATGAGAGGAAAACAGAGAGCACAGAAAGCGTATCGTTTATGATGAAATTGTAAAAAAAGATGAATAAGAGACGAACACCACCACCACACACGAGTAATACATATTCAACATTGTGTGTATGAGCTACATCGTACTGTAAGCTCCAGGTCAGCACTGCAGCAGTACCTCGGTGTAGAGCAGGAAGCGGACCAGGCCGTCACTCAGCTTCTCCAAGGTTCTGCGCGACACCCCCTGGACAGCCGCTCCTCCAATCGTGCTCTTTCCCAGCTGGGCCAGCAGGAGGCGCTCCCACTCAGTCCTGAGACTAAGAGCTGTGGACAGCACCTTCAGGGCGCCCTCTGGCTCCCTCAGCTCCAGCTCCAGCCACCCGTCCACCACCAGACGCGTACAGTCTGCATTACTGTCCACAGAGTTCGCTACCAGCAGCAGAGCCTGGTGAGGAAATGGAGACACACAGAGTTAATGCTTATACGTCATTGTGTGACGTTACCAGAGCTGGGAGTTCTGAGGTAGATCATGATAATATAAAGATGTGTCCCTCAATAATGATGGAACATTATGAGTAGTTTTGTGACATATATTGAAGAATTAAAACAAAAAAAATAAAACAAAGAAACAAATATCTATCAAAAATCTGATTGTTTTAAAAAAAAATGTAACCCATAGTTATCTATATCCATATTTTATACAGTTGACATTAAAATAGTTAAATAATTGATGAGAATATCTGGCTAAAATATACATATGATGTCAAAGCCATATATGAAAATATTTATATAAATAATTATTTTTTCTAACAAAACTCCAATAATACACTTCTACTACCACTACTACTAATAATAATGATATTAAGAAGATGAAATTGTATGTTAAAGCCCCTGTACGGAGCTTTTAACTGGATATGCAAAGGTCTCTGGTTTCTGCTGATGTGTCTCTGTTACCTACAACAGCAAATGAGCCCATCAGTGTGAAGATGCGCTATTTCTAAGTAGTCTAATTCTACACCTCTGGAAGGCATGGTCGGGTCGGACCACTGACGAAACGATACGAATGCACACATTACGCTGCTAAAAAAAAAAAGAAAGAAAAAAAAAGCAAGTCCCGTCTTCTTTCCGACGTTTCCAAAACAAATCTACACGCGCCTGCCAGACAAACGTCTTCATGACAGTGGGAAATGCAGTCTTCATTCCGCCGCTTTCGTCCACAGGGGCCGCCAAAATCAACACTAAATGAAAAGTCTGTACAGGGGCTTTAAGTGGTAGAAATTATAATAAAAATAGAGTTAACTTGGTCCCAGTTTGCTGTACAGGAACCAGTGTATTGATGACTGAACAGCAGAACCTGTCCTGGAACATGTGGGTTTAACATAACTCTGTGTATATCAGGTGACTTCACAGAATGTTATCAGGATTAATCTATGACTAATTAAGAAAAAAATGTGCAGTTTGTGGTGGGAACAGGAAGATCCCACATCTCGTACTAACTTGCAGTGCTGGAACCCGCACGCAGTTAGACAAGTATGGCTTGTTGGTCTCCAACAGAGTGACGAAGGCTAGCAGCTGGTGTCTGCTGCTGTCCTTTCGCTCAGGCCCTGCAGGCAGGAAACGGAGACAAAGAGGGAGAGACAGATGCGATATGATGAGAGACACACACGGTAAGAAGAGTGAGAGGAGGAAACACGTCAAGAAAACAAACAAAAAAAAAAGACTCAACGTCAATGGATCATGAGGCAGAGCAACAGATGTTATTTAGTTATGTGGAGAATGTGGACTCCAAAACATGAAACCACTGCTGAGAGAAACGGTGGAGGCTGTCGTTCAAGTGCAGAGCGAACAGGTAGTACTTTAACGTTTACCAAGTAAAGATGAAATATTAAGAGAAATCTAAAATGTTAAGATTATCTTAAATAAAAGTTGTTGATGTTGTTCAAACGTATATCTTGATGGTTGATTTACAAAAACACTCTCTGGGTTCCTCTCCTTATGTGACTTTAAGGTGTGTTTTGTTCTCATGTACACTAAGTGTGTTTTTTGTACACAGCATGTACCTGTCTTGTCACGTTCAGCCTGCTGATGCTGCTCTCAACAAATTTTCCCAAGGGAAAAACTTGTTTTGTTCTTTGGTGTGTGTGCGTCATCCTAACTGTTTTACTTCTTTCCAGATAGGGCTTTCATTGTAGACTTTTGACTTTCACATCAAATCAACCACACCAGTGAAGAGAAACTGATAACACAGTAACAGTAGGTATGAAGTGTATAGATTTTACATGTGTTACTTTTAAACCAACACTAAGTAACTTTTCAACCTTCATAAAATATTTTCATAACTTTTGTGATGGTACATCGACTTACAAAAAGTTGAATGACACCTCTGTCATGGCCTGAGGGGGTCTGTATCACCTTCACTGGCACTAAGCAGCTTTGAGGAGCATGGTAGGAACCAGGCTCTTACTTAAGTTTCACTTTCACTTTAGCGAGTCACGACGAGGAGGGAGCAGGCAATGCGGTACGTTCCCGTCGGATTGTGTATGTGTGTTTACTGTGAAATGATCCACTGGAAACAGAGAAACTTAGTTTGGCCGTCTTCTGTTAATTTCCATGCACCGGGTGATCAGAATTTTTACAGGGCTACGTGCTGGTGCTCATGGGAGATGGAGTCTTCCTTCAGGTAAAACACTACCGCTTTGGGCCACTGGCGCCTCCAAACTCAACCAATATTGAAAGTTCTTTAGTACTGCTTTAAAGGTTACGTTTGAGATGTTTACCCATTTCTCCGTTGTCATCCTCAGGCACATGTAAGACCTCTGGGTCACTGGCAAACACACTGGTTGGGTGGATGACCACTCCCTGCTTATTCTTTGTGTGAAACACCTGCAAAATGTGACATCACGAAGTGGAGGAAAATGTAAAAAAGAAAAATTCTCATCAATATTTCAGTCACCACTTAAACAACTGTCAAACTGACACAAGCCCCCCTCCCCCCTTCTTTAACTTCTAGATGGAGTCAGGGGAGCTGACCTGCTCTGAGTCCTTGCGGGTGGCGTTGTGGTCGTCGGGCAGTGCCAGCTGAGGGTAGAGGCCTCGGCAGAGCAGCAGCTTAAGCAGAGCCTGCTGGCGGGAGGGCAGGTCCTGACTGATGGTGACTGCCTCCTGCAGCGCTGACATGTTGTGACGCAACTTGAACTTGACCTCCTGTTGAAGACCAAACAGCAGCACAGACAGTGTAACTACCTTAAACACGCACAAAGACACAGACAATACCTGACTCTGTGAAAATAAACAGACTTGATTGATACCACATGTGTTGCACTTTCTATATGAGGATTAATACTGTGATATAATGTTGTCAGAAACCACACACCTCCCCTCTTGGTCAGTGGGAAGTAAGAGAGTATTTCTACTATTTTTTTTAAAATTTATACTCTAAAATGAAGATCGCCCTGTGATGAGCCAATGAGTAAGACTTCCATGTATTTGCTGGCTGCACCACATCATATACAATGCTGCTACCTCACTAAAAGATCACATCCACAGCAAACCGTGAAGCAGCCAAATGAGCTAACTGGTTAGCAACAGAAAGAATACTCTGTCTGATTGGTTTAGAGCAAGGTGGCATGGTGGTACAGTGGTTACCACTGTTGTCGAGATGTCAAGATCATGGGTTTGATTCCCATTTCCCGGGGCCTTTCTGTGTGGAGTTTGCTCCCTGTGCCTGAGTGGGTTCCTCACCAGCTTCCTCCGACAGTCCAAAGACGTGCACACTGGGCTGACTGGAGACTCTAAGCTGCCTGTAGGTGTGAATGTGTGTGTGTGTTGCTCGTCTCTATGTGTCAGCCCTGTGATAGCCTGGTGACCTGTCCAGGGTGTACCTCACACTTTCCCTATGTCAGCTGGCTACACAGCAGACTTAATTTATGAGCGTTAATGTTGGAGTAATTAAAATTATTAAGTAGGTAAGTTAACCTTTTTTCCATGTTACACTGTGAGTTCACCTGTAAATCCATGTTCTGTCCTGATCCCTCCTTGTCCTTCTTCTTCCTGCCCGTCTCCTCCGTGTCTGATCCTGAGGACAACTCTCCATCCTGGCCCTCCTCCAGCCTCAGGACTTTACGTCTGCTGCCCTCCTGCTGCTCGTGATCTCTCTTCAGCTGGTGCAGCTTCCTCCTCTCCGTCAGCCTCTCCCTGCGCTTCCCGCGGTCGCCATCGGAGGGAGCGCTGTGCTCTGATTCCAGCAGGCCGTGGCTTCTCAGCAGCTCCTGTCGACCACAGAGGACGCTTGTTTTGGTAAATAACATCCACACATACAAAACACATACAACTTTATTTTAAATGATGAGCGTGGCCTACCTTGAACTGTCTGCGTAGGTTGACCATCTCATATAGTCGCTGCTCCTCCAGGCCTCTCCTCCGGCACCACTTCCTTGAGCCCCCACCTCTCTCTCCCTTCACCTGTTAGTGAGACATTATAAGTAAAGCTAGACGCATCGTTTGCTAGAGTGAGAAATAACAACGCCGTCACGTAATGATTCTGTCACTGACCTCCACCCAGGCGTTGAAGGTATTGAGCAGGGTAAAGGGGTCTCCCTGGTTGCTGTGCAGGGGCTGCCGGGCGGTGGCACAGTCTGGATTGTGCTGTGAGCTGCGGAGGAAAGGTGACTGAACGCTGAGGGCCGCGGCTACAGTCAACACGGGCTCCACAAGGTTAAATACAGAACCCAGTACCAGCATCTTCCCTATAGCAAACAAACAAACAGACACTGAGTTCAACAGGGAGAGACTACGCCCTAAATTATACTATGATGCATTTTCATTGAATTCACTTCATTTAATTGTTGTACGGTTGTGTAAAGAAAAAAAAAATTGTTATGTGGTTTTGGTGAAAGGAATCTTACCTATGACCACGTCCACAGGCAGCTGTGACAGCAGCTTCCCTATAGAGGTCAGTTCACCAACACTGTCTAGCGCCCCCTGCTCTTTTAGATATGTAACAGCAGTCTGGATACTAGCAGCTGGAGGTGGATCGATGAAGACAAAACACATTGGATCTCCAAGACACATGCTCTTCATCTGCAGGAATGAAAACAGCAGAAGTGAAACTAGTGTGTCACTCTGGAAGAATTGAAAACATTATGAAAATGAACCGCTGTGCTGAAGACCTGGAGAATGAGGGAGTCCAGAGCAACTCTGTGGATTTCAGGCACAGGATAAGGTGCGAAGGCGTCGTAGTCGGACTCGGCGTACAGGCGGTAGCACACGCCTGGACCTGTACGACCAGCTCGACCTTTCCTCTGCTCAGAACTGGCTCGGCTGATCCAGAACTCCTGCAGTCGTTGCATCTTGGCCTTCGGATCAAAACTCATTTCTTTGACCTTTCCTATAAAAGAGCACATCACAGAAAACAAGCCGGTTATACTGTTGTTACTAAACCTCTGGGTCAGTCACATACTGTTTTTTTTGCTATTTACATTTTTTAAGACAAAGTTTTTTTCTTTTGATGTAAAATCTTTGTCAGATGCTGCTTTAAAGGATGAACCCTTAGTGATGAACATAGAACCAGTTCCATACCTGAGTCGACAACAAAGCGCACCCCATCAATTGTAACCGAGGTCTCAGCAATATTAGTGGAGATGATGCACTTTCTCACCCCAGGAGGAGCAATGTCAAATACCTGAGGAACAACATAGAGGCAGAGAGAGTGACAACAACGAACTAGCGTATCAGGTTCAAACGTTACATCCAAACAAAAGCTGACTGTGCCTTATCCTGCTGGGCCAGTGAGAGCGTGCTGTGCAGCGGCAGGACTATCCAACGACGTGTGTGCGTGGCGTAAATCTGACAGGCCTCCTGGATGGTGGAGATCTCCGCCACACCGCTGAGGAAGAGGAGCAGGTCGCCGCGCTCCTCCGGCGGGTAGCGCTGATCGATGCCCTGCAGGATACGCAGGTACGGCCGGGGATCCAGTTTTTCGGAGCGTGACGGCTGCTCCTCAGGTGGAATGGGCTGATATATCACCTTCATTCAGGAAACATTTGGACAAATGTTGGATTCTTAAACCTATGAAATACATTTCTCTTTGGAATATAATTTCCTAATTCGTGTGAATGCTGAAAGCACTGCTTTTAGACCTTTAACACATTTTTTACATTTATCTTATACAATTCAGGTATTTTTCCACTGTGTCATGTCATTCAGCCTCCTGCTTACATATTCTACTTTTACCCTTCATGTATATTAGTAATGGTTCAACAATATTCTTAAACTCTCAGTTTTAAATATATTTGAGTAGACTTCAACTTTTTAATTTCTTCATACTAATCTTCAACAATTCAAGTAATTTCTAATAATTTCATACAAAATCAGCCTCCTTCTTACATGTTCTACTTTTTGATCTATTCTCAGCCATTGCTTAAAGGGATAGTTCACCCAAAATTCAAATTTCATTATTCATTAAATCTCATTATCTACTCACCCTCATGTTGTCTAAGGGCTGGGAGAAGTTTCAGAGTCCTCCATGCCTTCTCTGAGTTACAGCGGGGCTCCGTGCAGCACTGCATGTCCATATGACGGTTGCGAACGGAGCTCACTTTTCTTCGTCCAAAAAGACACACCAAAAAACATCCAAATACCTCCATAGTGCTTGTCTGTAATGTCCCTCTTGTATTGAAGCCCCAACATGAGAAATTGTTCCGAAAATTTTTTAAAAAGTATATGTTTTAAGCTTGTTTGTAGCGGAAGCTCCCAGTACTGCTCTTCCTGGTCCGTCCAAATCTCGCGCGATTTGCATTGACACCCAGTTCACGGCTCCGCAAATCGCGCAAGATTCCGGCAGAGCAACACTGGGAGCTTCCGCTACAAACAAGCTTAAAACATATACTTATTTAATTTTTTTCAGAACAATTTCTCATGTTGGGGCTTCAATACAAGAGGGACATTACAGACGAGCACTATGGAGGTATTTGGATGTTTTTTGGTGTGTCTTTTTGGACGAAGAAAAGTGAGCTCCGTTCGCAACCGTCATATGAAGATGCAGTGCTGCGCCGAGCCCCCCTGTATCTCCGAGAAGGCACAGAGGACTCTGAAACTTCTCCCAGCCCTTAGTCGACATGAGGGTGAGTAGATAATGAGTGAAATTTGAATTTTGGGTGAACTATCCCCTTAAGCTATGTTAGCACTGGTTCATCCATTTTCTTAACTGTCAGGTTTGCTGCAGATTTGAACTCTTCAAACTGTTCAACTGTTACACTTCAACATGCAGGTTTCCAGCATTTTCTTCTACCTTTTTTTTTAAAACATTATTACTGCTTTTAGTCCTATAAAACCAATCATCTCTCAGCTTACAAGTTATATGTTTCAGCTATGGCATCAGCCTTTTCAACATTGATTCAGCAATAGCATTGGGCTTTCAGCATTCACACATTTTTTCAGGAAATGCTCTTTCTAGTTTGATGCTTAAGATTTGCATTGCAGGTGGCAAGTAATTGTAGTCAACCACTAAACTACAAAAACTATATCCAACTGACAAATGATGAGAATTTTTTTTATGTCAGTATGTGATTTATTTAGCAGCAAGAATATTTTCATTTGAAAGAAAGACAAATGTTTTTGAATGTTTTTTTCCTTTGTGGATGCATGGATTGTGTATTTTCACGTGTCCTCTCCTCACCTGTATAGGAAACAGTCTGCCTGGAACCTGCAGCACAGGAGCGCTGCTGAAATAGTCAGAGAACAGTTTGATGTTGATGGTGGCGGACATGAGGATCAGACGCAGGTCCGGGCGTTCAGCCACCAGAGAGCGCAGGACCCCGAGAAGGAAGTCACAGTGGAGATGTCGCTCGTGGACCTCATCGACTATCACCACCTGGTACTGATCCAGCGTCCCGTCCTGCTGGATCTGCCGCAGCAGCAGCCCCTCCGTCAGGAACAGCAGCTTGGTGACTGCGGTCCGGGTGGTCTCAAAGCGGATTTGGTAACCCACCTGAAAATTAGGATTTTATCTTGTGAGCTCTGACAGTTTCTTTTTTTCACTGAGTAAGTCAGCAAATATAGATCTTCATTTTCTATTACCTCAGGTTTAATTAATTTCTCTGATTAATTATTCAATGTAGAGTTATGGGAACATCTTTAAATTTCTTACTTGGTTACTTTGTTATCATTCATTTACAAACACAAGAAACCCTTCGATATATAATGAAATTACCCAAACAATACTAAGCATTTCTTTACTGCATTTGTTTGTTGGGACGAATAAAGGATTATCTTATCTTATTTACAGCTGTAATAGCATGATGCCATCAAATATGTTCATTGTGACTGGAAACAATCAGTTGGCAAATGTGCGAAATTTTTGTTCACTCAGTTAATCGACTCAACCAGTCAAATGCAGCTGGACTGGTGTTGGGCCTTCAGTATGTTTCTCTACTGACCAACTATTAAAGTACATGGGCCTCTGCCATGTTTTTTATCCTCCCCCCAAATAAATGAAAAACAGTTGCAGCTTTGCAGCTGCCTCTGACTGGATGACTTCTGTGTGGACATATCATTAGGGACATTATTGTAGGATGTGGTTGATGGTCCCACTCCCTGATCTGATCACACACCTTGGAGCCGTACTGATTGAGACTCTCAAAGCTGACCCTCTTTGCCAGGGATATACAGGCAATACGTCGAGGCTGAGTGCAGGCGATGTTGTTAAAGCCAGATGCCAGAAGATACTGAGGTACTTGAGTGGATTTCCCACAGCCCGTGTCCCCTGCCACCACGACCACAGGGTGCCTTCGCACCAGATCCACTATCCGGTCCCGGTACTGGAAGATGGGCAGGTTCTTCTGCTCCCGGCGAAGCTTGGCCAGTTTTCCAAAGCTCTGCCTCTGGCTGAAGTCCAGGAAGTGCAGCAGAGCCAGGCGGCAGTCGGAGACCTCCTCCCTGCCTGGTCCTGAGGTTCTCTGCTTACTCCTGTGCTCCGACTTCCCCAGACGCTCCTCCACGTCCCTGGTGCACACGGACACGTTGATCCGGTAGCGCGCATCATACTCTTTAGGGAGGCCAAGGTCCACCTTTCCAGTCTTTGATCCGTGTTTCCCTTGGTTTTTGTCCTCTTTTCTCTGTCCGTCTCCCCCTGACCCAGACATGTCCCTCTTCGTCTTGAACCTCTGGAAGCGGTCAAAGAAAGCCCAGAACTCCCGGTGCTCCGCGCCGCCGGCCTGGATGTAGTCATGCTGCCGGAAAAAGATCTCGTCCAGCTGCGCTCGGCACTGCGGGCTGTCCCAGTCCCAGCTCCGGCTGGCTCTCCTCCCGTCGGCCGCCATGTCTGTAAAACTCAACAGTATTCACATGTACTGACAGAAACGTAAAGCGCCTGTCCTCTGTCTCTGACTGAGACCGTCTTCAGACTTCGTTCACACAGGAACCTAAACGTTGTATTTGTGTGTGCGGGACAAACTGGACCTGAACCGTCGTCCTGAACACCAACTCAGACCGCAGCTGGGACAATAACATGTTACAACCAGGTTACAACAAATCAACACAGCTGCAGCCACTGCGGAGACCGGCGGAACAATAATACAGTGGGACTGCTTCCGGTCCATTATTTAAATTATTCCGAGTAGAAACAGGTTCCCGTTCAAAAAAATTTAACATGACCGCAGTAAAATAACCATGAGTCAAACATACAGCACTGACAAAGCACACTGGACGAGGTAACGTAGGAAGGTGTCAGCAACGAGACATACTCATACTCAACAACATCACTTAATCCAAAGGAACGAAGTTTAACACAGCGGAGCAACCATGTGAAAATAGCAACAGTATCAAACACAACTGTCTGTTGTAAAAAAAAAAAAAAAAATGTATATATATATATATATTTTTTTTTTTCTATGCACAACCTTGCATCTTTGGAAACAGAATAATTTTGCGCACAATGTTTGGCCTGGTAGTCATTGCCCTTGTCATGTAGTCCACCCTGTTGTATGGAGACAATGGAGACAGGTATAAAATAAAAACAGCATACATTTTGAACTAAAAAGTGATCTGACATCCCATCATTGCTCTGTGTTGTAATTTCCATCATAGGCACGGTTCATCCCCCTCAGTCTCTCAATTGGTCTATACAATATCATGCTAAAAAGGGATATATAAGGGAATACTGTATATTGCAAACATTACACTATCAGTGAAGAAACAGTTACCAATACAGCCTTACATGTGGCAAAACACAGTAAGGCCATCCGAAATCTGTAGCTGAAAAGCATGTCGAAATAGAAACACCAAGAACTGGAGGTTATATTAGAAATATTTTATTTAAAAACATCTGATATACACATTTACACAGCTAGGAGACAGTGGATGAAATATTCATCGGGGATGATTTGATTCACACCTGATATGTTCCTGTTTTATGTTAAAAAGTAGTCAATATGTTAAAAAATGTCATCCATTATGAGTGTGGTAATGCTTTAAAAAGTGAACAATCATATCAGTAACTTTACAGAGATTCTTTCCAGGGCTAAAAAAAGAGAAGAAAAACTACAATAAAATGCATAAAATACCAAGCCATGGGAGGTAGGATGGAATGAGCTTGCTGTCATTTTGTTTAGAATTTTTTTTCCAGAACACGGACAGCAAGAAAAAATTGAGGGAAATTCAATATGATGGCTTCTGATAAACCAAAAGACGACAGAGTAGAGGGGTGCCTATTTCATATGTGCACATGTGTAACAATCACACCTAAAATCTCTTTATTGTGCAGCATAACCATGCCCTCTGTCAAAACATGCTAAACTAACATCATTTAAAAAACAAAACAAAAAACACTCACACACAGAAAAATACCACACTTATTTACATTTAAAAACATTTCATCAATCCTGCAGTGGACATAAAATGTGGAGAAATTGCTCTTCAAGCAGACAGTGCATTTTCCACCGACTCGGAGTCGAGGCCACTGCATCGACTGGAAAGTCAGATGCTGTTCTCCCTGAACCAGTAGTCCAGACCATGCTACTTCTCATCACCCCACGCTCATGTCCATACCTTTGGTCGTGTTTGACCATTTCACAGTGATCTAAACTCCTGTCTTCTCTTTGATCCAGCCACGGTATTTGGTGACTGTTGTGTAGATGCCAGGTTTGTTTCTGCGGGCGCAGCCATCACCCCAACTGACCACTCCTGCCAGGAACATACGAGTGCCAGTTGGAAAGGACAGAGGCCCACCTGAGTCACCCTGCAACACAAACACACAAAGATTTAACCAGAGATGTTGGCATCTTGGTACTACAAGAGGATAGTATGGGGCAAAACTCAACATTTCCCACTTAGTCTTGTTTTTTTTTTTTCATGGCAGAGCCACATAGTAAACTGGAATCATTGATAACAGCTGAATTTTTCTTTTTGTATCCTGTTATTTCATAGAAAAAACAAAAAAAAACAAAAGGTCTTTTATTACCTGACAAGCATCGACTCCTCCGCTCAGCACCCCCGCACACATCATCCGAGATGTGATCTGCCCCGACATCAGATCATTGCACACAGAATGGTTTATGATTCGAACCTGGGCCTTTTGGAGCGCAGTTGAACCGAATCCTGAATCACACATACACACAGGAGGACACCGTCATGTTTCTGTTTCTGTCAAAATCTCATGTTGTTGACATGAGGCTTAAACAGTCATTAAGCTTCCAATACTGACATGACAATTGATTACAGAAAAGGTTTTGGTGCATTTTATCAGACACATCATTAGCAATCTATCAACGCATCATCATCAAAGAAAATCACAAAATCGGCTTGATTTCAGTCACTACTGCTGTTATTATTTTTTCAATCTATAGTGCAGAGTGTTATGCAGTACGGAATTAGTGCCTGGTTTAGTTGTTTGTCTGTCCAACTTAAAACCAAACTAACCAGACTGCTACATATCTGTTCAAAGATTGTGGGTCAAACTTTGGAGTTACATTTTCAAGCAGCATACACTAAAAGAATGTTGTCTCTTGCAAGTAATATCTCATCTGACCCCTCTCATGTGTTATTCGAGGAATATCAGCTACTGCCATCAAACAGAAGGTTTAGAGTTCCACAAGCTCGACTGAACAGGCTGAGGAACTCTTTTGTCCCTCAGTCTGTCAAACTGTTAAATCAGAGTTTGGGCTCTAAGTAGACCCTAGGGTTCATGTACAGACTGAGCACTGGGTGTTGCACCAAAGACACATTGTAATGTTGGATTTATGTTGTGAATGGAGTTAGGAGGTAGTTTGTGTTTTTCTTTAAATGTGACCTTTGAGGGTAACATTTATGCTTTTTTTTTGTAAATATATGTTTTTGGTATTTTGTTATTATTTGTGTGAAACCTTGGACGTCATGGGACGCAAGACAAATTTCAGAGTGATCTGACAATCAAGTGTAATCTTATCTTATCTTATCTTACTGTCTGCTACTAGAATTATTATGAGATTTGTTACTGATAAAAAAAACAACAACTCACAATGTATTTGATTTTTTCAGAATTAGTTGCTACATGTTTTTCAAAAAATAAGAAGTAAAATGTTTAAGATTTATCAGGACTCACCTCCTTCTCGGGTGGCACCCCATCCCGTGATCCACACAGTGTTACCAGTTGGAAAAACATGCTGCGGCGATGGCAGGCAGATGGGCCTGATGAAGTCGGTGTAGGTGACAGGACTGTCCAGCTCCATCAGGGCAATGTCATTATCAAAGGTGTATGAATTATAGTTAGGGTGAGATATGATCTGTTTCAGGTTCCTCTTCACCGAATTTCCTGTCGCCCTCTGAATGTGAAGGCCGAGGTAAGCTTCCCAAACGCCAGGCTGGGAGTACCTGAGGATGCACACAACAACACCAGATCAAAGTTCATTCTTAAACTTGGGTAACCATTAACCGACATATATGAGGTGTAAACATCACACTTGTGAATACAGTTTGAGACTTGGTGGTTCAGATTGCAGCAAATGTTCAAAACCATCTTTATAAGGCAAATTTAAACAGAATATGATATAAAAGTCTTGCTGTGAAACAACTGCAGAGAAGATTCAAGAATATTAGCAAACACTGTTTAACCCTAACCCACCAGGATGTGATTTCCAAGGGTTCGGCCATATGACCAAACATAAATTGTGTTTAAAGTGACAGAAGACATACTGCAAACTAAAACTTGTACTGCGATCCTGTATTTCATGTGTCGTTCAATTACACACAGACACACAGTGTGTTGTCATTAAAAACAGGTTTCACTTTGCATGTGACAAAATGTTTCCGGAAGCTTTAAAGGCCAACGGCTAATCTGCTGACAGTATTGTTTCGTTTTAATGATTCAAATAAGTCAAGAAATATGTTATGCTTAGCAAGCTTAGCATTTTTCATAGTTTTTAGTTCAGCTTCACTGTTTGTTTGTTTTTACACAGAAATAACTGGGCAGCAATGGGCAGGAAGAAAATACACAGGAGTTTAACGTCACTCTGCTGTTGCACTCATTTTTTAACACCTCTGCATTAGAGCATCTGTTAAATATCTTGATTCCCCTGAATGGTCTTGAAATATTAACTACCAGGCATCGAAGAATTATGTGTACGACAAATACATCTATGGAACAGGAAAGAAAACATGAAGCATGAAAAATAAGATGCTACCTTGTCTTGGCGTCATCTTGCACACAGTGGGCAGCAGTGACCAGCCAGCGTTGACTGATGATGGATGCTCCGCACACATGACTGTGGCCTTTGATATGGAGGCTGACCTGCCAGGGGAACTCCCCTTCTTCTGCATCCTGACCACCCACAATACGTGATGTCTTGAACATACTCCTCCCACAGTCTGAAAAAATACACAATCAATCAATCACGCACGGGGCTGCGGCTTGTCGCGGCTTGTTACAGATTCTGAGGTGGGTGAAGGTTCACACAAACATTGTTCTGTGTTGCAAGCTGAACAATGCAGATGAAGGTTATGATTAACTCCCTCATATCTGACTTCCTGCACCCGCTGAGATTTTTGTTTTTTTACACATACCGCAGTTCTCCTCATCAGAGCCGTCGTCACAGTCCTCTGTGCCGTCACATTCTGGGTTCACTTTGCTGATGCACTTGTTGTTTTTACATCTGTACGTCAGGTCAGTGCAGGTCACACCAGCGGCTGTAGGGACTGAGGGAGACAACAATCAAACACCCTGTGTGAGAACTCGTTTCAACATCGTTTGTCATAATGTGTTAAAATAAACTAATAAACTCTGCTTTTAGCTTGTTTTTTGTTTTGTTTTTTACATATTTACCTGTTGAACACCATTAGTAGCTTGCATTAGCTTTTTTTGTTTTTTCCAACCCAAACTATTTTCTAACTGATGCATAAAAAACTTCTTATTTCTGTGTTCTGTTTGGCCACTTTTACAAAATTTGTGACATTACTTTATATAAAATTCAGTTGAATTGTTCATCTCTCACAGCAAAGTCTTCTACTTGCTTAAAAAAATATGTATTTCCTTAAAAATGAAGAGCAGAGTCTGTTGCGTTTTTTACCTCTTGCACAGTTGAGCTCATCGGAGCCATCCCCACAGTCGTCCTTGGTATCGCAGCGTTTCTTCTCCGAAACACATTTGGCGTTATTACATTTGAATTCTCCCGCTTTGCAGCCACCTTTAATAGAAAAGAAGCACGTGTGAGAAATGACTGAGAGCTTTTTAGTGCTTTAGTGACACTAACATACATCGTCCATCAGTGTCTCACCGCAGTTCTGCTCATCTGTGCCGTCTCCACAGTCGTCTATGCCATCGCATCTCCAGAAGTTGGGCTTACACAGTCCGTTTTTACAGGCGATATGATCTTTCTTGCACTCTGCAGGAAAACACAGTAAAAATGATCGCATATATACACTCATATTGTGTCCTGATGAGATAGATAGATCGATATACAGTATATAGAGAGATAGATAGACTTAGCATATACAAGGGATTTAGATATAGAGAATTATGCCTCAGCCAACCAGTAAAATTATAGGAGATATGGTCCCAGTCTAGGTCCCTGGATTGCAGCATTTTGATGCTGTAACCGAGAATCTAAATATTGATAACGTGAGAGTGAAGAGTGAAGTTGAACTGTAACTGATCTCTTCATCATTGTATCCTTACATACACTTGTGTTATGCTACAGCATGTTTAGTGTATGAATTTGTGAGGGTTCACTGTGACCTTAAACTTTGACTAAAATACGACATACTGCCGACATGGTGGCATAAAAAAGCAGTAGTCTGAGTATAATCTGAGATTTTAGTACTTACTGCACTTTAACTCATCACTCATGTCTCCACAGTCGTTCCAGCCATCACACCGGAGCTCTGACTTAATGCAACGCTGATTGTTGCACATGAACTGGTTTGGACAAGCTGTGGATGACAGGGTCAATGTGAGCTACATACTGCTGGTGTTAAGGAACAATAATGACATCGTCTGGTAGAGACCGGGTCACTTACGGTTTTTGGAATCAATGGTCTCAAACTCTGCCTCAAAGCCTCGGTCCACATAGGAGGCATCGGAGAAAAACACCACGTTCATTTCGTTGTTGTTGCTGGTTACGGTCAGTGTTCCGTCGGGATGGTCTCCACACAGTCTGAGGATGAGACGCACCAGCAGTGACTTGTCTGCTCTATAATGAAATCCTAATCAGACATTTTATACGTGGAAGAGTGACTCACTTTTTTCCATTGACCTCGACGTAGTCTTTACGGCAGCTGCTACTGCTCCCCTGCCCGGGCTCGGACACGAGGAACTTCTTGAACGTCAACTTCACAGCCTTACCAGAAGCCACCTTTATGATCAATAGAGACAAGTGAAAATTAAACATGTTGACATGATCTGACCTTCTGAGGAGCAACACAGAACAGACACCTGTACGAAGCAAGTGAAAACAGCCGACATCTCACCTCAATCGACCACTGACACGACATGCTAGGAGGATAGAAATTTGGGAAGTTGGGTGACGAGAAGGTGCCTTTTGCCCCTTTCAGCTGGCCTCCACATGTTGTACCTGACAGGTGAAAGCAGTTGGAAAAATATTAGACATTTATGCAGAAGGTTTGTAAAAAAAAACCCAAACAAACACACAGACACTAGTTCTTACCTTTACTTCCACGTTTGACTTGTGAGACTTTTGCTCTAAAACCTGGGTAGTTCTTCTTCTCATTTGTGGCCATTGTCACCAGCATGACATTGCCAGAGGACAGAAAGGTCAGATGTTCACTGGGTGAATAGTAGCCACACATCCTGTAAAAAGAAAAAACACAGTCAACATGAATCTTCTATATGCTAGTCTGTTCCCTGATGGATACATGATGTTCATATGGACCTGTGTGTGATGGTTATGACTCAGGTTTATATTACAGCATGTTCACATTTAGATTGTTTAGGTTTTTTGTCTAAATACTAGTTCCTTTGACATAGACTGACTTTAATCAAAGACTAAAGGACAAACAAAAAAGATAATACTGCCCTGCATCAATTTGTTTTGTCTGACCAGCAGAGGGCCTTACACACAAGATAAAGTCTTCTCCAGGCAAATCTAAGAGTAAGCACTCTATGAAAAGGAGAGCAAAGCGGGCAGAGTGGGTTAAAACTGTAACCAGCCAAGGCAAAGGGCAAACTCACTCTTCCATGACACGGCTCTCGATCGCCACAAGGGAGTCGTAGATCTTGACAAAATCATTCTTGCAGTCCTCCTCCAGATTCATGGTATCAAAGTCAAGCTTGATGACATAGCTTGGGTCTGCCCTCAGCTGCCACTGGATGAAGGTGTTGGAAGGATAAGGGCTGTTAGGGAAGCCGGGCGACTGGATCTGCTGTACGTTGTCCGTCTTTGTATGTTCGGAAAACTTCAAAAATCCTGACAAACAAAGAGTGACATCCAGTTTTAGTTCACACATCTGCAGTAAGCCACTTATCTGAAGACAATTAAAATCATGAGTTATTACATACTGATTCTGATGTCACTCAACTAAGCAAACACACAACTATAGCGAAACCCTGAACCCTTAATTAATGTGCTTAAACCATATTAAGGATAAGCACAGTGATGCTTTGACAAAATACAAAAAAAAGAAATATTTACTTGCATTTCATTCCACAAAAAAACACTTTGCATGCCCAAATATGAGCAGATATCATGTTTATACGGAAAAATATCCAATTACATTCAACCAAGATCATTTCATTTTCAGGTAACTATGTTTTTGGGACGTGTCCCGAGTTGACCAGTGACACACACTTATCATTCACAAGAAAATGTTCCAAACCTCATGTTCAATGTGTTCAAGGTGACATTATCTTCACTGTTTTCTATGCATCTAAATGAAAAAGTCAACTCTAGTAAAACAAAAGATACAGACTTACTGCTGAATGATGGTGAAACCAGACGGGCATCCAGTGCTGTGGGGTGATTAACAACAAAGATATCATTAAGATGACAAAAAAAACAGAGAGTCCACAGCTGAACCAACTTTGACAACTGAGTCAACCGTATGATGGATACAGCCTAAATCTCTAATGACAGTCTTGGCTCTACCTGAAGACACCACATCTGAGAGGACCAGAGAGCTGCTGGGTCTGTGAAGGTTACGCTGCTCTTTGTCCACTAGCCTGTCCATTGAGGACATGGCGTTGTCTACAGCCGCCTCTTGGCCTGCAGGGACTCTGAACTCAGACAGGTAGTAGGCGATGACACTGCCTTCACTGGGAGCAATGAGACAAAAAACAGTATTTAAACAAACTGTGATAACATGTCAATATATCAAAAGGATGAGACAGACATATGTGTAACAAGTTAAATACGGTATATTGATTATTGGTAAGTAATAGACGAATCAGCCACAACATTAAAACTGGTAGGTGCTGTCAACATTTTGGTTGGTTGTGTATGAACAGTGGCGTCCAAAAGTCTGAGACCAGTTTCTCCTGTGGGAAATCACTGCTGCACAAACTCACACATTGTGAGGTATGTGTGTACACATACATACATGGTCTCTTAAAAAAGTAATTATTTCAAGATTTTCTGTATTTAGTAGCTATTAATACAGCTACAACAATTCAGTCTTTCTTGTTTGTCTGGTTTGTCTGGTCAGCCTTTTATTTCAGGTACACATGACTGTCTGTTTCAGTTACACATCTTTCCAAAGCAATGGCTCTATACTTTAACTTGCCCTTTGGCCTTACGTTACAGACTGTTCACAAATGAACTGAAACACTGCAGGTTATAAGCATAGTCCATCTGGGCCTGGACACACAGACTGGCAATCCTAGTTAACAGAAATTATTACAGAAAAGTGAAGTGGGTTTTAAATTGCACTGTTATTGGATCTGCATATAGCCGCACCTAGAGCCGTCACTTGTTCCTTAACCCGTGGCTTCGTTTTCTTCAAAATATAGTTATAATTAGATGTGTGTGTTGTTGAGATCTGCTGCACGCACACTGGCAGACATACAAACAGGACTGGCAGCATGAAACATGACACTCTTGGTGGAGGTAATAATAAAGGAGTACATTAAGCCAATTATACATGACTTTTAGACTCACCTGAAAGCTTGAACTGTAGAGCCAACATAGTATTTTGCCAGCTGTGGACTCTTGGAATAGATGGCTTTAAGCTGAAAGAGACAGTAACACAACCACAACACAGCATGAATGAAAAACAAACTGTCTGTCTTAACAAATAAAACAAAATGAGTCAAATTTTCTGAGGACGTGGTGGAGGAGTGGATGCCTGTCTTACCTGTGAGGTCACCTGCTTGGCCAGCGCCTTGAATTCAGAGCTGTTGGATTTCTCATAGGCCTCTTCAAACACCTGGTTGGTGATCCGCATGGAGCCGCTGTACATCCTCTTGACGCGCACATCTTTACGAACTGTAGGATGTAGGATCACACGGATAATTTAGTTCCTTCTGTTTTCACAACTGTTAGTGCAGTAGTCTTCAACAGCTCTGGCTTTCAATTATAGTTTTTGTTTGCCACTAAAATGTGTTTTAAGCTGTGATGTTTTAAGTCCCTGTGTTTGAGACAGACCTTTAATGTCTTTCACATATTTGAATGTGCAAATAAATGAAGAGCAGAGAGGTGCACTGAAAAAAAAAAAAATCAAACTTGCCAGCAAACATTACTTGGCTGCGTGATTAAATGTGTTGGTTGTTTTATGAGAGGGAAATTAAAAAAGACATGAATGACATGACATGAATTCTTTCTTTTGATTTACATATTTTACCTCCACTTCAGAGGTCAGGTTTGTTTAACTGTTTGTTAACAAGATATTTTGATTCTTGTGTTGAGATTCCAATGAAAAGTTGATGACAAACCCACTCAGGAGTTTTTTTTTTATATGTCTGACACCAGAAGCTGATTTGAAAAAAACAAAAAACAAAAAACAAAAACTTATTTTAAGAAACTAATTCAGAACATATGATTGTATTATATTAGTATTTTGTAAATAATTTGTTATACATAGAGGTAATTAATTGAATGAACAACAATAAAGAAAGAACCTAGGAAATGAATTCACAGTTAGCCCATGACAACACTCTGGTGTATACATCTTATATTTGCATTTTCTGATCTCTGTTGGTTCAAGTTCCCTTCTCTCAGTTTCATGTCATGTTAAATTGGTTCCTTCTGGGCATAACAACCACAAAAATGGTTTTGGTGTTTGCCACTGTTTTTCTATGAACTTGTAATGTATGTCAAGATTTTCAAACACTGGTTCCTTCATTGGCATTAGCCACCTTTGTAGTCGCATTTATCACATAATGGCTTCAAAGTGTATGTTTTTTTTCTTTGAGCATTGATTATTCAGTCTGTATTATGTTTGTACATACATTTACATTAGTGAACTAAAGGCAGGGCTACTTACAGTGGAAATGCCAGACCAGCAGTCCGGTCATCAGTGCAACAACAGCAGCAAAGATCACCACCCCGATCACAGCCCCAACTTTTCTTGTAGTCTTGCTCTTCTCAAGCTTTTTGTTATCCGACGCTGGCAGGAACTGGACCGAGGTGTCCCAGTCTTTGTCCTGGAAGACCAACAAGGAAGGATCAGAACATTAAACTACATGGCACAGATATCATTTCACAGGGAGGGGAATCATTTGTTTCACTTTGTGGACATAAAACTGCAAATGGTTTGGGCCAAGGATGGCCCTTCACTGTCACTTGACAGGATGGAAACACTGAAGTTTCTAGACCTGAGCAGATACTCCACTACAGATAGGTGACAGCAGCAGGTAGCAAGTAGATACTTGTGTATGTAGGAATGTCCCAGCCCATGGTCACCTATAGAGTCAATCAGCCTGTGCAGTTTCCTATCACTAGTTCAAAAGTAACTTTTTAAGGCAAAAAATCCAAATAAATGTGTTCATAAAAAAGAATGGAGTGGAGTTTCAGATTCTGTTAATGTTAATGAAATAACAAGGGAACATCAAACATGAGTCACAGCTCTGCGGTTACCTTTAAGAAGTGAGACAGAGAGGGGGAGGGTGTAAAAGGTTTCACCACGTAAAATCCTGTCAAACCTGCTGGGAGCAAACTACTCACATATCTGAAGTGGAGTACCGGTTTCTGATAGCTCACTGCACTGTTGAGGAAAACTGAACCACTTCATCAGCCATCAAAAGATATAACCATTAAGGTTCTGGGCTGGTTCAAAACATTTCAAAAATACTCCAATAGCCTTGATTTTGTGCCTGTTTTTAACTTTAATTACAAATAACAAAAGTGCTTAACGGAAGATTATCTGCAGTGCAACACTATGGCTCCATTAAGTGCTTTATAAACCGGGCAACACTTCTTTTCCACCTGTTTAAATGTGATTATTCACAATGAATGACTCACACAGCACCTGTTAGGGCACGGCAACAACCGCAGCATGGAAATGTACATACAACACAACAACTGGTTATTTAACAGTGTGTTTCACAATTGTGTTCTCATTTAAATTCTTGTTTGGAAGCTCATTGCAGACAGAGGCTGCGGAAATAACACATCCTATGTTCAACTCTGACTTCTTTATATGTCTGATGAAGTCACTGCATGAGGTACTTTGTAATTCAGTAAGTATAAATTCAGTAGACTTGGATTCTAAATTTAGAAACAAAGAAGATATGTCACTCAAAATACAACATTTACATATAAATCATTTAAATCAACCCTTCAAATGAATAATATTAACATGAAATTTCTTAAGTCTCCATGTTACAATTAGGGCATCATAACAGAAACAACTTCTGTTGTCCACATAAAAAAAACCCTTTAATATTCAAATGACATTCCCACTTATGTCCATCACGCTTATTATATAACAGGAAAGAAAATCAGATCTACATCCTGAAATGTTGATTTGTTTGAGATGGTCATGTGTTGTTAGCACAGCACAGTTGCAATTATTTTTCACCTTGTAGATCTCATTATTATGATCATAATTATATGTACTGTGAATATATAGAGTGTTAAATGGATGTTAGTCAACATGACAAAGGGACCCAGGTGAACAAGTCACAGCGGGGCGGAGGGACCTGGAGGAATTCAAACCAGAGCTCAGTGACAGTTGCTTTCTTTCTGACCTTCACCGTCTTCTAGAAACACACTCAGTTTCGAAAATTGTTTCATGCACTTTGGCGGTTGGCAGGTTTTGCCACCCTGCCTCGTACTGAAGGTAGGAAGATTCCAGCGCACATGCTTTGACTGGCTTGTCATAGTTAGGCCCTCTTTGTTTGTAGGATATCTGGAAGGAGACTGCAAAGTTACACCACAGGCCAAAGAACACGAGACCCATGATTTTATCAAAAGAGTTCCTTTACTGCTCTTACATGAAAGAGACACAAGTGCCTATACTGCCATGTGCACCACGGCCCCCCAGTAATGAGAGACCATTCCTCCTCTGATGAGGTTTCTACTCTCAAAAACTCAAAAGGCAACACCTTTGGCGACTTCATGATGTGTATGACATGTTAAAAAGCTCACCCAAAGACAATCACATTAAAATACAGACACAACCTCTAATCTGCACAGAACCACACGCTTGGCAAAGACTATGAAGAAGTTTTTTGTGACCTGAACTTATCAACTCTGACTCTGGGGCAGCAGTTTTGGTTCACCACTCACACCTGACTCACAGATAGGCAGTGTTATTTAGGTCAAACACACACACACACACATGCACGCATGTGCACACTCACACACACAACCATTTACATGCAAACACAATTATAAAGGCTTATTCAACATTTAGCAGGTTGGTGTCTTACCGAGTTAGGGGTGTATCTCAGTCCACTGTCCATGTAGTCCATCAGGGCTCTCCACAAGGACCAAACTACTGAAGTTAAAACCTAAAACTACCACAAACTCCTGCTCTCCCTCCTCTCTCACCTCGCTCCTCTCTCTCTCTCTCTCTCTGACCTCTTGTAGGTTATTAGGTCCCTCCACGGGCTGTTTACCGAGGTGAACCTGCGGGCCTGGTCGCAGGAGCCGATACCTGAGCTGGTCGACGAGTTCAACCTGCTGCTGCCAGGAAAATCTATATGTCCTCAAGACACTGGTTCAAACTTTAGATTATATGTCCTTTAGAGTTGTTGTGAAGTTGGTAGAGGTGATCACAAACGAAGACGTCCTCTGTCTGTGTGACCACCCGGTCGACAATGAAGACTAAACAGCAGGGTAAAAAATTACCCTTTTCCGGGAGCTGCAGGTATCTGAGGGCGTGTCTCCGCCCCGTTGATACCTGGAGGACTTCCTGTTTATCCGCCACAGAGCACAACAGCAGTTTTTTCTTTATGTCTACCAATGGAAAACGATTCGAGGAGTGGTGTTATTATTGAATTAGAAAAATACAAATCAAAAGATGTTTTTTTTCCTCTTGGTCAGGTTGATGAAGTATTGATGAACTAAATGTTTTGCACAGCCTATTTTTAGTATCAGTCATGCGGCCCGGGCTCAGTTGTGCTTTGTAATAACGATGACTCATTTCTTCTGAATCACTTCCATATCTCTTTACATCACGGTGAGGCTGAGCCATAGGTTTCTGTTTGAGAAGATGGCATCTCATCTCACAAGGAGAGGAAATCCCAGTCTGTGGGAATGTCATGAATCAATATTTCCGATCAGGAAGTAAAATCAGAAACTTTTAATTATCAATCCGCTCAACATCGGCGGATTGGTAGGATTGATACAATGCGCAGCACAAAATCTATCCTGTAGCCCGCTACAGAAAAACACGCACATCTTTAAAATTTATGAAATTAGATCAATGATAGGCAACATTAGAGAAATTAACTATTTTGAAAAGTGGTCAATGATTTTTAAATCAGTTATAACGAAAATTCACTCATATCATTTGCCTTCTTTTCATGCTTTTTTCAATTTTAATTTTATTTATTAAATCCAATCTCTGCTTATAATAGAAAGAAATCCTCCTTAAAAGCAATGTTTTTTTTTTTTTTTTTATCTTACCTTTTTATTTACCAGGATCATTTCATCATTTTTTTATGTTATGTGTTTTGTTATGTGTTTAATTTAGGAAACACAGAGCTGACATTGAGATAGGCTATTTCAATCTCAAGTATCTCAGACCCTCCTCATGAGAGCGGGTTGACTGACCATCTGGTTCCAGAATGAACTTCCACCAGCAACTTTGAACAGTTTGCAGCCTTTTTTAATGACATGGTTCACACTTGTTGTTAACTTCTAATCTTTTCAAATCAGAGCAATTGCTTATATCACTTTCAGCACTGAGACAATGTAGTTATAAAGGTAATCAATGACATTCACCTGAACATCGACTCAGGAAAACACTGTTTTAGTGATGTTGGATCCAAGTTCTGCTTTTGACATGATGGATCACACAATTTTGTTACAAAGGATAGAAGACTATACGGACTCTTTACAACCACCCTTTAATGGTTCAAGTCATATCATAGGCTTCCATTAAAATGCATTAAAGCTGTCTGTCTGTGTCTCTTCATCCATCCATCCATCCATCCATCAAAAAAGACCAAAGATCCATATGGAAGTTGTGAGTTTATTGATGTGTATCCCCCCTGTAACCATGAATCTGTTTCAATTGGTGTCAAACATTTTTTTTAAAAATCACTAATATGCATATTATATTAGTTCCCAGTCCCCTCCCACAATCAAG
The DNA here is from genome assembly GCF_045865225.1 of Trachurus japonicus. NCBI lineage: Eukaryota > Metazoa > Chordata > Actinopteri > Carangiformes > Carangidae > Trachurus > Trachurus japonicus. Next base: position 29,289,361 of record NC_140919.1, read on the forward strand.
CAGGCAGTTACAAGATTGAAGCCGTTTGGGTGCATAGTGAGACAGTCACATACAGAGATACTGTCACAGGAAGAGAAAAAATAGAAAACAAGAAAACAAACTTAAAAATATATATCATATCATTTTATATAAGAACAATGCACACCACAGGTAATCCTCCGGAAAAAAGCCATGATTGCAACATCAACTATACAGGCATACAAAGACAATACTAAGAGAGAGAGAGAGAAGAGGACTCTAGGATTCAGTTTACTTGTCTGTGTCAATCTCTACCTATAAATATACACAAGTTAGCTTTTTCTCAGAAAACCAGCTCTCCAAGCCTTGTCTTTCTATGTGTCTCTGTCTGCCTGCACAGCCCTCCAGCTCCTGGTTGTCCTCTGGTGGCTCTGATCCAGGGCCAGCCCAAACTTGCTGGGTACCCAAATCCCAAAATTAGCTTTACCGCCAACCAAAATTCAGTTCAGAAAAATTTATCACCTACAGAACCCCTAAGTCAGCACATTTTGACGTCATTTTGGGGCCTCTGGGCCGGCCCTGTTTTGATCAATCAGACTGTTCTACGCTTTATGACCAGCAAAGCTAACAGCTGCTCCAATAATGTGAGTACATTATCCCCAAATTTATTTTCAGAAACAGTTCTGGCATGTGGTTTTTGCTTCAGATAACGTATACAAAAGAATAAACAACACACCCCCCTTAAAAAAAAAAGAGTTTGCGGCATGTCACCGCCCACTGTCACAATGTATGTGACACTGCATGCAAACCAAAGCCACATGGGAGCCTGTCAGATACATAGTATGGAAAAAAAGCTTCCAAAATACATTCAACTATGTAACACACGTCAATAGGCATTACTCTATTGATTTATGGTTTCCCTAATAATGAAAGGTTGTGTTTGTGTGTGTGTAGGAGGGGATATGTTATCACATTCACTAAGTAAGGGTTCAGAGTAGGTTCTGTGTGATGTGTTTGAGCTGGGGGCCTGTGCACACCTTCACCTTCCCCGTCTCTTTCTGACAGTGTGCCTGCAAACACAACTCATGACCACCAAGCTAAGAACCCTAAACAAACTCATAACCTCTTCCCTGGGAAAAAAAGGTGGAATAAAAACATCTACTCTTATATATATTTAAACTGTATATGTATATTCTCTCTGTCATCATAACAAAGAACAGAAAGTAAATAATTCATGATTTCATTTTTTTCTCATTTGTTGTTTCACTATACATTTTTAATTGGTACAAAGAACCTTCATATACAAGCAATCTATTGAGAGGAAAAAGAACAAAATTAAAACACCAATTCTTTTTGAGAAAAACCATCAGAAACTGCTTGGATGACACTTTGTATGATGGGAAAACTCAAGTGTAGTGTCTGGTATGCCGGTTTGACGATGGCTACTCAAAAACATTTTAAGTTTGCTTGATTTGCCTTTCACTTTCAAAAAAATAAAGAAAATGTCTGAAGAAATGTTATACATCTTGATCTGAGATAGCTGTATTGATAATTACAGAGAAATCTGCAGAATAACATTTTCTGAAATGCAAAAAATGGCAGATACATCACCATTTCAAAAGAAACATGATCAAAAAGAGCTCTATAATACAATAGTAGCAGTAGTAGAAGTAGTAGCATTATTTAAGGATTGTTTTGAACAAACCAGTAAATGGAGTTTGGATGTATGCAAATAATTGTAACAATAGCGTCATGTGTTATTGGTCAGTAGTATGTTCCCCCTAGGTTGCCGTCCTCCACTGCTCCCCCTTCAGGCTCTGGTTAGATCTGCATCTGCTCCAGGTATTTGTAGGTGGGGTTTTCATAGCCGTGGTTCTGCATCTTGCTGAGGTGACGTTCCTCTGGTGTCAACATGGGGTCGACCTGTGGGACAGACACATGGCAGTCACGATGGCTGACCTTGACAAGGGCAGAATACACTGCTGTGTGTGTGTGTCACATAAAAATGCTACAGACACTAATCTAATTTCCCCTGCATGTATTCATGCTTTATTAACTTAAAGCATGATCATTTTATGTAAATATGACCCTTGGGGTAAGATGGATAATATTTCTCACACTCTGTCCAGATCTCCACACTGTGCTGCATAACAACAGGTGGCTTACCTCAACGATGCCATGACTGATGGTGCCGTATTGCCTCTTCCTCAAAAGCACCAGGCTGATCACAATCACAGTTGCTATGGCTACCGCGATCACCAGCAGACCAATCAGTGCACTGCTGCCGAAGCTGAAATCCTCTCCCAGGGGGCGGTAGGACTCCTAACAGGTAGGATGGGAGAGAGGAAGACAGAGAAAGCAACAGTGAGGAGACCATATATGCAAACAGAGCTCACCTTTTAAACAGTGAGTGGCACAATAACTCTGATTTAACATACTAATGAAAAAACTGTCTACTACATATACTTGTCACATCAGTCAAGTAGCTTCCTTATTCTGAATAGACACTGAGATTGTGGCTAATACGCTGTAATATAACCATTTCAAATAAATTGTCTGTGCCTCTACTTTCAAAGGGAAATTCCAGCATTTGCCAACCTGGATCTTTATTTCCCATTATGTTCAATGTGCTGATAATATTGACCTTTTAAGATGAGGGATCTTCTTGTGTTTTCTGATACAATGCACACAATGTGCACAAAGAGAGATCCTGATATTGGTGTAAATAACGCCTGTCAGCATTCGACAGAGAAAGACAAACTCTGAACTTCATTTCAGCGGCTACAAGGATTCTCCAAGGTACAACTATCTGTATCTGTGTTTACTTCACAATAATTTCTGTTAATGTGAAAGCTTTTGGAAAGTTGTAGCACTTCTCCTGATCATTAGGTCTTGCTGGAATTTGTGTTTTTTGAAACATCAGCAGAGGTGCTGAGGAAATTGTTATCTTGATCAGTAACGACACAAATAATAATTTCCCTTTGCAATAATGAGACACACATTCATTAACCTGCAAAAATAAGAGTAGCCACTCATTCATGGCACCTGACACTGGATCGTTCTGTTCTACAGATAAACTGCATTTGGATTTTAATTCTACCGAGCAGGGATAATGAAAAATATCACTTTTAGAGATTAATCTTCCTTCAAGTCAATTTTTAAATGAAAAAATAAATTAACTGAAGAAGATTTCACCCCTTATTTTAATGTTGTAAAACTACAGTGAAGCAGGGACACCTTCCCTTTTGGCAAAGGATCTGTAAGAAACGGTTGACTGGTGAATCGTGTGTAAACATGCATGAAATGTGTCTTTGTGAAGGAATGTGTTATATCCCGTGCCAGTTCTGTATCTATAAACACAACCAATGTCACCTACGCTCATCTGCACAATGTAATCTGGCACATATGACACAAACCGATCATATGTAAGACATGTAGCCACCGGGGGCTTTTTTTTTTTTTACTGCTTATTCTCACACAAAACTGAGCATCACTCAGTTTGTGTGGATTCACATTCATCATATGAACTGAGATTTTCACTGTGTACATTCAGATACATTCACATAACAAACATGCGCCCATGCAGAAATAACCAAACCATATTAGCCTGAACAAAAAACTTTACAAAAAAAGAGAGGGGGTTAGGGGTGTGTTCCAATGCTGTCTTTTTTGAATTTTTGAATTTTAATTTACTTTAACTTATTTATATATTTTTTGCATTTATCAGCTACAGATCCGGTTCTTTGCACTCCCACACTCCCTCCTTCTTTCATCTTCTCCCCACTACTGATAACTACAGTTCCCCAGAGAGCCCTGTGGAGGGTGCCGCTATACTCACCAGCTCATCATCATGCATAACGCTGACTCTCTCTGCACTGTAAACCACTTCTTTAACATCCAGAGACTCATCAATCACCTGTCAACACAGACAGGGGAGCCCAGGTTACACTCACCACAGTGTGTGTTTGAGATAGATTGATAGATAGAGAATAAGAGTGATAGGCAGGTGGAGAGCGAGAGGGTGTGAATGTGCAGCGAAGTAAACTGTAAGGATTATCTGTGTTTGGGTGATAATACACTCTGACTGGAAGGAGAGAGGGAGGGGGTTTGCAGGCATCAACAACAGACTCTCTTATAGGCACACAGTTAGCATGTCTTCCTAAACAGACTTTCAGCCACTCATTACTGAGTGTGCTAATCTGAAGAAGAGGAAGAAGAGGAGGAAGAAGAAGAAGCACTGTGAGTGGAAGTGGGTGTGTTCAAGTGGCAGAAACAAAATCTGCTGTTTATGGAGACAGAGCAGTCCAGAGTCTGTTTTTCATTTGAAGAAAAAAAGAAATCAGAAAGACAGTTTAAGGCGTTGGCACAGTTTGTTATTTTGAACCTCTGATTGCTCCGTCTTAGAAAAAAAATAGCATTTCCAAAAAGAAACATGCATTCAAAAACTTGCATAACTCATATACACATACACAAATGTGCAGCTTTGCTTTGCTGGTGTTGGATTAGCATGCGAAACACGGCACACACTCAGCAGCCAAGCATCGTTTGGGAAAATCCGTGAGGAAGAATGGGTGCGTCTGGCAAAGAAAAGTAGCATGCGATGACTGCAGAACAAAGTGCGGGGTTGATCTGAATGAAGGTCGGTTGGCAGAGGCCAAAGAGAGACACGCAAATAGCCAAGTGTGAATTAGCGGTAACTATGACAACACAATTACTGGAATAATATGAGTCATTAAAAGCTGAACTCAAGAGAGCTATGTGAAAGCGCTGCCGTTTGCATTTATTAATCGGCACAACCACCTCGAGCCTGAGGTTGTGGTAATGAAATTGGAAGTGTCAGGACAGTCGTCTGCAGCAGAATACAGGAATACAATTTCACATCTTGGAGTCCTCATTTTCTCTGGTGGTTTTGCTTTAACAATGCTGCTCTCAGTTCACATGTTGAGCAAGTTAGTAAGTTTCCAAATGCGTCCAGACACAAACAGAAAAAAAAAAAACAACTCATGACAAAGCTCTTACCACATTGTTGCTGATCTTGGGTTTGCTGTTGATGATTCTCTCCTCAGCACCTATCAGACCGTCCAAACCAGACATGGCGGAGCCTGCAGGAGGCGAAGGAGCACGGTAAATATCAGCCGAGCAGCACAAACCAACTGACAAAACCAACAAACTAACACACAAACACACAAACAAACAAACAAACAAACAGGAGTGGTGGTATTGATGGTGGACAGCTGCACATAGAAATCCAGCTCTTCCCCTGACAACTGTCACCTCAGTCTCCTTAGTGCCCTGGTGACAACAAAGCCCTTTCTTCCATTCAGCACAGTGTGAGCAGTGTGAAGCCAACATGACAGTGACCTTACATCTTCCACAAAGGCCCTCTCAAAGTGCTGTTTTGCATAGCTGATAGATTTCTCTGTAAACAATCAGTCACGTGCACTGACTTATTAAACGAATCCTCCTTTTAAACAAGCGTGAGTCATGCTGACATTTTATATCACTGACTTATCCCTCATTTCATGGTCAACAGTGTGCATTGCGGCGGCTCCTCATCTACAAAATCCTTGACAGTCCCTCGAGATTTTAAACAGATGATCATTTTTTTTCATAAAACCCCATGGGTTTCAGTAAGTGGCTGCGCCCGAATCTGGGCCAGAGTGTCAAATATGCATGTTAGACTGATGGTTTTGAAATAGGCATAGGATCTATTAATACACACACACCAGATATGCCATGAATAAATCAGGAGCTGAGAGGAGAAAGAGCGAGTGAGGCAGTGAGGGCACGGTCCTGAACAATGTACAGCCGAGTCTGGTGTCGGCTTATTGTCTGCTGCCGCTGCTGCTAGTCGGACTGGGCCAAACGCTTGAGATTAGTACAACTGCTTTAGGATTAACCGAGGAACAATGATGTGTTTACAAGCCTCACTTAGCAGAAGTGACGTTAGAAACTCTGGCAGGTTATGAGATGGTACTGCACGGTACACATAATGTTGTAGTCAGCCACTATGGGAGTGACCTCGATACGAACAATGCGACCTCTCATCCGCATGGACCCGAAGAAAGTGCTGAGACAAGTAATGTATTAATCGACGAGTCAACCACCAGAAAATAAATTTGAATATTCGAGTCATTTATCAAGCTAATATGTGCATGGTCAGTGCTGAAAATGTCAGAGGGCCATGCTCATTTTCTCTCTGTTTTTTACTATAACTATACATTATTATTATTTTATTTTTTGGGGGGGGTAGTATGGAAAGAAATTGTTTTATTCTTTCATTGCAGATTACTGTAATAATACAATGATCAATCTGTCATCAAATATTCTTTAGCTGCAGATCCAGTTAAACTGGAAAAACACACAAAATCAACAACAAACACAAACAAAGCTCTGTGGCAAAAAGAGCAGAGAGAGGTGACACATTCATATTAAAAAGAAAGTCAATATACATATAATCTAGATTCAACACACGGTGTCTCTCTTGATTCACTGAATTAATATCACAAGGTTGAGCCCGGATCAGACAAAAAAGGTGACGTAACCACGTCCCTGTCTCGGGTCTTGTCGGACAAATTGAGCCAATTTAAACTGGGCTGTGGGTCAGCAGCCGCAGCACTGAGCCTCAGACAGGGCCGGTAAATCACACAGGTCCTATCAGGAAGGGGGCGACTGATGAGTGGAATGAGTGAGTGTGTGTGTGTGTGTGGGGATAATTAAGCAGGGTGCTTTGTCAAATGCACTGAGGACAGGATGGCAGCGAGCACACGACTGAAGAGTCTCTGAGAAGGGAGCTGGCTGTGACCTATCTCTACAAGGTTTGGAAGCTACTGACTCTGCTATCCAGCATGAGGTGATAATCCTAGTAAGATGAAAAGCACAAGAGCAACTGAGACCCCACCACACTGATCATGTGAGTCATCCAAAAAAAAAAAAAAGTAGAAAAATGAACCACCAGATGGCTTCTGATAAAACAGAAAGGGAGGGAGAGAGAGAGAGAGACGATCCCAATCTGCACCAAAGGGAAAGGAAAAAGGAGAACAGTGGAACAAAACAGGAGATGGGAATGGCTTGGGAAATGAGGGGAGGGGGAGGGACAGGAAAACAAGATGCAACAGAGGCACCAACCTTTCTTGAAGGCACGTGGGGAGTCTGATAGATCGCCTTGGCATTAGAAATGAGCAACAGAAAAAAAAAAGAAAAACAGAAAAGGGGAAGGAAAGAAGAGAGAAAACTGAAGTGAGAAGAGAAAGGCAGGATTATCAAGCTGTGTTAATTGATTAGGAAAAGAGTCCAGCAGGGAAGAGTCCGAAAATAAATTTGAGAGATAACCAAACTGAAAAAAATAAAATAAATAAATAACGGAGCCATTTCAAAACTGGCTAGCTCTATCTGAGCCCTCTGGGGTGTTGGCATGTGTATTAAATGTTCCTTGGGGATTTACTCATAATTTCTTCCATCTCACTGGAGACGCTCCATCCATCACTTTTTTTCTCTCCTTGAGAATTCAGTCTTTTGTTTGGCATAAATGTGACAAAGAAGAAAACCGTAACTGCTCATTTTTTCTCATAAGCTTCTGGCTCCAACTCAGCAACAAAGCCTGAGGCTTTGTGCATTTATCTGAACTTCTCTAGCTCTGCGTTGAAGGGGAGGCCACGGGGAACTGTGCAGGCACAGATAAGTCCAGAGCAATGGCTCCACAGCACATTTTCATTGGCACAAAACACATTGTAAACCTATTCTTCCTTGCTGTGCAACAGTTCTGGTGCACGTTGTCACCGATGTCCTTCACAGAGACTTATGTGTACGGCTTTTTGCTCTCGACACAACCACAGCGCTGCTCATGATGCTGCTTGTGACTGTGTCCGAGGCTGGAGCTGCTCACCCTCTGGCTCTGAACGGGACCCGAGGGATGTGACCTGGATGGGCCGGTAGGGTTTGCCCTCAGACACTGGGACCTCCACGCTCTCCTCCGACGACACGGTGACGTCTGGCTGTGACTCAGAGATGGACGACAGGAACTGGTCCATGTCGGCTTTCTGCTCCTGGAGCAGCTCGTCTGTGCAAAAGGCAAACGAAAGAATATGAGACACATGCTAACACCAGTCAACTTGGGACATGGCAGCAATCTGCAAAATGAGAGTTTCACCAATTATTATTAACATTTTTTTTCCCCCCCAACAGTCAGAGAGCTGCTGCTGCTGTGAGAGAGAACGAGACGCCCGTTCCCATTTCTGCTAACTACCAATTAGTATTTTTCTGAGAGCTATTTTCCATGTAAATCTGCACATCTCCCAACAGGATGCTGCATGGTGAGAGCTGTGACCCAGTTCTGTCGCTGAAGCCACTCCACTTTAATCTGTGCTGCAACACCAAACTATGGTTCATTTAACGAAGCAAAGGAAACAAAAGAAAATATAAAAATAATGAAAAAGTGCTGGACATTGCCCGTGTTCAATTGTGCCACTGGAAATGAATACATCCCTGTCATCTTCAGATCTAATTGTGAAAATAAGAGCTGGTGAGACCCTTAAAAAGACAGTAGTAGCTGTATTAAATTCCCCTCCACAAATTCATACTGAGAAAAAAAAACAAACGTTTCTCTCTTTCTCTGATAATTGCTACACTGGTCTCCTCATATATTTGTGCTTCCCTTCGCACAAATAGAATATGTAAGAGAAAATATCACTCAGGGCCACAGGAAATGTGATGTATTTGCTTTATCTGTCTGGCACATGTGCAAATTCCATCACTGTTTTCGTTTCACTTCACTCACACCAGTGAGGTCACACTGTCCTCCCTCCTCCCAAACTGCCCGCAGGGTTTTAGACTGAACACGACTCACCAATTTCATCCTGAATCTCATCGGCCACATAAGGTACTTTGTAGAGCAGAGATAAACTCTGGTTCATCCTCTCCTCGATCACACGCAGGTGGGTCATCACCTGTTGTGGGAAAAAAAAAAAAACGGGGAGTCATGTTTCCAAAGTCGAAAGTGAAACCAGTCCCCTGTATGGAGGTGATGTGTTTTCTTCCCAAGGTCCTGGATAATTTGTAACAGATGATAAAATATTAAATATTATCATTTGCACCCAGCTAATGATTATTGCTAGTTTTGATCAACTTTGAATTTCATTTAAAATCCCAATGTGTTCTCCTCCAATTGTGTCTGATGTAAGAAAAAGAATAAAATACTTAAAATCATAATTCATTTATTCATTCAAATTGTTGTCAAATCATTTTATGGCATATGACAAATCCATTTCTAATCCACAGACAACAAAGTGAATTGCAAACTATTAGAATCAAATGCTCATCCCAATATAATGGATGTAAATGCACCAGAAAATATTTGCTTATTATCCAAGGAAATCCCCGTGTAACTTGCTCTTGAGTTCATTGTCACTGGTGAGGTTACAAGTTCTGTTGCCTAATAGCATCACAGATTACAGTCTGTTTGCAGGATGGCAGGCTGAGGTTGTGTTATGATGGGAAAACATGGCGGTGCAAGGTGATAATACATATGAGAAGATTATGATTCATTCTCAGAAATGGGTGTTAGCAGGAGGAGAGGCATCAGTCCCAAAACAAACAAAGGCAAGAAAAAGGGAAAAACATCAAGAGGACAACAACAACCCAACAGGCAAAGAGACAGAACATGATGAAGAGCAGATGTTTTAGCTTGGTGACCATTCACTCTACAATGCTACAGTGCAAAATAGTCACAACCACAAATCTGATTATTCATTACGACCCAGAAATAGACTTTAAATTTAATGGTCAAATATATACTTGACAAATTAACTAGTCCAGTATGTAAGTGTACTGAACTAAAACAGTTGTTCATCGCCCCAAATTTTGAACACCACTGTCACAAAAATAGCAAGTTTTCATTAGATGAATTCACTCAGACTCGCTCACAGTCAGACAACTTGCAGGCATAAAACAAGTTGTTGCACGTTATGTTCAAATCAGCGTTGAAGCTCTGAGCTGACTTGACAGGATCTGCTGCCTGTCAGTCCCACTGATCGCCAAAACAACAACTTACTTTAATTGAATAGATAGAAGACGTTCTCTACCTCCCCCCCAAAAACTCACTTCCATGTTTTTTGTTTTTTTGATATTTAGAGAGGAGAGATATTTCCACATTTCTGCTGCCAAAGTGGTTGGCAGAGTATGAATACCTACCAGCCACTGACAGGGCCGACCTTGGCAGGTAACTGGTGTTTATTTCCCTCTATGATGATTGACTGTTTCAATCTAACAACACATGGCTGCAGTGCAGCAGAGCCAGCAACAGATGGCAATAATGCACCTTTCCCCATTAAAAGGCACACTGCAGCCTGTGTGGCACCTTCCTGTGCACGCCTGACAAACAATGCTTATAATGAAGATTACATGTCACGGTGTTGATATTGTACGTTTGATGCACCTCACAGCCTACAGCTAAGCTACACGGGCGAGGCATTTGTAATAAAGAGAATAACCTTTATCCTAGACAGTCACATAACACAGTTATATAAAGCACAGCAATGCTGCTATTTACAAAGGATTGTTTTGTAATGCACTTCTAAGTCCCACATTAAATCCACAAACAACTAAAAAATGCAGATTTGAAGCCGCTGCAGCGTTGGCCGAGTGAAGAGATAAACAAGGACTGAACCTGGCAAATGAACACAGTGAGAGCACAACAATACATATTTGCTCCTCATGACTAAGACACAGCAACCCCCCCCCCCCCCCCCACACACACACACACACTCCTCCCTGTGTTGTTTGATCCAACTGCTGTGTTATCTGTAATGGTGGAGAACAGCTATAACTGGTGTCGAAGGGCACTGACACACACAAGCGAGTACATCTAACAGGGGAGCTTCCAACCAAATCCCCGCGCGGTGGCTCAGAGTCCAGCATTACACAAGACCTGCGCAATGTTAATCTTCGGCTGAGGCTTAAGTGAATGAAACACCCGCCCTCCCTCCTCCTCCCTCCCTCCCTCCCTCAGTCAGACGAGCCTACTCACTCCTCCTGGGCTTCAACTCAGAGAGACACAAACTCTTTCTACCTCCTACATACTTAGAATCAGGACAGAGAGGCCGAGACATCATTATCCCTCCCCTGTCGGAGCAGGAATAGGAGAAGTGTGAGATCTTGGAGTGGCTCGGCATGAGGTTTCAGATTCACTGACACAGCCTCCAATACTGCACGTCTTTATTGTGAAAACTAGCCCAGTAGGGAGGGACCAACTAATAGACCAACTAACGACCGATGCAGACCCGAAGGTCCACATGGCTGATGAATTATCAAAATCTGAGATGAGTCATTCTTCACAGAAATGTCGTTACATTGGCAGGTTGCAGATTTCTCCTTCATTTAGATCCCTGTACAATAACACTTTTGGAGTGCCCGACAGTTCATTGGACCAAACAAACTGTCTGAAGACGTGACTTTGGGTAGGTGTTGGTGAAATCATCGTGACCGGAAGGATAAAAAAAACACAAACCTGTGACTTCATCTGAGCGGCCTTCTCAGGATCCACAGCCAGGACGTGCTGGTAGTGTCGGATGGTGTGCTGGCGGTCCTTGTTCTCGGCACGGACGTAGCGTCTCAGGGCTTGCAGGATGCGGTGGGGCTGAGGGGCGACACAGAACAGTAACAAGAACGATGATAAGTAGCGTTGGTGTGATAAAACACAGCCTCGACTCTCAGGTGGACCCTGCTTGGCTACATGTGACACGACAGCTATTTTTATCCTCTGAAGTCTGAATCTCAACCAGCTTTTGTTTATAGTTATCAATCCAAAGATTTTTGGAAGTAATTGTTCTCGTTCTCATCCCCTTTAAATGTTTTCATTCAAAAGATTCACGTTTCATCAGATACTGGTTAATTTGAAAATGACGAAACACAAGCAGATCCACTTAGTTTAGAGCCTGTCATTGACATGAGCCTGTTTTGCGCTGCTGAAGATGAAAGGCAACGTGGAAACGACTCTTTCACTCTTCATACTGATGAGTGAGCAGGGGGGCGCTGCTGTCAAATAATGGCTACAAAACCCTCACTGCATATGACATGATGTGAAGTCTTCTGTCTGCAGCGCTTATTTGAAACAGCAAAGATAACGATGATGATCCAATAACTAATTCTGGAGGTAGAAAAGAAGCACAAATTACTGCGAACAACTCAGGCAACATTATTAACAGTCGACATGAGTTCAAAATAAAAAACATTTGATTTACTCCTTTTTGGGGAGCAGGTCCAACACTAGTGGTGTGAGAGAAGCCCAGCACCTTGCAGCAGACTACCAAACTGTGCTGGCTAAAGGATCAAAAGACTATTAGATAAAAGGAATAAAAAAAAGAAAACACCACACAGGGATTATAGCTCAAGGTTCAAATGTGATTGACTTTGTGCTCACGGATTTTTGTGTACGTGTATGCGTGTGTGTGTGTGTGTGTTTTTCTGGCTGCAGTAATCCATTCTCCTCATGATGAATTGCAAGTTGGCAGAGGGTCTTTTGACAGGATATGAGATTAGCCACAGGCCATAAGTAGTGTGAGGCAGAGCGTGGTCCGACCAATGTGCGTGTTTGTGTGCGCGTGTGTAAATGTGTTAGCGCATCGACTGAGGGGGCAAAAAGCAATAGACAGATGGAGAGGTGAAGAGAGGATAAAAGATGCTCTCAGAGCCGGTGTGTGGTGTTCACCCTGGGGGGGTCGGCCTGCAGGGCGGCCAGGTAGTTCTCCAGGGCCAGACGGCGTCGGTCATTCAGCATGGCCTCCACCCGGGCAAGGTGAGTCTCCACCAGCTGCTGCTTCTCACTGGCTGCCTCCTCCTCCAGGGACTCCACCATGGCCTGGAAGTGCTACAAACAAAATCATACATACACATGAATGCCGTGTGTACATCCACCTTTAAGAGTGTGACTTAACAGGGCTCTTTCAGCTCCTGCTCTCAGCCCTGTGTCTCTCTCAGTCCTGTCAGGGGAGTGAGGGACTCATTTAGAAGTCTCCCCATTCAGAATGTGCCCTAATTTAGCCTTAGAGCGATAAAGATAGAGCAGCCAGGGAAAAGAGAGCTTTAATGGCACAGGGAGAGAGAGGGGCCCCGTGCCGGTAAGCCGTCACATCTCACCCAAACAAAGGGGACAAAGGGGATGGGCTCCCAGGGGGCCGGATCAGTGTCTTACCTGGATCAGTGTCTGCCTCTCAGCCTTGGGCAGGTTCTTCGCCTGGCGATCAGCCTCTTCCCATTCCTTTCTTACCTGGAATGAGTGAGACGCAGACAGGGAAGAAAATGAAAGGTTGTTAATAAAACAAGACGTTTACAGGTTTGACCTGTTTGTAAATGCTAATGAAGGGGTGGGGGGTGGCAGCAAATCCCGTCTTTGCACAACGCCAGTAAACCCTTAAAATATGACCTTTATCCTTGACATTCCTGCATTCACATTTGAAACTTCTTTAAGTACTTTTGACTAAATTTAGTGAGGTAGCCAACTTGCACATTTTACACTTATAAAAATGTGACTTTGAGTTGTTAAAAATAAAATAACATTCTCCCATTTTATTGCAAAATGTGATGCAACTATCTGTCTATCTGGATTTTGGAAGATCATCTTTGTTCCAGTAATGAAGCACCTGGCAAAATGTCCTTTCATTATTTTCACCTCCTCCACCTCAGGTAACCGTAAAGGTCGAATTTCAGGAGGAGCAGTGAGAGTCTCACTTATTTCCTCCTTCGTTAGATGGACAACATGGCGTCTGGATTCCACCTGGTAACTCACCCTCTCCATGCGATTGCGGTGCCTGATCTCCAGCTGCTCCTTGGCCCTCTGGAAGCGACTGTGCTCCTTGTCGTCGGCGGGGGTCTCGAAGTAGATGTCCACATCATCGGTGGGCTGAGGGGTCGGGGGCACGGCTGCAAACGGAGAGAGGCAGGTGGTGAGCTGACAGGACTGCAAACTGACAAGCAGGAAGACAGACAGGCATGGAGACACAGACAGACACAGACAGACAGACAGACAGGCTGATTCAGGCGAACACAGGTAGTAGGCAGAAAGACAAAGATAAGACAGTCGACTGGGCACGGAGAGAGAGAGGAAGAGAGCTGAAAGTGGAATGCAGATTGAAGTTGGACAAAAATCCTCACAGAAGCACTTCTTTCATTGTCGTTCTTCCACCCTCAGTAACTCTGATAAATTTAAGGGAATCTGACAGTCTTTCCTTTTGAATTCCTTTCATCTTCCCGTCGGCTTTCTGCTGACAGGTCGTGTCTCCAACACTAATGGAAATATCTCCGTGTGTGACGGCTGGGTCATCTGGGGCGAGGCCAGAGGGCTCCGTTCTGGGCTCCTTGCTGTACAGTCACGCAGGACTCACTCCCTGCATTGCAGCAGCTCGCAAAAACAATAATGCTCCGGGCTTACAAACAGGAAGAGACCCCATCGTTTCAACGCACCATAAGAGAAGTGACGCACGGACTAATGGATGAACACATATTTCTTTCTCTGAACTTTGCTGCTGCAGCCACTAAAATTATTTTACTTTTTGAGATGCGAGAGAAAAACATCCAATTTGTCATGGCAATAAACTGTGACTGAACTGATGAAGAAAAAAAAAAAGGTGCTTGCTGACATGTGCTGGTGGGGCTCTGGCTGAGATAGTGGCAGTGCTCTGTGAGCAGACAGACAGATGGACAGGTTGTTGACAGGCAGACGGACAGAGACATGAACAAATGGCAGGAGGGAACACTGGCAGACAAACAAAGAGGACAGCAAACTCCACAAAGCGTGTCTGAAGTGAGCGTGCATGCTAATGAAGACAAGAAATAAAGAAAAGCAGTCGAGTGAAACTGGAGGGCTCGTTTTGATTTTGTATGTTTTTACGTCAAATTAAATTTTTCTTAATTAAAAAAATGACTTACAAGGAAGTGACAGTGACTGTTGTGAGAGTAGGGCTCAGCATTTTACTGTTTTGGAAGCTATACAATTACAATAATAATAATTCTCTTCAATAAAAAAAGATTTCTTAATTGTTCAATGCAAAATCATGAGTTAATTTAGAACATCCCAAACTATGAACTGTAGCAGGTTTTCAGTGTTTGATTTTCCAGTATTTGTGGCACCAAAAAAGTATGTCATGTACAAACTGCTCTGTCTCTGCAGGTTCAGACAGTGTCCAATATTTTGTTTAAGTAATTTAGTAAAGCATCACAACTACTGGACTAGAGTGTGCTGCAAATTAAAACATCAAGCTCTAAGATCTATGTCACTATGACAAAGAGCCGGCCTACTGTTGAAGAAGCAGATGCTAAGTGACATTTCACACAGAGGTACAGAGCTGAATCTATTAAAAATTAACTAATTCAACTATTCATAGGAAATTAGCCAGCAACAACTGCCATACATTGTTTAAAATGTAATTTCCAGTGTGAAGCGTTGGTATTTTCCTTTGTTTTAAATAATTGTAAATCAAATATCTCTACTGACAAACTGACAAAACAAGCAATTAAAGAAACTGTGGCTTTTTCAATATTTCCTGTCATTTAGATTTGAGGTTTAGATTTAGTCAAAACAATTCATTCAATAACTGAAGCAGTTTAATAATGAAAATTATCATTCAATTAACAATCCTAGCTGTAGCCCTTGTGTATTTCAGTGGAATAATAAAACAAAAGGAGAATGGTGTTGAATGAGCTCAGTTGTTGTGATTGTTGAGGTGGAGGCGATATGGCAACAACAGCTGTAGTGTTACTATGTGTGAAAGCTGAGGACTGCACCACATGTGTTGCGCTCACATGTCAGATTACACCTATGTTATCCTACAAAGAGTCTGCAGCAAAGACACAAACAGAGAGAGGGAGAGAGAGAGAGGGGGGTGTTGTCAAACCGGCCTCTGTCACATGTGACTTACTCAGGCGCTTGCACACAGCCATGCAGTACTCCTCTGAGTCGAAATTGTTGCGGTTGCCGGCACAGCCCCCGTATATGAAGCGCACGCACTTCCCCTGGCTCATGTCGAAGTGCCAGCGGGGCATGGAGGCACGGCAGGGGCCGGTCTCGGCCTCCAGGGTGCACACCGCTGCCAGGGGACAGCTCGTTAGATCATCTGGCCACTAGGGGCAGCACTTTGTTCCAGTCTCAATTACAAACTCTCAAAATCTAAACACTGCTACATCTACAAACAGGATCAAACAAAAACAGTCAAAGTGTTGGAGCAACCCCCTTTTTATGTATGCGATGAGCAGGATTTAGGATTTAGCAGCTACAAATAAGGAAGGATGATTTGTCTTTGTGCACCGATAACACACGACAGTAGCCTATACACATCACAGTGTCTGCAGTGAGATGGAGAAGAGGGTAAATGCTGATACACACACTTACCTAAGTACAGCTTGGCTGAGATTTAAGCATAACTGACTCTTGTTTCATAAGTTAAAAAGGTCTGTTTATATTTGAATGGAGGCAAGATGCCAATAAAGGAGAGAGAGAGAGAAAGAGAGAGAAAATGGAGGAGTGTACATTAAAATTTATAACAACTCATTACAAACCTTTTACTTCCTGCAGAGTCTTGTCTTCATCTTGACTGTCTAACATTTTGCTGCTCTCTCTCTTCTCATCCTCGTCTTCCTTATCAGCTTCCTCATCCTCATAGACGTAGTGGTACTCCTCCTCGTCTTCCTCCTCCTCATCCTCGTCCTCGTCCAGAGGCTCCTCCTTTTGTGTGGGCTGCTCGTCGGCTCGTGTTTCACTGGGGAGGGAGGGAGGGATGGAGGGAGGGAGGGGGAGATGATTGAGTGAAGGGGTGGAAGCCAGGAGGGGAGGGGGTGATTTATCAAACAAGGCAGAGCAGCTGCCATAGGTCAATGTCACATCGCTTTAATTCATCCAGATGGCCGGTAATACCTGCCCTTCACCAGGGAGTGGGTATTACGCTGATGACCAACACAACCTCACACACACACACACACACACAGGCACAGACCTCGCTGCCCACTCCATCTCACAACCGCTCACCTGTCCTCCACTGCATCCTCCTCATCCAGGTCGGCCTCGTCAATCTCCTCATCCTCTATCTCCTCCTCCTCGTCGTCGTCCTGGGAGGGCAGGGCGGGTGGGGCGGACTCCCCGATGCGAGAGGCGGGGCAGCACACGTACTCTGTGCCGTGGAACTTGTCGACGCCACAGGGCAGCAGCATGCCGTAGCTGTGCAGCACCATGGAGCTCTTGGCACAGGCCTGACGGGGCAGAGGAGGAGGGGCACTGGTGAAATCTATTGGACTCAGCAACACACCTCTCATTACTTTGACATTACAACCTCTGCTTTGATTTCTGTTTAATCACTGTTCATCGAGGCAAAGTTAAAGCACTGCAGCAACAGTGTGAGCTGAGTCGTGGTGGAGGTTTCATTTATTCAATTTATATTGTTGACATGCTGCACTCAGGAGTTTTGTTTTTCATAGATTTAAAAAAACAAACCATTCCCAAGAGTTATCAGAACGAGGAAATGTGTTTAATCCGGTTCCCCCTCGTGATTTCTTGCTTCCTGAAATCCAAAAGCTGTTGTGTTTTTACTCATCATAGGTTTACAGTAAATAGTGTCCTCTTGTCCCCCAAGTTTAAAAGCAATTTAAATTAGCAATTCAAATAAGCAATTTAACGGATCTCAATTAAAATGTGTTAATTTCTTTATCTATTTAAAAACCCATGTCTCAATGGGTTTGACCAGCTGGCCCAGTGCTCATTGCTGCAACTGATACCCAGTGCTCCAGAAACCAGTGACGTACACACAGCCAGCCTTGGGTGAGCCGCACTAATCAAAGGGGTCTTGCAAGATGTTAAGTCAGAAGAAATCCCTGTTTTTAATCCAGTGTTTGTGTTCTTCATTCTGCGCCCGTGGATATGTACATAATGAATCAAAAGCATTTTCATAATATTTAAATGTTGCTCATTTATCATGTGCACTCAAGGTTCTGCAGCTTTATTCATCCTTTGCTGCACCAGTCATGGCAGGTGTGCACTAGCTACCTGTTCTCAGAGATGGTACCAGTCTTCACTTTGTTGTAGCACAGCGCTAATCGCTCGCTGTCACCTGCATTGGTAACAGATTTGTCCACCAACAGAACACAAACACACTGATTTTTAAGCTAGTTCCCACACCGAGTACAGTGATTAATGGGCCACACTTCCAAAAAAAAGTCATGTAGTCCTTTAACTGACGTGCTATTTTTCAACAATGCTGTGCTTCATATAGCAGCTCGGAGGTACTGAGTACAACTTCAGTTTAACTGATGGCTGCTGAGTAACTCCACTGGAGCAGCTGAGGATTAGCTGCCCTGCCTAAGAACCTCTCAGTGGCAGTCTGTAAGGGAGGGACGGGGATATTGTTCTTAAATCATTTTTCTCTTCTCTTCATCCTTGAGATTTATCACCGCTTGGTTGTTACAAATTTGCCATCAACTGCAGATCAACAGTCGGTTGTTTGCACCTCTGGATATCACACCATCTGAGGCTGCGGATGCATTTGTAACACACGTCGGGGGAGAGTAAAGAGTCAGGAAGCATGAGGCACGGAGTGACACAAACAGAAGCTCAGTGAGCTGCTGCTCTTACTGTCATGGTCAGGAGTGGCCCCCAAGGGCCGGCTCTGGAGCTGCCCAGGGGGGATTAGTTGCATTACAGCCACAACACTAATCTGATTAGGAGCTGAAATGTGAGTGCTCCCAGTCAGCCTGTGATCAGAGGGCCTCAGAGCCTCACGGAGACAGGGGGAAAGTAAGAGTGTGACCGTACGAAAAGCAGCAGGAACTCAAAATCTGGTTATTTTGGCCACTGAAAGTTAAAATGGTGTTTCATACTTAATACTTCCTACAGGGCTTTTCTTTTCCGTTGCTCTGCTATCTCTCAGATACAGCCTCCCACCGCTTCCTGTGAAGTAATTCCTTCCTTACCTCTTTAGCCACTCCGTGCCACTGCTGATGGCTGACGCACATGTCCATGCGCTCCTTGTGGAAGAACTTGCACTTCTCTGGGACCAGGAGCACGTCACTCACGAACTCGCCCACTGTAACAAATCACATGGACGAATATGCCTGTTAGTCACAGCAACAATTAAATAAATATTTAAAAAATCACTCCCCTGCCTGATCACTTGTCTACAATACTGCCAGTGTCCGAAACAACAGATCGCCCACTGGGACTAAAAAAGGAATAGCAGATGAGAGGAATGAAAAAAAGCCAAGATTCAATAATTCATAGCTGACTGGTCTTTTAAAATTCACTGCAATTTCATTACAGTAATATATCAGGAAGGGCATTTGACACTTGAACATCTGTCCATGCACCTGAATTCATGAGGGATTCGTCCCCTCTCTCAGCCAACATCTGTCAATCTGCAGTCAAAATGGCAGTGGAGAAAATTTGGGTTTCGCAATGTGACATTTTCAAAGCAGTGCAGGCTCTTCCTGCCAGTCAATGATATCATTTGCTTGATGAATTCAATTTGAATATGTTTTATTCATAGAATGAGCTGACAGAAGGCAGAATGGGAGAAATAAAAGACTTGAAAGGCATCTCGTGGAAATTCCTGTGAATAGTTTCAGGTTGAAAACAATGTGCGCGCAAGCATATGGTGCAGGGGTCATAAGAAAGATTAAAAAGGACATCGACTGCTGGTGGGCTGGCAGTGTGACACCGCCTGAGGTAGAAATGCTGCCACGAGAAACAGATGGAAAGCCAGGCAGAAGGAGAAAAGGAAACGAGAGGGGTGGGATGAATAGAAGGTTTAGGGCAAAGTCCAGGCTGAGATCAGTGTGGCTGAGGAGTGGGTGGATTGAAAACACACAAATGAGGGTCTGGAGGTTTCACGACAAGGGCTGGGAGCTGTCCTATAACTGCTCATTTAGCGATCTGCCATGACCTCGGCCTGAGGCAGAGCTGCTGGAGCACTCTGCGCGAGCCAAGCCAGGCAGGCCGGCAGAGGGTGAAAAAGCAGTGTTTTGGAAAATGAGAGGGTAGGATAGGAAGAGGAGAGAGCTGGAAATAGCCGAGGACTCAGCAGCTGCTTCTCATCTCCGCCCAGGAGGTACAGTGACACCCCCACACAAAACCCCCCTTAACCCTCTATACCCTCATTCTCCTGCCTCTCTGTCTCTTACCCACTGGGGAGTACCTACAGTATGTAGATTTTACTCAAGCACTGGACTTAGACACAGTTTTCCATGTTATTATTAGTTCCGAAATCGTCATTTGGTTTGTCGGTTAATGCAAAAATTGTTCCAACAGTTCTGATCATCAGTTAATTATTGTGGTTGTGGCTCAACTTGGTTGCAGCTTGTTTTAATGGCATTTTAAAGACTCAACACTTAGGTCATTCTCATTCTACGACTTCTAATTCCTTGCATTTTAAAGGGTAATGTTTGATTTTTCATTTTAAGAGGCATGTTTAAGATATGATCACCTTATAAAACGTGATGCATTGTTATAGCCTGTCTAAATGATCCACAGAATATCAAAAGCAGTCAAAAGCAGTAGAAAAACATAGAATAACATTCCTAAAGTGGCCACTCTGCATATAATGAGAACTATCGTTTTAGCGGAATTTGCTGATAGTTAGTCTACATTTTACTTTGACGCGAGTAAATTTTTAATGAGTGTCCTTTGCTGACTTTGCAGTCATTTCACATTGTTTAATTGCTGCTTGTGCTCGACTAAAATGATCTGAATATGTCTCTCCTTTTAACTTTGCTGTCTCTTAACAACCAGAGGAACAGACTGAGGGAGGAGAGGGAGGGAGTTCAATGAAAAGCATCATAACTCCCAGTCACTCTCGGCTCCGGATCCTGCAACACCGGATGCGAGCTGATTCATTCGATCACACACCCCCTCTTAATTTCATCTCCCTTTCTGTCTCACTCTCTCACAGGTTGCTTTGGCTGTGAGGTGGGGTGGGTTTAGAGCAGACGCTGTACGAAGTCACACTGCAGTGCGTGATGGATGGTGGTGTTTGGAGAGCAGCTGTGCTCTTGCAAGCACTCTCCTGCTCTGTGTGTTCCCGAGTGCGTGTAGCTGTGCAAGTGTGTGTGAGAGCGGGCACTCCTCTCTTTTTCTCTGACCTCCTCTCTACCTACTCCATTCTTCTGCCTTTTCTTTAACCTTCCATCTATCAGACACCCACGCTAACACCCTCCATGCAGTCCCTCGGCTGGCCGCACTAGTGGTGTCTGGGGAGTGTGAAGGTAAGAATACACTCAATGCACCAGTGATACCTCCTGTACAGGGAGGTGGTGAATTCAATTAAGCGCCAACCCCAGATCTCCTCATCGACAACACGGCTATTGTGTTTCAAGGGCTTTCCACAGGAAGTCTGCTGTAATGACATTTAATGTCATTAGCATGAGATCTAAAAATGCAAATAACACTTTTAGTGCACTTAATGAGTCAATCTGCAATATACTGGTCCACTTAATTATAAGATTCACTATCATGCATTAGAGAAGAGTTCGAGTTAATATGCATTATGGTTTTCTGTGATTATAACCATTCACAATATTGAGATTTGTATCAATGACAAACATTAAAGATGTAAAAACAAACCTGTAGATTATATATTATAGCCCTGTAGCATTATAATGTTAATACCTTACATTGGCTTGTTGTCTAGTGTTTGTTCTTATCAGGTGCCAGACTTGTGCTTTGATTTTTGGCGCTGTGGGAAGCCTTTTGTTTACATTTGCATCACAGATTGTGCCTTTAAAGCGGAGGAAATCTGATTCGCCATCATGAAAGGATTACATGGAGCAAACATGACTGAAACCAGGAGGTAGCTGGAGGTTGGCATTACATACTGGCAAAAACATTTGCATTTAACTTCTGAGTTAAATAAGAACATACAAACAAACGGTTTTCATTTGAAGCAAGTGGTTTCAATTTGTCAGAAAAACAAAAAACAAAACCTAACCCTTCACCAACACTGTGTCGCTTAACTCTGACTAACCTTTCTCTGTTGTTGTATTCATCATGATACAGTCACGTAATGTTATAACTGTGAAGGAATGTAGTCACACTTTTTGTCCACAACACTGCGTTTGAAAGTTGAGGCTCATTTCAAAACCTCCTCAGTCTTAAAGAAGTGGGAACAGTCAGGTGTGGTCCTATGAGACATGCCTGTGTTCGTATCCATTATCAGCTCCTTCACAATCACAAGACTCGGCCCCTGCGACGATATCAGGAAGTCATCATGGTGTGCCCTACCCCTTTGTTAAATCAACAGGCTTAGTCAACAGGAAAGTAAAGCATGTGTCACGTCTTTAAATGTTACTTATTAGGTCCCACTTCTCACTACATCACGAGATTGAAATACTTTGCTCATGAAAACCTACAAGACAGAAAGCAGGTCAAAGGTCAAAATGAGCCTCATTTTGCCTGAAATAAATATGATCATTGAAGAGTACTGTGCTGCTGAGAGCTATACCAACAGTCACAGACAGAGCTTCCACAGACAAAACAGAAAGATATCCTCATAAATCTTGTGTTTGACCAAGGTTCAGCAGCTGCCTCTGTCGTCACAGCAAAACTTTTCCTTCATGCGAGAAACACTGTGTACAAGACGGTCCCAGTCAAACCAACAGCCCAGTCACACATCAGGCACCGACCGTTCCCACCATTCCAAGGGTAATAATAATAAAAAAGTCTCCTAAATAATCCTCTGCTGTTTTACAAAGACATCATGCTGCAGGGATTAGAGTGCAGTGGAACAAAAATCACATTCATTTGTGGAGCCATTGTTTGGGGACAGGAAACATGGAGGGATTGTGGCTCTGTGTCTGAGCCTATGTATATGGAGAGATAGGATACAGCACAGCACAGCTCAGTCTCTCTCTCTCTCTTTTTTCTTTACACTGAGCTCCTTCCTTAGTCCTTGCATTATTCATATAAACCTATTAACTTGACAAGGGTGCTGGTCTGGCCTTTTTAATCATATCCTTCAAGCTATAGCCCACCTCCCTTTGGTCGGCTTCCTTTCCTTTTTTGATTCTGCTATAATTAATATACACTGATGATGAGTATAAGGCCGAACCTCTGATGTCCGTTTCACTGGAACACTACGAGAAAATCACAAATGATGAATTATTCAGCAGCGCTTGTCACTTCACTTGATATGACAGTGCGGCCTGACAAGTCCTGGACTGGCGGGGTGAGGCGCGGTGAGGTGAGGTGAGGTGAGGTGAGGTGGCTGAGGCATGCTGTGGCTTGTAGCATATGATCAGAGCCCTCCAATTAAGCCACTAACATGCTCCATTACATAATTAAGCAGAAACCCTCTCAATAGCGTCCTCCTTGCCAGCACCTTATGTTTATCTCTCCTTCTCCATCTGTCTCTGCTCCCTCTATTCAGGCTCCTCATTTGCAGCCCAGCGGAGCAACAGAGAAGGCCTTTGTAATTTGATGGGGCACGAGTGTGCAGACCTTTAACAATAATGACAAAAATGTGCAAAAACAAGCAATCAAGCTATTTAATTACTCCAGAAGAGGTAATGGGATTCTTTTAATCAAATGGCAGTCAGGGCACGGTTGCTGAATCATAATGAGAGGGTCTTAGGTTGTTGATTAATGCAACAGACGGGAGGACAGGGGCTATCAGGTGTGGTGTGATGCAAGATGAGAGCAAACCGAGGAGAAATTTGGAGAGCGATTCTGTCCATGAACCTGTCTCATCTGTATTCCCGTCTCAGCCGCCGAGGGGCCACTCCAGTTGTGGTGTTTGCCATCCCATGAATTTCCCAAAAGCCTACTCTCTGCGTTTGCCAAAAATGCTCTTGAATGGTAGCCCATTTCACAGTCCAGTGCAACCGCTAATGGCTTTTTCATCTCCGAGAGCGGCACAACTCAATCAGCAAGAGGCTTTCGGACAGAGGAAGGGTGCTGGCTAGAAAATGTTTGCAGCAGAGAGTTGGGTATTTTTTCCTGCCTGACATCGCTGGACAAGCACAGGGAGAAGTCTCTGTTTCAGGACTCCATTTGTCCGTTGCTGCAATACTCAGAGGCAGCGGGAGTGTTGTGCTGTTTTTCTAAGTCGGCAGGTACAGAGGCATGTGGCCTGCAGAGTGTGAGGCTCCATCTGACATTTAATAAAGCAGAATGTAGCCATGTTGCCACTGCTGATTACAGTGATGCTACGGGAGACAGAGGAGGGAAAGAGGTGTGTATGATGGCACGGCTGGATGGAGAAACGGAGAGTAATAAAGCAGGCCTCCTCCTCGCAGACCTCCCTCTCACTGACCCTGTGTGTCTGTGTGAGTTTATGGCCACTGTCTGAGGGGGAAAATAAGATTGTGCTTTATTGCTCAACAAGCCTCCCAAGCAATAATAGCTTTTCTCCCCGATCTATCCGTTCTGAGAGACATTAGCTCCCATCCAGCCTGGACCTGCACAATCTGCAGCTCAAGGCCTGGATTAGTCAACTGAATAAGACTCCAATATTGCTCCATGTCACCTCTGCCTATGGCTCAGATGCATCATAATCTCCCCTTTCTCTATATTATAAGAAGCACTAATACAGAAGAGGGGTAGGCAGCAGGGGAGCCCTGATATGAGGGGCTATTTACAATCTCCTGTGTAATTTGTCCAAGCCGGGGAAATACTCATTAGTGTGAAAGCTTACCTAAGCATTTGTAAGGCACCACAATGTGGGCGTGGCCTTTGCACACCTTCTTCTCCTGCTTGCACCAGTTCTCAATACGAATAGGCTGGTTGGCTTCCACCACGTTTGTGATTTGGAGCTCGGGATACATCTGTTGGAAGAAGAAAGAGGGAAACATGAGAGGGGAATAGGTATGTGTTTGTGTGTGCGTGTGCAGGAGAGAGAAGGTGGATCTTCAATGGGATCCTTAAATCCATGCTTTATTCTCTCTAGATGCCATCTGCTCAACTGTGAAAGAGCATGAATTTACAGTTTCCTCAAATGCCATTAAAATGTCATCAATAAATGCAACTGAAGCTTGTGGAGACGGCTGCTCGAGAATGTACAACCCTGCTTTTTCTGTGGACAGCCACATAATAAACCACGACAGCCCCCCTGGGTTAGGAGATACAGTAAATAAGAGCAAGGGTATCCATGTTGTGGAAAACATGTCTTTAACCGTAAAAAAAGAAAATGAGAGAGGGTGTGCTAATTGACATGCCACCGGCAATACAGAAAATGTTCTTTCAGCAACAGCTCGATAGCCAGTGATAAATCAAAGTGAAATGAAAACTGACTTTTTGCACCTGAATGGCTAGTTCTACCCAGCATAACACAGACATATTGAACGTCCACATATTTCTTTTTTTTGTCTACTAATGTAAAATAATTTCAGTTACTTTGATAAATTAGATTGAAAAGGAGATGTAATTGAAATTTACAAGCATCATCTTACATCTTTGTTACATGTGTTGTGAAGATACTTAGCTGAACTAAAACACCCTTTTCTTTGATCAGTCAAAGTAATGACATCTGACATTGTATCGCATTAAATTTACTGTAAAGTTACTTTTAAAGGAGCAGTGCAAACTGTCAAACTGTGAAACTGTTTTGCTAAAAACACATCACTAAATTAGATTTACAACATTTCCTATGCAATGGCTCTGATTTGAAGAGACTTACATCATTATACATCATTATATTTACATAATAAGCTTGAAAAGTAGCGAGCTCTTGACTGGAGCAATGAGACTGGATACAGAAAATATAGCAAATTATAGTGAGTGTGCCAGTCTTAAGTTAATATCTAAGAGTCAATAGCATACAATGATCATTTGAAAAACAAAACAAAACAAAAAACATGTTCAAATGTACTCAAACACACTCATTTCGAAGCTCACATCACTACATGTCCCAGAAATTTGTTTTCATCAGTTGCGTGTGTGGTTTCAACGCTGCCATGGATCTTTTATGAACCCTATCTAAACCATATCCTATCACACAGTATAATAGATCCATGTG
This sequence comes from Trachurus japonicus, assembly GCF_045865225.1. NCBI lineage: Eukaryota > Metazoa > Chordata > Actinopteri > Carangiformes > Carangidae > Trachurus > Trachurus japonicus. The sequence goes on from NC_140919.1 coordinate 29,315,295, forward strand.
GTGTCACTAGTTTACCCAATTTCCAGGTCATGTAAACCTGAGCAATTGAATATTAAAATCAAATGCCGTCCTTTGGCCTGTTTTTCGATTTCATTATTTTGATCTGAGCCTTAAATTGAAAGTGTAAAAGAAAAGGCCTTATTTATTAGTATTATAATCAAAAACAAATAACAGAATAACCAGTCACTTTTTCATTTCTTGATTTTTGATTGTCAACTGAACATGGAAAGAACGAATGATACTGTGGTATTGATAAGATGGAGATTAGACAGTGTGTGTGTGTGTGTGTGTGTGTGTGTGTGTGTGTGTGTGTGTGTGTGTGTGTGTGTGTGTTACAGCAACTCACCTCCTGGCAGTACTGCAACACACCCTCTTTGGTTCCTACACAGCTCTTAGTTCCAGATGGGTCGGGTTCCCAGCGGCCAGTCTGAATATTGATGTGCATGTTGAGCTTTCCGCAGAACATCGCCACCTGTGGCTCGGCCACGGCAAACCCTGTGCCTGCGTTGGCTGCTAGCGCCTGGAGAGACAGGAGGGAGAGGGAGAGAGGAATGGGGGTCAATGCAGTCAATCATTACAGAGCCCATAAAAGCTGGGGGAGTTTTCTGGCTGACAACTTGAGACACTGTCTGCTGCACTCACTCTTCCCATAAACACCATTATGAAGCAGACACAGGAGCTTGATACTGTCGAGTCTGATCACACAGAGCCGGTTCTGCTCACGTACTGCAATGGATAACTATGCACGGCGTGATGGAGCAACATCAGTACTGCCTGTCAACACTTGGCTGCTACTGCAAGTCAATGCTGCAGTGCTGAGAGAGCGGAGGGGCTCAGACAGGAGACAAATTAAATGCACCTCGGGAATGTTTGGCTAGGTTGATGGTTAAACGAGTAGGGGTTTGATTGGATTTGTGCACAGAGTTTTTTTTTTTGCTCTGATGCCCATTGAGCGACTGAGAGGCTGCACACAGAGCAGGAGAGAAGAAAAAGCTGCAGTCCGTCGTCATGCCTCACAAACCAGGACATTCCTAGTTCAGGGCAGAGCTTTGCTCATTCAGACCTCCTGGGACTAAACTCTCTCCACAAAGAGTGGATCATTTACTCTTCAAGGTAAACACTGATGGTTTCTGAGCCACAAATCACCTCAGACGCATAGGAAGACAGCGTCTGTTAAAAATATTTCTGCGACTTCCTCCCAGAGTTTCCTATCGTTGTTTACCTCTTAAGCCTTTGAACGAGAGGGGGAAACGTGCTATCTCTCTCCTCCCGATGTTCTTCCTATCATCATTTACTGAACCCAGCCAGCAGGAAGCAGGAACACCCAATCTGCCCATCCTTCACTCCAAATAGCTAAACACCACTCTGTGTGGAAAATGGACATCAACTGTCCAAAGCTACCATGTAATCAGCTTTCACACGATTGCCTTTGCAATGCGTCGGAGTGGTGCTAGCATCGTTCAGCTCATCAGCTCCTCACTGGGATGATAAATCACAGCCTGATGCTGGTGGGGGCGGGGTGGGGGGTGTCACTGCACGGGGAAGCTCTAATGAATTAGTGAGGCGATGTGGCTCTGCATGCCAAACTATCCAGAAACACACACCAGGGAGCCTCAAGAGAGGAAGCGGCATGGAACTTATCCCCTCTTGATTGTCATAAAGTCATCAGGCTCAGTAAACAGGCTTCAGCCCCAGAGAGAGACAGAGAGAGAGAGAGAGAGAGAGAGGGAAAGATCAAGGGATTGAGTGAGGACTACTTGGACGCAAACGCCCGGCTTCTGTTGTTGGCTTCTCAGCCTTGAGGAGACACGAGCGGGTGGCGTCCTCTGCAGCGCCGAGCCAAGGAGAAAACAGCTGAAGAGGGAGTAACAGCGTGTTAGACAAAGCCCTCCGTCTAATTCTGCGCAGGCTCTCAGGCTGATAATAGGTGCAGAACAGAGTAGAGCGAGGACAAAACAAGTGCTGTGTAATCATCAGTTGGCTGTGGCGTGTGATGAACCAGAGCTGAGTCTGCACACACACACACACCACACACACACACAAGCACACAAGCACACACAAACTGAATATAGCACCAGGCAGCCACATAGCTGCACAATCGCACTTGGTGCCCACGCGGGCACACATAACACGTAATCATAAAACGCACACAAATAACACGCAGACATCCACACAGGCACATGTCTGTCCACATCCACGCAGGCGAAGCGAACGCACGCCGGACTGTCTTGATTTAGACCTGGAGGCACAACAGCCTCAGATTCAAACCTCATTTCCTCCTCCTTCCTCCATCTCCATGTCTTTTGTCCCACTCCTCTCCTCCCTCCCTCTCTCTCTCTCTCTCTCTCTCTCTCTCTGCAGCACCACGGGCTTGTTTGCTCTCCTCCCTCTCATTCCTTTGTCAGATTGGCTTGGGGTGTGTGAGAGGCAGAGAGTTGGGGAGGAAATGAGAGATGGTGAGAAAACACGTTAGGGAGGAAGACAAGGGAGACAGTGACAGCCTGACCACAACTAAACGGCGCGGCTGCTGAAAAACAAGCGTCGGGGCCGGTCCCAGCATCCCTTTGACTCCTCTAGAGTGATAAAGTGTCAGTGTGGCTTTAACTCTCCAAGCCAGACAATGGCAGTGGAGTCAGTGGTTAATAGCACTGCCTTAAATCTGCAGTCACATGCCTGTTCAGTAAGAGCAGCTCTGGGCCAGACTTGTACAAAGAGAAGAATGATGGAGGGCAGCAGAGAGCATGAGAAGTGACACATACTGTATAGACAGACAGAGAGAGAGCAGGTGGGAAGATGAAGACTTTTATCTCATCTCTGCTCTAATCAGTTATGTTGGCTGAAGCAGAAGGACGACTGGCCTTGAGAAACCAGACTCAGCAGCCTGTTCTGTTGTCTGTGACACACTGACACACACACAATACTATTAGACAAACAGTCAGTTTGGCTCTTGAGCTGGTCTTTCGTCTATCTTCCTGCTGACAGAGTTTTTCCCTGGTCGTGACTCAGCAACGACTGGAAATTTTATTTCACCAGTGTCACAATCTTTTATGTCATTCAATACAAATATATTCTGTTCGTCATTGCGAAATTGAGTCTGAAATGAAATAAGAAGAAACAGAAGTGAATCTTTGACTCAGAACAAAGCCACGTATGAATAAACCCGCAGGCTACGAGTTAACTGTGGGTCACACCAGTTTTGGCCCCACTTTAAAAAAAAACAAACCTGTGACTTGATGTAACTGAACGCCTCCTTAAAGGTCACCTGAAATAACCTGACAGTAACTTGCTTCTGCCGTTTCTGTCGTTGTTTCCACATGAAACAGAGGTTCAGGCCAGGACTTCATGCAAGGAGTGACTTCATTTAAAGTTCAAACATAGTTGAAACAAAGACTGCAGAATTGGCACTGACAGCGCCCTTTAAGGATCACTTGTCTTGTATTTTCGTTGCCTGATCTTGTTCTTAATGCAAAAAGGTGCCGATGAATTGATGACCCAGGGGCACACAAACACACAGACACACACTTAGACTCATGTTACAGCTAGTCTTTATTCAGCTTGGCAGGGAGCAAATATTTTGAGAGGCTATAAGAAAAGAAAAGGTGGAGAAAAAATAATAATCTTTTTATATCTTCCAGATACCTGTGCTGATAAAAAACAACTTTAATTTCTTCCAGTTAATCCAGTGATCACTCATTCACCACGTGGATCTAAATTCTACTAAATTATCTTATATTTCCAAATAATTTGCTATCAAATTCAACCTTGTTCTGGTTCTTTCTGATAAACTTGTGCGTCAAATGTAGCAATAACACACAAAACCACATCTGCTGACAGTCAGGGACATATACTGTAGGTCAATTGGGGGATGCCCGAAACTGGGCTGTCTAACCATTAAATTGTTGGCAGGAATAATTCTTAATAATAGGCCTATTTGTAGAAGAAAATGTAATATTTGAGTTATAGAAAAGCTTTTTTTCCCCTTCTTCTTTCTTCCTAATTTTCCTTGAACAAGTGGTCAAGAACATCCCCATTTCAGAGTTGATTTGTCTCGCTTCTGTAGTAAAACATCAGAATGTCTGGTCAGCACAAGTGTGCAACAAAGAGAATAGAAGAGGAAAGTAGAGGCTTGAGGGATTTTATGAACAAATATTTAAAAAAAACAAAAGGTGATGATTATTTCTGTCGGCTGGCCTGCACACAAACACAGAGTTACTGGAAAAATACGCTGCCACACCTAACGAGTGGAAGTCATCGAGCATCCATCTAATTACTGACTCACTGTGAGATGTTATATCATGTGTAAGTGTGAAAACACTGGCTGCTGTGCCGAGGCTTAGCGAGTCAGAGGAAGAGACAAAAGAGGGAGGGAGTGGAAGTTGGGAAAAGGGAGAGGCAGGAACTGAGGGGAGCTCCAGCAAAAAAAAAAGGTAAATAGACAACTGCAGCAGGAAACGTGTGTTGTTTGGCTCATGTCCCGGCTTGACATATTATTATTCTCCAATGAGCGCAGACTGTAATGCTATAAAGAAACGGTGTGAAGCGGCGTGAGTGCAGGAGACAGGCTTGCCACCGCGGAAGCCTGTCAAAAGCTGTGTGGGCTGAGGATCATTTAGCTCGATTTCACTCTTTGCAAACGCACACCAGCCTGTCACTGCTTTCCCAGTCTGACTCTAGCACACAAACATGTTTTATTAGCCTGTTCTCTGTGTGTCGAGCCAAGTTTCACATAAAACAAGCAAAGACATGACAGCGCTTGTTGTGAAATAACGCATGGAACATCACATGCACGCACGAGCACTTGTTTTTACCCTAGAAACGGATGAATGTGAGTCTGGTTCTCTAATGAGCAATACACACACACACACACGCACACACGCACACACGCACACACACACACACGCACACACGCACACACACACACACACACACACACACACACACACACACACACACACACACACACACACACACACACACACACACACACACACACACACACACACACACACACACACACACACACACACACAACACACACACACACACACACACACACACACCTACCCATTACCCGGCAACAAAGCAGAAGAACAATGTTATTTTGAGTTCCAACATTTCCTATCTAACTTACATCACACTGTCAATCATGCCCTGATGTACACCACTGAAAGCCTACATACATTTATCTAAAAATAATAACTGTGGGTGTGTGTAATGTTTTTTCAGGATCATTACCTGGAGACTTTCCACTTATTGGGGGTGATTGACAGTCAAAATGAATGCATTCACATTAAAATGCTGGGCTTAGATGCAATGACAAAATGATTAATCAGAGATAATTGCACAAAACCAAATTTAGGTTTCACAATTACTGTGATGGGCTATTCTTCGGCTCAGGCAATTTCTGAGTCTGTAAAAGCCGATCTTTTCTTTGTAATGTTTGAGAATAAAAGGCAGAAAATAGTTTCCTTCAGCAGTTGTGAAAAGAAGCAAAAATGAACTCAGATATCTTCATCAATGCTGATTGTAGGCCGACACCAGCAAGAATAACTGAAAAGGGAAAGTGCAACAAAAGACTATAATAGGCTACTGGCTTGATTTTACAAAAAAAGGAAGAAGAAAAAAAAACAGGTAGTATTCCTTAATGAGGTTTTAGAGAAACCCTCCTGGACGTGCATGGGTCAGTTAATACATGACCTTCCACACAGCATCTGGACAGGATCCAAAGAAGCTAATCCGATCTGTGTGTGTTTGTGTGTGTTTGTGTGTGTAAGCGTTTGAGGATGTGTGTGGTCCCAGGTCAAACACTTGGGGCAGCGTGAACAGCAGAGTGTGAGCTCGGGGACACACACCGAGAGGACAGTGGGAAAGGGGGAAATGAATAAATGAGGGCCATACTATTCAAAGCAACGGGGTCCGAGAGTCGGCGATGACCCTCCAGTACAAACACAGAGATGAAAACTTTGTTGCAGTCAAAACAAACGGCCGTGCACAAACTCCCTCTGTGAGCAGACAGTCTAATGAACGAGTTAGGTGTTGGTGGCTGGCTGACATTTCTGACAGACATATTTTCTGGTAAACTGCCTGTGTTGCATTCAGGAGCAGACACACTGCAATCAGCTCCAGTGTCAACAGGTCTATAAACCTCATAGGCCTCACAGAGCGGCGGCAACAAGTCTAATTTTGGCAGAGGTATGGTGAAGCCATCCCCAAAGTCTAGCCCTTATAAAAGCAGCTCCAGACTGAGGCACCGATCAGGACTCGTGGGTTCCCAGAATGCTTAGTGTCCATGTGACTCTGTGGAGAAATGCCTGGCATCGTTAATCCACCTAATCCTTCCCTGTGGTGACTTAACTACTTAAACAAGATAGGCAGTGGTGAGAAAGGCGCATACACATGTACAGGAATACCTAATGTATGTACAATATATAGGGACATTAAGTCAACATTGATATTTCTCTTTGCATGTAGTAAAAAGTGTTGATGTGTTTGGGTTCACTGCAATGTCTGCACTGCTAATGAGTGAAGCAGGGCAATTAAAGCAGCTTTATTTCTTTATTAGCTTCTACTACAGCTTTTACAGCTCTTGGTATAGCATGAACTTTGTTACCAGCTGCAACGACGAAGCTGTTGCTGTTTTCATCTCTTGAGTCTGTGTTTGTGTGTCATTACGGCTAAATGTGGTCCTGGAGACAGCTAGCGCAAACCACCACGGAGATGGTTTTAGCATTGGCAGGCGCTTGCATGTCTGAAGAGCTTTTGTCACCGTGACAGCGACACAACTGTGCTAGAGGCAGTCAGGAAGCTTTACATGTGATTTCTACGATAGGTGTGGTCCAACCCAAACACCCCCATGTTTTTGGGTGTCGTAGCTGTTGTGATCCCATCAACAGTTCAGTTTATTGTATCTTGAGCTGGTTGGTGCTGTAGCAATCAAATCTGCTGGTAGGATTATATAAGCATGGATTTTAACTCATTGCGTAATGATAACTTTGCCATGTTCAGAGATTTCCAGCCCGACTCAACACTTCCATGGATACGTTCACAGACACTTCAAGAAGAACTTGCGATGTGATCACACCATCTGCACTGCCTGTCGACATATTGACGTTCAGACCCATGAGTGCTCTGTAGTCATTACTGCTAATGATCCATCCACATGTGGACGGATCATTACTGTGAGTCCACTGTGGTACAGGAGGATGTTTTGCAGCCTGCAGGCTAATATTAGCTCTAAAGAGAAGAAGAAACAGACTTTGGTGTGTACCGTGTCTCACATTAAAGACGAATTTGGAGAGCATCTTCAGTTGGTACATTAAATCTGTTTTTTTGGTTTGTTTTTTACTGCTAGACATGAGTAGTTTCACATCACTAATACATGATTGAGACAGGCTGGAATCAATAAAACATAAAACATAATATTCCTTTCACACCATAAGTTGATGATGAGCCATTAATAAGCTCTGGTCAATCATTGGAACAACAATCGCAACCTGATGTGGATGTTTTCATGAGCTGATCATGTTAGAGCTAATAAAAATGTTATAGGAATCAAAGTTGGCACTGCTTATGTTATTTATGCACCTGAAATATCCAAGGCTGAAAGAACTCAATGACTCTGCGGCTGATTGATCAATTGATTGTAAAAATAGTTGGCAATTGTGTCTGCTGGTCGATTGACTAATTGTCCAATCGCTTCAGCTCTAGTACAGTTAATTAGAGACTGAATACCAGCACCAGAGAAGAAAAACCAAGGGGTCATATTACTAAGTCTCCTACATGTCAGATAATATCTCCTCTCACATCACTGTACTGACGTTATATCAATACAGGAAGTGTTTATGTTGAATCTATAGTCTTTATCAATAAACTGTTTGAAATGAGACTTTTATATTTCTGTTAATTACAGGTCATCACGGGCATTGACCTGCTCATTGATGGGGCTCAATACAAGTCCTTAAATACTTACTGCCGCTTTAACTATCCATCAAACCACCAAATGGGGTCGTATGAGATGGGTGTGAATCTCTTGGTGATGAAGCCCACAGGAGGATCAGGGCCTGAGCCACTGACACCATCATTACACAAGCAGCAGCTCACCAGCAACAGATAACAGATGAGAGGGGGAGGACATTTAGCAACAGAGGGACAGTGACATTTTCCTACTGACCAAGCACCTCCCACTCTTTAAACGGGCAGACAGTAAAAACAGAATAATAAAAGGGGGAGAAAACGGTGTCAGGTTCTCTGACTCTGAATCAAAAGGGCACCCCCCTCACTGCAATGCAAATGAGCTCCTCTGTCTGAGTGAAACGGCCTTTTGTCTTTACCATTTGAAGTGTCTCGAGACTACTCTGGAGTTGCCCTATGAGTCATCGCTCCAAGCCCACTGTGTTAAAAATGCTCCCACAGTTTGGGGAACAGGCTGTCCAGTCAGTGCCGGTGTCTTCTCCTCCAAAGACGACAACATCAAGTTGTGAGATTTACACTTCCGACTAAATTCTGCGAGGCTCTTCTTCCCCTTAAAGAAGAAACACCACTCACTTCCCACTTCCTCAAATGCCCATGGGGAACTTCTCCTTAAAAGGGCAAGTGATGAAGAAAAGTCACTTCTTGTAAATAGTCGTTTGCTTTGTTCTCCTTAAGCATTGAGAAACACATTTCTTGGAAAAAACTAAATCAGATTTGTTCATACTGATAGATTCACTCAAGAACAATTTACTGTATTTGTCCAAGGAAACCATGAGATGAATGTTTGTGTTTGTGCCTGGTGTTTGAGGTGTCAGCAAGATGCTCCACAGAGAGCTGAATATTATGTTTCTGTCCAGTATCGGTTCACCTCGGAGAGGCTCATTAACCTTCCATCGTTCTCACCCAGACAGGACCGTGCAAGACCGAAAAATCTGCTGTTCTCTCTGCCCTGAAGAGTCACAGGGGAAGTGAAAAAACACAGTCACCACACACCCATCGCCCACCGCAGAGGAGGACGATGGCATGGCCATGACACGCCGGTACCAGTAAGCCTATTTGTAATCCTTTCAGCCCAACCTGTGCTTGATTGAACACGTCGTCCTAATGTTAATGAGACTTTGTGGAGCAGCTCCAAAACCTGTGAAAACCCTGGAAATGCCATTGACGCAGTCAGTCAAGGAAATTATTCAGCAGGGAAACGGAGCTGATTGAGCTATGAGAGTTCAAAGTGATGAGGGATCTGAGGGAGATTTAGGGAGACAATGTCTACCTGTTTGACTCCTCATACCTGTGGACAGCTTCTAGATTAGCCTGTTACCTTTTCAATGACTCATCTTTATTTGACTTTGGTCTCAACTGTGAACACAGATGTATTTGACTACATCTTGCTGCCTGCATTCCTGAACAGGTTTCCCATTAAGACAATAAACTGAGACCTAATGAGCTTAATGGGCTGCCTGATGTTGTCAGTCCAACGTAGTGCAAAATGAGGATGAAACCTGAGTGCAGAGTTCTCCTGTGCTTTTTTTCTTCAGGAAATTCTTGGTTGCATATTAACCACAAAGTAAATTTCATCCTCTTTCGAGATAATTATTTACTGGTGTTAATATTCTACATGTCCCACCTTCAAAGTGAACCTCACTGCAGTTTCCAAGGAAAGCTGTGATTGAGCTACAACTTGATCTCACAGAGCGTGGCCCGAATGTCGCCGTGCTCACTGCTCAGTGAAGGGAGGTGAACAGTAGCGAGACACGTCCGTAATTAAGCTCCAGCTTGAAGATGAGCAGCAGCTCGCTGGTTGCACACTAACATTTGTGGTGATTGAGTCGCGCAGGTCTGTCTGTGTGTCAGGGGGAGATAACATGGCCTCTCTCCAGCTTACAGCAAACGGACGTGAATGACGACTTGTTCAAATGGCCCGTCACTATGGAAACCTTCTACAAAAGCATCCCAGCTATTCACACAGTGGAACATTGAGGCTGCAGAAGAAAGAGAGAGGCAGAGGGGAAAAGAGAGAGGAAGAGGGGGAAAGAGGGAGGGAGAGAGAGAGAGCGAGGGAGAGGCAAGGGAAGAGGCAAAGGCAAAAGAGAGAGGCAGATTGAAGAAGTGGAGCAGGGGAGAGCGAGGAGGAGGAGGAGGAGGGAGAAGAAAGCTGGGAGATAGAGCATCAGAGGCTCACAGCCACAAAGAGAGAAGACAGGAAGGAGAAAAAAGAAAGCAAGAGCAGGAGGGATTGGAGAAAGAGGATAAAATAATGGAGAAAGAGGGAATGAGGCCACAGTTGTGAGAGACTGGCATATGAGACAGAGTGTGGCAGTGGGGGAGAGGAGATGGGAGGCGTAGTGGCGAAGGCTGTGTGAATGGCACAGAGGACGACACTCACAAGAACAGCTACTCTGGCCTGTTGGGTGCGTTCAGCAACACTGTGTCCTTGTGTGCAAACACGTAAATGACCCTCAGCTCCATACGCTCGCATGTTTCCCCCTGGTACACATGCACATAGCAGGCATACAGCACACAAAGACACGTCTGTGCTCTGTGCCCTCTTCAGCAAACAAAACCCTGCCCATTACCACAGCAGTGTGCATCAGTGTGTTCAGAAATGTCGCTTCACATCACAAGGAGACACTGCTACACCTGCCCAGTAGGTAGTTAGCGGTTAGTCACTGCAGGTTAGTGCCATCATGGAGTCTGGGTGAAAGTTCACGTACACACACGTTAACAATGTGGAGACACTTGTGGCAGTTTCATGAGAGGAGGTTTAGGGGTGAGAGACAATGGGAAGTAGGGTTATAGTACAAGCAGGTCCAAGGCCTGGTGTACTCTTAGAGTTTTAATGTAACTTTTCCACATTAAAATGTCTAAAATAACAATGTCACAAATTTTTTATTGTGTTGTGTACTTAGATTGTCCCAAATGTTTCCAACAGCTCTCAAACCCAGAGAGATTTGTTTATCTTTTATTTATCCTTTATCTAACCAGGTAAAACTCATTGAGATTTAAAAACCTCTTTTACAAGAGTAACCTGGCTAAGAAAGCAATGCGCAAAACAACACCACATAGAATTATACGGACGGTATAAACATTTAGAGGGCAAGCACAAGAGTCAATGGATCTTCGTTCTCAATCCTTTAAAACTGTCTGAATTCCCCCAGGCCAATGAGTTTGTTGATTGTAGTCAGCCAGTGGTTTCTTTTATTTGGTGTCTGTCAGTCATGTATATATGCATGTGTTGGCGTTGAGGTTGCCTCCTTTTATCCACTTCTAAGCCACATTTTAAAGATGCATTTTTATACACCTTGGTTGTTTTGAACTATATATTCTAACCAGATGAAGGATTTTAGTCATCAGACGCCTGGATCTGAAGTTAGCAGAGAAAAACTAAGCAAAAGTTTGGCAGCTGAGCTCCCGGCTGCTGGAGACGTCTTGTGTCCGCTGAACGTTGTTGACGAATCACAGATTTTTTTTAACATGAAACTGGTTTATTCAGTGTTTCTACCAGTTCTCATCATCTGATCTGTTTGATTTAGAGAGAAGGAAGAAGGAGACCTCTGTGGATGATTCAACTCCTGGTAAAAACCTGAACCACCGACACTGAAGGAATACAAACCGGCAGTAGCTCTGAGAAATGCTGGGACTGACAACTCCCATGATCCCTGGCTATTACCCGACATCAACCAACACTGTCTCTTGACATTGTTTTGATTGAGGTTGAGAGGTCACACTGTGTGTTAAAAAGGAATAAATAACCTTACTTTAGTTGGACTCTTCAAACACCTTCACCTCTGACGTTATGATCTTGAAATGTGCTACGAAGTGAAATGAATGTGAAATCTGAATCAGAACATGAGCACAGAGGCCAGGGATCTGCACTAGAAACTTGATTGAAAATGTTTCCACTTGAGAAAATACTGTTTCCCTTAATTGTTTGATTTCATGCAGGAACAGAACTGAAAAGATCTGAGCAAACTCAAGAGAAACTCCAGTTGCTTGTGTTTGATAACTTGAATTAGATGATATTCACGTCCATATTGCGAATGAATACTGCCTGTTACATGCCTGAATTTACTGCTATAATGCTGGTTGGAAGGTGAAGACTGAGGACATTAAATTAGACTCTTAAAAAGTGTAGCTGCGAGACGAGGTGACACAAGGTAAAGAGTCTCCTTGATGTCAGTTTCAAGTGTATGAAGCACATGTTAACAAAGAGAAAAAAAGACATTTGTCTGACTCATGTTTGCACTTCAAAGTCTTGCTTGCCTTTAGAAAACATCTCAGAATATAATCTATGGGTGTATAAACTACAGCCGAGAGTTCAGGTGGCAATAACACGACCAAATGCACTCAAAGACTTCTGAGTGTCTAAGTCTAAAAATTCATTTCACCAAGAAGAATCTCATGTCACCCTCTCACTGCTCAATCATATCCTCTCTCTCTCTCCTTTGCTTTCTATAAATTGTATGAATTTCCATCAGAAGAAAATGAATCATATTACTTGTCTCCATAGCTGCTATTTTATTTTTTTCTTCTCCTTGCTTGTCTCACTTACGCAATCATTGAAAATCAAGAGTGGCCTATTGTTAGGGTGCCGTCACTTGTACCTCTGCACTTCTGAACGCAAGCTGTACGTAATCGTGCATTTTAAGTGGCAGTGGACAAGAGTAAACTAAAAGCCTGCTGAGTAAATAAAAATGTAGAGACATTAGGACAAGAGAAGAGAAAAACACTGTTAATTAGAGCCGAGGACTTTCTCCCCTCCCTGTGGCACACTGCCTTTTCATCGGGGAGAAGGTGTGTCTGATCTATTTATAAGCGGCTCCAGTTGGTGAACCAGTGGTCTTCCAGACCTTCCCTCTCCAATGTTGAGAGAGAGAGCGAAACAAACACTAGAAAACATGAGGATTACATCTCTTTGGTTAAGTGATATCATGCAGCCAAATTTCACCTTAGGAGATTTTGTAAATGAGAGCTCAGAGGGGATTTTAAGGCAAAGTAGATGTAACAAAATTATTTTAAATGAGAAATTCTGTCAGAAGACTGATTAAACAGGTAATAATGTGTTCACCTGGCATTTCATTTATTTTCACAGTCAAATTAGGGATTTGAAGAAGTTCTGATGTGCTATCACTGCAGGTTCACACTGTGTGTATCCTGGTCTTGTTGTGGGAAAACCTGGTAAATGTTTGGCGCAAGTCCAACAACTGCAACAGCCGGGAGGAGAGCTACTGTGTTCACCTAATGACTCCACACTTGTGTGTTTCAGTTTTGATTGGTTAACAACACCTGGCGTCAACACTACTGCAGCAGCTAGAAGCATCTGAAACAAACTTTTTGAAACGCTGCTGCCATTTGTATCTGAAAACTTCAGGAGTTGGGTTTTAGGGTAGGTCCTAAAACCAGCATTGTGTGTCAAAAACAATCTCTGTCCAATGTGTGAGTCGAAGAAGCAGACTGTCCTTTTCTGCTTTACGCCGCTGGAGTTTTAAAACTAGAACAGGTCCAGCTGTGTGTCCAGACCCCTCTGCATGAATAGCTCAAAGACCATTTTGTTGTTTTTTGGATGACTTGATGCAGAGACCAAAGATGCAGACTCACACTGCCATTCTCTGATTGGATCTTACCAGCCTCGACCACCAGAGGTTAAAGCAACACAAACAACTATTAGAGTTAGAGTTACTGACCTTACTGTCTTTGCTAGCAGTTGCAGCTAATCAATCATGGAGAAGACAATCTATCTCAAACAGTTCACAACAGCACATGCATGACCAATGTATGCAACTGTCACACTATTCTCTCTACCCACTGACACAGTGTTGTCAGTACTGTGTGGTCTCACCATCTCCCCCTCAGCTGTTCACCTGCAACATGTCACACACACACACACACACACACACACACACACACACACACGCTGTTCAGATGCCTGCCTGTGAACATGCACCGAGCACCTGACGGCCAACATCAGGACGTCTGCTGCACCTTGTCTTTCATGATTCTTTTATTCCTTGGGCAGGTGCTGCCAGTGAAGCAAGGAGAGCAGGGCAGAGCAGGGGGAGTACGAGGGGGACTGAAGAGCCATTTTCCCCTGCGGCCCCCTCTTGACACAGATTTCAGGCTGTATGCATCTCTGTGGAATTTTACTCCTCCCCATCCAGCTCTCTCTGCATCCCCATCACACACAGCCCTGAGGGTCGTGCACAGCCTTCATAACGTTGCATTTGGGTTCCCTTACCTGGGCAGATTAGGTATAGGCTACATACAGAGCAGATTGGTTTTTCTGGCTGGCTGTGCAGCAGGAGGAAGGAGAAAGGACAGGAGATGACGGGGGAAGAGGAAGCAAGGGAGCAAATTTGTTTAGAATCTGTTCGGGGTGTACTATTCACAGGGTATGCTGCCAAATTTAGGAGGAGACACGTCAAGTCATAGCGAGGGCTTGACTAGAGCTTCCTCGTTAGTCCAATCACTGTCAAGAGATGTCGGGAAAGAGGCAGGGAGAGCGGGAACAAAGATGGGCTGAACCAGAGAGGCAGGACAGAGGAGTGTGACTGTTAGCCAATAGGAGAATGAGGAGGCCTACACTGCCTGCTCAATAATTATCCATCATGAAAAACTGTTCCCCCGCATGTTTCCCTGTATGAGTTGTCACACCAGCTTTGAAAAGAGAAGTAAAACTAGATGCAAGAGTCTGTAAATGATGATTAATGATTGACCGCTCCTTAACAGGTGTAATTCTGAAGTGCACAAACTAATTTTAAGCCTCTGTCGTCCAATTTCTGAGACGCAAAACATGAAACAAAACGAGCCAAAAAAAAACTCCTTCGTGTGAGGCGTGTGCTGTTGCTCGAAGAGAAGGTTGGCATTCGCATTAAAGTCAGTCAACAGAGAAATAACTGATAAGTGTGTGCTGCGGCGATAAAGAGATAATTACACCGAGGGCTTCACCCACAGCTTGTTGTTTAGTTGCTAGGCTACACAGGTGCGTGATTGCATAAATAAGGCGGTGAAGTGTAAAAACAATTTCTTGTAGGAAGACGATTATTGCTTTTCATTTAATGACTGAAGGACTGCGATTATCGAGGTCCACTTTAAGGCGAGTCGCAGCAGCCTCTCAGCTGCGCGCCGTACTGATGATAGGTCTGAGCATTGAGCCTGCCTCTTTTACAGAGCTCCTGTCAGTAAAATCAGCCATTCTTCCCTCCTGACCACTA
This sequence comes from Trachurus japonicus, assembly GCF_045865225.1. Taxonomy (NCBI): domain Eukaryota; kingdom Metazoa; phylum Chordata; class Actinopteri; order Carangiformes; family Carangidae; genus Trachurus; species Trachurus japonicus. Next base: position 29,330,474 of record NC_140919.1, read on the forward strand.
AAAGCTCTCTGCATGAGCAACCCCCTTCACTCCTCCATCTCCCTCCTTTCATTTCTATTCACTTTGAGCACTCCGGATAACTCATGTGGGCACACATCTCCTCTTGCTTCAACTATCTCTTTGCCTCCCCCACCTGCTCCCCCCCCACCCCCATCACCTCTCAGAGCCATGTGAGCTGGCGACCCTCTCAGCCCTCTCTATCCGGGCTTATGGCCCACGTGGCCTAGAGCGGATTACATTCTTGACATCACTATGCCAGATGTTTATGACAAAAATAAACAGAACTAGCCCCTAAGTCAAACAATGCATTTAGCCTAACCTGACATCTCATTTCCTACAGTATTTCTGCTTGAGCAGGTTCTTCTGTTGCAACAGGAGAGGTTTGATTTTGCCTATAATGATCTCCCCTGTTTCTCTTGTCTCCTATCTTGTCTTGAATTGGAGTAAGAGCTGCTGTCTACAGGACCTTGTTCAGGAGGCTAAACTGACTAGCTTTCTTTGTTGCCTTCACTTCATTGCTCCTCCCTCGACATGGTTGCGTTTTTTTTCCGTTCTTTCTCCTGCAGCTTTCTCCAGTGAGCCGGTACAGAGATCAAATAGCCGATAAGCCGCCCACTGTAACATACACATTAGCATGATTAAATTGGCCGTTGCCTGTCCATTTATTAAAAGCCTCTCTGTGCCGGGTGGGAGGTCTATCTAGCTGGGGAGTGGTGCAGGAGCTGTAGCCTACCTATTGCTGGGTCTACGTAGTGTGTATCGTTGCTGTGGCGTGTGTCCAAGCCTGACATCGCCCAGGTGGAGGAGTTAATGAGGGCTGCAGGGGTATTTCTGACACAGTGCCGGGCTTTCTGTGAGGGATTTCAGGTGATGTGATGGAGACGGAGCCTGCTGAGGAGCGATAGCTAGGCGGGAAAAAAGTCTGCGGTGGCTCTGGCAGTGGCTACACGGGAGATTTAGGGCTTAGGTGATTGTTAGCCGGAGCTCAGTTTGTTTTGAACTATGGGCCTGTGTTTTCCACGGGCTGCTTTATGTGGACGCTGACTCTTTCCTCACTTTGTACTGCACTCTCAGCAGTTTAAAAGAGGAGGATTAGACACAGGAGTGTGCCTCTCTCCTCTGCCGGAGAGCACAGCCGCCTAATCTCTCGGCTGAGGAGAGGGGATTTGGGAGAAATGACCTGTGCTCACTTCACTTTCTCCTCCTCTCACACCCTGCAAGTTGACTGAAAACACTATATGCCGCATCCTTCCTTCCTTCCTTCCCTCCCTCCTTCCTTCCGTCACTCCCGCTCCTGCTTTTTCTTTTTTTTTTTCCTACGCCAGATGACTCTGGGCTCATCAGCATGCAGCACTGCGCTGCTGCTCCTCAGGACCAAGCAGGCTGGCAGACAGGCAGGCAGACTTGTCAATAAAGGAGCCACAGTAACAGGGCAGCTTGCTGAGGCCTCCAGCCCTGTCACTGACGTCTCTCTCAGCTGCCCGGACTCCCTCGTTTAATGAGCACGTAATTGTTGAGCAAGCAAAAAAAGAAACCGGGGAACTGAGGAGGGAAGAACAGCCATGAGGTGAGAGGTGTAATAGAGAGATAGTGGAGTGAGAGGGGAAGGAGGTGAGGGAGGCACAAGGACAAATTGTTCCAGTGAACAAAGTAAGACATAAAGCAGCCAATTTGTCCTGAAATGGGCGATGTAGTACAGTGAGCGAAGAGAGAGAGGGGCGGGGAGGGAGAACACAGCGTCTAGATCAGAGGGACAGTGAGGGGGGAATGCTGCTCAGTGGGAACTGACATTGAGAGCGTGCGGGGGGAAAGCAGTTTCAAGGACAACATGGAAATATCACATTCGGTCGCTACTAGGCAGCCATGAGTTGTGGAGGAGCCAGAGAAACTGCAGGGGCAAGAACCAGATCAAGGACATGGCGGTGATGTGTCCAAAATATCCAACAACATGACATGACAGCAGGAGAGGGACGCACTGTGAGGGAATTCAGAGAGAGATGAAGAAGAAGAGACAGGTTTTTGACCTTATCAGTGTTGACATGAAACCAGGAGTCTGACTTTGATTCCATCGCTAATTTAAAACATTCTTGGATTTGGTTCAACAAATTCACAGCAATAACATCAAGCGATGCATAAATAATAAATGTTGCACCATTAGTCAAAAAAAAAGATAAGTTGGAAAAAATATAGTAGGCTATAATAGTCAAATAATTACTGGGCAAAAAAATGTTCGGTTTCTCAAATGTGATGCAATAAAAATCCCAATAAGATTCAGTGTGAGACAGATAAATCCCTCTCATACGGTATAAGCCCTGTGGAGGTGAGGTTTCATCCCCCTTCCTCCCAAAAAAAAAGGTAGGGAACATATTGAATCTTTAAAAATGCAATATTAAAATCATTTTTCATCACCATCTTACGAGGTTGTATTAAAACTTTCACTTGTAGTGACGACACGGAGGCGGCAGCTAAGAGCGACTCCGGTCCCTGCGAGCGGTGCCACTCTCCCATGACCACCCAAGCTGATTTTAAATGAATCTGTGGCCTGATTGCGAAGCTCCCCGCTCCTCTTGCTCTCCCGCAGACGCCGAGCACTGGAGCAGAGACACAACCCACATGTCTGCATTAGCTACGACGCTCCGGGCAATGCAAGGGAGGCCATCTTTACTACAGCAAAAATGATGGATGTGATGTAGATGTGCTTATCTGTCATTAAGCCCTCTGCTCTGCCCTCCCTCAGCCTCCCTACAGGAAGGGGGGGGGTGATTTCAATCAGACTAGTAGTGAGGAATATAACTCTGGTGAGACATGCTGAGGCCAGTGGCTAATCAGTCACTTCTCTGTGCAGAAAACAGACTTCACAGCAAGAGCATCCCTCTCTGGGCCGGTCTTCTGCTGTTTGCTTTTTTGTCAACCGTCCAACCTTGTTCCCTCCCACCTCCTGTGCCTTGTCCAAAAATTGTACAACCCAATTCGGACCCCTCTGTGGGATCCTGCCACTTCTCTGGGATGAGATCCCAAATCCAAACCGGCGTGATGACGGAGACTATGAGACAAATCCCTCGCATGACTGGGCCGCAATGTCTGCCTGTCAGCTCCCAGCACCTCAATAATAGCGCAGTGACGCTAAATGGGCTCCTGAAACATAAGGACGGGATGTGATGAACACTGAGGGGAGGGGCCGGAGGGTAGGTGGGGAATGGAGGGGGTGGAGTCCGGTAAAGGCGGCTAGCTGCTCAGAAGGCTCTATAATTAGCTGCAGAAGATCAAATGACTTTTAATGGGTTTGTCTGAAAACAGCAGACTATTTCAGATTTGCGCTTGGAGCTATATTCATATCTCATCAAACTAATGGAATTCTCTGGAGTGCTTGATTGGTTTTTATCTCAGATCAAAATGGCTGATAGAGGTGCACGGCTGCGGCATTCATGAACTGCAGAGTGGAATGAAAAAAAAAGAGCCTTTCCGGAAACTTATTATGTAAAATGGGGATGGTTGTAACAAAATATATAAATAAAAAAAATTACACATGATGTCCACTGACATGTCATGTGAGAGCACTCAGAATTCATGGCTCTTGATGCACATTGTTGCTCTAGGAGTCATTTCCCACGGATGTTTTGGTGAGAATGGGCTTATAATTACTTCTTGTGACAGATAATGGAAACATCTACTGGTCATTAGTTAGAGAATTAATAAAGAGGATCCTACAAGGATAATATCAGGGTCATAGCTCAGCTGCCTGATCTAGGTGGAAGCAGGTCTGGCACAGAATGCTAAATATGCTGCTGCCTACATCTAGGACCGAAGTGCTCAGTAACACACATACACAATCACTATGTAGAGACACAGTTGTGGAACGGCTCAGTGCAGAAACACTCAGCTGATTCATCTATGAATTAAGCAACTAAAAAAGATATTATTTTTTAAAACTGACTAACCTGTTCAGTTCAAATTAGTTATTAAGGGAAAATGCTAGACATTTACATTTACTTCAAATATAATAGTGACCTGAAGCAGTCATCTTGGGCTCTAAGGTGAAGTGATAAGCACGTTTCTCTGTTTAGTGAGTTGAGAGATAATTGGAAAAAACCAATCAGCAATTCAATAGGCGCTGTGACGAACTGGCGCTGTGTCCAGGGTGTACTCTGACTGGGATTGGCTGCAGCTCCAGCCTGTGTGATTATTGTTTATGCGTAAAAAAAAAAAAACTGTATTGCTGAAAACCTTAGTACAGTCATTGCAGGGGAAATAAAGGGAAGTTGAGCCTGAGGCAGAACAGGGAGCTGCTGCACATGCTCTCTGTCTCACTCTACGAGTGTCCCTTGGTTTCCTGCTAGTATTCAAGCTACATTAATTCGCACCACTCCCCGTCATCTGGAGTTTTCTATTTTTCGACTGAGGAAATATGACCGACCAACTCCAGCCCAGTTCTAACTCTCATTTACGTTTTGCCTCCTCCTTAAATTATACAGTACACAAACCCTACTTCTTTTTTATTGCCTCTGTGAGGGCAGGGAGGGGATGTGCAGGTTTTAGCTCTTCATCATGCATGAACACCTCTCATTGAATTAATTACAGTGAAACTCAAGGGAAATTTTACTCTGATTTCTGTTTTGGGGAACAATAAAAAAAAAAAAAAATCAGTCCCGCCTCAGAAGGCCATGGTGGATTGCTAGCTCCTCTTTCTTGCTCTTCCATAGGTGAAATCTCCCTCTTCTGTTCTGTCTGTGTCCCAAGTGGACCATCCTACAGGGCTGCTGTTTGTCCTTGGTCACCTTCTCCTTGAGAAAGTGCTGTATCAGACAGGCTGCTAACAGGGCCGTCACACAGCTCCAGTACCAGCGGCAGCGGAGGCAGCAGCACAGGCCTCTCTCTGGGGGTATATAGTTACACTGCACTGCTTCTATCTTTTACCGTTCTGACATTTTCATTTCCCCCTCACTCTCCTGAGGAAAAAAAAAAGATAAACTTTGAAAAAAGGGAAAGAAAAAAGAAACAGGATAGTGTCCATGTTTCCAGTCTGGATGATACCATTACCATTAGAGGCACAGGGGGGGCGGCGGTCTAACAGCAGCAGAGATGTGCAGGAAGCTCGGTAAGCAGGAAGACGGACAGGGAGGGAGCTGGAACTAGCATGCTTTGTTTTCCCTGGCAGTCGATGGAGTATTTGAGCAGCGTTGCTCAGCAAAACAGAGCACTATAGCAGCAAGGCAGCCTGCCAGTCATCCAGCCAGCTCATCAAGGCAACAGCACCAACCTCCTCCCACATTCTCCTTCGACTATAAACCCCGTGGCACTCAAGAGTTCATACCTGGGTATACGCAGATAAGGTAAGAGAAGAGCCTGATCCAACAGGACTTCTCCAATCACCACAGAACAACAAAGAAACAGAGAAACGCTGCAGCCGTGACCGTCCTCAATCACGTCCTCAAGTATTCAGATCAGGACGGCAACACTTCAAGCGGTGGCGTTCCAGCGTGGTGCACTGCACGCACGCACATCCACGGTAAAATAAAGACGGAGACATATGATGCACAAAGAGACACCAAATATACACACAAAGACAGACAGACAGGCCAGCCCACACACTCCAGCTCACACACAGAAAGAGACAAAGAAACAAACGAACAAAGCGCTAAGAAAAGACACATCAATTATAACTGAAGTTCCGAAAACTGGGTCTGATTTGAATGCTCTTGTTCGACACGAGAGACAAAATTCAGTTGAAGATTGGTTCAAGCACAGACAGAAATTTATGAGGAATTTATGCTCTTATACTTTCTGGTGCAGTTGAGCATGCAAACAATGTTAACTAGCTCGTCGATTCGAAGCCGTCTGCCTCCATTTTATTCCACTTGGGCCAAAACACATAAAAAGGAGAAATCCGTGCGCAGGTCGACATGACTCACTTTATCTCCTAAAATCCCAAGTACACACCTGAATGAGACACAGAGGCGGTGGCTGACGTCTTTTTCACATATGGACAGACAGGGGGGCTGAGGAGGAGACAGGCGAGGCCATAGGCGGAGGCACAAGTGCACTATAACTCATGGATAGCACACCGGATATTTTATTCATGCGAAGAAAAACCCAAGCAGCAAGAGTGACTCACTGAGCTACTGGGATGGACACAGACACACACACACACACAGACTGAGCAGGAGGGGGGGTGACAGGGTTTACCCCACCTCCTTTGACTGCCTGCTCATTCTCAAACAGAAAATACATTAAAAAATAAACGTCTGAAATGGCAAGGCTCCTTTCAAAGGGATTAAAGGGGATGTTTTTGTCTACTGAACTTGCCAGAGTGTAGTCACTCTCTCCCCGCTATCACAGGAAGAGAGCTGCTCGCAGCACAATACAGCGAGCCGTTTGCACTTCAGGCTATGCATTCCTGAGCACTCTGGCATATAAACTGACAAAAGGAATTCTCATGCAGCCACGCCGAGCCAGACTGTTGTGGGGGAAAAAAAACAACATACAGACTCAGGTGTAGTGGCGTTCACCTTGGCTGCGCATCAGCGAGGAGGATCGCAGAGGCTGCGTGGATTTGGCCTTTGCACGGGCAGGAGGCCCTGATGCAACTTAAGCTATGTGCAGTCATGAGTGAGACCATTTGAACCCGCTCGCTCCGCTCCGTGCCAAGTCCCCGCTACCCAGGATCTCCTCGGCGAGAAAATCGGACTAAATATGTGATGAGCTGAGCTGTGAGGGGATTCAGCTGCACAGACAGACGCATACACAGACATACGCCTACACACGACGCACAAACGCCACATTTCCAGTTGGTGAAAAAAAGGAGGCAACTCCGCTCACTTTGGGGGTAGTTAGAGCACACGCAGAGCCTGAGAGACAAAGCCTGGCATCTTGAGAACAAGTCTCGCCTGATGAGGCCTCTCTATTTAAATCCCCGGGATGAGCTGAGAGTGTGTCTGTCGATGGAATCGCTCCAGGAGACACGAACACAGGCTCGAAAGGAAGAAACAACCGAGGCGGCGAGAGAGAGAGGGGGAAGATGGAGAGACAGACAGAGACTCAGAACTGTGGATGGAGTGAGTGGCAGGAAGGTATGTTTGAGGAAATGAAAGGGCAGAATAAAGGCTTAGATTCAATCAGACATCACTTCCTACTGTTAGTCATAGAGCACAGATCAGACCGCGAACGAGCGCCACTGATACTCCACACAGGTGAGTCACTGTTCTGTGACACTTTGAAGTGGGTTTGCTTCTGCAGGGTGTGGAGAGGAGGGTTGCGACTGAGTGAGTGGGCGAGAGGGGGAGCGAGCCGCGTAAGCGAGCCTTACGAGTGTGAGCAGACAGTGAAGGGTAGGGCTCTGGGATTAGTACCTCTCCCTTTGCAGATCTATAAGCACCCAGTGTTTCTTGTCACTAAGAGGATTCTCAGGGATACAGGGCTGTCCCAACAATTGAAAGCAAGGTTTTAGGCACTAATCTACGAATTCAAGGGCGAGCGAGGCTGATTCTCAGCTGATGGAGCACATGCTGCTGCCTTCATCTTGATTGACACGGCAGAACGTGGAGGTCAAAGAGGCAATCTTCACAGCTTAGAGGGAGAGAGAGAAGAAGCAGCCGGCTCGAAGTGTGCGCAGCCACCGCCCTCAACGATTTGCATTGAGAGATCATTATCAAATGCAAGTGCGACTGATTGTTGTTTGGGGTTTTTTTTCTTCTTTTTCCCAGGCTTTTGCTCTCGTCTCTGCTGGCTATCCTGGTCACCTCTGTGTGGTGACAACACCCCGGGTTGTACCAGCTATTCAAGGACACACAAAAGGCCCTCATTGCAAATCATTCAGCCCTTGCTAACGGACGGCTTCACAGCACCCGCCCCAACAATCACAGCCAACTGGGAGCATTCATTCACGAGCAATTGTTCATTATCAGCCCATATCCAGAGCAAATACACACGTGGAAGGTAACAGCAGCGCACTTTAATATCAATGCTTGCCCACAAGCAACCACACAGAGTTTGGATCATGAGAGGAAAATTGCTTTTGCAAGAGGACTGTAACCAAACAGCAATGAGCCCAGCACCACAGTCGTTTTTTGGGGGGAGGACGTTATGCTTAAGTTTTATTTTGTTTGTTTTTTCTTACTCCTTCTTCTCCCTGTGCATGAGTATCCAGCTTTACTGAACTTCTGAGGATTGGATCAGCTTGTCCATTCCTCTAAGGGCCACTTTGGCTTAGTACACTTTTGCAAACAGACACTATGAAACCAACCACGCGCATTAACGCTGATTTTCAAGCGAGTCCTCCTCCCCACAGGCTCAATCTTGCCTTAAATCTCAACATGTGCTGATATATTTCATGCTGCAGGCCAACTGGAAGGAAAACACCGCCCGTTTTCAAATTTTTCACGATAGGCCCAAAAAATCTGATGTTGTGTTGTGTAACGCTGTCACAGCTGTGATCATCTCCTGTTTTCTTAAATCAGCAGAGAATAAAATGTACCAAATGCATTAACTGTTCCAGATAGTTGGTATTCCATTAATCCAGTGGGAGCCATATCAGCAAATGCCTCAGAGTGATGCAATTCTCTGGGCAAACCTGCTGTGTGGTTCTGGCCTGTGTGCTATTTCTTTCTTTTCTTTGTTTTTTAAATTCAAAAAAGGAGTTGGAACAGAGAAGGATGATAAAACCTGTTTTGACGCCACTGCAGACTGTAAAGCCTACGACACACAGATGCTCAGATGAGGAAGGGGTGTGGTGGTGGTGTTGGTGGTGGTGGTGGGGGCACAGCTGAAGAAACAAAAGCTCACAATCTGCCATTCTCGCAGGTATCTGGCAAAACAAAACTGTTTGAACAGCTGAGGTAGCCGGCCAATCCCAGACTGGAGGGAACTGCGAGACAAGAGGGCCACTCTTGCGTCTGATGACACCTCCGCATTCACAATATGCAAAGAGATGACGAACAATGGAGGGTGACACGTGGGAAGAGAGGGAATAAACCAGCCCTGACCAACGCTGAGCGTCCCCCTGCAGAGCTCCCGTCTCACTGGACCGCTCATACCTCGTAAATTCAAGCTCAAGGTCCAGGGGGGTGGGGGGAGAAGTGAGTGCAGTCAGCATGTCAGCACAGCAATATCCATCCTTGCTGTGTGTCCACAAGCTCATCAAGCAGGGCCCAGTCTGCAGTGCACACACCGACAAATAACAACAACATCAGTCAACGTTTTTTCGGCCGTCCGGGCCTGACGCAGTTCAAAAACAACGAGTTACGCAAGAAAGGGCAACAAAGCTTTTGTGTCTGCGCACATACAGTATGTGTTTGACAAAGGGTGAGGTATTATGTGTATATATCAAACTCAGAAGTTACCCGTTGTTGTTGGTCTTTTTTCTCTCTGTCGCTTTCCACATCTCCCTCTCTCTCTCCATCTCTTTCTTTCCCTCTTTTCTCTCTTTCTGAAAGCCCATCACTGCCTTTGCACAGGCCAGTAGCAAATGTGCCGTTGCAGATTTGCTGCTTTGTGTCACATCATTGAAACCTTCCCGGCCACATTACCTTGTGCAGACAGACACCACCTTCTCATGAGATGAAAATTCATGATGGGCTCGTCAATGTGTTTTCCAAAGTAATTATTCCACAGTAATTAAATCCGATTGATGCTAAGATCAAATTTTCCTCCTAAGATACTGAATCTGACGCATGTGAAATCAAATCTCGAGAGAAGCCTGTTTCTTCACTTACATATCCGGTGTATTTATACATTAACATCTCACAAAGCAGTTCCAATATGAAGCAGGCCCCTCGGAGTCTCAGTGTTGTATACACTCCAATCAGCTTGCCGCAGCTTGAGCAGCTAGGGGCAAATACATTGATCACAGACTTTGGCCGGTGGGATGAACGAAAATAGGAAAGAGATTTAGGATTCATGATTTCGTTGGGCGCATAGTTTCTTTAGAGACTCAGAGATGAGTTCAATTGAAGACCAGAAACAGGAAGTAGAAAAGTAAAAGTTATAGATTGCATTATACCAGGCAGGCTGTTGTTTGTAGATTTAATAAGGTGATTAAAAAAAAACAAAAAACAAAAGAAAACAGTGCTGACCAGAAGCCCAACACTGAATCAACTGTGCCAGATCAGAGGGGGCAGTCAGATCCAAAATGAGAGAAAAATCTACAGTAATTTAGAGTCCAGGAGAGACCAGATGTCCCTAACAGGTTACTAGCCAAAACACCATCAAGCAAATGACTATACATCAAGTCAGCCTCACACACACAGTCATTTGAATCAGTGCCACTGTAGTCGGCCCTTACACAGGAAGCATCAGTCATCAAAAGGGCTCAAAATGAAAATATGGACTAATTATTTATACTCACTGGATTACTTTTTTGTGTTTTTTGAGATGTTTTGCTGCTTACACAAACACATCCTGAATAAAATATTCCTGCATGTAAACACGCAACATACCAGCATCCATAGCTTCATGTTTATAACCAAACAGGTGTGCGTGCATACACACAAACCCGTACCACATGCTAACTAGTTTTATATTCAATGTGATATGTGTTTTTACAAGCCAAAACCCCTGAACCATGTCCACTCAGCTTCCTGTGGGGGGGGGGTCATCCTCACACCCACCCTTCTACCTAGCTATAAGTCATATAGCAACTGATGCTTTGACGAATCATGCATCATGAAATCTCTTTGCAGATCTGGTTTTCCAGGCTGGGCTATCATCACTCCAAGTGTTCATTTGGAAGTAAAGAGTGCAAGTGGCCATATTATATGCACATTGTGTTTTACTGCAAATATAAAATGCCATATCAAACAAAGAAAAAAAGCCTTGTCCCCCCAGGACAGCTATTGATTAAACCACAGGATTCCTTGGATGCGACTCAAGAGTTAGGACACACGGCGGCCACTGTACATTTCTCAATTTAATCTGGGTGACTGATCAAGAAAATTCATTGATTTCACCCATTAATCATCTCAGGAGAGTCTGTGCAATATCGACCAGCACGTCTGTGTGGTGAAGAGGGCTGACTGAGGAGGCAATCATTGCAGAGGGGACAGGTCTTTGTAGAGAGAGAGAGAGGGAAAGCAGCAGCATAGATTTTGTTGGGGAACATAACCATTAGTTCCTACCACACAATGCCAGCCAATACTGCCTCAAAATGGCCGAGTTTTTTTTTTTTTTTTGTCGCAAATGGGAGACAGAGAGAAACATTCCCTGATAATCACTTTGCGCTGCACACAACAGTGCCAGGAGGAGATGTCTTGTTAAAATGTTTTGTCATGGCTGCTTCAACAGTGAGCAGGAATACTTGTGTTTACCCTCTGAGGGGGCGGAGGGGAGGGGAGGGTGGTGGTGGTGGTGGTGGTGGCGTTGGCTGTTTGCTCTGAAAATGGGTGCATTGTCGTCCGATGACACAACGCACATGTCTGATACTGCAGGCATCACTGTCCCGAGGACAATTACCGGTGATCCGGCAGGAAAATAGGACATCAGGTAGGTGCAGGAGTGTCTGCACGTGCACCGAGGGTGTGTTGGTACAGAAGGACCTACATTTGGCCTATTAGGATCTAACAAATAGACTCCTGTGTGTTGTGTGTCTCTCGGTGGCTCTAATTGTGACAAACCTGTCAGAAAAAGACAGACTGAGGACAGTGGTCTGCCTGCTGCCCTACAGAGAGAGAGAGAGAGAGAGAGCCACCCTGATGACACAGGGAAAACTGGAATTTAAATACATACAGTATCTGTAAATGATCCCCCTCCTCTATGGTAAGTATACACATGATGGACACAATCATTAAGCACACCATACTGTCTGTGATCCATTGCAGAGGTCCCGTGTGTCCCCCAGAGGCCTGACAAAGCGCCAGTTGTCTTTCATTTGATCTCTGCAGAAAAAAGCCTGCTGTAATCTTGTTACAGCACCTTCCGGACCCACATTGTTCAAGTCACACCAACAAACTGCAATCAGTGCTCAAGAGCCAAGTGGGGAAAAAAATAACCTGAAGACAAGCTCATTAATATTTAAACTGAGCTGATATTATATCACTCCTCATTATTCTCTCTAAACTATGTGGGGAGGGAAAACAATTACAAGTAGTTGGTACAAACACCTCGATTAGAAAGAGAAAGAATCAATTCCGTTACTTGTGTTTGAATGTTTGTTTTTTTTCTGAGGAAAGTCATCAGAGCTCAATCAGTGTTTCACAATCACATCACGCGAGATAAAATAGTGCGTTGGTTTGAGGATCAACAGAGCTTGGCTGTAAATGGCTCATGTGAAAAGAGGACACATAAGGCCGAAAAGATTGGCTTTTTCCTAAGCAGAACCCCGCTGCTTTCTGGTCCTGGTCACAGCGACCTGACAGTCAATAAATCAGGAAACATTTCAGATTACATACCTCGATATAGCCAGCCAGCGTTGGAACCACGATGCCCAAAATAAGGACAGATATCGCTGGGACTGAACCCATCTTCCAAGATCTCCGGTTGAGCTACTGTAAATAACTTATATCCTATGTGCTATATGTGAGGTGAGGTGACGTCCGGGAGAATGAAGAGCAAACCAAAGTCCTGGGAATAATCTGATATTCTATCCCGGAGAGCGGGACGAGTCCTGCTCCGCTTGTTTTGTTACCCGAGCTCGACAGAAAATGTTAGAGGGGGGACTGAGTGTCGGTCTCTCTCCTCTGGAAATGTGGACTGTGTCTGTGGCGCGACGGCTCTGCCTCTGCTGCCTCCTCCCTCCCTGTCCTCCTGATCCATCTGAGTCACAGAGCAGCTCGCTGCGCCACCAGGCGGCCAGACACCCACCCTGTCCCTGACTGGACCATTAGGACTGGACACAGCAGCAGCAGCAGCAGCAGCACAGTCACCATGACATCTGTGTTTTGCTGAAATTAATGAATGAATTTGTTTTTATTTTTTTGTTTTGTTTTACTGTCCATTATATCATGACCATAGGCAAAGGCTTTACTTGAAGATGATCCGGATTTGGTTTTTAATGTCTGATGACTTCCTATTTATTTACAGAAAAAGTATTCCTATACTAGCAAAGTTCATCCTAAAGGTCTAGCAGGAGTAGGCTATATTATATGTGTGAAATACTATCACTGTCTGACTTGTAGGCCTATGCATGTATCCATACAGTATATGGAAGCATAAGCACCATTCCCTGTTTGCCTGTTTTGTTTGTTGTATGGCTCATGTTTTAAGTGTCTTGGGCACCTTTGGTGTATGACTTTGAAAATAAAAACTAACTCACAACTACAGCAGTGGACGAACTGGACATATAACAACATATTACTCAAGGCACCCGCTAGTCCTCTCTAATCACCACATTTCTGCAGCAAATGTGCAGCTTTTTTATTTTATTTTATAGAGTCAGAGAGTATGTTTGTGTATACAAAAAATGTGTCACCCCACAAACCAACAACAATGTTCCATGGACATAGAGCAAAATCAAGGGCAACAAAGCTGAGCAAAGATAGATAAACATAGGCTAAGTCTATTATGTAGCTACAGTCCAGTGGGGATAGGACAAAGAAAGCTGCAACAATGGACCGATCATTCAGTGGGGAGGCAGGCAAGGGGCATTTAAAGAGTGCTGAGATAAATACGAAGTGTGTGGTGGTGGCCATGTACAGCCCGCTTGTATTCATATTTAAGAAATGATGAATGATATTGTGTAGCGCCTACATGTTATTGCACAATGTGAGTTGAAAGCTAATGGAAATATGGAACTATTCATGAGAGGGATGAGGAAACTGTTGTTGCGTCAGGATTTTTAGGCGTACTCCTGTACGTAGCACCTTCCAAAGGACACAAGTTGGAACAGGTTGTGTCCCGGGTGTGATGTGTCTGCAATGATGCTTCCTGGCTGCTCGTTTCCTGATTCTGAAACTGGTCCTGGTTGGTGTGCAGTTTGGCAGCAGTGATCTTTCCTGCAGTCCTGACTGATACACCAGCCATGTGAAGGATGGAGCAGACTGAAGTGTGGGACTGGGTCAGCAGTTCCCGAGGCAGGTTGGACTTCCTGAGCTGGTGCAGGAAGTACATCCTCTGCCTTTTTTGATGACTGAGCTGGTTGCACTGAGTCAAGTAACATACCATCCTGTAGGCCCATATATTTTCTCCCTCTCTCTCTGTCGTAATTCTATACATATATCAAATTGATCCTCAAATACCTCAGTAAAAAAGGTCTCTGTAAATTGAACCTAAACAAAATGTGGTTTGGTCAGCAGTGGTGTGATGTCCACAGTTTTAACTGTAAGGGTGCATTATAGAGACTTCCATAATAAATGTCCTGTTTAAATTTCTGTGCACATTTTTTCTTATGAATTTTCTAGATCAGGCCCCAAACTGTTTGAGAGGTAAAAAGTACTGTTGACCCGTTAATTCATTACTCACAAACCATGGCAAGTTTTTAAACACACACATCGGTCAGGTTACCCCAAATAAATATAAGACAAGTGCTCTGTTGGTAGCTGGTGGTAGATACTTTAGCCTACTGACATACAATAGGCTAGCTACCATAACTTTTGTTTCTTATGTGCTTCAGGTGAAGAGTGGATAACAGGGCTGAAGAGAGTCATTTATTATCACTTAATTTTTAATTAAATTGTAGCCTATTTTAAAAGGAGATAAAAAACAAAACAAACAAACAAAAAACATAACAAAACAAATGGGGATAAAAGTTATTTATGGATTTATTTATTTTTCATATTAGTTTTGGTACCACTTTCCCCCCCTGTCGAGTCATGAGCGGGTCATGAGTGTTTACTAGTGGCCACACTGAGAACTGCAACATAAATTTGTTAAATGAACATCAGCCAGCAAACTCTGACTATTCTTTGCACTCAGAAAAAGGCAACCTTTGTCTTGCAAGTGGGCCCATGCAGAAACTCTTATTGTTGGTATGGAAGATTATCCTAAATGGACCATGAGCAAATAGCCTATTTGTTGGCCCTATCTTTCAGTTTCACTAGCAGGCCTCTATAAACCAACCAGGGCCGAATTCAGTGATTGGTAAATTAGGCTACTTGTTGACTGACAGATCAATTTCAATTCTAAAAGCATAGTACTTTAACCAATGTTTGTGTGCTGATAATGTGACAACAAATAACCTAATGTAAAAATATTTACAAAAAATGAACTCGAAAAAAATGTGTTCTAGTTCATTTTTTGCATAGCCTATTTAATATGCACAGTCAAAAACAGACTGGAGAAATCCTGGGGCTTTAAGGCCCCTGAGGTTATTCGTGGTGCCCATTTTTTCATGTTGGTAATCCAGTTTTGACTGCTCTGTGTAAGATGTTCATTTATTAGCTTATGGTTCTTTGAATAGGATGATAACAAGGTAGCCTATTGTAATACTTGATGACTATGCTTTGATTAACAAATACATTATCTGTACGCGACATGATTAATAGCCTATCTCTGAAGAATATTCACTAGTAGCCTATTAAAATCTACTATAGCCTACCATCCTGGTAGTTTTGAACGAGCAGATCGTTGCTGTTCATTGTCTGTGAAGGTTCTCAGTCATCCAGGTCATCTTATTCTTGTGGAGTTGTAGTAAAAAACAACTGGACTTCTTTTCTTGCTTGAAGACGTTTCACCCCTCATCCAAGAGGCTTCTTCAGCTCTGAGACTAATGCCAGAAACCCAGGCTATTTAAACCCGAGTGGGTGGTCCTGTGATTGGTTTCTACCCACTCTGGGTTTAAATATGGGTTTCTTTCAGAACTGAAGAAGCCTCTTTGGATGAGGGGTGAGGGGTGAAACGTCTTCAAGCAAGAAAAGAAGTCCAGTTGCTTTTTACTACAAATCCACAAGAAAAAGTTGCTGTTCATTCTCTGGTCACTGGAGGGCGGCAAATGCTCTTGATTCAACCCTGTTCAAACCACAGTGGTGGCAAAGACGGTTTAGACAGTATCACTTCAACAAAAAATAAATCATATGATGGTGTGGAAATGTTTAATCACCACTTTAGCTTCAACTTAAAATATCAACGAAAGGTAACGTTAGATAAAAGAAAAAAAAAAAACCATCGCGAACACACACACGCGTAATCCATTGGTCGAGTTTGATGTTTTATTTTTCTGATTGGTTGCAACACCGATTAAAAACTAATAACCAAGCCATAACCGCGACTATTTAACAAGTTCGTGATACCATTATTAACTGTTCAAACACACAGATGTAAATTTCACCAGTGTTAATAAACTGTTTTGTGGATATATTTTAAAATATCTTATGTCGCTTTCGCTTCACAGTAAATAACCACCAATCCGAGGCCACGCTCCTGCGTGTTGCTAGGCAGTTTATGTTAATATATGTAATGCAGCCATCTCTGCAGCTACCATTCTGAGGTAAGAACAACTTGTGCGTTTTCCACAAAATGTAAGAAAACTAGGGACTGCTTCACGATCGGTTCTGTAGTTCGTCTACCCTGGAGTGTTTCTGATAATATAAACGAAAAGTACGGGCTGTTTTCACGCATTGGCACCGATAGAAAATATTTTTTTTTTCGTTGGGTCTCTTCGGATGTGGTTGTTGTTGTTAGTCCCACCCAAAATGGAGCCCGTTCTTCCTAGTTCATAGTAGACTGGAAGGGCTGGGCTCAACTAGAATTGGGGGACGGGTGGGTCAATCCAAATAAGTCGGGCCTTTGTCGTTTCTAAACCACTTCTGTCATAATCCACAGACTGTGGTCCGCGTCCTGGGGCCTAACAAGTTATGTCTGTCTGTATGGTCGGTCTTACAGTGCGACTATATGGCTGTAGTGCTAATGTTGCGGTGCAGTAAATGCCCGGGTTTCTACGGCGCTGCTTTTTGTGGTATGGTCCGGTTGGGACTGAGAACCTGCGGGGTTAAAATAGGGGGGAATTGAATTTAATATTGATTGTTCGAGCTAGATTTCTGAATGAGTTCACGGAGACCCGACTTTCCGCCGTGACTTTTGTAGCGACATGCGGTTGTATTTATCGTTTTCCTTGCGGCCTCACGAGCAAACGGTGACCGCGTTTTCCTTGGTACCCCCGCTGAGAGTCCTGTGTGACCGCTCTGTGTGCACAAAGTGACATGCTGCCTTATTTTGGTGTTCAAGCCCAGACAGCAGCAAGGGCAAAACCCTGTCTGGAGACCCCGACTCTCTCTCTCTCTCTCTCTGTCAGATGGCACATTGGGTTTAATCCAGTGCCATTTAGCTCAGAGATGTTTTCTGTAGTGCTGCAGTGTTGCAGCTAAACTGCTCCCCCCCTATACCAGTCTGGCATATGATGGCTTTGATAAAGCTGTGACAGTAAGCTCCATCATCCACACAGATTACAATTTTTTTTTTCATTTTACACTAGATTCTATACAAATCTGTGACCCAACCAGCAAATTAAAATCATGTATTAATATCTTTACTATCACATTTCTATATTATCATTTGTATATACAATATTATTATTATTATTATTATTATTATTATTATTATTATTATTATTATTATTATTAAACACAAATCACTGATCCTCCTCGTCCTCTTGTGTATTACAGGCGTCTCTGCTCTCTCAAGAGTGAAGGGACAGGTGACGTGGTTGGCGACAGGCCTGCCACTGAGCTGCCATGGAGACCAAGCAGGAACCCTCTGCTGTGTGGAGTCAGACTGCCAACAGTGATTCAGGAAACGCTACGCAGGTCTGAGCAGCTCCTGAACAGCTATAATAGAGCCACAGGCTGTACGAAAAAGGATGCAGTGGGTTTGATTAATCAGAGGACTGGCAAAGCGTCTCAGAAAATGTCTATAAACACACCCCAAATGTCTAGAAATCCCACCCCCGCCCTGAGACTCTACTCCCAAACCCCTAAAATTCACACCATCCAATTTCATAGCGTTTGTTAAAAAGTGGAATTTTGTAATGTAAAACAATTTTTAAAAAAAGGACAGTTCAACTAAGCATCTTTAATTCAGCTATGCAAAGGTTTTAGGCACTCTTGAGATTCTTTATCATCATCATCATCATTATCATCATCATCATCATCAGTACCATCAAATAAGCATTAGTAACAAGCATAAGTAACTAAACTCAGACATACAGCCAGAGTAAAGAAGAGCTATCCTCATTGACAAGAAGAACATGCACCCACACAGCCCTAAAGTCAACATCATGAAGTCAGTCTGGGATATGTGAAAAGACAGAAAACATAGAGACAGAGAAGAAATGCTGCAAGTTCAAACTGTGTTGCAGATTTACTGAGGAGAACAAGTGCAGTTTTTAAAGGCAAAGCATAGTCACAGAAAATGATTGACTAATTTTTTCTGTTTACTGCACATTTTTATTAAGCTGTTATTGATAAATTTGACGTATTCCTGGACTTTGCTTCTCAGTGCTTACGCCTCTTACACTGTACATTAGGGAGACAAAAGTTAATGGGGGCTGACAGTGTAATAACGTTGCAGGTGGTTCAAAGCCTTTGTTTGTTGCAGGTGCATTTTGAAGGCAATACAGTGGCCCAGATAGTGTACAGTGGAGAGCAAGCTGACCGGGGACAGCAGCAGGTGGTCTATACAGCGGACGGGAACTCCTATGCCTCAGTAGAGTCTGCAGAGCACACACTGGTCTACATACACCCTGCAGATGGCACTCAGGTAAGATGGGCTCTCATGTTAAGTCAAAATTAAATGTGTGTTGATGACATTTATCACAAAAGCATCATGGACGTCGTGGTACAGTGTTGAAACTAGGTATGAAATTAACAATGTAGACATTTTTTTTCCCAGACTGTGTTTGCTGATCAACCACAGGTGGCTTACATTCAGCAGGATGGTACGACTCAGCAGGTAGGTTCATCAGGCGCTGTCATGTTGCTAGCTCACTGTCTGACATTACTAGTTTTTTTTTGTTTGTTTTTTACAAAAACATAAAGCATCAGTTGCTTTATGTTTTTGTTGTATGTTTTTTC
This sequence comes from Trachurus japonicus, assembly GCF_045865225.1. Taxonomy (NCBI): domain Eukaryota; kingdom Metazoa; phylum Chordata; class Actinopteri; order Carangiformes; family Carangidae; genus Trachurus; species Trachurus japonicus. The sequence goes on from NC_140919.1 coordinate 29,349,403, forward strand.
TTTTGTAGGTCACAGTTTTGCTGCCCAGCGGACAGAACATGAACGCTGCCAATCTGCACGTTCTCAGCAATGTAGCGGAGACTCCACAGGCCATCCTGGAGCCAGTGTCCCAAGTGAGAACACGCTGTTTGTCTGCACACCTGGTTCCCTCTCCAAACGGTTCAGTTGGGGCTGTGACAGCAACATTACACTGAGATATTTGCAGTCAGATGTATTTGCATATGAATTGTTTGATATTGAAAAATAATGTCCTGAAATAGCACGGGTTAATATACTGTATGTCTTGAGATTTTGATGTCGGTATCCATTCTTCAGTACAGCAGGCTATGTTCATGTTTCTTGACTTAACAAGCAAAAACATTTTTATTTTTTTTATTTTACAGACACACAAGATAATAAATAAACAGTATCTAGTATAAAATACCTACATTTATACCTTCCTTTGCTGTCAGTGTTTTCCCACAGTGTTAGAACAGCTGAGTGAGTACTAACTCTCTGAAATGATCAAACAAACACAGGAGCAGCTGTCGGTGTCCAATTCGCTCACTTCCATGGCGGACATTGCGGACCCCCCCACCAGTCCCCTCGGGACCACGGACTCCACAGATGATACAGATGAAGATGAGGATGAAGACTCTGAGATGGATGACTGGGAGCCTCGTCAGCCCCAATCATTTAACCCTCATAGCCTGTGTGAGTGACATCTCCCCTGCAGCTGTAACATGGTTGTCTGTCTGTCTCTGTCAGGACTGTCTGTCACTCATGTAGAGCGGAGAGGAGAAGATAGTGAGCACAGCACTGGCATAGCACATGACAGATACTGTGGCTAGATACAATAATGGCACAAAGTAGGGCATAAGAGTGAAATCAAGAATTGATTTGAGGTGGAAGTACAGAAGTAAAAGTGATTTTTTATTTTATTTTTCAGGAACATTTCTTTCAAGTGCCTTTCATGGATTCTCTTTAAAAAGCTGCACAGCTTTAGTATTTGTTACGAAGCTGTTCCATTGCTCTAGATTAGTTAGCCTACGTTATGTTTTTATATGTTTTGGTGGTTATGACAAACTAACTTATACCTCCCTTGGTGACTCAGGGTGTGAGGAGTGTAATAGTTCCAACACCTCAGTCTGTCTGAAACACGGTCCTCTGCACCCCATCCCCAACCGGCCGGTGATGTCCAAGGCTCGGGCCAGTCTGCCCCTGGTGCTCTACATCGATCGCTTCCTGGGCGGGGTGTTCTCCAAGCGACGCATCCCAAAGCGCACACAGTTTGGTCCTGTTGAGGGACCCCTGGTTCCTCAGAGTGAACTACAGAATCATTACATCCATCTGAAAGTAAGTCAGAGCTCTGCACGACTCATTTATGTTTATGTTGCGCAATCATTTGTTCTGCATTTAGCTGCACTGGATATGTTAATGTTAGACCATCTCATTTTACCTGGAACATTGTGGTTGTTTCCTACTTTGCCAAATATTAGGCTGTGTATAATTAAGGGTTTACTACATGGCCACATTAAGTTATGACATACAATTTATACAAAATATAATTGAACAAATAGAAATAGAAATAGAATCTGATTTACTTAATGTTTTGTTTTTTACTTGTAATGAAGTGATTACAGCTTTCCCTCGCAGTGTTGTGTCCCAGCAAAGAAACAAAGAGGAAATATGTTCTTGTGAATAACACTTTAATAGGTGAAGAAAGTGTGAGGTAAATGAAAGCAGAGGAAGCAGCACTCTTCATATCTAATAATTCTTTTGCTTGTTGTTGTAGCTCTGTCTGCTGGATACAGAAAAAGATGGTGAGAAGTCTAATGACATGTGGTTGGACCTGTCTGATGAGGACAGCTGTAACTGGATGATGTTTGTGAGGCCCGCTCAGAACCACCTGGAGCAGAACCTGGTGGCCTATCAGTACGGCTCTGAGATATTTTACACAACCATCAAGAACATCCAGCCGAAACAAGAGCTCAAGGTGAGTCTTGAGTAGTTTATTAAATGCGTTGTGCTGCATATACACTTTACAGCCTACTTACTGTACTATTTGCTCTTTGACTTTGGACCCTCCCAACACCACCATCACAACTGTTTCAATTTCTCCAAGCATTTTGAAAATGAAGGACCAGATATTTTAGTGGACAAAAACCAGAGCTAAAAGAAGAGTGAATCAATTCCAATAAGTAAATTACATGTGAATATGCTTTTTGTAGTTATTTTGATATGATTTCCATCTGCAGGTGTGGTATGCAGCGTCATATGCAGAATTTGTAAATCAAAAGATCCACGATGTGACAGAAGAAGAAAGAAAAGGTGAGTTTCTGCACATTTCAGTGCGTACTTTACATTCCACCAGTACATCCACTCAGCCTGACTGTTATAACATATTTGTAGCAACGCTTTCCCCTGCTCCTCACTTTCTGTGTTTTCCTTAGTGCTGCGGGAGCAGGAGAAGAACTGGCCTTGTTATGAGTGTAACCGCCGCTTCGTGAGCTCTGAGCAACTGCAGCAACACCTCAACATGCATGACGACAAGTTGAGCTCTCTAACAAGGTAAAACCTCTTTCATCAGGGGCGTCATTTAGCTCATCGGTTTGAGCAGGCGCGCCATATACAGGCGCTTTAGTCCTCGTTGCAGCCGGCCCCGGTTCAAATCCCCTGGTGTACCCTTGGCTGCATGTCACCCCCCCCCTCTCTGCCTCCCCATTTCCTGTCTGTCTCTGCTGTCCTGTCAATTAAAGGCAAAAAGACCCCCTCCTCTTCCAAAAAAGAAAAAACATCTTTTAGCACCTCTTTCCATATTTTGGCTTTGATTTCTAGTGCAATAAGAGGTTGTATGAGGCCCTCACCCTGTCTTTACTCTGCTCAGATCCAGAGGCCGGGGCCGTGGAAGAGGTAGGAAGAGATTTGGTACAGGAAGAAGACCAGGGAGGCCACCGAAATTTATACGTCTGGAACCACCTGTTGACGCTGGAGGGGACAAGACAACAGTAAGACACACATTATCATTAATTTGTAAAGTAAGCAATAATAAAAACAAAAAGTATAAAGTACTATAAAAAATTGTCAGAAATATTGTATCAGAATAAATGAGCAAAAATTTAAAGTGCACCTCTGCTAATTGACAATTGCAATCCATAATAACCTACATTTTATTTTCAAATGTGCAACTGGAAAACTTCAACCTGTAAAAACCTTTAATAACAAATGTCCAATCCCCTTTGAAATCAGGAGATGCTGGAACTGACAGAGAAGCAGCCAGAGCAGGAGGAGCGAGTGGAGGCAGCTCAGAATGGCCTGAAGGTGGTGGAGATGGAGATGGAGCCGGAGGCGGAGGCGGAGGCGGACACTGCGGCCGAGGTGGAGACAGAGCTCATACCTCCTGCAGGAGAACCGGCCCCAGAGTCCGTCACCCCACCTTCCAACACGGACCCACCACCGGCTCCACTGAAGGAGGACCCGACTCAGACCAGCCAATCAGACGCTCATCTCACATCTCAGGACATGCGCCGTGCCAAGAGGATACGGGTAAGAAGGGAGACAGTGTCTTAAGTGCTTTATATTCAGTCTGTTTTTTGCTTTAGCTGTGATTGGCTTTACAGTGGTGTGTCTCTCTCCCTCAATCCGTGCTTCCCTCAAAGATGGATGTGCAGGTAGGTGAGACCTGGAGGAGGTCAGAGAAACACTAGGTTCAGTGATTCCTGTCGTCCTTTTCCATGGTGTAAATGTTCATGCCACATTTCAGGATGTGCCTCCTCCTGTACTCTCCATTGCATCATCTGCCTCCACCCAGTGTCCCAGCAGATCAATGTCAAAGAACACCAATGGGCTCTTCTGTGAGTAGTTTCCCTCTGTCTCTCTTTTCTACCCCAGAACGCAGCACTGCAGCACCTTTTCATCAGGAAGAGTTTCCGTCCTTTTAAGTGCACCCACTGTGGGAAGGCCTTCCGGGACAAAGACAAGCTGGATCAGCACCTGCGGGTCCACGGCCGGGACGCCTACACCTTTTCCTGCCACATTTGCAGCAAGAGTTTCGTGAGTGACTCTGCCCTGGAGGACCACCTGTTGGTCCACACGGAGAACCGCTCCTACTCCTGTCTCTTATGCCCAGAACACTTTGAAAGACTAGACATGCTCAAAGACCACGTAGGGGTGCATGCGGTGGACGGCTGCTTCACCTGTCCCTCCTGCAAGAAGACCTTCAGCGACTTCATCCAGGTTAGTGCTGTTTGTCACCAGTAAGGTTGTTAGATGTGGGAAGTGAATTGTCAATCTTTTTAGATGCTTAAAAAAGAAAGTTTATATCACAACCTAGTTATATGGCTGCACCACACGCATGTGCAATTCGTTCGTACTGTCTGTGCTCACAAATATGGTGTTTTGACACAGCTAAGTTCACCAGATAAAGTTGTTCTCATTTACGTGTTTTTGGTTGCTGTTGTCAGACTCAGAACAAGTATGAAATGGTTACTGAATCACGGCCCATTAACACTACATGTGAACTTTAAGTCCATTTCCAGATTGATGCTCAGCTGCTAAAATTCAGATTTTTTCTTAACTGCAGTCTTGTCTGATAAACTCACCAAACACATGAGTTAAAGACAAAGACTCTGCTGTGAATTCAGCCGTATTGACATGTAAAACTATCACTCAGAGAGAAACTCAAATTCAGTGAGTCCTATGTTTAGTTATTCCTCTGCCTCCTTTAGTAATAACGATACATATAAGGAAGGTAGTTAATTTTCCTCATTGGAGGTGAGGCTCAGTGTAGTGGAAGTGCTCCTCCACTTCCCTGCTGTTGCTGAGCAGCCAGGAAACCAGAGTAGATGGATGACTACCTGAAACTAGAGGTATAGCTTTAAGTCCACATAATCTATACTCATTCCAGGCATCTAAAAAGTCTGCAAATTCAGTAGCAAATGTCTTTAGTCGGCAACACTGCACAAGCTGCAAACAGTTCCTTTTGAAATTGAAGCGGTTGTTCTTTCAATCTTTTGAGAAGGTGGTGAAACAACAACTCAGTGATGTGGCTTTCGACTGACCAGAGATGGAAATGGAGTCAGTCAGCCAGTCATTATAGGGTTGATTTTGCAGTTGTGATCCAAACAGACTACAATGTGTTCTTCTCCTCAGGTGAAGAAGCATATACGCTGCTTCCATTCAGAGAAGATTTTCCAGTGCCCAGACTGTGAAAAGGCCTTCTGCCGACCGGACAAGCTGCGTTTGCACATGTTACGCCACTCTGACCGCAAAGACTTCTTGTGCTCAACATGTGGTAAACAATTCAAGGTAAGATGATCAGGGTTTGAACATAACAGTTTGTAGATTACAGATCCTTGAGGCCTTGTGTGACAGTTATTTTTCCTGTGACATAAAGAGGAAAGATAAACTACGGGAGCACATGCAGCGCATGCACAATCCTGACAGAGAAGCCAAGAAAGCTGACCGGATCCACCGCTCCAAAACACTCAAACTGAAGGTGCCCACCACTGACTTCGAGAGCTTCATGTTCAAATGCAGAGTGTGCATGATGGGATTCAGACGCAGAGGAATGCTGGTGAGCAGCAACTCAGAGAAAGCTCTCTTTGTTGATATTTTTATTCCAGTGTTTTTTTTTTTTTACAGCGTTATTCCTCTGGTTACAGGTTAATCATTTGTCCAAGCGTCATCCCGAGATGCGTATTGATGACGTGCCTGAGCTAACGCTGCCAATTATCAAGCCCAACAGGGACTACTTCTGCCAGTACTGTGATAAGGTTTGTTTTTTCACCGTCCAGTTATATCAAACAGTTAGTTTTGGACATCTTCTTTTATTTTTTAAGATGTACCTGATGCTAACGTCTGCCTTACCTTTAACTCTGAGATGCATCAGAGGAGACTGTTACTGATACTGATCAGTCTTTTGAATGAACTGGATTCTGTGCAGGTGTATAAGAGTGCCAGTAAGAGGAAAGCCCACATCCTGAAGAACCACCCTGGGGCTGAGTTGCCTCCCAGCATCCGTAAGCTGCGTCCAGCTGGTCCCGGTGAACCCGACCCCATGCTGAGCACACACACCCAGCTGACCGGCACCATCGCCACCGCACCCGTCTGCTGCCCGCACTGTGCCAAACAGTACAGCAGCAAGGTTTGTATTACAGCTTCAGGTTGAGGTTAATTCATTTGACCTATTTTGTAATTAATTCATCCAGAGATCACTGTGTTTAAAGTAATTCACCCTCCTGTGTCGTGTCTCTTATAATTTAGCATGCGTGAATAATTTTCAAAGTGTTTGTGTTGCAGACTAAGATGGTGCAGCACATCAGGAAGAAGCATCCAGAGTTTGCCCAGCTCGCCAACACCATCCAGGCTCCTTTGACAACAGCAGTAATCAGCAGTGCTCCTGCAGTCATCAGTGCGGATGCAGCCACAACTGAGGCTGTGGTGGTAAGAAAGAGTCAAAAACAATACATGTTAAGCATAAAAAGTGATGAGTAATTTCTGCTCAAGGGGACGTCTTGCCCTGAAAACTCATATAAAGAAAAAAAAAACAGTGATTGTAAAAACAAATTGTGACGGAGCAAATAAATGTCAATGCTACAGAAAACTGGACTCATGGCAGCAGAAGCAAACAAGAAAGACAGAAAGAAAGAAGGAATTAAAAATTAAAAAAGTTCAAGTATTACACACGACATGTTTGTAACTATATGATTCGTTATCTCCACAGACCACAGATCTGCTCACTCAGGCCATGACGGAGCTTTCTCAGACACTGACAACGGATTACAGAACAGCGCAGGGAGACTACCAGAGGATTCAATACATCCCTGTCTCTCAGGCAGGAGGCAGCCTGTCTCAGCCGCAGCACATCCAGCTGCAGGTGGTGCAGGTGGCTCCGGTAAGATCCAGAGTCTGACCGAGGACCAAGACTTGTTTTGCATTCAGAGAGTATCTCAACAAGGTTATACATCACAATAACAGCTCTACACTGGGATAGAGTGTCTTGATATGAATAGAAGTCCACTCAGGGAAGAGAGTTGTATTGTTCTGATCAGTCTGAAACTGACAAATTCAGTTGAATCAGAATCAGAATGCCTTTATTGTCATTATACTACTGTATAACGAACGTTGTTGTATCTACCTCTCAAAACTACTGGTTAAAGGATACAGACCACCTAGAGATGGTGAGATTTTTTCTTTCTTTGACTTAAAATCAAAAGGTTTTAGGTTTGTAGGGAGAACTGAAGGAAATCAGCAGCCACCACAATTATTCTTAAAATGTAGTCTACAAAATCATAGAGGTTGTTACAGACAGTGGAAGAAGTAGAAAGTGGAAGTAGAAGTATGCATGCACTTTGTCTTCACAGTAAATCGACTGCATTTACTGAAAGTATCATGTGATGGACTGAGGTTCATTTAAGATGTAGTAACATGTTGTCTCTGTATTTCACAGGCTTCCTCACCACATTCACAGCACCCCACAGTAGATGTTAGCCAGCTGCACGACCCTCATGGCTACAGCCAGCACTCCATCCAGGTACAACACATCCAGGTCAGCGAGCCCTCAGGCTCTGGACAAGCTGCCACCCAGGTGAGTCCTTATTATTCAGGGACTAGGTTGATGATTAATATATAAAACACATATTTATGACACGTATTCTTTATAAGGATCTCAACCACATGGTTGTGCTTGATAATAGAAGATTTAAACAACTGTCTCCTTTCCCTCTTTTAGGTAACTGGACAACCTCTTAGCCCCACCTCTCAGCAGGCTAATCAGGAGCTGAGCCCTGCCCAGTTGACCCCCGTCACCCCCGCCCAGAGCCACACCCTACAACCCAGCAGCACGCAGCAGTCACAGGGGACTGTCCAGCATGCTTACATACCTGGGAACTGGAATTACAGAAGTTACCGTGAGTGCCACACCATGACTTGATTGCTCCGTTTGTCTGTTTGTTTGCAAATTGGGTTTTAAGATGTTAACTTCTTATTTCTCCAGCATCTGAGATCCAGATGATGGCTCTACCTCACACTCAGTATGTGATAGCTGAGGCCAGCACACCTGTATCTGGAGTCAACAGTAACCAGGTGAAAACGGTGAGAAGATGATGCCTGATACCTGGTAGTTGAAAATGACATATTTGTTTTTTTTTGTCTGTTTTTTTAAGTTTACTTTTTTTGCTCTAAGGGCGAAGCTTTACATTGCAGCTGAGCACATATCTCACACATCTGGATCACATGAATATACAGTGTAAGAATAAGACCCTGAATGTTGCACGGAAGCTCTATTTAAACACATCAGCATTCATCACATTTCTGTTACAATGAAGCACCAACATATGGGGCTGGAAAAACTAAGCTCACATGGAAGTGTCAAAAAGCAGTTATTCTCATGAACACGAGAGTCTGGCTTCAAATACAAAACATCCTCAACAGACCCCTGTGTTAAAATGTCCAACTAACTACAGAAGAAATGAACAAGTTTACATCCTTGTACAAAATGGTTTTGGTCTCCTCCTTCATAGCAACTGTATGGGCGTGAACTTTTTATACCAGAGACTTGTTCACATCTTATTATGGCTCAAAGTCATGCAAAATTGAAGGCATGTTGTTTTGACTGACAAATGGATACTGTATGTTTAACACAAACTGATATGCACCAAAATCATGGCTCCCTCTCTTTTTGCCCATTTTGAATCCACTGGGAGTTCAGTGGAAGGAGGCCATGGCAAAGTGGTGGTGATAACGCAGCTCACTCTGAGCTTCAAAACCTCTGGCTGAGTTCACACAGGCTACGTCTTTATTTTCAGTCTTTTATTACAACAAACAGATGTTTTTTTGTTTTTTTTTTAAATGTATATTTTTGGCTTTTCATGCCTTTATTCGATAGGACAGTTGAGAGTGTGACAGGAAATGGGAGGCAGAGACGGGGGTAATGACAAGCAGGATAGGGCCGTCTGACGCGGGACTCGAACCGGGGCCGCCTACAGTGAGGGCTACAGCCTCAACACATGGGGCAGGTGCTCTACCAACTGAGCTAAACACTGCCCCAACAGATGTTTGGTTGATCTGAACTTAATCTGTACTTTATACTTTCTCTTATTGCCACACAAAGGTGAATGTAGCTTTTTACACCTTCACACCTGTAATCAGTCCTCTTACTGATGAGTGAGGCTGAATAAAAACACATGAAAGGCTTGCAGAAATCTTGAAATAATTGTTGTCTGCATACAGTTTTGTAGCCAGATGTTACATTCTAGATAATAATAGATAGATGGGCATTGGGCATAAATTCTGAATTGACCACATGAATGGTGCGTGTTTAAATAGAGACCTTCTCTTCCTTGTCCTGCAGACACACTACGTGATCTCTGAGGGTCAGACTGAGCTGGAGGCAAAACAGACTGCTCCTCAGAGCACAACCCAAACCCACACTGAAAATCTGGAGCAGCAACCGACCAATCAGCAAGCCACCACACAGTACATCATTACTACAACGACCAATGGCAGCGGCACTAGTGAGATTCACATTACAAAACCCTGAACTGTACAATGACGAATGAAGACTTCATCCTGCATGTAGACCTCAGAAGCTTGTGCGCACATGAATGAATAAATACATGGATGGAAGGAAACTCTGGGATATAGAGAAATAAAATGGAGGAACGGATGACCAGCACAGTTTTATGTGTCTGTAAGTTAGCAGAGAGCAAAATGCAAAGTTTGAACAGAAAACGTAAAATGAAAAACTTGAATCACTTGTGAGCACACAGTGAAGGTATGGTTTCTCTCAGCACCATTTTCACTGGAACTACTGAAACTGTGAGGAACATTACATGAGATACAAGGTTCCCGTGAGCATGAAAGTTTAAAAGGGATCTTCTCAAGGTCAGAAAAAGGTGGAAATGTTTTGTTGCTCAGCCCTCAGACAGATTTGGGTGCCCATTTTACATATTTGTAAAGTTACAGACATTTCTTGAAGTATAGTATTTGTAAATGAAACTCTGGAAAGAAACACAGAACTGAAAATTATGGGAAAGTACTGTATAAAACAATCTTGCAAAATAGGTTACTATGTTTTTGTCCAGTGTAAATACCCCACACACCCTCTGTTGTGTTGTATGATTGCAGATCGTTGAAGATATCTGATGTCATTTTCTCCTTGAATTGATCTGCTTGAAATGTCTCAGACATCCATTTTTATTCACATGCTGGATTGTTCAGGTTTTACCAAAAAGGTTTTCCCCCTCTCTGTCATTGTTACAACCACAACATCTGTGTTTTTATAGTAAAAGTTTTAAAAGCAATCATAATCGGTTCTACTCTTCTGAGATTTGCTGATTGTTAATAATTGAACTTGGTTTCACAAGTTAATGTGGAGTTTTTCATGTATATAATTGAGCTTTTTAAACATGACAACCATTTTATTTGTAATATAAAAGTTGCTCATCACAGATTGAGTGGCACCAGGGGACTGCACTTGAGTGAAAACATCATGCTGAAAACCGGTGCTTCTAGGTGTGGCTTAAATTGCTGTGTTACACCCTGTGCCTACACTCATCTGACATCACATGTGTAGCAAGATGAGAGGTTGGAGGTTAGGTTAAAAATAAGATCATTAGGGGGTGAGATGTTGGTCTTCAAATTAGTTTTTTCCTTGACATTTGTTGGCCTGACATGAAAAAGTTCACGTTTTCCTCAAAAAATATTTTCTTTTATATCCAGAACCAGTAAACTGATGGTCAGCTCTTCCTGTGGTACAATGACTTGGAAGTTCAAAACCATTTAGTCTCTCAGTGAACCAGTAAAATATTTACTGAAAGCATCTCAGAGATTTGCAGCTGAGCAGTGTCGGAGCTCAACTTGACACAGTGTTAATCAGGAATATGGCGTATTTCATTGTGTTTATCTGCATTGACCTACAAAAAAAACGTCAGTCAGCATGTCTCTTACTTCTCTCACAGATGAGTGAGAATGAAGAATGTAATTCAGTTGTGAGGGTTCAAACCTTATGATAGTGATCACACAAACTGATCGACTCACAAGCAAGGAACTTGGCTTATCTGTGTTACGGCCATCAAAATGCTGTTAGTACGCACATAATCTATAATGAACAGAAAATGGACTTGTACAATGTAAAATATAGAAGGAATGTTATGAGATCATGAACAGTGATCATGTCCTATTATAATTATTTATAATATTATATATTATATTCTTTTATATCTGCATACCGGTATGTTTTTTTTCTAATCACTTCATTATGAATGTGAACAAATGGTGAACGAATAATGGTTTCCTGGTGTATATGGTTTTGGTTTTTCAGGATGTCATCCTTGTTCTCACTGCTAGATGGCAACATGACCTCAGAAAACAGAAACAAGCAGTTAGAAAGCATACACCAAACCTTCTTAATTACAAATACTACTGTATTTAAACAGGTTTACCTCCACTTAACAAAACCTCTCCCTCTAGATAATTAAACACTGTTGATGTGATGCAGAGGAAACAACATCATTGGTGGAGGTGTTGCAGTTGCCTCCGTTGTACCTGGGTGGAGCAGGGCTTGTCCAACAAAACAATTGCAATGAGTGTTTAACACATTCCTGCATGGGTGGAATGTGGAAAAGTGTGGGAAAAAAACCTCTACGACATGCATAAAACAAATCTTTCCGTAGAACCGGTTCAACAAGTTTGTCATGTCACAAAAGTAATAACATATTGAGCAAGGAAATGTTGTTCATCTAACTGCCCTGCTGCAGTTTCCGACAGCATGTCTCCAAGTAGCTCCGATGCCTCGGCTGACAGTCATCCACACGAAAGGTCAGGGGGGAGTGGGACAGGGAGAGAGGGTGGGCCAGCACTGTAAATGGATGGCGGAAGTAAAAGAGGATGGAAAGGGAGAACCTGCCGAGTGGAGACGAAAAATGCTGAGGTAGGTAGACCTCTGTGTGTCATTTCAACAATTGGCCTTTCACTGGAAATCAGCTTTTTGAGTGGCAGGTCTCTTATTACCTGCTGCCACAGGGGGAGGGTCTGCATGAAATGATGGTCTGAGTGCACCTATCTGCCCAGACTGTTGAAAGTAAATGTTTTTCTGCTTCATTAGGCAGATATCTGTCATCATTTGTGATAGCTGACAGACACGTTTAACTGCTCAGCATTACATGAGCTAACAGGCCTGAGGCGACTGCCAATTATTCAGTTCTGTTTGGGGGATTAACCATTGATTTCTCTAATGGATCAGACAGCTGGTCCATCTTAATAAATCTGTTATGATCTCATGACCTGCAAGTGGCTGGACTGTTTCCTGTTTTATTTTGAAATTACTTCCCTTTTGCATCTGTCATAGATTCCTGTCTTTCCATTGCATGTGATTTTCTGCCCTGGCCTGTTCAGCAACCTGTCTTCCCCTCACTCAAGTACTGTATTTCCAATAAGGTTTTATTCCCATCAGTATCATTTGTTGTGATCCTTTATGGTGCAATTTGGGGTTTGGAAAAGAAAACCCTGGAGATAGCAAAAAGGTGGCGCTGAGGATGGCAACTGTCCAAAAGGCTACAGCATTTTGGTGTAGTGGCCATTGCTAGACTGAAGTGAGGCAATTATTAACACCTCTGATTTCCAGATTGTCTTCATGCCAGCACCCAGTCTGCTTTCCATCAGCCTGCTCCAGAGTCGGCTAACAGTCCTACTCCAGTGGGCTTCGCCTCTGGCCTTCTAGCCTCCAGCTTGATTCCCAGTTGGCAAGTCACAGGACCACAAGTTCACACCCAGCTTCCAAACCTGCCTCCAAGTGGGCGAGCTCCCTGGCTGCTACCCTCCAGTCTGCACCCAAGTGACTTAGTTGACAGCTTTATAGTGTGCAGCCTTCATCAAACCCTGTTAACGCCCAATCTTACTGTCAGGTGAACAACTCTTGGCCTACAGCACACATGGTGGTGAGCCTGGGGATCATCCGCCGGCAGCCAACTCCATTAGCCTCTCCCACTCTCCTGCCAGTCTCTCAGTCAGCTCGCCTCCAGCATGCTAACCTTCAGCCTGCACTCTGGCTAAGAACACGGTAGCCTCTAAGCAATCTTGAAGTTGGATAGCCTCCAGTCTCCATCCAAGTTGATTAGCAGGGTCCTGCTACTTAGCCGGTAGCCAAGTGACCCAGAGCCGGTCAGCTGAGACCTAAGCCAGAAACGATCTGTTGCTGCATCGAGAGTTCTAGCTAACATCTACTCCTGGTTTGCAGTCAGTGGTCCGGTTGTCGGCTGTCCGCAGCTCCAGATCTCCTGTCAACAATCCCGTCTGACACACTGTCAGGCCTCCCACATCTCTCCAATGCTCAGCCCAATCCCCAGCTGCTCAGATTTTTCCCTGCTTTTGATCAGCCCTTGAATCTTCTACTGCTGTCTTTCTCTCCTGACCTTATTTGTCTCTTTGTTGACCTCCAGAGCAGTCTTGGCTTGGGGTCTCACATAGACTATATGACCTCCAAGCCATTCTCCAGCTCAGCTTCATAAGGGCACCTCATCAGATGCCCTTCTGTTCTGCCTCTTGAGGGATCCTGAGGGCCACTTCCTGTCTGCAAGCTGCCATCTCCCCAGACCCATGCCGGCCTCGTGTCTGTTGACCTCTTCTGTTCTTGCATTTGTTCTCTAGAGCTTTGCTTGTTGCACCCTCGTTGGAGTTACTGCTCTTATTCCTATTTTGTTCCTTTTTATGTTCTTGTTTGTGTTTCTAATTTTTAATCAGTCAGTTTTCTGTTTGTTTCTCCTCATTATCCTTACAGTTCAAGTCAAACACCAGCTGACGGTCGGCCATGTCACACAGTTTGGTCCCAGGCTCTACAGACACTGCGACGCTGGAGAGGTTGGTGTAGTTTTGCTCCAGTAGGTGTAGTGTGGTTACTCTGCCAGGTGGAGGCGCCGCTGCACCCCTATGTGTTATTGGTAGACCAGTGCTGGAGGTTCCTGTTGGTGTGTTTACTGTGGATGGCTCTGAGAGCCTGTGTTTATGCCCTGAAGTACTGCCTGCGGCCAAGCCCGGACCAGGTGAGTGCAGCTGCATGAACCTGATCTCGCTTGACCCTGTTGGTGCATTTGTCTGTGTAATGTTTATTTACTGCCTTTGTTTCAATTCAAGGTGGAGCCATTACAGAAGATACAGCAGGATGTTGTGAGTGAAAACAGGAATGGCCAGTGTCCCTGGTGAGACATTATTATTTTCACACACATTTATTAGATTTAAAGATTTGATCCCATCTTCCTCTCACCAGTCAAAAAATGCCGAAGACAGATTTGTACCTGCATACAGCAGGCATTTCTTTGCCCCAAGTAAACTTCAATTTTCAGAATTAAACAGCGTGAAACAGCTAGAGATGTACATATTATTTCTGATCTATTTTGTGAAACAGAATTAATTTTAATGCACCCAAAAGAAGCACAAGAGGCCTAATCATTACACCCATTTTCTACCATTTTCTTTTAAAGACTATACCAGCATATCTTTAGTTGTATGTGTTGATAGCACCTTTGGATTTTTTTTTATCTTGCCAGTTAGGGAACCTATTGCTTTTTATAAATGATATTTTAACACTTCTGAAAGTGACGGAAATAAAAGTCCACATAAAATACACAATCACTTTATTCTCCATATTTCTTCAGGGTGCCCCTATCAAGGAGCCCGGGCCCCCACCTTTCTCTGGGTCTTGCCCTGGCCAACAGCCTGCTGCTGTGTGTGCTCCAGGAGCCCCTACTAGACCCCAGTGTTCCCCACATCCAGTCTCTCCTCTCCAGGCTGGAGGTAAGAGGGAGGAAACCACCTTCAGAGAGCAAAATGCCCTCTCTCTTACACAAAGCAGCCTCCAGCAATTCTTCTCATCTCCTGTGTTCTCAGCTGCTCTATGCATGTAGATCAGTGCGAAGTCTGTTGGTGATATTACAGAGATCAGACATGGCACTGAGGAATACACAGATATTCTAGCCTTGGGCAAGACACTCCATCACTGAGCTGCTGTTATCTGCACTCTGAATTAACCAGACTGCCAGAGGAAAGAGGCTTTTAATTCTGACTTTCCTGTGTCCTTCCAGTGTCAGTGGGTCTTCCAGTCGGTTGGGCTGACATTTTCCTCTGTGCTGAAGTAACTTTATCTATTGACTGGATTGCCTTGACACACCTTTTTGTTTACTTAATTCTAGCACCACCAGTTGTACAACACTGTCATCCATGACATGACATGACATCTTAATGATTCGTACAAGGTGTAACTGTCTGTGAGTAATAGCATACTTAGTTGCAAATGTGCTGGACTATCCTGGACTGAGGACACTGCACCACCTTTTGGCAATAACCTCAGGCCAAAATGTAACGTTGTCTTAATTTAACAAAAACACTCTGTCCAATTCCTTATGCTGGTGTTGTTGTATTTGTGTCAGAGTTTAGCTTCATGTTTGGGGTTCTGTTTTCTTTTATTTGATTGTTGCAAAAATGTATTTTTTGAAATGTCAGCTGTAGAATCAATATTGTTTTTCTTTTTTGGCATTTTAAACTGTATGAAAATATGTTTTTGGGTGGCTGTAAATAAGTATATTCCTGCACTGTCTTTTATTCATCTGTTTGGTTGATATAGTATTTTGCTGCATACATTCTGCAGAAATAAAGTTAGTTTTTTTTTTTCAAATTTTTTTTTACTGTAGTCAGTGTCTCACACACTTGAGAAGACTGACTCTGGATCAGAGGTGACACTGGAGGAGGAGGACCAAGACTCCATACTGACAGACAAAGTGAAGCTCATCTGCACCTATCTACAGCAGAGGTGAGGCTCAATATCTAGTGAACATGCCGTCTACTTCTTTTACTTTAGTTGAGCTAACAACCTTCACCCTTCTGATAGGATGAGGTTGCTGCGTACTCTCGTCCAGGTGCAGGGGGATTTTGAGGCGAGAGTGAAGGACATCCTGGAGGGCCTGGCTGGCCTCTGGGCTCAGCTGGAGGAGTTACACACCGGGGTCACGCTAACCAAAGAGGAGGGTCGAGGCCATGGGGACTTGGCCTTAGCCCATACAGACGCAGAGGTATGAAGGTCTGTCTGCATTTCTCTGGTATAGTGATATTATAGTGCTGGATTTGTTCTGTTATATATTTCAGTTGACTACTTTTACAACTTTTTGTGAAATGTTTTTGTCAAGTTTTATTCCAAAACAATGAATCTTGGTGATGTAACATTAGCCTTGTCACTCTCATTGGATTGAATAGTTTTATGTGTTTGGCAAAGAATTTGTTTTCAGTCCTGGGCCACTATAGGAACAGACTTCAATGCTGCCAGACTTGTCTGAAGGACAGCACACAATTACTGCAGGTAAAAGTTTTCCTTATGCCATACAAATCCACCTGATACTTCCTGCTGTCTTCACTCAGGGGTCACCTTGTCTCTGTTTCACAGGAGTTAACCTGGAGTCACACTCATATAAGCCACAGTATGAGCAGCAGCAGTGAGTCAGTCTGGCCAGAGCTGTTACTTCAGTCCAACATTGAGCAGGTATCCTAAATTCTGCCCCTTAGACAAACAACCAAACGTTGTTCATAGATTTAGAAACACAGCAGGACTAAAAACCTGTCTCTCTTCTCACAGTTTGACAAGGTCCAGGAGAGTTTCCTCTCTCTGGAACAACAGACTTCTACATTCAAGGCCCACCTGGAGGGACTTACAGTGGAGAATCCGGAAAGACATGCAAGCCCCCCTGCTCATGTTAATGGATCCAGTTCATGCTCAGTCTCTCCACAAACTTCCCCACATCTCCAGAGTAGAAGCACGAGCGCTTTATCACTGGAGAACTGTAACTCGACCTCTGCATCAACGTCTGCTTCCTCAGTGGATGAAGATGCTGAAACAGACACTCCTCTCTCACTGTGTGAGAGGTCGGCTTTACAGTTGTCCTCCACTTTTGGGCGTCTACATAAATCTGGAAGGAGGAAATAATTTTTTATTAGTCAAATGACTATAATAAGACTGCAAGCCAATAATAAGCCAATTTTTGTAAATGGCTGAACAACACAGGTTTGTTAAAACCCCAACACTAATGGACTGCAGCATTAATAGTAATGCATGTAATGATTGTAAAGAATGAAGTGGGTGCATTATGAGATTAGCATATTTTTTAATTTATTTGATTTAACAGACTTGGTGGTTGTAAAAGTATAAATGAATGTTGATTCGCCATGATATGTGATATAATCAAGAAAGGATTATTGGAAAAAATATCTACATCCTGCAAACAACAGTCCTGTTTAAACACACAAAAATGGCTTCTTTCCTCATATTCAGTTTTTCCTAATAAACTTGACACTTTTCCTTCCATTTCAAAATGACAGGCAAATGGTAATAAAATTACAAAAAACTGTTAATTTAAAATCGTAATTGAACAAAAAAAAAGAAGCACAAATTGAATGCATTAAATACCATATCTGTTTTATGAACTTTTGAATTAAGACCCAATGTTTTTATTAGCTCTCCAACATAGGCTTTCTGATGATCAAGATATTTTCAATTACTGATCATTTGCCAAATGACACAATACTGAGTGGGCTGTGTATTGGTTTGTGGTTACACTAATCTGTCCTTAAGGAATCATTTTTTTCCACTTATTGAAAGATAACCAGGCATGATTTCCCTCTTATAAGTCAAAGAACATTTGAAACACAAGGGGGCACACTTCCACCAGTTTTTACAGGCACAAGTAGAAGCGTCTCACAGCACCCATTAATCATAATAGACAACAACTCCTTAAATATACATTCAACTGAGATCTCCATAATGAACCCAGACCCTCAGTCAGCTTCATAGATGGAAAGTGTTGGAACAGGCTCCTCAAACACATTCACTTTAACCTCAACTTGTGTCTAGAGACTCACTGTGTCTGAAGAGTTTGATTCTGTGCTTTTGTATCCTACATTCAGTCACTGATGATTAATCTCATTAACTATTTTTTAATTGTAACTACTTCATGATGTTGCCAAATACTGGATAGCTGATGTTGATTTTTTAAATTATTATTCAGGTTGTATTGATAATTTATCAAAAGTATGTTCCAGCTGTGTGATGATCTATGAGGTGTGTTCCTCTCATGTGTAAGAGGAATGAGAAACCTTTTTTTTTTGTTTTTATCTTTTACAATAACAAAACAATTTCTCATTCAATTGCTCTTTATCAGACCAAGCAGCCAAAATGACTTGAGCAGGGATTTCAGGTTGAGTGCAGAAGGAGGGGGGGCGCCTGGGTGGGGGTTGGGGTAGAAGGGGGCAATGGAGGTCAGAGCCGGAAGTGTTTCTGTTATTACTAAAAACTGAGCAGCCCTCTAGACCTTTTTGAAAGACATGAATGTCTTTGATCCACAATTCAATTACCCTGCAGCTCCACACTGGAGGCAGCAGTTTTCCAGATTCTTGACTTTCCTGGCCTGACCAGACTGGATTACTGATGAGAATCAATTCATTCCTGGCTGCTGTTAAGTGCTAATTGTTGGGAGCCTGTACAGTATGCATAACGTAGATGTCATTTGACCATGGTCTTGCCTACCATCTGCCAGATCCTGCATCTGTCCGATTCCCTCACACTGGGGGCAGAGATTGGAAGAGGTGGGGCCGACCACTGGGAGATCAGGGATGAAAGGAATGCAAGCTGAATGCTGCAGGATCTGAGCTGTCACAACACCAAAGACACAAACACACCATGTCTGGATGGATAGTGGGACATAAAGACTGTGGGAGGAGAGATGTTGTGTGTTGGGTTATTTGAAAGTGAGTGACAAGAGTTGTACATACAAAAAAATCTGTTATGACATACCACATGAATATGTAACATTTTCCACGAATCAGTCGTGAATACACAGAACATAACAGTCTTGGATGCTTGCTTACAATAACAATGACCACACCGACATAGAGGTCCAACAGTCAAACGACAGCAAAAAAACTCTGAATTGATTCATGGAGCGACTGAATAAATGGATAGAAGGAGGAGGGATAATGCTATTAGAGGTGAATGAAAAACAGAGCTTAAAATACAAAACAAGCTCTGCTTTATGAGAGAGTGGGGAACGTCCCGGTCCTGTCCAGATGAACTCATGTCTCACATTGTTGGCATGTGATGTCATGGCCAGCAGAGGGATGGTGTCTGGCAGAGCAGAGGGCACCAGATATCTGTTCACTGAGAATGTAAGAGTGAGCGAATGAAATTACCACAGGCTTTGTTTAGTTACACTAAAAAGTTGATGACCAGCTTCCTCACAGTCCATTCCAGTCCTGGAGCAGAGGCCGTTTCAAAGCTAGCTCAAGTGTGTGTTGTTTCAGAAAATATGGTTCATGGCAGAGGTCAATCCCTTGCCTTATCCTGACAATTACTCAAGATCAGGTTTCACTGGCGTACACATAGCACACATTTGTGCTGATCCCTCCTCTGATGGCACTGCAAGACACCATACAGTAGTATGGACAGCTGCTATCTGATATAAGCAAACTCAAGACCTTGTCACAAAATTTAAATAAGTTAAATGAATTAGTCCTGTTCCTTTGAGAATTTGTAAATATGTTTTCTACACACAGTGTCAATTAAAAAATCAAAACAGTGCAAAATGACACAATAAATGGTGCATAGGAAGTTATCATGTGGACAGCCACCAAAGAAAAGCAAGAACTTAGCAGGGCTTAGATATGAAGAATGATAATAGATGGTTTACACAGTGTGTGTGAATGTGTGTGTGTGTGTGTGTGTGTGTGTGTGTGTGTGTGGGTGTGTGTGTGGCTGGTGGGAGTCTGCTGTTAACCTTTTAACTTAATGGCAGTGACATTTTGCAGGTTAATAAATGGCAACAGCCTCAACAAAAGGCTGTGTGTCTTCATTCACTGATCTGAAGCACAACTATATGTTGTACATTAGTAGTAAAGTAATCCTCATTGTCCCAAAAATCACAAAATGAAATTTGTTTTGTTGCTACAGTACGCTTGACTTGGTTTGTGTTAAAATCTGTCTTTAAATATTTATCTGACCTGTGAGTTCAACTTGAGAAAAAAAGCAAAGCCCTCATGGTGAATCACAAACCACATGCATGGCTGCTATTAAAGTGCTGGACACAGATAACGGAGGGCCATGCCACTTTTTACCAGAGGCTGTTGGAAACAGAACGGACAGCTGCACATTGAGACAAAACATCAAAACACCGGCCACAGATGTACGCAATTAGCAACATGGTAGACATTTGGGGAGCAAAGGTCCATAAACTCGCAACTTATTATGGTTGATCTAACATGGCTGGAGGGAGGCCTAAACTCAACAACATTAATGGGGTTTTTGTCCGGGCTGAAAATTCAACCCCATATCCAAGATTTAAATTCAGTGACGGCTGAGATGCAACAATAAACATTTCATATTAGCTTTCTGATACTGAATATTATCTCAAACAATGAATTAATGCGTGTGTGTGTGTGCCCACATGCACTGTGTACATGTGTGCACTTTCTTACAAACAGGCCGGGGGGGAGGGACGGACCGCCACGCCACCTAATGACTGGGAACATTAGGAAATGCTAAGCTTCCTGTTTGTGTAAACATTTTCTTACTCTGTTTTCCAAGAGAGTGGAGTAGAATAATCAAGCCTGACCCCTCTGCCCTCCTGTTTCCTGAGGCTGCTCACCTTCTGTGTCGACACACTGCTGACCAGAGGCAGGAACCTGCCTCGTCCTACCGCTGGCCGGTGGGAGAGGTTAGTGAGGAACGGGTGGATTTTTCCAGAGGTCACAAGCAACCGCCACTGATATCAATAGGTAACAGATGTGGGAGCAGTTTTAAATCGGCACAGTCAACTCCATGCAAAGACAAAAATACATTTCACAGTCTTGCAAACTACATTTCAAGTAGCATCCATTAATTGATAAGGCAGGAGTTGCGAAATATGAAAAATAAGTTACATTAGATTTGAAGGAAAAGAACACACCATGAGTTATTCGTGATAAAATCTGACTATTCCAGATGTAGCTGTCTACCACTTTGAAATATTGCATTATAAATCTTTCAGCCCAGTATTTTTCCTAGCTTTTTGGAATGATACCCTTAAAATCTTAGTATCCATTGCATCACTTCTTTTATCTTTCATGTATTTTTTTTTATTTTTTATCTGTGTTGCCAAAGAGACAGACAGTTTGATTTCTTAGTATTCCTCCCTCTGAAATAGTTCTGAAGCATCTGCAACCAGATGCTGTGGCTCTCTGCTCTGGATTTCTTGTTGACACCTTCACATTAAGATCAAGCCAGTGCTGAGGTCTGGGGAAACGTGGCACCATCTCTACAATAAAGTTTACTTCAAGAAAGGTGCCGTCAGCTGATTGGAACGGGTGCAAACAGGCCAACATTTTTGTCAGACTATCTAAGACGCTTTAAGTGGAGGTAAAAAAAAAAAAGAAAAGCCCCTCAAATATTGGTAACAATTACTCTTTGCACAGTCCTGTATGAGAAAAGCCAGCCAGGGGAATAGTCTGCAAACTGTGATAGATGTTTTTCAGCCAATGCTATGAGCGCAAGCCAACTTGTAATAAAGATCATTTATGATACGTCCTCGCTCCTCTCCTCCCCTTATCATTCGCTCCCTTCACCCTTCGAAGCTGGAGCTCATCTTTTGGCTCCTCGGCATGAGGCACCGATGTGTGAGGCAGCTTTCTGAGGAAAGGCTAAACAAACAGGCTGGCCCAGGCACAAAGAGTCCGCCACTCAGAGACATGTGGCAGCAAAACCCTCTCAATCCATGTCCCCAGCCCCCCCCACCACCAGCCACAACTCTGAACCTCTCACACTCCCACCGGAGCCACACAAACCCTTCCACATACCCCGAGTGTGGAGCCAAGAGAAGGAAAGATGGAGGAGGAGGGGGAGCAAATTCTGATTCCTATTCACTGAATGTCACCACCTCACAAAGGGGACTGCATGACACTGCCACTAAATCAGAGTTAATGGACTCCTTTCTCAGTCCTGCGAACATGACAGGGGGCGTGTGTGTGAGAGTAAGGGGGTGTGGGAGAGGGACGGGGGCTGGTGAGGGTGCCTGTTTGCCCCATTGAGGGGGCACATGGGCCAATGAGCCTTGTGTGATATAGTGAGAGCAGATTGGCAAGAAGTGTGTTTTCCAGAAGCATTAACAGCTCAGTGGAAAGTCCGGAGTCTCATTCAACACTTATTTGTTTTAAGGACTCCATAATTCACACGATATACTGACTTTGTGTTTCTCTAAATCGTTAGTGATTTAAAAAAGGTGAGTGTTAATCATATCCTCTGTTTGACTGTTCTGTCACTACTCTTTCAGCACAGCTGATTTGTGTGTTAGAAGCAAAACAACAAAACATCAATCACCGGCCTCTTTAACAGTAAGTACAACGCAACACAAACCATCTTGGTGTGCAGGCAATCAATCAAACCGCTGAGCTGAAGTTATGGGGAACACCATCCACCGGGCTTGTGGGGCGATTGTTGATTTGCATGTGAACACTTACATCACAATGAGGAGCCAGACTGGGGGACAGCAATTTTGGAGCCGTATGTTATCTTCCCTACAGGGCTGAACCTAATACAAGCAACCCCTCCCTCCCTGCAACATTGCACCCCATCCCACGCACAAAGAGCGCAGGCCACAGTGGAGATGAGTGAAGATGGCATCGGTGTCACTTTGGCAGGCATTCACGGCCCCCCCCACCTCCCCCCTGCATTCGCCTGCACAGAGGAGATGCATAGAGACAGAGGCTCAGAGACACGGAGCCCCAGGTACCGACCTCATTAACAGATAAAAGCAACCTTTCCCCGTGACCCCTGACCCCAGAGGTTGCCATGGAGCCTTCCAGTCGAGGCGTAGATGCTGCACGCTGGGATCGCTCCCAGCGGGGCAGAGTGAATATGGGCTGCTGTAAGAATTATCAAGACACCCCACCACCACCACCACCACACACACACACACACACACACACACACACACACACACACACACACACACACACAAAACAACCCCTTCCTCTCTCACACACAAATCCATATTCGTCCACTTCACGCGCCTCTGAACTGACTTCTCGTGCTGGAGCTCATGTGCTGCTCTCTCTCTCTCGCTTCCTGCTTTGTTTCTGGTCAGTTGTGTTAATACCAGTCAAACAGTTAAGCTCATTACATCCCGGAGTTCACCTTTGATGTGCAAAGAGGAAAAAGTGTGATAGTTTACATAAGGATGAGATGAAAAGACGAGCCACTGCCTCTTTTCTCTGCTTGTTTCTACTCAGCACACTGGCCATGTATGGTGTTTGTTTTTGAGCCTGAACGTGTACATTCATTGTGCTGCATTATTGATGCTGTTTGCTCAATGCAAGTGAATGGGAAAGTGGTCTCATACTTTTGGACAGCACTGTATTTAGTCTTAAAACTAAACTAAAAATATTTTTAAGAATTCCAGCATTATAGCATTAAGTTATTTTATCGTACATGTTTTTTTAATGAACACATTACACATTTTTAAAAATGTGCTACATGTATAAAGGTTGATATTCTTATTGTATTAGACAATCTTGGGTTTTGGTCTCACACTTAAAATGTAAAACCTATGGTAGTAGAAAGTGTATCAGTATGTTCCAGGGTGTGTGTCAATGCATATGCATGTGTGTGTGTGTGTGTGTGTGTGTGTTTGTGTGTGCATGTGCGCGTGTGCATGAGTGGTTGCTCGAGAATGAGGGGGGAGGGGGGTTATATCTTGGTCATGCTGACTGAGTTTTATAAGCTGTGGCTAACCCCGCTCCCCACAGCTGACTGAATATTAAATAAACAGAGCCAAGTGGCTGAATTCAGTGGAGTGAGTGCTCAGGCTGGAGAAGCACTACTTCACCACTGCGGGGGCTCCCCCACGGGGCCCCCACATCAGCCTGTCTTATTCTTGGCAGCTGCAGAGAAGAGAGGCAGACTATGGGGTGGGTGGGTTTATGGGGTGTGTTTGGGGTAGTGTACAAGGGAGAGGAAGGAGGAGTCACTGAGAGGAGGAAGAGGAGGAGGGAGGTGGGGTGGTGGTGGAAGGGAAAGTTGGAAGGAGTAAGGAAGGAGGGATGTGGGTGAAAGAAAAATGGGGGCTGGTGTTTGCTGTGGGATAAAAATCCCAACCAGCATAAGAAGAAAACTGAGAGTTGCGCCGTCACTTGCTAATTTTTCTTGTGGTTTTGAGAGAGTGGATATGGAGTCTTTTCCTCCCTCAGCCTGCCTGTCTGCGTCACAGGGTGAAAGTAAGGCAGTGTGTCAGCTTCAGTCTGTCAGCCATGAACAAACCCCCTGCCACAGACACAGTCGGCCTTCTAGCTTAAATCCCAAACTCCTGCTCATATGGACACTTTTCTGAGCTGATGTTTTATATTTTTGGATGCATCCAACAATGTTCTTGGTATCACCTCATGATTGTTTCAAATATATTTTATATAAAAAAAACTGTTTGTATGAGTCTCAAATGATCTCTCTGTGTCATTTTTGTTTATTCATGGATTTTTATTTATTTTATTAATATTTTTTAATTAGAATCAGACAAAGCAAGAAAGCATATGTGTAACTGAACACATGACTGGTGGACAGTATCATGGCACACCTGATGGAAAACAGGGATTATTATTAATTACACCTGTATAGCATGAAGTAGAGAAAACCACGAATCATCAAATTAGCGAGGGCCGCATTCCAATTAGCTACGTCAGTTTCAGCTGGTATTGTGCAGAATGACTCAGTGTTACACACACAGTACAGGGCCACTGAATAAAGCAGAGTTATTGTTAATATTATTAACACCTATGCTTATTAAACTGTAAGAAGTTTAAGTGTATGTTCTGAACTCATTATGGCTCATTATGGCCCAGCCAACCTGCCACAGGTGTTAAAACTATGATGAATGCCTCTTGTTTTAAACATAGTATCAGGACTTTCTATTCTATGCCCCTCAAAAGTGGAATAACTTACAGAACTGTGCGAAACTTGATCACCTTATTTCTCTAGATAGCTTTAAGAACTTACTATCAACACTGTTCTGCAGTCTGTATGTAATTGTGGACTATTGCATTGTATATATTTGTGTTGTTTTGTAATCAGGGCGCCATTGGAAAAGATAGCTTGCTCTTATTGTCCTTCCCTGAATAAATAAAGGTGAAAGAAAAGAATGTACAGAATTTATTTTTACTTTGTGCGTTTTAATATTAGTCTCTGAAATTAATCAGTATCATGGAGCATTTTGCTGTTGAAACAACAGCTCATAGGTAAACATACTCTATTACCAAAGACAAATCATCACTGTCGCTGCACTGTGAACACACTTAGTTACATTTTCTCCACAGGGTCAAGTCAAGATTCACACACACACACACACACACACACACACACACACACACACACACACACACACACACTGCAAGCAATGCACACTGTCTTGTCTGAAACCATCCTCCCACTCCGCTTCCCAAACTCCAATGTCTCACACCCTTGAGAGTTTCCTGTCTAGAGTTTTTCTCCGTTTCAGAGTTAAAAGAAGATCAGTGGCTCAACCCCTAGATTGCCCCTCCACCACCATCAACACACACACACACACATACACACACACAGTGCTGGGAATCGGCCTTTGGGAACCCAAAACCGACCATTCCAGACTGTGAGTTCACCGATCCCAGACAGTGAATAAAAAGCATTTGATATCAAGCTCCTGCTTGATTTATAAGGCGCTCCCACATGAACACTATCAAG
The DNA here is from genome assembly GCF_045865225.1 of Trachurus japonicus. Lineage (NCBI taxonomy): Eukaryota > Metazoa > Chordata > Actinopteri > Carangiformes > Carangidae > Trachurus > Trachurus japonicus. Next base: position 29,375,150 of record NC_140919.1, read on the forward strand.
TCACAGTGAGCATCTGGGCAGGTCATGGGAGCCATTTTGGATGGAGTGAATCCACAGGACTCCAGCCTCCCACACCCTGCTCTATAAACACAGCTGTCAGTCTCGTGTCTCCTGTCATTGCCAGCTCCTGTGTTTTATTCTCTCCTCTTTCTCAGTGCAGTTTGAGCTGCAGGGCTGTGCAGGCACAGAGCTCCCAGTCAGCACACTGCATGTTGTTGGTGGATGTGGGAGAGTTTAGCATACTTGCTGACTGAACTGATTGCACAACAGAGTAATATTTTGGGATGCCTCCCTGTGTTTACAGAGCCAGGACCGTACACTGCTGCAAACCGCTGGCCATCCCTAATGACTCACACCAAAAACCAGCAAAGCACATAGTGAGAGCTCGGCTAATTGAAGCCAGTGTCTGTTTTCCGATGAATTGTTGTCCTCTTCATATTCCTCCCTGAGCGTCCTCCCACACAGTGCTTCAGACCTCCCACAGAAGACTACAAACATACATTCACATGCACTTGCAGGCGCACACACTTATATATACACACATTCAGCAGGCAGGTAGGGGCTGTAGCCAGGGAAATGCTGTTTCATCTTGACCCCAGGAAAGCAGAGGCACGAGTGCAGCTCATTGGTTTTCAAAGGGTGAATGAAAAAGGAAACAGAAAGATTGCGAGTGATAGACAAAGAGAGTAAGAGCTTTGTGTGCGTGGTGAAGGAAGAAGGAGAAGGAAGGAAACAGCGAGAGGTAGAAAGGAAACGCTTGCTGAAAAATCTCAGTGGACTCCCCTCTGCTTCCCTCTCCTGCAGCCCCATGCAGGTCGGCGTTCCCCCTCGCTCTCCTTGTGTGGTCCGGAGCTCCGAGTCATTCCCAAACAATCGGCATTAATCCAGGGAGCGAGGGGCCTGGAGCAGAGCGCTGCCAGACAGCCAGAGGACCCTCACCCTGGCCTGTACTGATGCACGCTACACTACACCCACTGTACACACAGACACACACACTAATAGACTCAAGCAGCCTTTAATCAGAGTAGTGGTGTGTTGTATTGTGCAATGTGGTACAGCAGACTCTGACTTAGCATGAGCAACATAACACGGCACACCACATCACCGACATCTGTAAATGTATCAGACTCACAGTGCTTTAGTACCATGGCAGAACTGACTGGTTTGCAGCTTAAGTCGCCTTTTCTGCCACCCAGAGTCTAAAGTCTGGACTAAGGTCAAGTTTAAGGGAAGTCTCACTCTCCTGGCTTGCCTATCATATTTGCATGCACCCAGTTTTCAGTACAGTGATGCATTGTTGCTGACATTTCAGCTGTGAACATTTTCTGCTATATCTGAAAATAAAGCACTTGAAATAATGTCTATAATTCTTTTTGTGAAACCTGTCAGATCATCTAATTGTGGGTGGCTCTTACCTCATTAGACATTGTTGTGCACTGTTACCTAAAATAATATTTGTAGCTGCCAAGGTATAAAAGGGGATTAAGTTTACAACTTTGTATATAAAATATGATTCATATATAAACACTGTAATTACTTTATTTTCATATGTCTTTTTTTTTCTGTCAACACCTCCAGTCTTCACAGGTGCACTCACCCAGTTTCTGTTCATCATCATCCTTTCCAGTTCCCACAGCTCTCTTTTGGCACCTTAAAATCAACCCAGGGTTTTTAAGGTTGGTTGTGCACTTAGCCTCCATGAAGAGCTCACATTGACCAGAACCTGCACCACTCCCATCCCACCCCCTCCCCCCTCATGTGCAGGCCCAAGCATCTGGAGTTGGCCGGCATCGTGTGTTGCAGCCTGGAATGTATATTCCTGGCAGTGCTCAGGGTAAATTGCTGTAATCAGCCATTACTCTAATTCAGTCATTTACCTGACTTTACACATTCATCACTTTCATATAATTCTAGGCACACGGATGATGAATTGGAGTGTTTGTGCCCCCCCTCCCCCCCACCCCATCCCACCCTGCTGTAACAGCCCAGAAAAAATGTCTCGCCAGGGGACTAACTGGTCTCCCCCTGCAGCCTCTTACAGCCTAATCACCAGCTCTAACCAGCCATTGGTCAGTCAGTTCAGACACCCTCACAACACGTCCGGTACCCCAACCGCATCCCACCACGCTCCCCAGCACTCAGACCAGAAGGTGGGTGTCTGCTGCCGGCAGGTTGGCTGGAAGGAGCTGTGGTGAGGAACCAGGTCACCAGCTCCCTTACGGCCATTACTGTAATTATAGTTGGCGTTGTTAATTGTTTTTTGTTGGGCCTAATGAGGTGGTGGGGTGTAGTGCAATTAGGGAGGATGAAAAAGGTGGAGGGAGGTGAGGGAGGTTTGGGTGAGACAGGAGGTGAGTGGGGAAGCCAGAGTGGAGGGAAGGAGGGGAGAGAGGGCGATGGAGTGCGGGATTGAATTGTCAGTCCGGGTTATGATTAGGAGGCGCAGACGCGACCATGTGAGAAATGAATTTCATGCCTGTTGATTCTGCGATTTCTCCTGGAATGTGGGGGTTCACCGCAGAGCTTCTCAGACGGAGGACTAACGCAGCTCTTTGTGCTCTGACATACAGAGATAGAGGAGTGAAAGGTGGAGGAGGGAAAGCGTGTAAACAAGGACTCATCACGTGAAAGAAGTTTGTGCTTTAATCACCTCCTTGAATATCTGTCTTGAACTGGCTATAAGGTTTAAAAATGTGCAACAATCCTTTAATATTATAATTTGCCTATGGTTTATTTGGTCCTTTCCATGATTTATCTCTAAATTATTCGAACTATATTAGGAGGTTGGTTATAAAGCACATCACAATTGATATAGGCCTACAATCACATGCAATATAGGCAACATTATATTACATATTGCTTTACATTAAGTTTGATGCCAAGTGTGCGGAGCAAACTGTCTCAAAGAAGCTGACAGAGTGTAACCCCTCAGAAAAGCAGATTTGTATTGTTGGACCCCAATGGGAGGAGAAGTTACACAATGAGCCTGACAATTAATCAGGCAACGTCAAACAAATATAGCTACCCCTGTTGTTGTAGGGATGCGTCAGTTTGGATTAAAGGGCTGAGTCTGAGGAAAAGGCAAGGAGCATTATGTATCTCTCACTGTGGGAACAGCAGAGCCCTATGTACACTTCTCTCCCTTTAGACTACCTACATGAGCACATGTTTTCCATCCCTGTTTGGAGTGTCAGCAAGTTGTGTGACACAAGGAGAGAGCAGGGTGTCTGCAATGGGAGGGTGTATGTATAGAGATGGTCTGCCAGGCGCTGTTTACTCTGGCTAGTACTAGTTGTGGAAACCAACTGCCAACCTGCTGTCTCACCAGCAGCTTCCCACCCTGTGTTACTCCTCCACCCTGCTCCCTCTCCCGGGCCAAGGTTGAACGCACACTGCAGGATTTCTTGGATCAGATGAGCAGCAGAGATGCTGGCCAAGTGGACTCCTCATCCTGAGAGTCCAGGTTTATTTGCCCCAGAACTGAGAAAATAAAACATCAAAAACCATCTAAATAGGTCCAGTTCAACATGGTTCAGTGAAAGAAATTAAGAGTTAAAGTTACAGTTACTTCTAATTACACAGAATTTCCCGTTATAGCACGGTGGTGTTGGAATAAATGATGCTTGTAATTATTTGTCCTGACCAGAGGAACCAGAGCGTAGAGGCTGGAATTAAAAGTGAAGGGTGAGAACGCGTTGGTGGAACTTGATGACATGATTTTCCTCGTCATTTTCTGCAGCTGCTCTAAAAAAGAAAGAAAGAAAGAAAATTAGCAGAAACACATATTCACAGAGCTGCCCCAGTGGCTGACCTGGAGTGCCTGCAACCGTAGTGGCATATTAGCTCAGTTAGAAGTGGGCTGTTTTGGAGCCACAGTTTTACATGGACATGTAGTCTACATGGGGTCAGAAGACTTCCAATTGTCCATGTGTTGGTGGTAAATGAGTTTCTGTTCACTGGAGCTAACAGGCTAAGAAGATTTAGACTAGCTATGGAGTTTTCACCACCTTCCAGCCACAAAAATAATGAATTTTTATTGACGTATTAGTAAAGAACAAAATGTATTTTAACTCCATGATAAAGTATTTCTTATTATTTGGTGCATTATGTGTTGGTTTTCACTGGCCACTGCTAGCTTAAAGCAACCCTCTGGTGGTCTGACTGTGCAGTGGGTTCCTAAACAGTGAGGTAGTGCACATGCTGTAATAGGGTGTCAGTGAGACACAGTGTTGTGTCTGTCCACAGGGGACATCGCATCATGGAAAACCAAGTTAAGCACAGTGCAGAGCAGGACATTGCGTAAAGTTTTCAGCAGCCTTGTCGGAAACTAGTCAACAAACTCCCTTTTAAGCGTTTGACGCGCCCTCGGCCCTGTCTGCACCTCGCAGTGTGTGGGAACGCACAGGTGCAGATCACAGTTGGTGTGTGTACGTGCATGTTTGTTTGAGCGTGCGGCCACGCACAGGGCCCTGTTTGTACCTCTCCTGCTGGGTTTGTTAATGAAGGAGTCTAATTGGATTTTTGGGGTTGGTGTGGGGGCGTTCAGAAGAGGGCGGGGCCGGTCAAAACTCCCTGAAGAGAGAGCAGATGAGGGGTGCGAACCTGCAGGCTGGAGTACCACTGTGCCATTTTCTCTCTAGTCTGTCTTCCCAAGGTGGGGGATTATTGTCAGTATGAGCCGGGAGGCTTTCATGAGTTCAGCTTGTTAAGATAAAGGGCAGGTCAGGCGAGGTACTACAAATTCTGCTTTGAATGCTAATGTTAAAGGGATAATCTAGTGTAGGTCAGCTGTTGCTATTCAAACCACAACACCGAGAACGTCCATGAACTTGTGAGAGCCTTTCTCCAGGGTAAATCTTTGTATGCTGCAACAGTGCTCGTAAATATGGCAAATTGTGTTTTTATGACATCAAACTTATGAAACACTTGCAAGTGTGACTAAATCCAACCACAGATGAAAATTAACCTTACCCTGCTGTTCATTCACTGAGTTGTTGACTGCCATGCCTTTTCCTGTTCAATGAACAGACTGAATAAAAAAATGGAGGTTGTGCCTCTCAGATATACTTCGACAATGGTAAAGAGAAGAGGGAGGTGCTGCAGATTTTTTTCTGCCAACAAAAGCAGTGAAAACAGAGGGAGGCATGCAGTGAGGGTGAATACAGGTTCACTGTCCCTCTCACTACTTCCCACACTCCCTTGTTCCCTCTCCCTTCGCTGGGCCATTGTCCACTGTCCCCCGACCTCCCCGTCTTCCGGCTGGGATTGGAGTAGTTCTCGATGGCCACAAACAGGATTAGGGGCAGCCATGGCTCCAGTCATTCTCTGTGGATTTGGGAGTGTTACTGCAGCTTGGCTGGTCTGTAGTACTTTAATTACCCTGCCACCAGGGGGCCTCAGAGCGGCCCAGCGGGTAACAAGCAGCGAGCGGGGGAAAAGCTTCTATCTTTACATGGGAATAATCCGCGAGTCGCTCTCATCAGGTCAAGTTGTGCTAAACACTGACAACCACTTTTAACCCTAACTGCTAAGCTTTAGTGTTTATAAATATTCAGAAGAAAATATATATTTTAAACCAGTTGCAGTCTTTGTTTTAAAAGTAAAAACACATTTTAGAGGCACTCTTTATGCCAGTAACCTAAATTTATTACACAACTTTGGCGTTGCTCACTCCATAAACACACCGCTGCAATATGGCTCGGCTGCCAAGTGTAGCTATAGGCTGTAATTATTTTAAAAGGGCTGCAGACTTGTCATTGCATGACAGCCAACCAATTCAGTCATATCAATTTACATCACAGTTACATTTACATTTATAACATGTCAAACACACTTAAATGGTGAGCATCAGGTCTGTGTGAGATGTGATCAAAATATTTTTTTACTGTTCCAAAAAATATGCAATTTTAAATTTAAACAAAGGAAATAAAAAAGTTAGCTGAAAAACAATATTATTGTTTAGCTCTATGTGACAAGATGAGGGCGGGGCTTGTTGCTAAAGAGGCAACATGTCTTTGTTTACTTAGGCTACTTTAGTGTTTTCTGATCCCTGTATGGTCTGATCAAACCTGCAGTGCCTGCTAATGATTGACAGACTTCATATGAGCAGAGAGAGGATTCTCACCTCCACAGCTGTAAACATGACTGATTTTATGCCATTCACTTTATGTAATGAGACTAAGAGAAACTATATATAACAATATTTTGTATATAACAGACACAAAACAGCCTGAGGTAAAATGACTGAGAGTGGAATGAGAAATGTGATGCAGACTTAAAATGCCAACATCTGGACCTGGCTTAATGTCACTGTTTGTTAAGTGTGAGAGTGTATTTGCAAGACTGTGTGCATGTGTGTGTGCGACGGCAGATACAGTGAGTGTGTGTGCTTGTGAGAGAGCAGGGTGTACAGAGAAGGAGGCAGAGCACGGGCACAGACAAAGGTAAGTCTGTGTGCCCCTTCCACTGACGACCTGTGGAAAATTCCCCGTCTGTGCTGTGCCAAGATGCCTGGCCCTGCGAGGTGGGACTCAGGAGGAATGTGAGAGGCAGACGTGACCAGGAGTGCCAGCATTCAGCTAAGGCCAGAGAGGGTGAGAGGGGGCATGTCCAAAAGGCTTGGTCAGTATAAATTCACTATCTTCTCTTTTTCTGGTGTTGTGATGTTATACTGTAGTTTTTATCTTCTAACATAAATGCGCAGTTGTTCAACTTATAGATAAAGGTAGAAAACATGCATGTAGTGTGGAAAAAAGGCAACACGCAATTTTTTTATTCGCTCTGCGTGTAAAGTGCAGCCCAGTAGCGTCACACTCAATGCTGCCAGTGGGTGCTGGGAACACTACTGTATTACATAAGTTTGTGCTCCCACAGAAAACACTCCTTCAGTCCAGTACAGTATGGAAACATTTGTGCTGGATCACAGTTAAGCGTTGGCAGGCAATGATTTGTGACCTGAATTTAAGTGAAATGAACAATTAAACTTTCACGGCTCCTACCAAGTGTCGAGCCTGATGAAGAGCTGAGCTGGCTGCTGGTTACACAAACTGTTCCCTTAATGCTCCATTTGGTGTGTTTGTCTAACACAGAGCAGTGTGTTAAATCTCATCTTTCTTGCTTGATATAAATCATTTCAGTTACAGTTACATGTCTTTGAAATGGCTGAAACACTTGCCATTACATGGTCTTGTCGTTAGTGGTAGAGTACTTGTTTTGCCCTTCTACATAAACCCACCTTTTTGCGCTCGTTCACACATAGCTCAAAACCTCCGATCACTTCTCTTTCACTCTGGATTTATTTAAGCCAGCTGTCCTTGGGCACTTCACCTGGTTGCCTGGGCCCCAAGGTGTCAATCCAGACCAGGTGTCCCTTTCTACCCATCACCTCTCTACAGGCAGGAAGTTTCCAAAGTATCCCATCCCACCTGTATTGGAGGCCTGCAACTGCTCCAGCCTCCGTCCTCCCCACCTCCGACAGCTGGAAGATACGCTACAGTGACTGAACCTCCAGCAACGGAACTGCTTAAATGTGCAACTTTGCTAATGAGCGTGAGTTATTGCTGCAGATGGACATTAACAATGAATTATGAGCAATTATTGGAGCGATGGGGTGGCATGGTGATTAGAGAGTCTGTCTCTCAAGCAGAAAGACCTGAGTTCAATCATGTTTGACGGCAAGATCCCTTGGGGTGTGATTCTGTAGCTGATTTGGTGCTTTCATGGCCTTGTGATGATGAGGTGAGCACAGTGATGAGATTTTTCTTTTTCTTCTATATCAGAATGTGTTAGTATTACTCATACATTCCTTCATGGCCCTCTAAGAGGTACGGTATATCTTTCCCAGGGAATCATTTCTATAGCATAGTGATATCCACTGTGTTTTAATGGGTGCAGAGAGGAAATTGTCCCGTCTGCCATGCCTCCGTGGATCCTGACAGAGGCTCCACTAGGGCTACTGAGCCCCCTTCAATCAGACCCAGGAGCCGCAAGGACCCTTGCATCTGGTCCTGCTTAGGGCAGCCCCCAGCCTCTCCTGAATAACGTAACAATCATTTGCTTTTGCTCCAGTTTTCTACCACAGCAAAGCTGCAGAGGGGCGCTAAGACAAACTGCTGGGTGTGCTCCTCTGCCGTGCAACCAAAGCATGCGTGAAAACAGTCAGGGTTTGGAGGAAACACATGCGCAAATATATAAATAAACACACATATGGAGACTCACATACACAATAGAGAGAGAAAAAGGTCAGCTCTGCATTGCCCCCACCCTTGTAGACATTCCTGGAGCACCTGCACTCACTTAATATTTTGGCAGGGGTGGAAAAAAAAGCTTCTCTGCTCAGCGCCTGTCATGTTTGTTCACTGAAGGAAACAAGTTTGGTTTTAATTAAAGCCCCTGCCAAAAGCTGAGGTAATTGCCACTCTGTATGTCTTGCTTTCTTTTTAAAATGTCTTTTCTCTGTTGTTGCTTCATATACTTTTAAACAGAACTGAATGGAGCCCATGTTTGTGTAAAAAAAAAAAAGGAAGAAAAGAAAAGAAAAAACAGCATTTGTCAGAGCATGCGTTCAGTGCGGTCAACGGGTGCATCCATGCTTAAAAGACAAAAAAAACAGAGGAGGTGAGTTGTCATTAGTTACACATAGCATAGTGTGTTATGAGGAACATAATCATTTGGGATAATTGCTGTGTTCATGCAAAAACCCGGCCTCCTTCTGTCTAATAGTCTGTCTCTCTGGCTGCCTCTGGCCCAGAACAAGGTTTTGTCCTCGAGGCGTCCGGGGTTCCACTCTTACTTTTGCCTCCCCACCACCACACTGCCCCTGAAGCCCACACCCCCTGCTCTTCCCTCCACCTGTAACCCAGCTGTGGCCTTGTGCAGCTCATGAAAATTCCCACCAAATTATTCTGACAAAACACCAACATCTGCTACAGCGAGGCACGCCCCTCATTACGCACACATGCACACATACATGCAAACGCTCATTTACATATAAAAGGTCAACTCACAGTAGAGTCTTTGGTGCGTACACACACATGTTGATGTTCCTATGGAGGCCGAGAGGGACCAACTCTCTGAAACCTAATTAAACAGAAGTAAAGAAAACATCTGTATACAGTATAACATGTATTATACACAAAATTCACACTTTTCACGAAGAACAATGCTGCAGAAACCACAATCAACACGACTTTTTCCAGTGACTTCAAACTGAAAAACATATTGGTTATGAATTAAACATTTGGAGCATGGGTGTGCAGCCAATATCTTCAATGATATTGGAAACTTATAACCTGAATATTAGAATATAATATAATAAAATAAACCTGTCATCTTGTCAGTTCAGTTCCGACTCCATTCTTTCCGTCCCCTGGAAAAACTTTTGTGCTTTGATTCACTTCCCATGTTTTGTCACATTTCCGTATTTGTGCTTCTAATTGATGTGCCAAATATTTATTTCCTTCATCTGCTTGCATTGTGTTTATTTTTTGTGTGATTTTTGTAAGATGCAGTACGCTGAGCACTACTGGCCACTGTTTATGCACAGTTTCTCACACATGAATGTGAGGATGGATGTTAAACACATACAATGACAGTACCATTCTTCATCCTGCTGCTCTGCTGTGTGTCATCACACCATGTTTAAGCGGTCGCGATGCTAAGACTGAGAGGGTGCGCCTGAGACAGGAAGACATTTTTGATTTGTCTGCCTGTCAATAAATGGATGAGAATCAGGGATGTAGTTTCTCCCAGGTTTTGCTCGATGGGGCCTCAAATGACTTGAGCACATGCTGAGCCTTTCAGAGGGGCTTTTATTTTGATTTGCACCAGCAGGGGATGGAATGGAGCCTGCTTGGTCTCTCTCCATCCCAGCCCCTGTGGACCCATCAGAGCCATGCTCCAGTCCAGAGATGAGACGCCATGGCGCTGATTTACTATTCAGAGGTTATTCATCGCCTGTGGATAGAAAGACAATTGAATTATGTTGTTGGAACAGCCAGGCCTGGGCCAGAGCAGTTCAGGATGGATGATCTGCGTGAACCGAGACAGAGTGACAAGAGAGAAACCCAGATAGAAAGAAATGTCTGATCTCTCTGATTGCTCCAGGCAACTTCCTGCTTCTCTGATCGGTTCTGGCGATGAAAAACAGAGAGAGGAGTGCTGTTTGCAGTCAAGGTCACTGGTATTCCTCAAAGCTCCAGGTCAAAAGTGTGAGATCGGAGCTTTGAGAACATAATTGAACTCAGGTGGATGGACACTATTTAAAAAAATGCAATTGTTAATAGTACCACCAAAACCTACGGAAGCATTAGGGTCAACAACAGAGTTTTCTTTTTTTTTAAGATTCTGAGATAAAAAAAAGACATATATACATTATACATATATGTATATACTGTATATATATATATGTATGTATAACTTCACATGTATAACTTCCCTGCTGCTGTGTCCACTCCTCATGGCCCAGGTGCTGCATCAGAAGTAGCATGAAATACATAGTGATTTCCTGACAAAGCAATGGTTGTTTGAATAGCTTAAAAAGTTATGGCTTTTCAACTATGTTTATTTCTGTGATTCTTGATCTTCAATGGAATTTAATGTGACCCCTGTAAATCAAAGCTGACAACAGCTGCTGTCCTCCACCAAGGACCAAGCTGCAAACTTTAATAAGTCCAACTCTCTCCAAAATAACACATTAACGCACTAATATATCAACATATCAACAACTTAAAAAAAAAAGAAAGTGAAAAATATTAAATATTTCAAACAAGAAGTCATTCTTTTGTGGTCCGAAATATAACACAAGATATAATACAAATGAATATTTCTAACCAAAATGACAAAAGTAGCATAAAAACACAACACCGGTCATTTTTGACCCACTTATGGAAGAGTGTAAGGTCCAGTCACTCATGCATTAAAAGCATTGCGTCCTTTTTTCCCCTACACATGAGATGCTGTTGCAAAAAGGAAGGGCCCTCTATTTAGACCTACAATTCTCCTAATGCAAACACTGTGAGCACTGAGCTTCTTCTCTAATGATCATCATGTCATAACTTTATGAGGTCCAAATTATATGCAGTTGTTGCTTTAATAAATGAAGAATCATCAAATTATGTTTAAGTTTTCAGCTGTCAGGTCAGGAAACACATGGTTCCACAGCAGTAAAATTGTTTCTGGGATGTTTTACTTCCTTCCCCTCCATGACATCATGCTTTTAATGTTGACCTGCCATCAGTGCAGCAAAACTGCAACCATACGGTGATGGAGTGGCCCATGTTCTCTGCCACTTGTGGAAGATCCAACTCTCAGTCATGTCTCAGGTGAAACAAACCACAGGAGATGCTCAAAGTGCTCTCCAGGCTCTGGGGCCACATTCTGTGCGTTTCCTATCAAACTGCTTTTTAATCACTGAGGCAGAAATGTCTATGGCAGACGCACTGAGGTGTTGGCAGGACATACGTTGTTTTTGAAGGACGAGGATGTTTTACCCATTTCCCATCACCCATGTGGAATCATTGATATTAAATTGAAAATACACATTGGATTCCGGACACGGACACACGGACATACACACACACAGATTGCACACATTCAAAAACATCAACAAATGGAAAAAACATTCAACAGGACAAATCTCTGTATCCAGAAGTTGAGGCTGTTGGGTGGCCTTTGCTCAGAGGGTGGCCCACCGTGGCATGTTATGAATGTTGATTGTGTACAGTATGAGTATCAATTGTAACACCCCCTCCTCTGTTCGCCAAAGTGAACATAGCTCCCTGCGTCCCTCGCCTCCCAGGACACAGAAGGTGAGCTGGACCCCGGCCCAGATAAATGCACCGTCCGTTCCAGCTGGGGTTGTGTCAGGATCTCCCGGGCGGCGGGGACAGGCCTGTCTTTGTCCAACGGGAGCTGCGTGTGGTTCAGTATCTTAAGAGAGTCATAATCACATTGGTGATCGGGGTGTTAACTGGCCCCCACAGCTGTCAGAAAGCAATGCACCCTGGGAATGCATGACGAAGGAATCGCTGGTCTTTGGCGTGCGGGTTGCGCAACGTGTTAATCTCCAGACACACACAGCATGCATATATATCTATTCAACTCTGCGAGGGCAATATGGGCGGATGCCTCATTTCTTGTCCAAACACACCAACAGCTATGGCAACACATCAGCAGCTTCACCATGTGTAATTTAATTGCCTTATGAAAAGCATCTGTCTGGTACATTGTGTCAAAGCATTGTGAGCATTGTTGTGATATATCTCTGAACAAATTCCAAACCACAGCAAATGACTAGAATCAAAAATAAACATAACAACATGAAACAACAATAATTTCAGAAAAGAAAAGAAAAAAAAAAACCCCACAAAGCATCATCTGCTTCAAATCAACCCGGAAACATTCCCTGCTTGCTGAAGAGACATTTGGAGGCCTTTTGATGCATGAAGGGTGACCCAAAAATAGCCTGGTGGTTAGGCAAGGGGATCTATGGGGCATTGCAGGGAACCCCGTTCATGACCCACGCTCAAGTACCTCCCGTCCAGGGGCTGATTCATGAGCAGGGGTCAGTCCTTCAGAGTATATATCAGGTTCTCAGTTTGTTGCTTTTAGCAGCTGTTATTGCATTTAAGAGAGTGAGCTGCCGCCACTGAAGCACAGGCATGAGTAAAGGGAGGAGGGGGAGGGCGGGGGTTGCCCTCAAGGGCCCCAGTGTAGAGGCAGGAGCAAGGAGGTGGGACCCCTCGAGATGACGCTACGGTAGTACGACCAGGCCAGGCAGGGATGTGGTAACACCAGACCATGCCAGGCTGTCTCCAGGCTGGCAGACGAGGCAGTGCAGGCTAGGTGGTCCAGCCTTGTTTACCCCCTCAGCCGCACGCACAGGCTTGTTTAAACAAAGTGGGTGCCTTCATAAGCCTCCCCTCGGCCTGTGGACGTCATCAGGCAGGCGCGTGTTGATGTGGCCTTTCCCTGGAGCGCCCTGGACTGCGTACTTGAGATCGAAAGAGAGAGAGAGAGAGAGAGACAGACAGACAGAGAGAGAGGGGGGGAGAGGGGGAGAGGGAGAGAGGGAGAGACGGTGCCAGCTGCAGGACTCAGACCACAGCAGCCCTCTCCCAGTTGTTTGACCAGATAACTCTTGGGCCAAAAAGATGGTGGAACGGCATCAAAATCTTGGCTCCTTGGCAGGCCTGATTAACATTTTGATCCTAAAACCAAACCCTGCAGCCAACGATTCAACATTCTTCTACTCCACAGTGCTGCCAGCTCTCTCTGTGATCGGTGTATACTCACTCCATCACCTGTTGCCTGCTGCTTACAGGTGATCCTCACTGAAGCTGCTTTTAATGTACATACAACGAAAGGAATATCTCATGGCAAAGAAGCATCATATATCCTGGGTGGTTTAATATGGTGCATCAAACCAACAAAAACTAAAACTTATAGGTCCCAATATTGTATGGAGGGAACACATGGCTTTAGAAATCGATATTGCATCTTTCATCTTGAGCTTTTCCATGGCGCTCCAGTAACAATAGATCAGCAAACAACTCAGAAAAGAGGCTCTGAGACTCACTTCTGATTGTTTCCTGAGTGATTGAATAAAATGTGGCAGATTTCAAACACTGAGAGAAAGCAAAACCTGCAAGGCTGGACCGTGGGTCTGGGTTAGGGTGTGGCGTAGAACATGGCTATATTGTGACATCACAAAGTTACAGAAATTCTGATGGCTTGTTTTAAGGCACATTATTCTGAATACAGGTCATGTGCATTTGCCTCTGAGGTGTCCTGAGTTGAATAAAACTAACTGGAGAGAGAAGGAGGAGGAGAGGAAAGCCATCAATCAATCAATCAATGGGCCTTCAGCCTGAAAAATATCTTGTGTCAATTTCTACTTAAGGGAAAACATTTGAAAACCTATAGAAGTTAAGTGAAATGAAACAAATTCACATTCGACTTAAATCAAAGAGAAACACAGGAAGGAAGGGGCTTGAAGGTACTGGTATGTATCTCCTGACTAATGCTCTAATCAGAGGAGCCATATGACATGGGCCTTATCTCCGGAAAACAATGCTGTGGTCTGGCCATGCTGAAGCCTTTATACTGAGGAATTTTAACTACCGAAAATCACCGTATGGCGCACCACTGTCACTGATACCAGGCCACATCCATATCAGTCAAGAGCAGTTGAACGAGTCATTAGTAACTGCCACAAAGGCCACTTGGCTGCTCGCTTTATCATTAATCAAAGCACTGTGCCCCTTAATGTCAACCAACGGAGTATAACAAGCAGCACTATCTGAATGCTTTGATCAAGTGTCTGCCTGTTCTCTCGCTGCTGGCCTCGGGTTGCCAGGGTGGCCTCGTGTTGTAGGCCCGGCCTGGTCCGTGGGGACAAGATTTAGAAAAGGTGGCTATCTCAGATGTCCTCCCCTCCTCCATGCGGCTCTCCTGCGTCCCCACTGCTTCTCCAGCACATGAAAGCTAACAGAGGGCACGCTAGCCTGATCCCAGGCGCTGACATGAATTTTTTATCAATGGCTGGTGCCTCTGAAGGGGCTTTTCCAACACCGCTCCTCTTGCCAACCGTCCCCGCCCCTGATGGCAACCCCCCCACCACTCCTCCCCTTTCCTCTCAGTCTAAAGCTTGGGCAACTCCAAATGTCAATGATGTTAGTTTAGCCATTGTACACGGCTGGCCGCATCTGAATGGGTGACTTGTCCCCAGGCCAGCCCCCTACAATTGCCTCCTTTCTAACTCTGACTTGTTCTCAGCATTTTCCCCCCTCCATGAAGAGAGGGCTCTCTTTCTGGCTCTCTCAGCTCTTTGGCTCTGCTGAGAATCCTGGAGCAGAAGAGAGGGAGCAGGAGAACGAGAGAGAAGGCCAACACAGAGACACAGAGAGAGAGAGAGAGAGAGTGTGAAGGAAGGATGGAGGTTGGGGGGTCAGTGGGGAGGTGGACCGTGACAGAGCAGTAAGCGGTTTTATAACCAGAATTGTTACAGTGCGCTCTGCCAATAATTACCAGCATAGAGGAACGGCGGTAAATCTGGCTTTCACAGGCCGGCTAAGCTTGTTAGTGTGCTTAATCGGACAGGGAAAGAGTGTGTTGTTGTGCTGAAAGCTTTGGGGACTGAGAAAATGTGCACCCGCTTCCCTAATGAAGAGTGACGAGAGGAGACGTGGTGGGGAGGTGGCTGAGGGACTAAAAAAAAAGGCATACATATATGGTGAATCTACAGATGGGATGGGTTGAAATTCCTCATCTGTGAGAGAGAGAGTTTGGTAAGAATGAACTGACACTGAACTAAAGGGCAAGCAGGGTTAAAAAAGCAGGGAGGAAGGTTGGAGCCCTTATTTGGGCTCCATATGTTTTAGGAGGTGAGCTTTACTCCAGCTGATGTGATCAGCGGAGACCAGGGTTGTTTTTAAGTCTTCTGGGGCAAGTCCAAGTCGAGTCTCAAGTCAGCGAGACAAGTTCACTGCACAGGCCAAATGTGAAGCCTCTGGTCCAGTCCAGTCCAGTTCAGTCCAGTCAGATGCCATTCACACAGGTTTCTGAAGAACAACAATTACTGTAATATGTTTTGAAATGTTGATTCCTTTCAGAGTTGTGTAAATGTTTTGAAGCCCTTAACATGCAGCATAAGCCTAAACATCGAAGCTGTGAGGTTGTAGAGGTAATCAAGCATCACCTAAGCCTCGCACTGTTTTCAGACAGATATCAGAACAAATCTTAAGTCTCTGACTGCCTGATCATCTGTACAACCTGTGTAATAAGCCTCAATTAGCCAATTTACTAATCGCGCAGGTATTACCTGTAAGATCAACGAAAGTGAAAACCTGTGTGTATCCCCGTGTGGTGGCACAGAATATGTGAGGAGCTTCTGTGGTTTCTGCTACGGATCTCCAATCTCTCTTACTTTTTTCCTCTCTATATCATGATGTATATGAAGCAGATTTAATAAGCCCAAGTGCAAATGACTGTATTCTCTCAAGGCCCGACATTTAAACTTCTGCAGATGTGTCACCTCAGTTTGTGCGCACCCTCATCACTCTCTCCGAGCCTGACTCCAGTCTCAAGTCTTCCCCCCGTCAACACCCCCACGCCCACGCCACCCTATACCATCAAGCCTCTCATCACCATTTGCTTCACTGCACACTGAAATAATTGTTAATGTTAAATGCGCTCCCTCATTTCCCATGTGGTATTGCAGGTTTTTTTTTTTACTACTTTAAAAGAAAAACAATATGAATGTGATATTTTCTTGAACAGCTGTTAGCTGAGTCTGTGCCAGCAGAGGACACATGCTGATTCACACACATGCACACACACACACACACACACACAAAACAACTTACCCCCACTTTTTCTCAATGAGGTTTTTATAGACTCTGAACATCTGGATAAGGAAAGAAGGAAGAGGGGTGAAGAGGAGAGTCACATGCTGTCACTGACTTTCTTCTAAAGAAATTAGGTCATTGGTTTGGCTTGAATTATTGTAATTAACATTTCATTTTATGAGTAATGAATCTTATTTTTTGTTTACTTAGCATTTGTCATTCTCATTAAAAGAAAAGCTGAATGATTATCTTTGGTCTTGTGCTGAATGTTTCCATTCTGTCACGTTTGAGACTAAATCTGTAAATAATGGCATCTGAACATATTCATTTCCCAAGCATAATGTTTATTTTACTATTAAATACCAAATGGAAGATCAATCATTTAACAGGAATCACAATTTAATTGTGACTTAGACAAATTTTCTTTCAAACTCTTTCAAAAGATGGTTTAGTTTCAAGAAAGTAGACTTGATGTGCTGCCATCTACTGATGCCTCCATGAATTACTTGTACTTTTGCAGTCAGCGGGTCAGGTACGTCCACATCTGGAAGGCACATGGCTTCTGAGACAGATTTATGAAGGGTCAGGGTTCACTTGGGCCTTTTAATGCAGATTAAAGAAGAAAAGTGAAGAACAACAGAGATGAACAAACCTCTGTAGTGGCTCCAAGGCTAGACAGCACAGACTGAGACTCTGATCAGCATCACTCAGGTATGTCTGTGATGACGGGGAGGTTGATTGCAGGAAAAGAAAGAAAAGAGGTTAGAGAAATATCCTGCACTTAAAGCCACTATTGTTTAGTCTGCATAATATATTTGTGATTACAGTGACAATGTAGTCTGACTCACTCTGCTTTCAAATTCAGATTTTGCTACAACATTTAAAGTTGTTGTCTTCTTTACTGAGGATTGTTATAATGTCTACTGATCCTAGTTTAAATGTAGATGTGTTACGTGGCGTGCTGCTTGTGTCGAGTCTTTGTTCCCTCTGTTCCTCTGCTACTTGCTCTGCTCAGACATGTTTCTCTCTCCCTCCCCTAAATTCCCTTCTTTCAGAGAGAGGTCAGAGGCCAGGGACTGTGACCTACCCTGGGGGTGGGTGAAGGACTCCTCCCGCCCCCACCTCCCCCTCCTTGAGAGATGTGCTGTCTCCCCATCTCCTTATTTTGTATACACCTGAGTCGCTTACTCTCTCTTGGATCAACTGACAAAGTGCAGAAAGAGCTGCTGTATCCAGTTTCCAGCTCTATTTTGTATTGTCCACACAGATCAATAAGTGCTGCTCAACTCTATAGAGTCATTGTGACTGAAAATAAAGAGGGGAAAAAAGCCTATAAACTTTGCTGATCATGCAGCTGAATTTAAAGCAGACATAATGGTGCTTGTTTAAAACTGAATTATGTCCGTTTGTGTATTCTCCAAAATATGATTCCATAATTTCTCTGGATTTCCACATCCTGAAAAAGGTAAAAGACTTATAGATAATTCTAAAGAGATATTTACAATCATTACCTGATGCCAGTAAATGACTTCACATCAGGTCTGGTCTCAAAAGTATCATGAGACAGTGCATGGCTGTTCTCTCAGCACTCGTACGCCCTTATGTGTTTTGATGTTGACCACCCTCCCTCCTCCTGTACCCCCTGCCTGTCCTTGGCACCGACCCCACATGTGTGTTGGCTTAGAGGAATTTTCTGGAGACTGCAGGAGACACAAGTTGCATTACATGCCACTGTCTCCTGCTCCTGCTCCGGTCCGAATCAGAGTGTTGTTGGCACCGTCTCTGCTCGTTCCTTTCAAACACGTTTAAACAACTTGCCTCCTCTCGGCTCCTCATTCCACATACTGACAAGCCAGACAAGCAAAGTGTCTGAGGATGGAGTTGGCCCTTGTTCAAGCTTGTGTCTCCTCTTTGGGTCTGCATGGATCTGGATGGGTTTTGCAATTCAGTGTTCTGCTCTCAAGAAATAACCGCCTTCTGCATAATATGTTTCTGAGGCCTGAAGTCAAAATTGCAAAGATGATAAATCTGGTTTTAAATGCACCAGTTTAAGATTTTGTTCTGTATTCATTTCTTCTTTCATTGCTTTTCATTTTTGTCCACTTCACTTCAAAGTTTTATAACTGTGCTAATTAATCATTTTCTCAGGTTCTCTGTTCTTAATTTCTATCTGGATAAAATGGACAAAATGATATGTGGCTAATCCAAACGTCTAAAAGAAACAGACACAAGTGGAACAGGTTAAGCGTCCCTTGAAATTGTTGAATTCATACTTGGGTTTTGCAGGGTTTTATGAGTGGGATTTGAAACTCTGCCCTACAGCTGGTGGCATTCCTTTGCTCCTCAAATGCAATTATCTTTTCCCATTTGTCTGTTTTTGTTATCCCCATCCTTCCCTCTTACACTAATTTCCTGTTTTGAGCTACACCAGGCTTTTAAACCCCCCTCCCACCGACCCCCTTTCCTATAAGTATGAGAGCATATCTGTTATTTACAGCCCGCAGGGGCTACCTGTCATTCTCACCGCTCCATCGTGATTGCCATGGTGACACCCAAATCCACGGAGCGCAGGTCCCGACCCCCGCCCACTCTACCATAAAGCCCTGACCCCTCACCTCCACACCTGGGGATGCAGGTCACAAAACGTATTGCTGTTGATTGGAGGGTGGAGGAGGAGTTGTAGATAGAAGCAGAGAAGAAAAGGAAATAGATAGATAGAGAGATAGAGAGATAGATAGATAGATAGATAGATAGATAGATAGATAGATAGATAGATAGATAGATAGATAGATAGATAGATAGATAGATAGATAGATAGATAGATAGATAGATAGATAGATAGATCCAAAGTGAACACCACTTGGCCTACATACATCATCCTTGTGCACTCTGTTTGCTGTTGCAGTTGTAAATGTTATTTCTGGTTGACAGTGTTGCTTCAGCTGAGCTGCTGCCTAAATGCTTACCGTGCATTTCTGAAATATTTGAGGATCTGTTTGATCCATGTCTCTGTTTGCTCCTTTGACCTTGACGGCAGCTTTGTCACAGTGCAGCAGCCTGAATGTGTTTGTACATGTTCTTTTGTAGTGGGAGTGAACACTTCTCACACAATTATCCTCTTTTCTAAACCTGTGTGTGTGTGTGCGCGCGCGTGTAAATTTACATGTTGTCAGTTCAACATTGTAGCCCTGTTGCCATGGATACACAGGCAGTCTGACGAGGACACGGTAGAAGGTGATAAGAGGCCGCTGTGAACTCGTGACCTCCTGTGGGAGGCAGAGTTACAGAGTTGGAGTGATGCTGAGTTTAATCTGTTACCCAAAGAATAGTGTGTTATCATCCAACATCTTCCTTTTGACGCTGGAAAATAACCCAGCAGGGATTTCATTTTTTTCTCAGGCTCTGACTCATGCTGTCACTCTTATTGGAAATAATACTGTATGTCTTACTGCTGATTAAAAAAAAGCTCCCCCTATTCACAGGTGCTGTGACTAGTCTGGTGTGTTAATGGATAGGGGACCTGAGCTTGTGTATCATTTTAAAACATGGATGAATTAACCCTCCAGCCCCTCAGGCTGTATTACTCCATAATTACATGGTTTCATGATTTCCCTTACTCATATTTAGCTATGTAGTAATGGTTTTCTCCTGCAAATGTTTGGGTCCAGCTGGCGCTATGATGTAACTGTAGAAGGGGAGGAACTGTAGTGCAGGGGCGCTCTCTTGTCCTCTTATGATGGGACTGTGTAACATTCAAATCCAGGCAGACATAACAAAGTCACAAAGAAAAGGTTTCAGAGAGAAAAACATGCCATATTTAGGGAGAAAAGATTAAGCTTATTTCCTAGAGCTGACATTTAAATTTGTTTAAAATCCATCTATAGAGCTCTGGTCAGATGATGTATGTGAAGTATGGCTCAAAAACTTTTGTTTTTCTGCAGTTTCTTTTTACACAGTGATTGTTGACATTGCATTTTGGGTTATTGTAGGTTTGGTCAGTGGAAACATTGTGGTCACCTTAGTTTACAGTATAGATTTACTGCTTTATGACTGTTTTTTTTGTCATAAAAAACACTTCTTTTAAACATAAACAATCAGACAGTATTGGTACTAAAAGTAATATCCAAGGGCATTTGGTAACTATACTCTTAACATAAAATGATTAATACACACACACAATAATGAAAAAAAAATAATAAAAAAAAATAAAAAAATAAAAACTTGGGACATGGCCTAAAAGCTTTCACCTTCATCACTGACTCTGAATAAATGTGTTCATATGTTACAGTTACAAACATAGACTCCATTCAATTTTTCAATTGGATTTTATGGCTGTTCAAACTTTGTAAAAAGTGATTTGTCTATAAAAGTTATTAAAACTTCAACAAACTCATATTATTGATAAATGAACTAATAAAAAATGATTATGATCATAACACACCACCTCTTGTACCAATTACCAATGACAGTTAAAATGCTTGGATTTCCTTTCATGTGTTAAATTAACAACTTAATGTGTTGGCACAAAAGAAAACTTTGTAAATGCACAGTTGACTCAAATTCTTTTACTAGAGGACATTTTTTTATTTACTGTAAAGGACAAAAGTATACCACACTTCATTCTCATTACCATAAACAGTAACCGAAGCGCTCTACCTTGTTATTTAACAGTGTGCTAACCCATGTGTCGTGTTTATAAACTTTACAGTTCTGACCAGGGCTGCTTCACAAGCTCTTTCCCCTCTGGAACAACTGGTCAGTCTCGTGGTTGAGATCTAATGAGGCAGACATTATTGTTGGCCCGGAGACTCGTGCGTTGGTCTGAGTCGTTGTGCCAAGATGCCAGTCTGAATCCTCTGCTGCTGCTTTCCATCTGACTGCCAGTCTGGCTGCTCCACGCCCGTATGACGCCCACCTGTCCATCACTGTTTGTTTGCCTGTCTTGAGAGCTGTCCGATGTCGGGCCAAACCACACAACCATCTGCCCTCTGCCTGGCTCCTGTCCTCTGAAACATGGATCATCGAAATGTTATTCCACTGTAAACCTCAGCAGAGCTACAGGAACCCCGGCGCTCTGGCACACTCCTGTATTGTCTCAGAGACGCGAGGAGGGAGAGTTTGGAGGAAACTGTACTATAAGAGCGATTCCCTCCTTGGGAGTCCTGAAGGCTTCAGAGAGAGCAGGACATGAGGTCAAAGGGCCCAAATTCATCTGTTGTAGAAACACTTGAACATGTGGTCAGACACCACCACCCGTTTTATACCAAGCAGCTGAAACATTCATTATGAGTTGTCATTTTAACCTGTTTTTCATTTCTTCACTGATGGGTGTTTCTTTTATTTCTTATTCTTATAATATTCTAATGTGGTTTTGATTTCCTGATTCCTATTGTTTTCTGATGTGCTCTGTTGTATATTTGTTTTTTATTACATCTGTTTTTTCTGCATCATAGCATTTTTCCCACATTATTTATTGTTTTCATCTTACATTTGGAAACTTTTAGCAAATTTCCTCTTATTATTACATTTTCAATATAACTTTTTCTGTCTTGCTGTATATCTATAATATTAGTTTTGCTCTTCCTGCGTAAAACCATACCCTCTGTTTTCTCTGAATAAGGCCCTGAGCTCTTGTATGCACTTTAATGAAAAGCACATTGAGCCTATGTATAATGACATGTGCTAGAGGGCACAGAGCTCTCTGTGTGGAGAAGGGAGGGGAGATTTGGTTGAACAATGTATGCTTGAAATATATCTTATTTTTATGTTCTGGCTGAAAGATTAATTCATTTTCCTCTCCACACACAAGGTATAACTTCTGCCCTGGCCACAGCGTCCAAAATATGTTTGAGAGTTTGATTGAGTTTTGCCCCGACTAATTAAAGCAGTTTTAACTTAAATGACAACAAAATCAGTGGAACGGGTCCACATGCAGACCTTCACACTCACATTTAGTCCTTTTTTATGATGTACATAAACCATCCATATAAGACTTTGCTGTCAGATTGACCATAAATGACCAAATAAAGTCAACAAAATGCAATCTGATGCAAACAGGTAAAATTTGCAAATAAAAGAATGATAGCAAATGCACACTTTTTTTTATTTATTTTTTTTAAAGTGGATACAAATCGATTTACAGATATATTCAAAAGAAGTTGTGCACGGCTCTTATACATATAACTATTATGCTGATAAACATTTGAAATGTTTAATGTTGATTTGTTGCATAGTTAACTCATGATTAATTTCAAGGTAATGTTCGTTGTATTTACGTAATGTCTGTTCACACAGGCAATGTCCAGACCAGCCTGGCTGCGGTGTGCTTGGGTCAGAGGTGTGGCATTTGGACCATTAGTAACCAAGGGAGTGGATCGGACTATGTGCAGGCGTAACTCACAGTTGGCCATATTGAGGACAGGCAACTTGCTCTGACTCACTAAAAAACTATTCATAACTCTGTGAAAAGCCTAGCTATTACTTTAACTATTTGCATAATGTTACTTTTATTTTAAAAAAAGTACATGATTAAAATTCTCCGTGATTTTAAGTATGCTGCTACATGACTGTATAAACATTCATAAAAAATCAAACTGGCGAAAGGCGCACCAACCCGCGTCAAACGAAAATTGCCTTCAATCGGTACGGCTCTGATCGGCTTGCAGTTGAAATGCCAGACCCGGGTCAACCCGCTAATTTACGTGATGACGTTGAGCGTTACGTGACGCCATCACACCAGTCACCTCTCATATCACGTACTAAAAGAAAGCTCTGCTCTCATTCGAGACTGGGATCAAAAGAACAAAGAACACTTACCAAAAAAGATGACGCGGACGTCCGTCATACGGCCGCTGCAGACTCGCTGTCCTCCGTGGTCCTGGTGTTCCGCCTCGTCTGCCTCAGCCAACGGACCTCACACTCCGCGGCGGGCGGCTGTGGCATGACATGTCAGACCTGGCTCATTTTGGTCAATGGGAAAGGAGCCAAATGCTGATTGTTAGCGGGTCGACCCGCATTTAAAAAACTTTTAGTGGGAAAGCGACTTATGAGACTGACCGCCTGTGAGTGCTTTGGGATGGGGGAGGGGCTGACAGCAGCACCCACTGCTCGTTGAAGACAGCAGTGCTTCACGCTTTCAAGTTGGATTCACCGAACACCAGAAAAGTCTCAAACAACACTGGAAAAGTTGCTAGATTTATCGCTAGTCGCCAAGTTGGCAGCACTGGCGACAGAAAATGATGCAGTTTACCTCACGACAGGACAGGAGGGGAGCAGGAGCAATGAGTCTCCTAGTAACAGGTAGAAAAAGGCGCCATGGTTCAGAAGTGGATTGTACTACACAGGAAAAGTCTCGTCGTTCAGCAGAACACAATCAAAAAATTTGGTGGAGAGCCCTGTAAGCAGAAATGAGACTGAGGGCAGACACGGATGTCATTTTTCTGATGTTATGAGTAGGGTGTGTTGTTATTACTTGTAGTAATGTAACGTTGAACGTTGCAGCGCAACCAATTTTGAAAATTCAGTGCTTTGATGTGGTGGTAGGTCCAGCTGGAGGAGCTAATGCTACATCAAACTGACAGACTCTCTAGCCGGTAAGATAAGGTGAGGTGTTCTGGCTGTGAACACGCAAATTATGGTGCCACTGATATGTGCGCTGTGCATTCTGTAACCGTTGGCACCTGTTGGTCCTGCGGTAAAACATCTGTGAAATAGCAACATCTGATTTTCTTCTGTAGATGTTAAAGCAGAAGTAAGCGAACAGTCGTTTTGGCTAACTTCTTGTCAGCCGATGGAGTTAGCAGCCCCCGCCCTCGTCCCTACGTCACCACATTCACGCGCATCCCTTGGCTGCACACACAGAGAGGACCGCCCCTTTATGCCGTTCTCTCTCCTCATTGGTTAAAAGTTGTAGGATACAAGGAAAGTTTTCTCCTTGGCTTACAGCAGAGCAGAGTGACTGACAGACCCGTGTTTCAGACCAAACACTCTATGTAAGTGATTGCCGTCGGAAGATATAACTATTTAAGACTTATAACACACACATTCCGCTTACTTCTGCTCGGTCGGTCTGAGAAGTGAAGCTCACTTACGCGTTCAAAAAACTGCAGTCCCCTCGGATTCCTCTGGGGGCTGGTGTCAGAAGGGAGCATTCTCCATAGAGCCCCATGTTAAAATCGCCAACTTTACATCCTCAATAAACATGATCAAAGCCTGGTGTCAGAGCGTTTTTTCGTCTCAATCGATAGTTTCTACCCCCGCACACACTCTGAGGGGGGTGAATTTTTTTTTAACTCTACCGTTTTACTGTTATTAGGTTAAAACTCTGGCCAATTAGGGCGCGGAAACGTTGAGTGACAGGTCCGAGCAGCTCCGTGGACAGCTGCTTCGAGGCCAGTGGGCGGGTTCTCGGCCGGCCAATCCAACATGGCGCTGTTCAGGCCGCCATATTTGAGTCACAAAAACGACTCCCCAAAACCAATGGGTGACGTCACGGACGCTACGTCCATTCTTTTTACAGTCTATGGTAATTACGTAGATTTCCAATAGGGGTCGACAGAAGTTACACACTACAACTTTAATTTGCCAAAGAACAATTGGTTGTCGCCTACTGGAAGTGGTGTAATAAATGAGGATGCAGGAAATAAAAACAATAAAGTTTTAGGAATGCAGAATACACTGTTTGGTCTGTGTCACTCCGATAAACAGTGTGATTCATCAGTGTTACCACAGAACAGACGGTAAAAATAGATTCACTTTGCTGTAGTTACGTACATTTTGAATCATATTTAACCTAAACCTCTCCATCAACCTCTTTCACACACTCTCTTTTTTTCAGTGTCTCTTCTCTTTTCTCCTCTCTTGTCTTTGTTTGAAAACAGCTTTCAATTTCCTGGGTAGCTGTCTTCAAAGAGAGCGGGAGGGGGGCGAGAGGCCAAGTAGGATGCCAGAGGCACAGTGACAGCTGGGAGGCAGGAGACTCTGAGACGAGATCAGAGAGTTCGAGTTTCTGACCGCCACAGACACGCTGTCATTCTCAGAGCTCCTGCCCCTGCTGCTTTCACCCACACACACACACACAAATGCACGCACATGTAGAAAATACACACACACCTTCTTGAACAGAAGCACAAGAAGTAGTGAAAAAACTACACGTAAACACACATTTGTTCATCGGAGGCAAAATTAAAAGCAGCAACAAATCAAACTTCACCACAAACTTTCCCAGAAGCACCTGCCCCAACTCTACACCCTTCATTCCAGTGCCAGAGGTCTTCTAAGGCTGCGAGGCGCTGGGTTGCAACATCAAACTGTTATTCCCAGGTGATGATGTAAGTGTTGAGGGAAGAGCGAAAATAATCTTATTTAATTTACATAATGTGTTGACTTTGGAACTGATACCACTCTGCTGGAAAGAACACAGAACCTTTTCATTGGCAGCTCTCGCGCTCAACACATTTTAGTGATTAATGCACTCAAACAGACTTGAAACATCTGTCCTACGTTCTCATCTAACTGTCTTTTGGCTCTGCAGTTGGCTTAGCTGCTCGATATGGGATTCAGCATGTCCTCGGTGTGGCAGCTTGGTTGGCCTTCAAAGCCTCGCCAGGTAATGGCACTTTTGCTTTTGTGATGTTGCCACAAGCTCTCAACAATAACAGAGCTTTTGAAGAATCTGGCACGGCGGCGCCACATTTCAACAGTATCTCCGTGCTGTTTAATCATACCTTTCTGGTGGCCTGGAGAGCTCACTGAAAAGGGAAGCAAATTACATTCTGATAGCGCTGGGTAAAGTGATGCCAGGCTGTTTTGTTGCTGCCTGACATGTGGCCTGGCAACTCCGTCCAACCCCTGGGGTAAAGTGACATCAGCAACCACAAAGCTCCCGTTTGCACATGAGGAAGGAGCGGGGGATAAACAGGGGATCTGTTTGGAAAGGCTCAGTGACGCTTTCCTAAGTCTCACCTCAAAAACCAGAGTGTTGACTGCTCTCGTATTCCCAGAGCATCTCACACTCTCAAGGAAAAATATGCAGGAGTGGTGGAGGAAAGCCTGAGATTGAGTATGAAAGAGAGAGTGGAAGAAAATGAGACAGTAGGGACTCGAGCTGGAAGAGGGGGGAGGGAGAGAGAGGGAGAGGCAGAGTGAGGGAGAAAGAGAAGGGGGGAATGGTCTTTGTTAATCCCTCCACATCTGGCTTCTATTAGGATATGGGGGCCGCTAAAATAATGTTTTTCACCCTACAAGCCTTTCTGTGCTATAAATTACCCACCAGCCACTGTGCCTTCCTGACTGAAACTCTTTCAGAGAGCCAGTCCGTTTCTCATGCGGTCGACCCAACTCCTCCTCCTCCTTGCCCTTGTCCTCTCTGCTTTCCTCATTTTGAAACTCCCTCTTAGCCGGCGCAGTAACATTAGGCCTCTCTTCCTGTCAGCTTTCCACACTTCCGTCCGTACTTTGGTTTTCAAAGAAATTTGTGGTTTTCAAACTTTTTTACAGTAAAAATCTAGGTGACTTCAGTTCATGGTAATTTGGTTGCTGTCCATCGCAGTGGTCTAGCCTGTACAAACACTATTTATAAAGCTCCACAGCCAACTGTTTATGAGTTATCACTTTATGATTCTTGTGGTTTTTAAGGAAGCTTTTACTGAAAAAATAATTCACAGTGTATCACTGCTGAGCTGACAATATCTGAGTCACCAGAAAGCAGCTCCAGCTGCTGAAGATTAGCCTATGGTGAACAGCTTGCATTGTGACCAAGAGATGAGTGAACCCATGTCAGTTGTGATGTGGAAATATGAATAAAAATATCAAACATTTCCACCCGTATGTAGAACCTGGACCAGTGTTAATCACTATAAAAAATATGATACAGGCTGAAAAGAAGACAAAACTTTGACAGACTGAGACAATTAGACTTATACTTAAAAAGTAACTGCCTCTTGTGTGAGACCCAACGTACAGAGAGGCGAGTTCACTGCTGGGGCTAATCCCAGCTCAGCTTTTGCAGCACTGGTGCCCAGCTTCATCATGCAGTGGACTGCTGTGTCCAATATACAGACCAGCACAGCACCTCATGGCTTGTGCTGTGTAATGTTGTGTTAATTCTGCTGAATCGTGAGACAAAGGTGCATGTTATTTCTTCTGTGATCATTTCTCACTGTTGTAAAAACACTATAGCAGCAACTTGGCATCAAGGCAAGTCCTCAAACGTCTTGGTTTCTATTGTACTGCATTGTACATTGATTCTGAATACAGCCTGCAGCCCCCTTCAGCCTCTCAGCAGAGAGATGGTCAGCCAGGTCTGATCTGTCACTGATGATGAGCCTCTGCTCATCATCACCAGGGGTTACCCAGAGTTCAATGTGCAGAAGTGCATAAAAGTAGTGTGCTTGCACGTATGGAGCTGGAGACATGAGGTCTAAAGGCCGGTGAGAGGGCCAAGGCAGGGACTCGTGGAGAAGAAGGGAGGGAGGCTGGTGGAAGGGGTGAAGGGCAGCGGGTCAGTGCCTCATCACCAGTAACACCAATTAGATAAATAAGAGCTGACAGCTTAGAGGATGAAAGGGAGAGGACTGACTAATGCGTGAATTCAAGTGGTAACGATGAACTGGTCGAACCTGATTTTATAGCCATTAGGCACCTGTTTGAGGGGAGCAGCTGGGCCCGCCAGGAGGTCCAGGCTTCCCCAGGTGATCCCAGTGCCCGCGCACATCTGCTCTGAAACCAGAGTCATATGCAGGCTGTGGCACCCTTGGATGCTTTTAGAGATCAAAACAAGTAAAGCAAAGCCTGCTTTACTTGCCTGCACATTGTGACTTACTTAGACTCCCTTTTATTTACTCATGATAATTCAAACAGTATCTTATCCGATGACCCAATGAGATCTGGTTTCCTCTCAGGTTTCGGAGATCAAATCAAGATTATAGGCTACATCCAAAAGCAACAATTGCCATCTCACCTCCCAAAACTGGCTCTTCACAGGTAGGCTGCGGGCACCGGTGAGAGAAAATCTCCATTACCTGGACGAGGAGGGATCGTGTATCTATCGACCATGATTTACGTGCTATGATGTGACAGGGTTTTGGCAGAGTGAACTCGACTTTTGATCGTTTGAAGTCATTCTGAGAAACAACAGGATCATGTGAGCCTGCAGAGGGGGAATGCACGGGCATATTTCAGCACGGCGTAATTCTAGCTGGTCACGGCCTATCATCTGGATGGAGTGGATGTCATCCCTGTGCGTGTACCCATTGTGTCAACGGGCCCTTTGCCACATACTTCGATGTGCCCCCTGTCTCTTCTGTCCGTCTCTCCATTACTCCATCCCATAATTACCTTCTGCACTTCACTCACTGAACTCAATCCTTCCTTTGCTTGTCTGCCAATTCCTCAGATGTTCAGAGAGAGGCATGTCATTATCCCGCTGAGACGGGCTGGCCGGAGGACTGACTGTCTGGGCTCTTCCTACAGAGCCGTCTGGTTCAGTCCGATCCAGTCACTGTGTCTGTTTTTGTAAATACATGGCGTTCAAAACAACTTGTGATCTTTAATACTCTGAAGTGCATGAGTTATATTTCTGTGGTTATCTGGTATTGGAAAACCGCTGTTGCTATGTCTATCTGCTCACATGACGCCTGTGTATCCTCGGGCTGTCAGAGTTTATCTCGGCTTAGAGCGAGAATGTCTAGATAAGAGATGAGTAACCAGATAGACAGTTTGAGCGCTGAGGCTTCAGATGAGAGTGGACCTACTGGGCGAAGCCCTAGAATTCCAGCATAGAAATATCACAATTTATCCCATGGAAGGTAAGAAAAGGGAAGGACACAAACACCCTTTCAAGGAGCAAGGTAGATTTATGTTAACTATGCTTGGGACTAAAACCCACGTCATTTTTCTATCGTGATCCATGGGATTATTTGTATGGAGGTGGGGTGTGTGTGAGGGTATGAACAGGGGAGGATATTCCTCCACGCAGGGGTCTAAGATATCAAAGCCAGAAGGCTGTGGGGAGGATGGAGAGGGTTGATGCAGCGGGAGGGTTTTGGGGGTTGGTGGGGGTTGGCTTTTGTTCCAACCCCCTCCACCAGGATCCCCTGAAAAGATCACCAAGCAGGCTGATTTGTCACGGCTCCAAGCTCTGCCTTCTGATTGGTTACGGCGGGCGAGCAGATGTTGGAGCTGCAGCGGGGAGTTTGGATGATTCCAGCTCCTCGCTCCTCTCACACCACGGGATGGTCACACAGCACCAGCAGCTTTCACACACACAACCTGCTGAAGCCGGGGGCCCACGGGGTTCACAACACACACCACTCGCTCGGGTGACTCTCAAAGACAGACTCACACTTACCACTGTTCACTTCTGCTGCCTTACATCAAATACTTCACTCTAAACTATGTCTCCTTCTGAAAGTTATTATGGGTGTTAACTGACCGTGTATGAATCCACTTCAAGATGCTACTGGCAAACTAAAGACCTTGTCATGGGGTCATGGCTTTACTCCTAATTAAGAATAGATTACAACCTGCACATGGAGCTTTATAATATGATCTTGTTTCATTTTCTTTACAATCTAATATTTATTCAATCAAATGCCAACTAAAGTTTGGGCTAAAAAATGTGTACGCCGAACAGACATTAAAAATCTGAAGCTAATTTTGAGCAAAGAGATGGCTAAAAAGAGAGATGAGCAAGAAACCTCTAGATTTTTAAAAAGAAAACGTGGATGTGCCGCATGTTTTTTAAAGGGAAAACAAAAACATGTTTTATGTTATTAAAAAAAGGAAAGAATAAAGAAAAATAACAGGAGTTTCAGCTTTTCACAGATATAATGTTCAGTACAGTCACTGTCTTTCCAGTCTTATTCGGGTAGCGCTTGATATTTTCCCCTGACAAGAGTGAACTACCAAAGATAAAAGGAAAAAGATGCCTCGGGGCTAATGTTCAGACCTAACTCCTGTTTGAGTGAACTAATTAGTGTGATTAGTGCAGAGATTAAATGACGTCTGTGTGTCATTTGAACACAGACGTAGCTCTTTATCCCTATCTCCGGCTTCCCTGCTACAACAGATAGGAGTAACGCAGCTCCTGTATAGCGGTCTCGCGATGCATGATGAGTCCAGTTTACCAAAGCTTCAGCTTGAAGAGGCAGTGAGCTGAGTTCTGTAATTTGGGGCAAGAATTGTAATTGCTCTGCTTTGTATCAGCAGACTGATGCTTTTGCTGAAGGGTCTGGGTCCTATTCAGACTCTTCCTGCCAGTTAAAGAAGCAGATATGCTATCTGGAAAAATCTGCAGGCTCTGGAGCTGAAAACAGTTCCCATACTGTCCCCCCTCTGCTTGGCCAGAGCTGCAGAGTAAACGGCCAGTTGGACTGTCTGCTGGTTTTCCCTTTCTCTTCCTGACATGTGTTTTTCTGCACAACAACAACAAACACACACAAAAAATGTGCATATACTGACAAATGCGCGTGGCTGTTATATGGTGATGTGGAACTAATCATTGTTGCAAGTTCAATAAGGCCTTGTGCCGTACAATACATCTGCACAAGACAGTTTTCAGCAGTTCCTAATTTCTGATAAATTAATCTACAGATGTAGTTTCCAGTTTCATCATGCTGGCATCTGCATTTACAGATCTGGCAGGGGGCCATAAGGGAAAGTGTGCAAGTGAATGTGTGTACAGTTCACACACACACACACACACACACACACACACACACACACACACACACACACACACACACACACACACACACACACACACACACACAACACACAACACAAATCAGAGCATTTGGAAAGCCACGAGGGACTGTTTAAATGAAGATCTCATGAGATTTATGGGTCCATTTACAGCGGTGCATTTTCTTATAGAGAAACAAAACAGATGTAGGGCTATTGCGATAGCAAATTTTTTATTGACAGTATGGCCCTACAAGCTGAAAACCTTTCAGCCTGAGTCTGGACAAGTGCCACCAAACATGAAGAGCAGCAGCGCCGTTTGGCAGGAACCTTTATCATGACTGCAGTAGGTGTGTTCATCACAAACATACAGCAACATCCCCAAGGCCCTTTGAGCTGGAGCCGGCGTGTTTAAGGTTGATTTATGATTATTCTTTGTTTGTTTCCAGTGTTATTTCTCTGCATGGCATATTTGCTGCTCCACTTACTCAGATCAAAATATCGGTGTCTTTCTTTCTTTCTTCGTTTCCCAACCATAAGCAGACAAGCAGCTAATACCGAGTGATTTAAAGCAGGAGACGCACACAGGAAGGAATTTCTGATTGATTGAAATAATGAACTGTTCAGTTTGTCAAAGTTAAAGCCCAGGGGGTCAAAGGGCAACGTGTCTCAAAGCACAGACAGGAGTTGTCTTATCCACTAAAAATCAGCCCGCTGAGGCTCTGTTGCGTGTGCGAGTTTGCTCTCTTTGAAGCGTGGTGCTCCCGTCCGCGTAGCATGGCGTGACTGGAGCCAAACAGGGTGAGGAGACCTATGAGGGGAGATGTTCTGGTTGTGGTTATCGGTGCGCTATGCTGGCATCCAGGCAGCTCAGCATGTTGGAGAGATAACAAGCCTTTAGGAGAGGGAGAGCGGGAAGGGGGGTGAGGGTGGTTGCGAGAGAGTCAGACCATCCACCTTTTAATACCATGTGACCAGGCCTCGACACAGGTTGCGGACAATTGAAGTCTGAGCCAGTAATGCACATCTGTGCCTTATTTTATTGCTGTTCAATTTTGCGTCGGTATGCGCAGAGGCCAACAAACAAAGCACAGTTCCACCTTGTTCCCATATCCCTGACTGAAACCTGCCCCCCCCCCCTCCCCATCTGCCTTCCTCTCTCCCCCCGTGCCGAGACCCATTTGGACGCACATAGGCATGCATTACAGAGAATGCAAAGGTACAGATCTTATATTGAAGTAGCATTCCAGCGTAGCCCCCACGGGGTAGATGACAGGGTTTTACTTAAAAGAAAAGAGGCATGCAGGGGGAGACTTCAAGTCTGAGGAGGATATTAGAAAAATACATTGAAAAACGTCCCCTCTGGCAATTTTTTTTTCACTTTCAGGACCAATTTTGTACCTTTCCTTCAGAGGGAAAAGCGTGTTCAGTTGAGGGGTCAGGAGGAGGGGGGGATGCCGTTTTTTTTTTTTTTGTAAGTCTGAAGTGCAGAGGACGTAATGAAAACCAACTGGCAGGCCGTCACTACCTATCTATTCTGGTGCGGGAGTGCATTGACATGGAGAGGGAAAACAGGCCCTTTCCTAATCCATTCAGGCCTGCACTTCTCTTTTTCTTCCCTCTTTCTCTTTCTCTTCCCCTGTTTCATTTTCAGGCATCCAACTGTTCTGCACAGTTGGTGCTTTAACAAAACAAGAGAATGACTTGAAAACAGGACGATGATGTGAGCTGATGTATAACGGTGGAGAAGTTATAGACTACAAAATCAACTTTCACCCAACATCAAGATATCTCCCGTTCATCAGTATGAATACAAATCCCCCATAGAGAAACCAGTTGGGTCTTGAATTTGAATCTTTTATTATGCTATCTAAAAAAATAAATACAAAAACACGTTGGTTTCCAGAAGGACAAAATACAAATGAGCCAGGTGGGATTTTTTAGTCCAGAATTTCTGTGTGCTTTGGATCACAGAAACAGACTGAGATGTCTGGCTGTTTGGTTGTGTCCACCTGACTGTGGTGGTGAAAGCAGTCTTTGGATGGACTCTCAAAGTTTGCGGGGCGATAAGGCTCTGAAGAGAGCTCTTTCACACCCACACTACTTCCTAATCCACCCTGCGCCACCCAAACCACCAAGCCCAATATTAGCTTTCCTGCAGCTGGCCAGTCCAGGTAATGAATATGAACATGTTTGTTTGCATGCATGCGTAGTGGTCCTGAGCTCAGGAAGGCATTAGCTGCTGATATTTCCCCCTGATGCAGATTTTTTTAAAAGCCATGAGGGAACTTGCACTCAAGTTTTCTGTCATTGTCCGATGTTTCACTGTGGGCTGTGTTTATTTTCTTCTGATGTATTATAAATGATTGAGAAAGAATAGAGCAGATTTCACATGAACACTCTGCAAAACCAAACCCTGCAAGGTTGTATGGTGGCAAATGCTTTATTGTGACATCACAAAATTACAGAAGTACTGATGGCTCATGTTAAGGCTTGTTTTCTGAATGCAGGTTGTGCGCATTTTTCTGAGGACTGAGGCTTTAAACCTTCACAGTATTAATAAAGAAACCTAAACTATAAACAAAAAGACATGGAAATCTCACCTTCAGTCAGAACAAGTACAAAATATATACAATTTCTCTCAAACATGTTGTTGGTGAAATGAATCATTTCAGGGTAACAAAGTACAATGTTTTTTTTTTTAGAATATTTCTTAAACTGATAGTCCAAAAGGCAAGTTCAGTGCGGATGCCACTGTAAAGACATTTGACTGTGAACACCTCCTTTGGTAAGAATGCACATAACGAGATTTATTTGTCTGACTGATGAGACTAGCTTGTCCATTAGCAAGTGCTTTGTCAAAGTCGACCAAACAAAGCCAAAGTTTGATTAAGACCATGAGTGGTTCACTGTGACATTTAAAGGAGAATAAACATATGCATAACAAACCCCACTGAATCAGACTCCATGTTAAAATCTGTTAAAAAGTGTAGAAATTATGATTATGAGTCCATGAGAAAAGGTCTTTTTATGCACTCAGATGAAGCACTGTGGTGCCTATTGTAGCTGTGAAACATTTATGACCGCTGCTCTGTAGTTAAACATTTGTTAACACTCCATCTCGCCTTTCCCTAATCATCAGTCATTAGTAAAGTCCAACAGGCTCCTCTCATTAACCAGCCCAGGCTGACAGGTAGAGAGAGCCTTTCATTCTCTCCACATTTATTACTGCCTACTTTAATGAGCACTTTGGACCATCACCTCCACTCTGTGATTTATAGCATTTTTAGTGGAGATCAGAGGCCCGGGCCTGTTGCGCGCCTGTGAAGCCGGCAGCCTCTCCTGACACCCCGGGCCGGCCTGGGCACTGGGGGGACACAGCTGGGCCCAACATGACGAGAGGTGTGAACTCCCCGGGCTTAATGAGCTGGCGGAGGAGGCGGATTACAGAGGGGGTCAAAGGTGATGGGACCGGGGCTGAGGAGGCTGGTCTTAATATCCATGAGCCAGATTAAAACAGAAGAGATTAACTCCATCAATGTGCCGTCCAAAAGAATTCCTAAAAATCAGGCCACTCATTCTAGGAAAAGGTGACAGGTAACCTGTGTGTGTCCACCTGTACAGTGAGGGTGTGTAATGATTCTAACAAAGCAATGGACATTATGCACAGTGGGTGTGACGGTTAATGGATTTGGGAGACCAAAAACTGAGAACTCATTATCCTTTCACCCCCATGCCCTAAAAGCATAAAAAGTGCCACAATAAAAGTTGAATTGATTTTTCTCTAAACAATGACGGAGCAGAGCACTATCATTGTCCGCTGCAGCCAAGTGTTTGCACTGTGGCACCAAACGCTGTTATTTCGCTCCTTATCTCCCAAATTCTCCCAACTGGACAGCTCTGCAAACAGACCAGACAGTAGCAGCCAGTCTTTAATTACAGTAAATATATGTGTGCAGCCACAGCCGCTTAATCAGTGGGGAGAGTTAATGCAACTTGGTGACTGTTACAGGTTTGTTATAAACTGTAAATTAAATGTATTTATAGGTGGATCGTGTTGTTTTCAATAGCTGGGGAAACAATATCTGAATAAGATCTAATGGGGGGAGTTTCAACATTTGGCCCTTCTGACATAAATGAGGTCAAAAATTGATTATAGTTAATTATGTTTCTTTTGGGGGGAAAAATATTCTTCAAATTTTCTTTATTTAACCAGTCAAAAGACAGCATCAGCAAGCAGCTACACACAAGAAAGTTCACTGTAAATTGTAAAGTTCAAGTGTAATTAATACAGGAAACTATGGTAACACTTTATAATAAGTACACACATGAAGCATTAGTTACGCATTAAATACTGAATTTGTCATTTATAACACATGAATACACATTAGTATGTAGTTTATAAACAATTAAAATATTTTACTCATCATTGATAAGTACAAACTGTATTTATAAACTACATACTAATGAGTATTCATACGTTATGAAGAATTCAGTATTTATTAATGCTT
This sequence comes from Trachurus japonicus, assembly GCF_045865225.1. Taxonomy (NCBI): domain Eukaryota; kingdom Metazoa; phylum Chordata; class Actinopteri; order Carangiformes; family Carangidae; genus Trachurus; species Trachurus japonicus. The sequence continues at coordinate 29,410,689 of NC_140919.1, forward strand.
AACTAATCTTAATAGTGCTACTACTACTTATTATAAAGTGTTACGGAAACTATTTCCAACAGATTTTGAGAGGTTGTTTATGACTCATTTAGTCTTTGAAACTTTGAAGAGAAAAGTTGGGAAGCTGCTTTGCAACTTTATCAATAATGAAAAGAACATTTTAGATATTCATGAGAATAAAAGTCTAAAAGTGAGTGGAGGAGCAGGAGCCAGGCAGCCCGACCCCTGAGCTTGTTTTGACTTGTTTTGACAGTCACGTTGTGGAGAATGATCCTTAGAGAGGTCAGGTTCATGTTAGCCACGCTCCTCTGCTGCCCCGACCTGCTGACTACATCTACCCATGAGCACCTGGGGTGAGATTAGTCATTATCGAACCATCTTGAGAAAATTGGAATGATGAAGAAGAAATTAGACGCTCACTGAGTTGGTGCTTCACTGTTTTTCATCATTTGATAATGTGATTGCTTCTTGTTTATAATTCATAAACAACAACAACAACAACAACAACAACAACAACAACAACAGTGGCCTAAAAGAGGAAGAGGAAGCTCTGTTACATTCAGCCAAAAGCCATTGAATGACATAGTATCTGCAGCAATAGGAACAATATTTGATGTTTCCAGTTCCCCTATGTGGACACACTGAATTTAACTTCTCCATCTGACTTCACCCCATTTCATTTTGAGTGCACAACTCTGCAGTGACCTTAGTCCATGGGGGCACGGAGGCAGGACACGGGAGGAAGTCCAGTGAACTCATGCTGGGCCGGGACATTAACTGTGGGAGCACACAGGCCATGAAATATATGCCTCTTTAGAGAGAGCTTTTTATTCGCCTTTAAAAGGGCTGTAAACTTGTCTTTCAGTGCCCTGATCAGGAGACCACAGGCGCAGTGACACCAGCCGCATCACTCCCACCACACCTCATCTCTCCCCGTATCTGTCCACACCGCCGCACGAAACGGGATACAGGAAGTAGACATGGATTCAACTTTGGGGTCAGGGGGACTTTTGTCCAGCAAGCCTAATTTGAAACAGGAGCCTTTTCAGACAGCTCTATCTGGCTCCCACTTGTACTGTCTTTCCAGCTGTCCCCTGGGAGCGGCGATTTATGGAGCAGAGAAGGGAGCACAGCCTGTGGAATGGAGCAGATTGTTCACGGATCTAGCTTGTCTCTGGCATAAAGGGGAGAAGAAGGAGGCGACAGGCAGAGCTGGGTGAGATACCGTGAGTTAAAGGGGGGGAAAAAACAGATCATTATGAAGACATCAGTGTCTTCACTTCACATCTGCCTGAGATTCCCCACAGCCCATCCTGTTCCGGGAGAGAGTCACTCCTCTGGGGTTTGATTGAACCCAACACATCTCCTGTGTCTTATCACTGATTAGATAACAGTGATCATCATCACTTTGTGGCTGGAGAGACAAAACATGCAGCCATGTGGATACATAGAAAAACAAACACAAAGATTCAGTGTTATTGCAGCGGCTCTATTTTAAAATACATACTTTTATTATGAAATGATCAAAACAGGAAGTACTGCCTGTTAGCTCCGCAAGCTTCACGCACAAAGACTGAGAAGCACCTGTAGCACAAATGTAACTTTGCTAGTTTGTTTTTGTTTTGTTTTTTATCACTCCACGCTTCGTAATTTTTCACAGCAAAGTTTGAAGAAAGGCTCATGTTTGTTATGTTTATTGGACTGTGAAGGTTGGCTTTGAGGAATATCCCAGATAACTCTGCTGTTGGTTGAGAAGCAGGCTAAGGTATTACCCTACCTACCTAGTCCTTATGTATGCTATTTTCATGATTAATTGTTTTTATTTTGTCTGCCCGCACTTTCAGTTTTACGGTGTTAGTAAAACATCAGTAAAAGGAACTGGAGCCTCTCATCCAATCAACGGGCGCCATATATATGGAAATGTAAGTAGACATGTACAGTACATCAGCACACAGGGGTACAGTACACAAACATGCACACATGCTTTCTTTGTTTACTCTTGGTACATTTTCCTGTGGCTCCACAGTGATTATCTGGTGATATCCTGCAGTGATTGTGCGCCCGGCCCCTGCTGAGGGCTGCGAGGCTCCACATCTGAAAAAGCGGAAGAGAGATAGATGGTATCTCCCTGGATGGTGTGTTTGACCAGTGCGACGCACAAACAAAAGTGATGCTTCTCCTGGGCCAAGGCACAGTGCTGGTTGCGTCGGGATACACAAGCAAATATGAGGGCTGCTGATGCTCTATCACAGCCCTGACATCCCTCTGCCTCCATTCTGTCTTCATGAAGACAAACAAGCATGAAGCGCGATGGCACAAACACCAAACCACACTGATACCAGAGCTCTCTGTTTGAGGATTTTTTTTTTTTTTTAGAACTGAGCGGGAATGCCAGTAACCTTCAAAGGCCGTAATGAGATAAGTTTAAGCATCCAAACATTTTGAGCATGTGCTTTCCTCAAGGTTGACAAATGTGCTCTGCAAAAGCTGCGTTCAGGAATGCACGCTGACAGCTTCATGGCCTTGTCTAAAACAGAGCCAGCATGACGGATGGTGTCCTCCTTGACAATGCCAGCTGGTAGATGTTTGTGTAATGACATCTATATGTAGCCTATATATATTTTTTGCCTTGCATACATATGAAGGCTATATACATGAGATGATGGTCCCTGGATTACTGATTGTGAAAGTCAAATGTTCATTTTTTGTTCATTTATTTATTCACGTTGTTGGATTGAAGATGAATCAATGAGTGTGAGGGGAAAGCATCAACTTTTGAACTCTTTTTGAGTGTCAGTACAGAGAGATGCACCATCAGGACAAACCAAACAAACTATGTATTGAAAATGATTGAAAAAAAATGATATAATTCCTACGATATGGATGTAAATAATATACAAATTAATAATAATAATAATAAATGTTATTTGTATATCACATTTCATTTATTTATTACCTTTCTTTTAACTCGTTGGTCACTGAGGTTTCCCTCATTTACAGGGACGACGAGTTCATACAATTATTGTGACTCAAAGTGCTTCACAATAAAAGAAGGAACATTAAAAGAACATAAGAACATTTAAAAAAAAACATGGCAAGAAAATAAAATAGATAAAGCAACAATAAAAGAAAGAAAAAGTATTATTTTGCCCTAACATTAGTACAGAGCATTAATGAAGGTCGCTGACCTATTGTCTAGTGTACTCTCTGAGATTCTGGCTAGGACTTTTGTCCCCAGCTAATTAAAGGCAAGGGTGAACAGATACGTGAAACTAAATACTTTTAAAGATATTTATTGAGTTGGCTTCCCTGATATCTAAAGGTAGTGTGTTCCAGAGCTTAGAGGCATAGGTAACAAAAGCCACATCCCCAAATTTCCTTCTCAGCAGAAATTAACTCAGCAAAGCACAGAGACCAAATCTTTGGCGGCAGCACACTGAACGATGTCCCACTCAGATCATAATAGTGCTCCGAGTCCTTGCACTGTGATGGCAGACAGAGGAGAACCAAAGGCACAGCTAACATAACAAAACAAAGAGGAGAGCTGATTGAAAAGTCAGTATAGAAGTTACTTGGCAGAGAAAAAAACCCAAAAAAAACATGCTGAATGTGGGATCAGTTTGTGTGTGTGTGTGTATGTGTGTGTGTGTGTGTGTGTGGATGTTATATGACCAGACGGGGTGCGAGTGAAAGAGAGTGTGGTGACCTGTAACAGCTCCGTGACTCCAGTCTGGGGCTTTAAAATCCACACGCCGGGGTCCTGGATTGAACCCACTGCAGACCTCACTTCAGTATAGACAAGGCAGCCCCAATGGGAAACTGATTGTTTATTTAACTACTGTTTTATGGAATACCTAGTGACAGGAAGTCCTTAAAACAGCAGCAGTTACTATTTATATAGTCCCTTTTCGGAGTAAACACACTTGCTCACCCCTCCTCCCTCCAGCAGACACCCTGCCGTTGAGGAATGCATCCATTCACAAGCTGGTGGCCATCTTGGAAGCTTGCCTCTCACTTCCTGTTTCCATGGCTACACTCCAGTGCTACGGGAGATGATAAGCACTCACAGTCTCCGGTCCTAATCCTCTTCATCGAGCTCATTTTCTACATCACTTCATGCCATTCGGAATGAGCTGGAAAAGCCAGTTAGCTGCAACAAGCGTCACATTTTTACGCACATAATCCCCTGATCCACAGACAGAAGCAAATACACACAAAAGAGAGGAAATGCTGATACATTTGTTTTATTATATATTTTTTCCCCCTACCCAACAGCTGGAAAACATTCAGTCTGGAGCTGCACTGGTTTGAATGCAGATTTGGACTTATATGAAAGTTGAGGTTGTGCAGGAGTTGGACACATGTTTGTGTGTAGCTGTGGGGCAGCTGTATTCTGATCTGCTCCTCCAGCGTTGCACCATAAATCACAAGGTCACCATGAGCCTGTGGGACCAGAGGAAACATCAGTGTTAAACAGGAATGATATTTCACTTCAGCCTCTTCCTGCTCCAACTATTCCCCAGATACCCACTACAACCAACTCCTGAATGCTTTATCATGACAGCCTCACGTCACTGCTGGTTTGGATGTTGGGGATGAGACCGGAACAACACGTCCATACGATTTGGAAATCACTTATAAATTACATTGGAGATCAGTGGACGTGATATAGGGCAGGAAGAATGGGGAATAGCACAGGAGTCTTCATGGCTTCACTTCAAGATTGCAGTTTAAAAAAAGGACTGTTAAGAAAATACACTAGTAGTCGAGAATAGATGAAAAAATAATGATAGTTACAAAACAAAAGTTGGAGAGTTTTGCTGTTGATCTTTGTGCAGTAATCATTCATTTTACATATCATGGACTATCATCGACCCCTGGATCCATTCAGCTGGAACTACTTGTGATTTTTATCATGTGCTCTTTCTTTCTTTCTTTCTTTCTTTCTTTCTTGGAATCATTTTCTCAGAGCAGCAACTCGCCTTTTTGTTTCCTTTTGTTGATGTTTTTTTCTTTTAAATCTGCTTTATTGCCATTATTCAGCAGATACAATAAGAGACACACTCGTTGGCCCTCTCCTTGTAAGCAGGTAAAGCAGTAGCTGTGTTTCACTGTGAATCCACCCGTGTATATTGTTGAGTTGTGGAAAACTCAGGCAAAATAGTGACAGTGTGAAGACTGGAGTTTAGACAGTTTTATGCACCATACAGTTCTCGCATCAGATGGGGGAAAGCTTTAAAGATGACCAGAGGATGTGCAGGGTCACTGCGGTGTCAGGAGAGAGACACTCAGGATTGTTGTACATGGTGAAGCCTGGGGAGATGTGAGAATAAGTGAGATGTTACAGACTGATGAAATTCCCAGAGAGGCCACGATGTATAATGTGATCCCACCACTGTGATGCAGAAACCAGATGGGGATGAGTGCCTTCAAATTTCTCTTTCTTTCTTTTACACATCCATGAACACACACACACACACACACGCACACATACCCGAACGTATAGAAAGACAAATTGTACGCACACACACACACACACACACACATATTGCAAACACCTGTCTAAGTCATGAGATACGACCCTCCGAGGGGAAATCCATTTAGTCTGCGTTGTAAAATATTGTGATTTTTCTCACTCTCGTATATATTTCTTCGCCTGCACAAAGTTTTCCTTGTGTTATAAAAACATATAAAAAGTCACAAATAAATGTCTCTGTCTCCTAGACACAGAAGAAAAGTTAAAAAAAAAAAAAAAACAGTTCTCTAATTGTCCTACTTCTTACCAAAGCATCCTATATACAAAAAGAGAACAAGTGCCTGTTCAGGGCATTGAAATTTCACCAACAACATCTGCTTGGAGTAAAGGATGTAAATGCAGTTGTCCCGTTTAAAAGCCTAACAATGACGCTCTGGTATTTAGTCCTGCTTGGCCAATCCACAAACAGAAGGATGGTACTCCTGTTATCTGGAAGTGCCTTTTAATAGCATTGGGAGTCAGGCGTTCCTCTGGCTCCAGCTGACAGAGTCAACACAACCCCGGGCTGCTTTGCAGGTCATAAACACTCTGTTGACAGTGGTCGGGGGCTTATTATCCTCACAGCAATGCACAGCAAGCTGAGTGTACCAAACAGTCACTGCTTGTGATCAAAAAGCCCCTGTTCAGAGCTCTTGTGCCATTTGAAACTCAATCGGGGTGTCAAAAGAGGGAAAATCAGTATAGTATAAACTGCCAGTGTTTTGCATGAGTAGCAACAGGTGTGTTGTAATCTATTGATATTTTAATCGGGGCTGATATGACGAAGGAGGTAGGCCTCCTATCAGTTAAATGTGGGCCAGAGGTCACTGTGCTTTGTGTGCGCACTGTTTCTGCTGCCTCTGCTCTCGGTCAGCAGCTTTCTGAAGCTGCTGTGGCTCAACAGTGTGGAGCTGGCAGCTCCGCACAGATAAGTGAGTATATACCCCAGGGGGCCAGAGACAGCCAAACCCTGAGTGGATGAGAAGTGTCTGTGCTGTCAGCTTTGGTTCCCAGCGTGGCCTCTCCTCCTTGGCCGTCCCTCCCGCCCCCACCGAACCCCTCCCTGGCCCTTTGTGTGTGGACCCTGCTCCCTGTGGACTCGCCGCTCTCTGGCCTTTCACATGCGACTGTGTCCAATCACCCTGCTCACCCCCCTCTGAACCCAGAGCCTCTGTCTCCATCTCCAACCAGCTCCTGACCCTGAGAGAGAGAGAGAGAGAGAGAGAGAGACGGGGAAGAGAGAGAAAATTAAATTAATCACTTGTAATCAGAAGGACGAGAGGGAAAGTGGCGAGCATTGTCTAATAAAGCATCATCTATATAAAGCTGAAATTTTTACAAATCAGGTGTTTATTTATTTGGTTTATGAAAAAATACTCCTGAGACAGCAGGCCTCTGATGTACAAACAATATCATACTTATGACATTAAAGTCAAAATTAAGTTTATATATAATAAGCCATACATTTATGTTGGTTTCTGAGGTCAGACTGTCCACTGCAGGTGTTGTCCTGTAGGTTGAAAAAGAGCTATGAAGAGATTTTCTAAAAGCTGGAAACCATAAGTTGTGAAAACATACTCCTGTGACAGCAGGCCTCTGATATTATACAGATGACATTAATGTCAAAAATAAGTATTAATAAGCAATAATAAATGAGCATTCATACATCCATGATAAATTTATGTTGGTTTCTGAGGTCTGACTGTCCAGGTGTTGTCCTGCAGGTTGAAAAAAAGCTATGAACAGATTTTTTAAAAGCTGGAAACCATAAGGCCTCTCCCTACGATTGATTAGAAACCAGTGCTGAAAAGTGACTTAACAGAAAGTGGAGAAAAGCCAAGGAGATAAAACATACTTCTCAATGACAGAAAACTGGCACTGTTAGCAACAAGTAAAAAGAAAAACAGGACAGTCCAGCTCCTGTCAGTGATTACAGCGTCGAGGCATCCGTCCTTCATCAGCCTCGTCTCCTCCTCCTCCACGTTGTTTTCCTTCTCCTCCTGTGTCAGAGGTTTGCTGGTTTGTTGGCTTTGGCCCTGAGCGCCTGAAGGCCCTCACTGGGTCGAGTCAGCCTCGGGAGGATTGGCTCACACCTTCCATATAGTCAGCTGTCAGATGCTGAGCTGCACCTGCTGTCTGAAGCAGGGTGGGCCCGCCGCCGCCGCCACCACCCCGCCAACACTGGAGCACATAATTACTGCCTCAAAGATGATTATGCTGTTTACTCATGCCCATACGCACAACAGATGACTGTTTCTCACTCGCAGCTCCCTCTCTCTCCCCCCGCCTCTCTGTGAAGGCATTTCACCTAGTGATGAGGAAACGGCTGCAGCCAACCAACATTCAGACTATCCAACCAGCAGGTCTGATGCCAGAAACGACCCATAGCTATTAGCTGTTCAAACAACCCCCTCCCACATAACTTTAATTCAATTCAATGGGCCCAGTGAGAGCTGGTTTAATCTACAAGGAACAGTGTATCCCCCTGGAAAATAAAGAAACCTGCCTTTATGGCCTTGAGGCAGTGTTTGTGCAGCAGATGAAACTGTCACAGAGGTTAACTCACTCACTCAGTCAAACTTCAGGTAGAAACAATGTTGAGTGTGCAGTTTATATTCTATCATATAAAAAATCTTTAACACAAAGCTCAATCTGACAAACGATCCTGACACGAATCGTTTGTCCTCATGTCAACACTGGTGTCATCTCTGAAGTTTACAGCGTTATTTCTTATGATAACCACCTGACTGCATGACACAACAGTTTACAGCTCACAGATTTATTCTTCTGTGTTCATACAAAGCTACAATAAATCACACATGTACTGTAGCCTACATGAGAAAATACACCCAGAGGCCCTAGAGGTGATGTGGATTTCAAAAATCTTTATTAAAAAACATCTTAGGTTATCTGTCTTTGAGTGAATGAGTGCACACTCTACACTGCTATTCCATTCGGGGTAGTAGCCTACTTTCCATAAACATAGGCCTATCAAACAAACCTTTAATAAAAAAAAACAAAACAAGTGGATTATTTATTTATTTTTAAGAGGTAATAATTAAACGTGGTTTAAGGTCGTACTGTGGTGTAAATGTTAGGCTACTTCAAAAGGAGAAAAAAAAATGCTATGAGGTTTCTTGTGAAATCACACAGGTAAGAACACAGAGGGAAAAGGAGGAAGTTTTTTTTTCTTCCCTTGATTGTAAAACTTGTTAATGCACAGTCTATATGAGTAACACCCCCCACCCCCCAACACACCCCTCTCTCCGTCGCTCCCTCCCCTCTCCAGGAGCCGTATTGAGCTGTGGGGTTGGGACATTCCTGGTTTGACGACCAGCCTCGCCGCTGCCATGATTTGCTGAGCAATTCGACACTGGCTTCAAAGATGAGAGAGTAGAGAGAGAGCGAGAGAGAGAGAGAGAGAGAGAGAGAAAGGCAGCGGCAGAGACGGAGACCGTCAACTTACAATAACGGAGACACTGTGTGTGCGTCAGTGCGTGTGTGTTCGTGTGTCTCTGAATGCACCGGGCTGGGACTTATCGCCTTTATCTCAACACATGGACTCCAAAGTTCCCCGGAGAAACCTCTCCGCCACCTTCAGTCGAGTTTAGACCAAGGGGAGTTAGTCGCACCTTGGCCCCCGAAGACTGCGCTGCTCCGCGGGTCTGAAAAGTCTGTTTTCCACCCTCCTCCACCTCCGGCTGTTTTCATGTTTCACCCGTCGTCTCACACTTTTAGCCCATGTCTAATGGAGGGCCCCGTACGGATTTGCCACCAGAAGAATGCGTCTTGCTGCTAACCCACCCGACGGCTCGCAGCTTTTGCCCTCCTGCAAGAGAGGTAAGGAAAGGGGAGGCGGAGAGAGGGGAGTCCCGGGCCGGCTGCCTGCCTGCCTGCCTGCCTGGCTGCCTGGGAGAGGGGCTGGGGGCTGGGGGCGGAGGCTTCGGTGTGCGCACCAGCTAGGCCAGCGGGGCTCGTCTGGAAATAACAAAAGAAAACGTGGCGTTGAAAGAGAGAGTTGTTTAAATAATAATAATTAAAAAAGTTTATGAAACATTACCGAGCTTTTCCCTCAACTTTATACAGTGGTGAGAGCGGGGAGCGCTCAGCACGGGCGGCTGGAGCGGAGCGTACGCGCCGGCAGTCTGGGGAAACGGGGGCGCCCGTGTACGGAAATTAATATTATAGCCGATGTGTAGCTACACCATGAATGAAGCGTCCTCATTAAAGACGCAGTCTACTCCTACTGTAAACTATTAGTTTTACACGGTACGTTTGCTCCGTTTGACCTCATTATAATGTCAACACTAAAGTTAAAATGAGGAGTCAAAATCAGTTGTTTTACAGTTTGGGTTTAGTTGACTTCGGGCTTCTTCTTTGTTGGATTATAATCTACAGACAGGGGGAAAAGGGGAAATCCTCGCAGCAGACTGAGCAGCTTTGTGTTTTTAGTAAAAGACAAACTCATCCCAAACAGCATCATTATCCAGCAGTTTGTCTTGTGTCTGTCTGCAGGGGTGACACAGCTCGGCTCCGTTGTCCTGAGAGCTCAAGAAAAATGCCTAAATATTTGTTTGGTAAACAGCGACACTTCACTCCAACATCCCATCTGAAAACAGATGGCCTGAGGCCTCGTTTTTTCCAACTCTGAAACATGAAAGAACATTTTTAGAAATGGAATATATGTCCCTCGGTTGACACATTGGTGCCACAGTCACTAAAAGGTGAAAATGGACTTGAGTTTGTGAAACATTACTTTGTTCTAAAGTTGTACTTCTTTTTGAATTTTTATTATGGCTCCACTTCAGGAGCCAACTTTCTGCCACAGTGACCGCTGTGGCAGAAACATGGTGGCTTCGACTAATATTTGAGGTAGATTTTTCTCTGTCTGTCTTTCTAAAGACAGAGTCGTTATTGTTTTAGATAAATCCCCCTGAGGGTGTCATAAATGTTGGTTTGGTAAATCCATGTTAGTGCAGCTCTGAAGTTTGGAGAGTGCACAAATCACTGTGCAAAGCAAACAAAAGCAACTGTACCTGTCTGTATGATTGAAGGAGTTATTATTTACTCACTGGGAACATAACCTTGACTAATTTTTTGATTTGGCATAATTGTTTTGGTGCCTTACTCAAATGTTAAACAAAACACCAGAAAGAAAAGTCAAGTTTAAAAAGTCAGTTGACAGAAAAGAAGCTGAATATTATGGAGATTATCAAACAGCTTTTTTTCACCCTGTTGGTTCAGTTTCACGTGTTTCCTCTCGATGTGGAAAATATCCTCAGAGCAAGAAAAAGGTTTGATTTGAAACTCAAAGTGGTTGCTAACAGCTCAGGCCTGAGTGTGCAGTCGTGTGCATGAGATTACTCTGCTCAGGTCTGGTTGGGTTGTGATCTGCTCTGCTGCATTTCAGGAACTTTGAGGATGACACTTTAAAACTTGTAGTTTTCATTCATGGACAAATGTTTAAGGAAACTATACAACTAATGCACATTGTTAGAATGGATTTTAATTTCTGTGGAATACAAATAAATCTAGTTAAATACTGATAATTTGCTAATCACACCAAAACAATGCAGCCATAAATGTAAAATACAACATAAATGCTGAGGATTGCAATGAGAAGTTTCAGGTGTTGTCGAATAGTATAGTTTGTATACTGTATGTGTATGTATATTAGGCCTATAGTATGGATGTGGCTGCAGAGAGTCATTTCCTCTGTGTGCTCTTCACCCCTATCATCAGAACTTCACAGCGACTTTTGTTACATAGGGGCGACTCTCAGAAAACTGAACACTTAAGAGTTATTGAGAACAAAGTCCTGGATCCCTCTCGAATGCATGACATCCAGTCAGGGGGACACACATGGCTGCTCGCAGATAAAACACTTTCAAGTTCAAACAGTTGCTCATGCATTGTTGCGTCCATGGGGGACAAGAAGACACTTCCGATGGCTTTCAAATCCTTTCAGTGCTCCCCAATATTGGGTGAGCTTTTGACAGGGGGCAGAGAGAGATTTGCTCTTTGTGTTCAAGCTTGGGCGCTGACGGGCGTTCACTTTAAAGGACGTTTCCTCCCTCAGGTTTTGGGGCTGAGTCTGCTTGAGTTTTCCTTTTTTAGTTAAGGTGTTGTAGAGTTTTCCTGTGGCCACTTTCCCTCAGCCTGCCTAGTTTTAACTTTATTTACTCCACAATTTCCTCCGGTACCTTTCTGCCTCGCTGTAACCACAGAGTGTCCAGTGGCCTCACTGTATACTGGTCAGTGGAGAAACTGCTCTCGCTGCCTCTTCATCACTGGTTTCTATTGGAAGACTTTATTACACTTTTATTTTGAAAGACTGACAAATCTGTTTTCTACAGATGCTGTCAGATGCTTGAGATATTTAAAAAAGGGCATCATGCAATCTATATTAATCATTTTTAGAATGAAAACAAAAACATGACTCTTTATAGTGACAAAACAATCCCACGAATCCACACTACATCACTAACATCTGCTTTAACATTAAAATACATGGTGTATTTTTACTGCAACTGCCCATGTTGTTAATGTGTGGGATTTTCCCCACAGCAACTATGTATTGGGGCCATGATTGAATCAGACAACAACAGTCTCAGAATCTTTTTTGTTGTTGTTGTGTTGTGTTTTCTCAGTGCGTTTTTTGTGACTTGTAGGGAAATTAATAAACCATTAGTGGCCCGGCTCTTATCAGACTGAGCCGAACAAAGCACAACTGCCATTAAGCGAGTTTGAATAATGTCTGAGCCATTAGCGTGCTCGCTAATGATAAACACATGTTGCTGTAGGAGAACTATGTTAAGTGGGCAATTTGAATGTAAGCATGTGTAATGATACCAGCCCCTGCTCTCATAATGGCTCTCCTGATTTCTCTGATGGAGTATTATAATCACACAGCCGCATGTGGAAGGACAAATAATCATAGTGAAGGTAAAACCAGGAAGTCAGGCCGTCGGCAATTAGTCCTTTAGCTGAACAACAGACAATTAACTAACACAGAGGTTGAGAAGTGCGCCATTATAAACAATTGCTGGTCAGACATGAGCATTTGCTACTTTTTCTGTATTTTATTTAATTGTTAATTATAAATCTTCAGGGTCTGAACAGTGTGTTTGTTTTAACCTGTCACTGTGAGCTCAGAAAAAACTAAACAGTTCATCAGTCTATTGAAAGATTTGTCCAGATGGAAATGTCAGTTGCAGTCCTGCTTCTAGCAAGTGTCAGAGGTGGATAAGTGGATGATGTCTATGTGAGGTGAGTGTGGTGGGAGAGGGCGTGTCCACATGGGAGACTGAAGTATATTTCGAGCACCTCCCACATTCTCCCGCTTTCTAGGCCGGACAGATTTGAGGCCAGGCTGTAAACCTCAGCCCTGGCCTTAAGCAAATGGAAGTGAATATGAAAACCTAAATCACAGTGCGGTTCGGTTGTTTATTTGGTTTCGCGCTGTGATCTGTCATATTATTGCTCCAAAAGATCAACCTCTGGCCGAGAGAAATGTTTGGAGAGTCATAAAAGAGGATAAAATTTCTGGATTTCAAGCAGCCACCTTATTTTTCATCCTCCTCCCAATAGTTTGACCGCTGGAATTAAGTCTCACTCATTTCTCTAGATCTCAGATGGCTAATCCATTTCAGCCTCTTAGTATAATAAAGTGGAAGTTAGTGTATTGTATTGTCGACACTTAGCCCTCCAAGCTATTCCCAAACTGTAACCTGGCTTGTTTTTAATTCTTGATACACTCCCTCTTTTACTCTCATTGCTCAGAGATTAAGTCATACTGCAGCATTTTCTAACTCTGGCCTTTTACCCCCTGAGCTTCAACTCCCATTCATTAAGGCCAGACACATAGCTCAGGCACCATTAGATGGACAGAGGGGAGTTTTGGGCAGCTCGCCAAACAGCCCCCATGTTCAAGGAGCCCGGGGGGTGCTGATTGACAACACCCAGCAGCCACGGGCAGGGGGTCGATGGGAAAGATGGGCAGGTCAGAGACAGAATTTGAGTTCTTGCGACTGCTGGGTTTGGTGAGTGCACCCTGCAGCTGCAGTGCTAACAAAAAAGATTTTTTTACTTTTCACCCTCGGTTTCCCCTCCCTAAATTTATTCTAGGGACAAGCTGTGAGTGGAAATTGGATAAATTGAGGCTGTGTTGAAGTAGCCACGAAGGCAAATGCAGTAGCCGAAGGTGTCACTGGTGTTTACACGGAGCTGTCATTAGCAGCACTTCTTATCTGCTCTGAGCTCACACTGACATTACTTTAACTACACAACGCATACGTCTCTCTGTGGGACCCCCCCACCCCCACCCCTCTCTTCCTCATTTCTTCCTTGTCCCCCCTGACTCTGACAGATGATCCAAACAGCCCAGCACTGACTCGCTTTTGCTAGGAGAGCATGTTGCTCCAGGAGGTTACAGATAGGCTGCATGCTTCCTCCGGCACAACTCCTCGCAAAGGTCAAAGGTGAGCCAACTGTATAGCTCCGTGTATACACCTGCTTTCAACAGATGGTAGTGTTGAGTTTCTGAAAAATTCAGAACCTTGAAGGACCTGAAACTGGATAATGACTTTCGGGAGATTTGAGAAATAAAATGAGAAACATCGGGGCGTAATTGTTAAGACAAACAAACAGTTTTTGGAGCAGCAGAAACAGATGTTCCAGCCAGCCACTGAAATGCGGCGGGACAGAGCCGCACGGGCTGGAGATGGGCAGCCTGGGCGAGGAGGTCTGCTTCTTCTCTGGAGATGGTTTGTCTTCTGTTCATGTAACTGAAATGCAGCCTTCAACTAAATATATGTCTGTGTTCTTAATATGATAAGGGAATGTAAACCGGCACCGCACACGCACGGGCGCTTTAAGGGAAAACACACTGTCCAGGCAGCTGCAGATAATGAAAATACCTCTGCAGCTGAGATTGTTTGACACATCAGGACACAGTGATATAGATTTTTTACTGTAGGAAAAAACATGATTATTTTCTGAAGCTGTCAGACTGATGGAAAGACCAAAAGACTATGACACACTGCAGAAAAGGTCCTGGGCCACTTTGAAACAAACTGCAAGTCCTTTTTTTCCCCCCTCTTCTGGCTTGAAGTGTGTTACTCTCTCTAGATGCCTTTTATTATACGCTCATAATCATCGGATGGCGCACTTGTTGGCTCGTGTAGCTGTAATATATGTGCCTTAAACATGATGCAGAACACCACATGTATGGGAGAGAACAAAAAGTTCCCCAGGAGGCTTCAACGTGGCACTGGGAGTACATGGCACTCGTTTCTCTCCAAAAACAACTATTTTCCTCATAATTGTCAAGCAAACGCACGATGAGACCCATTGTTCCACAGCTCTTATTGTCTCCTGTAGCTTTTTCCTTTAATGACTCCGCCGGCCTCAGGGAAGATTTCAGGGAGTGAACTTATGAACTGGACCCTTGCTGACGGCTTGCACAGCACAAATATTTCAGAACTTGTGAGGGGATTTTTTTTTGTTGCATCCTCAGCGTCTTCCTGTTTGCAAGATTCATTTCTTTTTCCCTTCCTGCGACTGACCCTACTAAATATGCCTGACTTAGTCCGTCGCCTCAGCGCGGGCCCCAAGAGTTAAGAGTCTTTTCTTCTTGAAACTCAGAGCAACCACAGCTTTCTATTTCAAATGTTGAACCAATAAGTCACATCTGACATGGGTTTTTTTTTTTTTTTTTTTTTTTTAGAATGTGTGCGCTGTTGAAAAGCCAGCGCAGGGATCAGCAAGACTATATTAAGGCAAAACTAGTGGCTGGCACTCCCCTCTGCCTGACAAACAGGCTACTTGTTTGAAGGGCTGTTTTTCTCCCAGATCAGTGTGAGGTAGTGTGGGTACTGCTGCTGCTGCTGCTGCCGCTGCCTGCCTCCAAACTTGTGGTTATGGGTGCCGTTTAGGCCGTCCCTCCTTCAACATGTGGCCCCTCAGGGAGCAGTGGAGCCCCTTATTAAAAAAAAAAAAAGATATTCAAAGTGAGCGGAGGATTTTAGGACGTACAGCCAGTCCGGCCTTCTGCATTGTTCTGAGAGTCTGGAGATGGAGCAGATACTCAGCTGTGTGTATTCTGCCTTGATGATAGATGGAGATGCTTTTTCTGATGCCTTGACTGTCAGTAACCAAGTAAATGAAGTCACTGTCATCTGTCTGTGGTGCTCTCACACAGTAGCCAAGAAAACACAAAGCTGCACAAAGGTTGCAGTGAATTAGCATACACCACGGTTTCTATGCTATTGCTGTGTTTTGCTTTTGTCACGAGGTCGTGTTTTTCTTGGCGCCATCCCAGCACTACGTCATCTGCCAAAAGCTCTTCTCACCTCCAGCGCCGCTGCGTTGAGCCCAGCGCTCGGACCCTAAACATGTCGGAGAGGTTTTATGATTTGACCGCCAGCCAGAAGTGGAAAAACTCAGATGATGTGTGTGTGTGTGTATGTGTGTGTGTGTGTGTGTGTGTGTGTGTGTGTGTGTGTGTGCTCGTGTATCGCCACAAGTTTGTTTTGCGATCACTTGATTGCCGCACAACAAGCGTGGAGTGTTACAAGGCGAGACGGATAAACATTTAGACAAACTAAATAAAGCGTTTACACACTCCGACACTCCGTTTGAGACTGCATATTTATCTTTGGATCCTCAGGCTTGTACATACAAGACAGCTGGTTTGTGTGTTTGGGTTTTTGCAAGAGATTTACAGAATTGGTGAAGAAGACTAATTATATTTTAACCTTTTTACATGTGTTTGTTTTTGTTCTGCTGGCTAGCTGTGGAGCTCAGGCTTTTGCAGGCTGTCTGTCCCATAAACCCCCACTCCCTCTCTCCTCGCCCTCTGAATATATGACCATCCCTCCATTATATTTGTAGAGCCATTTATCATTCTGAGAAATGAAAAAGCGTACTTTCTTTTCTCAGGCGTCTCCAGTGACAAACAAAGGGAAAGACAAACACGCCTGCACGTAACTCAATTTAGTTCTGTTCCTCCTAGGTTTTAAATACTCAACTGTGTAAAACAGTTTCTTGTTGGTATTTGTTTGGACTCCCTGCCAATCTGTTTTTGCTGCACATGTTTGAAATTACATTATTTAATATATGTTTTAGTTTGAGAGTGCTTTTGGTCGGTCGCCAGAGACCCATCAGTAGGACACTGAGCAGAAACTGTTGTCTGCGTCTACGCTGCTTGTTGCCGTAGAGACACGAGCGGTGATGGAATCCAGGAGAGCTGGGGAGGGACGGGAGACGGCGCTGAGGGGAGAGAGTGGAAAGGGGTGGGGGGCAGCTGGATCAGCTCACTGCATTGCCCCGTAGTTCACAGCCGGCACGGCAACATTTAAAAAAACACAGAAAGCACCGTCTGGCCTCCCTCGGGGGAAGGTGGACATTTGACAAACTTGATCTTTTTTTTTTCCCCCTCCCCTGCATCAGCGTGTCTTTTTTCTCTCGTCTCCCTAATCGAGGCTGATATCGAGGAATGTGAATCTGTGGCCTCCTCTGCCCCGGTGCGGCGGCTGCACAATCCCACCTCCCCTCTTGCCTGGCGTGATGAATCAGACTCTTGGCACATGTTGGAGATCAGTGTTATAACACACCCTGCGGGCAAAGAGGACCTTCTTGTGCATTCCTCCTTTCCATCAGAATTACCTTTTTCGTTTGAACAGACGTTCCCCTGTGGGCTGAAAGGCCTGTGAAATCAGCCGGAAGGGCCCAGAGAGCTCCGACAATGGGGAAGGGTTGTTAGTTACATGCGCTTTGCAAAAGGTCTGGAGGTGGACTTGTATGGTGGCGATACCCGGGGATCTGTTTCCAGTGTCCGAGGCCGCTATTGAGTTTCGCCCCTGTGGTTAATCCCGCTGTTCAGGACCTTGGGAAACAACCGTACCTCCCCCTACCCTCCCACCCTCCCGCCCTCACCTCTCACAGATTCCCAGGAAAAACAAGACATTGCAGAACAATCTCCAATTAAGATGGGTCTTACATACTGTACCATTCAGTCCCCACTCTCTCTCTCTCTCCCTTCTGTCTCCCTCCCTTTTCTTTCTCCTCTCTCTCTCAGCTCCCTTGTTTGTATCCTCGGCCAACAAGCCTCGGGGCAGAATTAGCGCTGTCTCCCAGGTCCCGGCCCTGGCACTTTGGAAAGGTCGGGCTTTGGTGAGCGGAGGCGTTGGGAGGAGGGTGGGGACGGGGCGGGGTGGGGGGGGGGGGGTATGTGTGTCCATGGTAAACAGGGCTTTGTGGGATGTGACTGTCTGATCCCCAGGGCCTCTCCTTTCATTCCTCCCCTCTCGTCTGGTCCCACACCACGGTGTTGTCGTCAGGGCCGCTAAGACGTAGAGTTCTGGGACCCGCTTGTCCCCGCCATCACCCTGTGCCTCCTGGACTGCTAATGCCCCCCCTCCCACAGACACACAGAGAGACAGCAGTGTCTGAACAGCAGACAGTCCTTCAAGATGTGTCATCATTTGTCCTCTGCAGTCCCACTCAGTTTAAATGATTCCCTCTCTGCAGAGTGTCAGATTGAGTCCTTCTCTCTTACAGATCAACTGAACTCCTCCAATGTGATTCTCTCCTTTATGTCTCAAGAGAGGACAAAAAGCACCACTCCTCTCCACCCTTCTAATTCCCTCAGTTGATTCCAAATCATGTCTCTTTTCTCCTGTTCTCTCCTTTCCTTTAGCTCTCTCCTCTTCTCTGAGTCTGTCCCACTTTTTTAATAACGTCTCGGTCTTTAATCAGAGTTAGGCCGTACCAGAGGCCCTGTGTTTCCACTCATTAGTTTCCTCTGTGGCCCCAGGCCGCCTCAGTGGGCTCACCCAGACCAATAGAAGAAGCCCATAATGGTCCCCTAGAGTCTCTTCTCTCCCGAGGCTCTTCCCAAGTTTCTGGGCCGAACTGAATGTAGTGAGGCTGAATCATCAGTCAGTTTTTGGCAGACGTGGATGCGAACTCAGCCATTATCTGTACGTCTCTATCTGTGAGCCAAATAAAGAGGGAGGAGAAATGAATCGGGGCTTGGCAACTTTTCACCTCACAGTGAATGTTTCACCTCTTTATACCACCATCTCCTTTCACCCCTCTCCCACAGAGCTTTTCTTCCTATTTTCTTGCATGTTTTTTTTTCCCTGTGGCCTCTCATCTTCTTGTTTTGAATATATCTCCCATCTCTTGTGTGTGTGTGTGTGTGTGTGTGTGTCTTTCTCTGTCTCTTTCTGCGTGTCCATTGCTTTCACTCTCTCTCTCTCTCTCTCTCTCTCTGTCTGTGGAGCTGAGGAATGTGTGCGCTGCAGATCCTCTGTCAGTGAGATGTGGGGCGAGTGCAGACAGGTTTGGGGTATAGCATGTGAATCAGCTTCAGCACACATGTCAGATTAGACCATCATACCAGAAAAGACTTGCTCTTTCTCTTACACCCCACTGCTCCCTCACCCTGAAGTCTTTATCTCCAATCTCTTCATCCAATCATTATAGCTCCTCTCTTCATACAGTATTGGATTTATTGGACTTATACCTGCGTTTTATTGATCATGGGAGCAGTTGGCATCAGCCCGTGTTATCGAAATCAGGGCCGCAGCTTCTTCATGTTGTTTGCTGTTGGCTTTCATTCAGCTGTGCAGTCGTGTGAAGCCAGAGAGGCCAGGCCCGGCACCAGTTGTGACCTGTTCTTCCTCTGCCCTTCAGGTCTTTGATGCACCGCCGCGTTGCTTTTGTCCCTGTTTACCCAATATGACAGGGATATGGACCAACCCCCACATGGGGGCAGATGGGGCTTTTAAGAAAGTTCCTGTGGAGAAGAGGCCTAAAAAGACGCACAGGTGGTAACCACCAGTCCACCCCCCAAAACACAAACCCCTTTCCCTTCCCTGAGGGCAGCCTGTCAGTGTGTTTATTTTCTCCTGTGTCATCATTGGGGATCTCTCTTGTCCTACGAGGAAATGGATGGTCCTATTTCTATGTCTGGAGTTTTGTATTACTCCCAAGGATGGATAAATAAAGGTTCTGTGTCTCAACAGTACAGTATATCTCTATCTACTATGGATTCCTCTGGAAGGGAGCGTGACAGATAAAACACAAACTAAGTTACAAAGATCGAGAGAGAGATACAAGCTGTCTAAGAAGTCTGCTGTTTTTTCTCGCTTTCACACACTTAAGCCAGGTGTCAGTCAAACATTCCCAAACGTACACGGGTTAACCCCCGCACCCAGAAAAATAGGAACTTTTCCACTTGAACTCACTGACACTAACCTCATTTATTTTCATAAACTGTCCCTGTGTCTGTGTATCAGCTTTCAACGGCTCAGAGTCTGTTTTGTATGCAGGATGTCTCTTCAATTTATAGCCAGTCCAGAATGGCCATGCATCTCCAACGTAAGTGCAAAAACAGAGAGTAATACAAGATCAGATCTGGGATAGGAGGGGAGGGGGGGATCAGGCACACAGGATTTTTTTCCTTTAAGTTGTATAGTCTGGAGTTTCTGAGGAGAGCAGAGGAGTGAGGGAGTGAGCTGGCCAGAGATCAGCAGTGGACCAGGGGACTGACCAGACTTCATTTGACAGGGACTTCCTCTGATCCAAGCTTTTGTCCGGGCGTCTGCTCTGGAGGAAGCGGGACTTGCCTTTCCATGCAGCCGGGGCTGCCAGCATCGGGACGACTCTCTGCGATGAGGGATACAAGATATCCTCACAGTGTCTGTCTCCAGTGAGGCGGCCTCATGGTGGCGGATGTCAGAGGAAAGCCAAACAGATAAGAGCAGGAATGATGCCCCTGTGTTTCCTCGTTGCGCCAGATCGATGGGGCAGATAGGCAGCTGTGTGTGTGTTTACACAAGGGCACCCAGTCGGAGCTGTGGTGCCCAACGGTTACGCCCACTGGGAGGAAGTTAATAGTTAAAAGTACGAGAGAGAGAGAGAGAGGCAGATAAAGAGACAGGGAGTTACAGAATCAGCTCTGGTTTCTCGTCGTTCCTTGTGCCAATGTGCCCGCGTTTGGCTGTGCATTTTTATAGCACTGTTGTTAATTATTGTAATTATATATCATTATTCCGGCAGAGAGAGAAAGATAGTTTCCACTGATGACATGGGGGCAGTGTACAGGGCCTGTTGCAACTCGTGGGATGGAGAAATGCTCGCCTGCAAGATGTGGGTTTGAGCTGCCTGAATGAGAATGCACACACTTAAACTGGAGGCTGAAAAGCAGGGAATACACCACATGCATAATGTAGTATCTCCAATGCTAACATCAAAATTACAGATTGTCATTGTTCAGTCTGAAATCCGAGCTACTGAGAAAGCAGCACAATTGTTTTTAGTGGTTTTTAATGTCTCTTTAAAGCTCTCGTTTTGTGGGTAGAGTTTGGTAATGTGTGTGTGAGGACAGTGAAAATGTGTGTGTGTGTGTGTGTGTGTGTGTCTACTAGTGGAACAGAGAGCTTGAGGTGAACTCTGGGGGCTGGTCCAGAGCCACTAGACACCCGCTGGTTCACCCTCTCGCTGCTCTTCCCTGACCTTTGACCTCAGGGTGAGAAGGGGGCGTGAGCCCAGGAGCTGGGAGAGTTTATTATTTCCTGCCTCTTCTCTCCTCATCCTCTCATGTTGCCCTCTGTGTCTGTGAGAGAGAGAGAAAGAGCAAGATGAAGAGAGTGAGAATGAGGGCATGAACAAAGCATCTGTGTCTTATTGGTTAGATCCCAGAGGAACAGCCGTCAGCATCACTCACAGCCTGAGTGCTGAAACAGCTGATGCTTGGTGTTCAAAGCAATTCAGAGGTCTAATCTAAGTTTTCCTCATTTCTTTACGGAAAGGGAATCAACAGATGAATGACAATAATCAACCAACCTACGGTACTACAGTCTCGAGAGGAGGCTAAACAAATTGACCCGCTCGATTGTCGAGCAGATGAAACAATGTTTAGGTTGGAGAATGAGGGTTAGAAACCTGTTCAGCTTCACTGATCCCACCCAGACATCATCCTTTTAATTTGACCCACCCCTCAGCCCTGGTCAGCCCTTCCGCTAACGTCTGCGAGCCACCGAAGCGCCAGTGTGAATATCACAGCTGGACAGCCATTGTCCCTCTGGCCTCAGGCTCAAACCCTGGTTACCAACCAGCAACCTGGGATCAAAGCTGGCCCGGATTACTCTTAGAAAAAAGGGGAGGAGGTGCCGCGGTCGGAGGGGGTCGGGGTTGAAAAGGATAGAGGAATGCTCCTAATTACGTGCCCTCCACTCCTTTTCTGTCTCTCACTTTGCCTCTTCTCTTGTCTCCCCGTGTGTGTCTGGGCCTGCACTTCAGGCTACAGTGAACCAATGAGGAAGCAACACAGTGTGACAAGAGAGTGATATTAAGAGTGAGGCGACAGTCTCTCCACAGCCACTCCATTAGCGGGAGATCTCAGCGGCCCAGTGGGAGAGAGCAGGGGGGGCAGAGAGGCTGGACATTCCAGCCTCCGTGGAGACACTGAAGTGGGTGAGAAGAAGGGTCAGAGGAGAGGGTGGGAGGTGGAGATCAAGGAGTGTGTAAAGAGGATGTGTCGTGAAGATTAGAAGGATTGTCGTATAGGATTCATTTGGAATCTACTGGATCCCCCCCGCCCCCCATCCAGTTCAGATCCGCCTCTGAAATCTCCCTCCACATTATTTTGCTGTTTATTCCTGGCTCAGCTCTTCTTCCATTCACGCGCATGCTGTCATGTTTCCTGGCTGAGCTGTGGCTTCATGTGTTTCTTATCTCTTTCTGTGTGTTGCAGGTTTGCTGAACAGAGGAAGGTGTACGTGCTGGACAACACGGCTGCTTGACAGGGGTCAAGGAGCACCATGGACAGTGGCCTAAGGGTCCTCCTGTCCACTGTGCTGTGTCTCAGCCAGTCTCTGCTTATCAGCTGCTCATGTAAGTTGCTGTCCTGTTCTGAGAGAAACACCAAATTTCCTCCAGTTGCTTCGAACATATTTGTCCAACAGTTAGTTACAAAGTCCAACATTGTATAAAGTATGTTTTTTTCATGTCATAAAGCAAGTCTAGCTTTTATTAATACAGTGAAAGTATCAAAGAGAGGCTCACAGCCCCCTCTCTTGTGATTGGCTAACCAAACTGTTGTTACTAGAGCTTCACAGAGGAACCTGAGAAAAGAGATGTAGAACTACACTGAGATGTTTTTTGGTTCTTGAATGACTTGGAAGTCTTATGTATCAAAACTTAAAATAAAATACTAGTAAGGTCCAAAACATGGGGCATTTGAAGTTCCACTGCAAATATTTTCAATTAATAACAGAAAAAAGAGCTTTAATATGACAAATTGATCTCCTCCTTTGCAGGTCTAATCACCCTTTAGTTTTATTCTTTTTATTTCCAGTAGCAGCAAAGAGCTATTGAGCTGTTGTAGCAGTTTAAGAATGAAATGTGTTTTTCAAGTGTTGAAGACAAAAAAACTTATACTCACACTCATCTGGGAAATAAACATTGAGACTAATGTTGCATATCCAGGGCTCAGACTGTTTCCTGCCCCCAGTTGGACAGAAAATCATTTTTTTGCTACTATAAAGTAATAATATGTGACTTTTTAATATGCTTTTCAGTTGAAAACTTTAGGTGTAGACAGATTAAAGAAGCAAAGAGGGTTAGATTCCTTGCCACCACAGCGGAAGAAAACAGGATAAAGACCAATTACCACTAGCAAAAAGGTTTAATTCATAATAGCTAGGTTTTGATTTGTAAGACAAAAACAACACAGTGATTATCATTCACTATTTTATCAAAACCATGGATATTTATTTGGTTTTAAGATAAGAGTTGTGGTTTCCTTTAAGCACCTAATGTTATTTTCAACTAACAAACCATCTTGGACAAAATGACTGATTGAAGACCGTCTCTGTTTGTCTCCTCACCAGCTCAATACCCTTCCTTCAGCTCTGAGCCGACCTCCGTGGTTCAGAGTCAAGGCTCTACAGCTCATCTGCGCTGCGTAGTAAGTCCTCCATCAGCTGCCATTTACTGGCGCTTCAGAGGCCGTCCCCTAGACCGGAACAGCCTGTCCGGTGTGGACCTCAACGGTGGCTCCCTCAAGATCTCCTCCCTTAAGCCAGGCCATGTTGGCGCCTATCAGTGTGTGGCACGCTTGGACCACGGGCCGGCCATCGCCAGCCGTCTCGCACGCGTAGACATGGCAGGTCTGTACACACTTCTACTCACTTCAAAGCAAGTGAATAAAGAAAGAGAGGAAGTTGCCTTGAGAAAAGGAAGGCCATTTTGTGAGTGTTGAACACTTAGAGAGAATGCCTTTCCTCAGCTGCCTGCTGCTGAGTGGTGGAGGGGAAGGAAGCAGTAGGAGTTTTTTACTCGGGCACTCTTCCAGATGCCTCTTGACCGGTATCCTTAATGAGCTGTGGGCTTTCCTGTGTAGTGTGTTATGTTCCTGCTGGGATGCTGCTTGCTGTTGGACACTACACTAAAGGGGTTGACCCTGATCTGCAACTGTATCAAGCTCAATAGAATCACTGACTGCAACAATAAACAAACCTAGCGATCCAACACAAACAGCTCAACTCAAACAGCCTGTTGGCCTTCGTTCCTGTCTGTGCTGAGGCTCGGCGCATATTGAGCATCTCCTTCTCTTCACAGATTGTCCAGTTAACCAAAAAAATAATAATAATTTCTCTGTCTGCCCATGCAGAAATTTCAGAATATGAAGATGGCCGACGGCGGTCATTATCGGTGCAGGAAGGCAGCAACGTTCTTATCCAGTGTCCTCTACCGCACAGCGTCCCTCCAGCTCTCCCTAGACTACGAGTACGAGGGGAGTGGATGGAGGAGTCGACAGGTACGTTTTGTTTTGTCTTTTGAATAATGCCTTCAACCAGAGTGTCTATATAACAATGAGACAATAGCAGTTCTACCTCACTTTTCATAGTCATGATATCGAATATCTGTTGTTCTACTGAAGGAAACCAATGAGTGTTACGACTTGTGATAAAGTTTCTTGTGTTGTAATGTTCTCTGTTGACTTGAGAGAACATTTATTACCTCACAGTTTTTGTTCATATCAATTTAGACAGCACAATTAATTGAAATATCATTGAAATAGAAATAAGACCTAACCTATGTTTTGATAAGCGTCAAATGTGTCACAACACACCATAAATGAAGCTTTGCGGTGCTACAGAGGTAACCTCATATTCTCCAGAGGTAAACAAACAATTTAAATCACATCATCAGTTAGTTTCACGGAAAATCAAATGCAAAAATCGATATTCTCATTGAAACTGTGACAACGCAATGGCAACATCTGCACCACAGCATGACTTTTTCTTGTATCATTCATACATCACACTGGATGTAATATGATTCAAGAATTCATCCTTTGTCTGTGTTAATATTGAAAATGCTGCATCTTTTGTCGTTTCAGGTGACTACTTAGTTCTTCCATCTGGAAACCTTCAGATTATCTCTGTCTCCACGCAGCACCAGGGGATGTACAAATGTGGCGCATTCAATCCTGTTACTGGGGAAACCGTCATGCAGCCTCACGGCACCAAGCTATCAGTGAAAAGTAAGTCAGGTGATGTTTAATTGAAGATTTGCAAGTTTTTTACGTATCAGCAGTTTTTTTCTCGTTATTGTCCACTAACATGGTTTGTTTGTTTGTTTGTTTGTTTGTTTAGATGGAGACTCCTCCTCCTCGTCCTCCTCGTCCTCCTCAGTGCGGATAGTTTACCCCACAGCCCCCAGGACTGTTTTGGTGCAGCAGTCACAGCCGCTGACGCTGGAATGTGTTGTGTCTGGTGGTCGTGCACCAGCAGCCAAATGGTTTAAGTTTGGTAAGGAGGTCACGCCTGGGCCTTTTCACCAACGGCAGCACAACAACCTGGTCTTTGTGATGGTGACGAGGAGCGATGAAGGGAGCTACGCCTGCGCTGCTGAGACTGAGCAGGGGACTGTGATCAGCGCTAACTACACCGTGAATGTTCTCGGTAGGAAGAAAAGACAAGGAAGCAAAGCAGCGCAGAGTCTGTTTGCAGCGGGCGATGGCGGTGAGCTTCATGCTTTTGTCCTGTCGTCCACAGAGCCGGCGTCTGTCGTGGAGGGCCTGGACAACCAACTCGTCTCTCCTGGCTCCTCTGGTCGTTTTTCCTGTGTAGCACGAGGAAGCCCCTCCCCAAACATCACATGGCTCTTCAACGCTGATCCCATCATCCCGTCACGCCGCTTTCAGATCTCTGGATCCTCACTCGTTATTACAGACGTGACACCGCAGGACGTGGGCGTGTATCAGTGTCTGCTGGACAACGGGATTGGTTCGGCACAGTCATCTGCAACGCTTTCGATACAGTCAGGTATTTATCCATTCATTCTTTCCACTGATCTCTTATTTAGGGTTTGGTATTATTTGTTATAGGTTTACAGAACACAGGCAACCAATTATGAAATGTCAAATATGCCCCAAAATGTGACCTTTTGGGGCATTTTTGCCTCAACTAACAATTATTTTCTTTGTTGAGTAACGTGGCAAAAATGTTGATGTTTATTTATTTTTTTAATAAATTGAACAATTAAACCTTTAGTACACATCACAATTTCCTGGAGTCGGTATACATAATTACATAATGTTTTACCCTGCAGAAAATCCTCACATTTGAGACATTGAAACCAAATTTTAAGTTTTTAAAGGTTTTGTCAACACTTACAGTATAATCATCCCCATAATTATGACAGTACAGTAAGGACTTGTGGAGCTGAGTACATTGCAGATACCAAAGGGAGGAGTTACAGAAGAGAATTCATGCCAGAGTTAGAAAGGGGGTTAAGGCATCTCACCAGGCAGGGTCTCGTATACAGTACCTGCGGGGAGTCCTTGCTCCCTGAATGTGTGTGCGAGTGTGTGTTTTTCTGAGGCTGGTAGGAGAGGCTTGGCCAAGGCCGCCCTCCTCCTGAGCCTTGAACTGAGCTTGAGCGTGAGAGTGAGCTTTGTGCACGCCGTCGGGGATAAGCCCCCGGACGCTGGAATGTAAGGAGTAGCTGTGGAGGGTTATGACGAGGACCAGACCACCCAGCTGTCAACATCATACACAACTGCCTTTTATTTATTAACACATCACAACCCTCCCCCACCACTCTCCCCCAAATCCCCCAAACGCTGTACGCCAGGGCCCCATTCCTCAGCTCGGCCCTCTGATTAATACGGCTACATGTGGTACAAAGGGAGTATGAATCAGACAAAAATCAGGACGGTTCGCTGCGAAACAGTTGCTCCCCTTCCCCAGGCGGCAGTAAGAGGAATGAGCTTTGATATCGGTAGCAGCAGACACAAACACAGAGCGTGAAGGACGTGTGCAGCTGAGGTAAACACTCTGAGGTCGGTTTGTGTTGGGTCGTTTTCCAGGTACCAGGCACTGGAGCTTATCAAATGCCCTTTGCATCCAAGGTAAACAGTATCACTGAGGTGTGCAGTCTGTTATTATAATCCACCACAGACAGCAATCTGAAATATGTTTGGATTTATGTTTGGTATCGTTGGTTTCATCACTATAACAACTCCATGCTTTCCTTTATTCAGTGGGATGTACCACTGGGGAGATGGATGCGGTGTCCTCACTCTGTCACGTGATTGGCTTTTTCCTCCTTGTCGTTCCTATCAACACACACTGTGCTTACCTGCTCCCAAAGCAGCTGCACCATCTGGTGCTTAAAATAATATTATTTGATCAGTTGATTGAGATAAATCTAATCAGGAGTTGTGATAATTGATTAGTAGATGTTGTTGAGCAAAATTTCCAAAACATGCACTGACTCCATCTGGAAATTTGGAGATTTGGTCTGGTTTAAGTGACGGAAAAAACTGGACGTCTTTGGTTTTTAGATTAGACTGCAACATCAGAAAGAAACCGTCTTGTCATCCAGGTTGTTATGAATATTAAAAAAAAGCATTGAGTTCTCTTCTAAATAGTAAAGCTCTGTCTAATCTGAGCCTCTTGTCTGTGCTGGTAATCCTTGGTGATTTACGATCACATTTACTCCCAGGTGTTCTCCTCTAATGGACTGACCTTTTTCTGGGAAGGACCTGGCAGCGCTGCACTGTCCAGGTGTAACAGCACTTACCGGAGATATATCGCTTCACTTCATCATGAGGGTGCAGTGGCCTTAATTGCCTCCTGCACCAGTGTGTGTGGAGGAGGAGCCCCGTCTGTGGCTAGGCTACGAGGAGAGGAGAGGGTGTTGGAGGGCAGAGGGAGTGTAGGACATGGTGTAGTGCTGGGGTCTGATTCTCTCCGGTATTTTAATGGTTGGCGTGTGGAATGTGTGGCAGCTGGCCGCAGTCCCAGGATCAGGTCTAGTGTTACCAGCTCCGGGCCTGTTTGTTTTACAAAGTGAACCTGTGCTGTACACACCTAAAACACCCCGAAACTGCACCGAGGACCCTGCAGCGTGAGCCTGTGGCTAGCCTCGCTGTTTTAACCTCCTCATTCGCATGTTTAGATTTCAATATTCAATTATGTTGCTCTTTGACCTCTGTGCTGAGGCTCAGAGTCCAGAAGTCCCTGCTGTCGTGGGCTGAGCTCTGTGTCCTCCAAACGCCTCTGAAAATTTCCACCCAGACTCTGCCAAACTGTGTCGGCCATAATACGGCCAAAACTTGCATGATTTGCCCAGGTGGACTTCTCTGGCTCTGCTGAAGATTTAATGAAAAAAACAAACAAAGCATGATTATGTAGTGCTGCAGCGATCCAGGGTGTTCTTGTTTTTTTATGTAGATTTAAAGATTTCTTCCAAATGTAAAACTTTCCAGTGCTGGCTGTCCCCTGTGGACCAGTTGGGCCACCTCTGTTAGTCACTGAGGAACATTGGTACCATTGCTTCAGTCTTTAATACATGATGCAGCTGCTACATAAATGAGCGTCCATAACTCAGCACAACCAAAAACAGCTTCATGAACTGCTTACAGTTACATTTAAGGATGTAGACAAAAATGTTTTCGAGCTGAAATGTAATAACTACATAACTGTTCAATGCCCTCCATGTCTTTTTTTCAGTAAAGCAGGTCCAAGTTTTGCATTTAGACAGTAAAAGTACCAAAGTCATTGAAAATTGCACACAGCCTGTATTCAGAAACTGAGCCTTAAAACAAGCCATCAGGACTCCTGTAACATCATGATGTCACAGGGCCTTCTCTCTCTGATTGGCTGACACTGACCTGTTGTTACTAGAGTGTGATGTGAAACTACACTGAGATGGTTTTTGGTTCTTAAAACTACAAAGTTACCTTTGAATGGGTGGACAACACACAAGAGGAGCGTATAAAATGGACATTAAACTACCTCAGTAACTAAATCCACTTGGTTGTTACTCACTGGAAGTTTTCTTTGCATTAACCCCAAACTAAAATGGTATCCAAAATCATTCTTTGTGGAGATGTTAACTAGTGTGTAATGCAACTCATTTGATCTAAATACTGAGACATTTTTATCCTGACAAAGAAAAAAAATATTCTTTCACTTATTAAAGCAGAAGTAAGCGATATTTTTGTGTTAATATAAGTCTTAAATAGTTATATCTTCCGACAGCAATCACTTACATAGAGTGTTTGGACCGAAACACGGGTCTGTCAGTCACTCTGCTCTGCTCTGAGCCGAGGAGAAAACTTTTCTCGTATCCTACAAGTTTTATCCAATGAGGAGAGAGAACGGCATGAAGGGCTGTGTGTGCAGCCAATGGATGCGCGTGAATGTGGTGACGTAGGGACGAGGACCAATAGATCCATGACGAGGGCGGGGGCTGCTAACTCCATCGGCTGACAAGAAGTTATGGTGCGTTCAAGGCAACCCGTAACTCGTGTTTTTCCGACCTGTGAAGTCGTACCAGTTCGATCTGGTGCGAGTTCACGGGTCGAAAGTTACGAGTGGCCGTTATAGTGCACTTTCACAGGCAACAGGTCGGATAAACGCGAGTTGCGGGTTGCCTGGAACGCTACAAAGTCGTAAGTCGTGACTTACGGTTTCAAAAGCCTGCCTGGAACGCAGCATTAGCCAAAACGACCGGATCGCTTACTTCTGCTTTAATTTCATTTTGAACTAAAACAACGACAGACTGTTTAAAATGAAAACTATTAAAACAGTTGTGTGATCTATTTTGTTACGACCTCTTATATTGCATTTTTCCTCACTGACAGATCCGGGCTCCACTGCTGCTGTGCTGCCGGAGGCTTCACCATCTCTCCCGCCCATGCAAAGTGACGAGGGCCACGATGATGGCGCGGGCGACACAGTCAGCCTGCCAGCCGACAGGAGCAGCGGCGGTCCAACACCAGAGGCTCCGATCATCATCAGCCCACCGCAGACTCACAAGCCTGACATGTACGATCTGGAGTGGAGGGCGGGCCGTGATGGAGGAAGCCCAATCTATTATTTTGTCAAGTACCGTAAGGTGAAGGAGAAAAAAGTCACATTTCACTACTGTCTTATTGTTGTCTTAAATACATATACTATTTTGGTTTACCTCAAATGCATGACTTTTCCCTGAAGCGTGTTGCTATAAACCAGCTGAGAATGAGCGAATGCAATTAGTTCATTAAATATAGAAGGTAGGGCCAGGGCTGGACCGAGTGAACGTTGGTCATTTCCTTTTTAAAATCCTGTGTTTGCTTCAGTAATAAGTTTGCTCTGACTATAAAACTGCAGCGATACTGGTTAAGACTTTGCTGGCAGCGGGACTCGGTTTTGCTGGAGTTGGAAATTGTGACAGAAATCTCTGAGGCATTGTTTGCGAGGCCGTTCCCTGTCGCCATCCAGGCTCAGAAAGAGACTGAACTGTGGAGGATTATTATTGGCCATCAGATGATAATGTTTTTCTCTGTCATTTTGAATCATGTGTTTATATTTGTCTCTGTGTGTGTGTGTGGTCTTCTGTGTGTGTGTCAGGTCGATGAAATGGGAACAGTGGTTGGGAGCTGGCAGACGGTTCGTGTCCCTGGCAGCGAGAAGACCCTGCGGCTGTCAGAGCTGCAGTCCTCCAGTCTCTATGAGGTGCTGATGGTGGCTCGAAGTTCAGCAGGCGAGGGCCAGCCAGCCATGCTCACCTTCCGCACCGGCAAGGGTCAGTCCAACCTCTGGCTCATGAAGCAAAAACCCTCCAACGCTGTTTAAATATCTGTTATTAGCAGTGTAACATTAGGCTGCTTCTTGTCATATTCCTGGGAATAAGTGACCACTGGAAGACGCCACATTCCACATTTTCCACATTTTCCACATTTTCCACCAAAGCTTCAAGGGATAAGGAAAATTTTCAGCTGCCTCAAACATCAACAGTAAATGTCAGGTTTCGGTGTCATTTCCTCTGAGTTAAAGAGCATCTGCTCATTTCATGACTCAACATTTTGCACTGACATTCAACAGAGTCTCAGGAAGTAATTTATCAGAAAAGAAACATGCATTGTTCACCACCCCCTTTTTCTACCTTGAGAGCAAAGCCATAGAAGTTTACTTTGAGCACTGAACAATATAAAGTCAGCTCACCCACAGTTTGTTTGGAACAAAGAAAAATCAATAACCGACGTAGAGCGGATGATGAGAGAGGCTGAGAAGACATGGATTCAACAAAGCAGTTCAGTTATCACACATAGAAATGAAAAACAATATATAGTAAACAGCCAGGTCCACTATACAATCATAATCCTAAATGCATTCATAATGATCTTTTTTTCTGCTTTTTAGACAAATATAAGAAAGAACAACTGTTGAGAAACCTAACGATAATGCTGCACCACAGCAGGGTTGAAAAAATGTTCTGTGGTCAGAAATATGTCAAACGCTGCCAACAACCATGGATATGATTGTATCCTTAGGGTGGTTGTTTCACAAAATGGTCTGAACTAAAAAAAAAGCCACCCAGTCTAAAAACCAGGCTCTTGTGTCCATGTGTTATGATGTGGCTTCAGACTCACCAGAGTTTGCCAACATCATCTTACTAAGAAATATTTGTCTGATCGTTACAAGTCTGTCTGTGAATTGTTTTGTTCTGAGCTGAATTTATTAATTCACCCACTCTATTGTATTTTCTTTGACATTGATCTTTGTGAAAGATACTTGTCTTAAAATATTTTCTTCACTTACTGAAGTACAGCTTAAATTCAGAAGCACTAATAACTCTAAAAATAGTGAGTACAAAACATTTCAAAATGAGCCTTTAAAAGCTGCCACGTGTAATTCGTCTGCAGCTGAAGAACTAAAACTCTTCCAGGGTCCATTGAAAACTGCAAACACCCAGAAATAATAACAAGAACATGACCTCTGTATCCTCAGTGGAAGCTTCTGCTGCTGCTGCTGCTGCTGCTGTGTTTTTAATCCTTAGTTAGGAATCGGTTTAACGTAATTATCAAGAAGTGTCAAGTGACTGCTCTGTTTTTGGATACACACTCACATCGCACCCTCGTCCAGGAGTTGTCAAGTGGGAACCTGATCCCCGCCCTGATAAAAGCAGAGCAGCTTTGAGAACCAGGGAGGAAATTTTAGATTTCAGAGCCTACATCCGGAGCTGTTCCTTGTGCTTTCGGTGGAATCGATAGCCCTGAAAACCTGTTGAGCCTTGTTTTCTTACTCCCAACCTTTCTTTTTTTCTTTCTCCCTCTCTCTTTCAGAGAAGAGCACCTCCTCCAACAAGAATCCCTCCAAGGCCCCTGTCGTCTCGATGCCCCCCAAAGCACCGGAGGACAAAACCCCCAACACACACTTTGGCGTTATCATCCACGATAGAGGTAGATGTAGACACAGTCTGTAAACTGTTGACCTGCTGCTGCTGCTGCTGCTGCTGCAGCTGGATGGTGCACAGATGTTGACTGTGGGACGTTTCTGTCGCGTCGATAGTTCACGACCAGTCTGTGTTGAATACATCTCTAAGCTCGATGTTTAGATGTGTTCTGTTTTGTTTCTCGTGAAGCCATCGTTGACACCCAGTTATGTCTCTTTAGATGAAGGATGCTGTAAGCAGAAAGCTTTGAGATTTCACACAGCTTCAGGGCCACATCTGTGTGTGTGTGTGTGTGTGTGTGTGTGTGTGTTTGCATGTATTACTCAAATTACAAGCTGAAACTCACATTAGTCTTTTCACTAACCCTCTTCTCTCTCTTTCACTCTCTCCTGCCCTCTCTAACTTTGTGGCTAAGAGCCCAGGCAGTAAGTATACATTCCTCCATGGCATGCCACTCCACTGTGATGTGTATTCTTTCCTCTTCTCTGTCTCTGTGAACTTGTTCCACCCTCACATGAGAGGGGGCGCGGTGATGCCAGATCTTATTGCTTCTCTGTGTGTTTTTTTTGTAATTTGATTCACAGAAGTCTGCACGACTCAAAGTATGTCCCTCTCTGTCCCAGTACCCGAAGCCCCTGATCGGCCAACCATCTCCATGGCGACCGAAAGTTCGGTTTACGTCACCTGGATCCCGAGGGCGAATGGTGGCTCTCCGATCACGGCTTTCCGCGTGGAGTACAGGCGCGGCCGCAGCGCGGAGTGGGTTGTGGCTGCGGATAACATCTCGCCTCTCAAACTGTCTGTGGAAGTTCGCAATCTGGAGCCCGGTGAGTTTTCACATAGTTCAAAACCTTTCTCCACAGTCCAGTGGAGCGTGACATGATTGCTCTGCCCAGATAAGAGTTTTTTTTATCCTTAGCCCAGTGAGAAAAACACACAAATCTAAAATGATCATCCAGTGACTAGTTTGCTTATCTGTCTTAACTTTATTTTTCTACCAAGATTTTAATCAGTAAATCTTAATCCAGGATGATGTTACCTGCAAGACTGACTCCATCATTCAGCAAATATCTGAAGATTTGTTTCCATGTCTTACTTCTTAACTTTGGCTAAATGAGCTCAAACTTAATGATGATAAATCCTAACAGGTTATGATTTGTTGATGAATACCAATTGATGCTGATCAGTTTGTTTCTTTTCAGCGCCACTGGACTGTAACAGAGCTTTTCTCTTTGTATCACTCTATCAGGCTCCACCTACAGGTTCCGGGTCGTAGCCATGAACATGTATGGCGAGAGTCCCCACAGCATTCCCTCAAAGCCGTATCAGGTGCCCCAGGCCAGCCCGCGTATGGCAGACCGCCCCGTGGTCGGACCTCACATTTCATCCACAGACGCCATCAGTGACACACAAATCATGCTGCGCTGGACTGTGAGTACACCGCTGACACACTTAAGACGCCTAAGACTAGTGGAGTTTATCCAGTAGATGCTTCACTTGAAGGATGAGAGCAGGGAAACAAGCAGCTGTAGGAGAGGGAAATGACAAGATCATACAGGAAAAAAACAAAGGCAAACCTAAATTCTCCTAGTGGAGATTTGACCTGCCATGCTTACTGTAGCTGGGCATATACAGTAAGGGATTGTTGGTAAAATGTCAGATGCATTCACTGCCAGTTATGTTTAAATAAACACAGGTTTAGATAAACACAGGTCTGGATCATTACACAGTCAAATCTGTAGGCTTGGTCAATAGCTTTGCTCTCAAGTTGAAGTAAGTCATGTGAGTTTTTTACACTCCAGTGTGGCTTGGGCCCAGATATTAAGTGTTAGGTTTCCAGCTCTGAAGGAAACGGATTAAGTAGCATAAAATGGAAAAGTGCAAGTACCTTAAAAGTCAATAATCTAGTTTGACTACTGTGTAAGACCAGCCAGTGGTAGAAAAATGTAGTAAACACTGGTTGATGTAGTGTGTTTTCCAGCTGGCTCACCTGTGTTTAAGCTGCTGTTAAGCTGCTGGCAGCGGAGTCTCAATCAGACCTTTAATTGAGCGGCTGTGCTGATTAAGCACTGAGATTAAGAGGCCCTGTCCATCTATGTTGTTCTTCAAAGCTGTTTCTCCCGCCTACAACAGTTTAGCTGCAGATGGATGCAGATAGTTCCCCGCAGTTACTCAACCTCAGACAGTCTCATTATATCCTGAACTTCAGACAGACAGTGCAATCACAATCTCGCTCGCAGTCCTTGTACATCTGCTGATAACAAGCACCCATTAGTTGCTGGAAAATTTCCTCTCTTTGTATAATAATTGCTCACCAGATTGCTGTAGTCTAACGTAATCTTTTTTTCCATCCCAATGCAGTATAGTCCCTCGAGTAACAACAACACTCCAATCCAAGGTTTCTACATTTACTACCGGCCCACAGATAGCGACAACGACAGCGACTACAAAAGGGATGTGGTGGATGGTAGGTTGCAATGCAAATTTTAGTGTTTGTGTGTGTGTTTTCACTGCAAATTCAGTGTGTAGCTTATGTGGAGTGTTTGTCGACAGCCTCATCCGTCGCCGGACGTAGAGCTCACGCGGTGCAGATAAAGTGGGAGTTGGAGGGGTAATGGATACTCAGCATTAAAGAGAGGGGTGTAGTGAAGAGGGGCATTTTTTGCTGTTTGATTTATAGAGAGAGCTGTCCCTGGGCAGCAGGGCTTTCTGAAATCTGTTTTTAATAAATGGCTGCCAACTAATGGGCCGGAGCTGAAATACGAGCCCAGTCAGAGGAGAGGGGCTCAGGTTGTTGTGTGGAATGCTAACAGTGGAGCCTGGTACAGGAGAGAGAAGAGGGATGTCCTTTTACTCTGTCCAACTCTTCAACATCTTTCCACAGCCTTGGAGACAGATGTGTGCAGCGGTTTCTACCCAGTCAACACTGTTTTGGTGATTTGTAGGTCAAAGATGTGCTGGAACTAGATTTAGTCAGAAATTCTGTTGTTCTTTGATGTCAGGAGGATGCAGAATTTCAAACAATTGTATCTTAGTGTGTAATTCTGCTGTGTATGGCACTCATCTGTTTTTGATTCTCAGTTTCACAGACATGATTTAGACATATTTAGAGTACTGCCCTACCTGCCTGTGGTCGTCATTTTAGCTATTTTCCTTGTGTCTTGTTTGAGACCGGGCACAAATCGGTGTTTATCTGTAAATTAAACTTTGCTTCCGTATTATTTAGTTTTACAGCACAGAGGAGATTTTGCTTTAGCAGCAGGTTTCTTTTAATGTTCTCATTCACAAGTGCTCAAATCTACCTTGGGGTAGAAGTAACACATGTGCAGCCTTTTTTTTTTTACACTTTATATTAAACAAAACACAGCAAGAACAGCAACTTATTTCAGCCTCATTTGTCGGAAATGTAGCATTTCCAGGTTGGAGATTGTCGTCTCATCTGTGATTGCAGAGCACATAGTAGTGTGATTTTGTGCGGTATTGCAGTGTGTGTGTGTGTGTGTGTGTGTGTGTAATGGGAATACTGGAGGTAAGCCAGCACAAACATCAAGCTGCCATATATGGAGCTCATCTAGAATAAAGCAACTGTCTGGGCCCTCGTGGGACTGATGGAGTAAGAGAGAAGGGCTGGTGGGAGGGGGTGAATGAGAGAGAAAGCAAGAGAGCCTTAAAGAACATGACCTGCATGACAGTGTGAGGCACGAAGAGGTTGGAAGAGAACACCGAGTGTGAGTTTACACAGGCAACGTGAGTCAACACTGACTTGCAGAGGAAGTGGTTTCTCACCTTTGTCCCCCTCTGTCTCCTCCTCCTCTGTCTCTCGTTCTTTCTCAGCTGTAAAACACTGGCACATGATTGGACACCTCCAGGCGGAGACTTCCTATGATATCAAGATGCAGTGCTTTAATGATGGGGGAGAAAGCGAATACAGCAATGTCATGATCTGTGAAACCAGAGGTAAGACAAGAGACTGTTCCACAAAGACATGTTTCAACCAAACCCCCCGCTTTATCATACATCCAGGCGTGTTTCTGCAACGGCTCTAGCTTTAACGATGGGTATGATCGGCATAATTACACAACATAAATGTACTAGGTTTTATGACACCAGCAACAATAGCTGGCATTTTATAGTCTGGCACTGTGTCATTTCTGGTTGTTGCTAGTGGGTAAAAAGCTGCTTCTTGTCTCCTCCTCCATCTCTGCTGCAGCACGTCAGTCCCCGGGGTCACCCAGCCAGCACCCAATCACCCCACCGGGCCCTCATCCACAGGAGCCGCCCAGCCCTCCTGGAGGACTGCTCTACCTGATTGTGGGCTGTGTCTTGGGAGTGATGGTGCTTATCCTGTTGGCTTTTATTGCCATGTGCCTTTGGAGGAATCGACAGCAGCACAACATGCACAGTGAGTTTATGGAAAAGAACATGTTGTATAATGTGGTTTTAAACCAAACATCATTTTTTCATATGTTGTGTTTACTGTACTCGTGATCACTCTAAAATGACAGTTAGACCTGCAAATTGTAGGATGGACTCTTTACCAGACCTGTTGGATCAGTAAATAGTTTAGCAGCTTAAACATTTTGGGGGAATAGCTGACTTTTTTGTGGCTGCATAAAAGTTTACATTTTATTATAGATACTAAAGAATATCATAAAGTTCTGTCTTCAGTCCTGTCTGTCAAAGTGTATTTTTTTCATTTTAACTTCTTCACACGCTGAACACGACAGCCCAACAATACCAATATAAAAAAGCATCTCTGTACCATAAATGTATATAAAGACGGATAAAGAGCCTCTACTCAACTCTCTACTGAACTCAAAAAGCAGGAGTATAGACTTCCCCTCTGTCTGTTAGTCAGTCATATTTTCATGTAAAATCTCCCTAAAGGCACTGGCACCAAAAACACGGCCAAGTGGTTGTGCTCGGTGACTGATTCAGCTGAAGCAGGCAGCTAGCTAGCAGTTAGACAAATGTGACCATACCTATCACTTAAAGGGACCCCACTATTGATTACACATAAGTTTAAGCCTTAATAAAATTCAAATCGGTTCTATAAATATTCACCCTATGTGCAGTTGTTACAAAAGAGTAAATTAGCTATAGCTTATTTATCAACCAGATCAGACTTTTTGCTCTCCACCGCTGTCCTCACCGCTCTCCCTCCCTCTCCGCTGTAGAGTACGACCCTCCTGGCTACTTGTACCAGCCAGCAGAGATGAACGGCCATGTTCTTGAGTACACCACACTGCCCGGTGCCAGCCGCATCAATGGGGGTGTCCACGGGGGCTATGGGCACAGTGGCCCCATGTTACCTCAAGGGTGCCATCACCTCCACCACAAACTCCCCAATGGCTTGGCGTTGCTCAACGGCTCTGGTGGCCTGTTCTCACCTGGCCACCCACACGGCCACGATGGCACCCTGCCACACAGCACCCGCGACTGCGAGCACTCGCACCCTCACCCTCACCACCACCATAATGTGAGTGTCACAGTTATTACAGATACCACAAAGTGCTCCAGACCTCAGGCCCTGGACGTCTCAATCGTTGCTTTCAAGCACTGAATGAAGTGTGGTGTTTTACTTTGGTAAAAATTTGGTTAAGCTTGGCTAAGTCTGTTGTTTGTGTTCTCTTGTCAGGGTGGAGGCATGTACACAGCTCTTCCTCAAACAGAGTCCTCTGATTGTATGAGCTGTCAGAACCTCTGCAACAACAACAGGTCAGAAAAAGTCTCTTTTTTATTATTTCAATGAGTGTTTATGGATATCTGGCTCATATTATGTCTGTATTTCATATTTCAAGGTTTTTTATATTGTAAAAGATTGATGGTGATCAGAAAAAAGCACGAGGTTCATACTAGAAACTACAGTGATATCTATCCTTAAGCTGCAGAAAGCACAACATTTGATCACGTGGGAACAAAAAGCAACAACATAGTAAACCAACTTGTTTCTGTTGTCTATATTTTCAGTCAAAGTGACTGTGGGATGAACTGGCCTGAGAAAATCAAACATAACTCATATTACATACGATACAGCTGAGACAAAGTGTTCTACTTTGCTTGTAACCCCTACCAGCCCCAAACACACACACATGCACACGCACATTTGCCCTCCTGCTAGTCCTGTTTATGTATTTAAGGGTCCCCAGCATCACAGTTTACCCTGTGTGCACCCAGCCAGCAGACCTAATGAGCCCTGTGTTTATTTACCTCCGGCTGCTGGGAAAAGAGGGGGTGTGGTCACTATCCAATCATGTACCGTCAGAGTGAAGCAGAGTTTAGGGAAACATGGTGAAGATCACTGCTCGCAAGCGTCTGCATTTGGGAACCTCACCAGAGAGCAAAACCACAGTGTGTCACAGTTATTTAGAGGCAGCGAGACTGGACCTTTAATCTCCGGTTCAACTGTTAAATGCTTTTTGCAGCTGTGCAAGAGTGCTCCAGTTGTGTTAGAGCTGTCATTGTTTTGGACACTGTTAAGAGTGTTAACACAAGGGTTTTCTGTGTCTGGCGGAAAACCCACAGATATCTACAGAGAGGAAGAGCTGGCACAGTGAGTGAATCACTGCTGAGTGTTGTCAACCTATAAACCAGTGTATGTTTGTGTCCCACTTTTCTTTCCATCCTCCCATGTCTCTGAGCAGATGTTACAACAAGACCAATGGCACTTTCTCCAGTGGCACTTTGCCTCTAATGCATCGCGTGGCGCCGTGCCAGCAGGACGGGCTGGAGATGGTGCCCCTGGGCCAGGTTTCATCGCAGTGCCACGGCCCCGACAACCAGAGGAACTCTGGTGAGCAGGAGGCCGACGAAGGGTACCAGCCAGATGAGCACAAGGAGTCCTCGCCCTCGCAGCATTCCTGCTGTCTGGTTGGGAACAATGAAAACTGTCCAGCAGACAACACTGGTGAGACATGTTTTTATTCTCAATGCCAACAAAATCCACAAAATCTTTCTTTGTATTTTAAATTACCAACAGAGAATCAGAGAACAGACACTTCTCACAGCTTTTACAGCATTCATTATGTTGTTTAGTTTTTCAGTTTATTCAAAAAAAGAAGGCGCAGATAGTTACTGGTAATCTTTGATTATAAAACAGAAAGGTGAATTTGAGCTGTCTGTGCACGTCTCCTGCCCCTGACAGTGGCAGCAGTTGTCAGGACTGAAAAAAGAAAAGAAAAAAAAGAAATACAGTCCGAGTGAAGCGCTGGTCGTCGCTAGCAACAGGAGCTTTGAAGGGCTATGCTGCGACGAGTAGGAGGGACGTCGCAGTGGGCACTAAAGTGGGTTCTAGTGGTGGTGGCTATCGTCATATCGGGCCGAACAACGTCCCTTAGCTGTGGTATAATTAGCGTATACCATGGGCTGTCGTGATGCATTGCTTAAATATTCCCGTCTGACTGTAATAAAGCTATAAGGTGATATAAGTACTGCATAGTATTTTTTTTATTGCACTCATGTTTGATTGTAAGAATGTCTTCTCACGGTTTGATGGTAGAAATGGTAAGCAGTGAAGTATATCATCATAAATGTAGGAATGCAGAGCAGTGAAATTAAATGACTAAAATGATTAACAAATAACTTTTAACAATAACACATTTTGAATTTGTTACTTTCAAATGATTTTCAAATGGAATAGTTTTTGAAACACACTTGTCTGATTTCCATTTAGAAATCCAGACCAATTAAAAGAAACATTTTTGAACTTCTTTTTGTGTAAAAAAATTAAAGGCCCCACAATCTATAGAAGTGAAATTGTCATGTCTATTTTCTATTTTTATTATAAAGCCGGTCAAGGTTCTACTAGCTTATAATGTGACAGTGCAAGTGCTCAGTTCACAGAGAAATGCACACACCTGGTATTTAGAAAATGAGCCTTAATAAAAGCAGGATTCTTGTAACTCTGTGATATCATAAAAAAGGAGTCACAAGCCCCACCCACCTGGATCTAATACAGGGTATTAGAGTATTTTACCTGTTATCCGCTCTATTGTTATTCCATCATTTAGCAAATAGTCAGCCAATCAGAAGAAAGGCTCTGAGCCTCCTCTCTTCTGATTGGCTGACACCCATCTGCTATTGTACTAGAGAAGCCTGAGAAAGGAGTGAAATGTTGATAGTGATATTTAAAAGAGATAATGTGATGAAGATGTTGTCAACATTGGACAGAGCCAGACTCTTTCCCTCCAGTCTGTTAGCTACAGTAAGCTAAGCTGAGCTAATCAGCCACTGGCTGTAGCTTCATATTTACCAGACAGACGTGAGTGCCATTGATCTTTTCAAACAATTTCTCTGGGACGTTAGAGCTACAAATCAGTGATGGTAAAGTGAAAACATTTATTTATACTCACTCATGGTTCAGCACGATTGTGAAATCCAAGTCTTCTACATGCTTTACTCGCAAGTTTTTATATTATTACCAGTCCTGTGTTGTGAGCGGGCAAACTATGTAGCATCACCACAAATTATACTGTGGGCCTGTGCAGAATCTGTGCTTGTCGTTTTTAATATGAAGTCTAAACCAAAGACTCTCTCTCTCTGTGCAGCTGAGGAGGAGCTGGAGTGCGTGGACATGGAGGGGCCTGTGGTATGCTGGGAGAGTCTTGGCCTGCCAGACTTGGACTGTGACGAAAAGCCTGGGTGGATCTCTAGCAGCAGCCTGGCAGGAGAGCTGATCCAGCCGGGCCCACAGGAGGTCTGAGCACTAGCCCACACACAAACACACTCTCCTGCAGTGTGGAGGGATTTAGAGGAACCCGGGCAGAGAGAGAAAGTCGTGGAAATACCACAGAGGAAGGAGGACAAGCAGCATGGGATAGTCAGAGATACTGCATGTCACTGTGACAAGGACACAAAACTGTGGATGGACCGAGCTGAGCTGAGCGTCGTGTGAGAAGAGAGACTGAGAGCAAAGCCAGATGGAGAGTAACGCAAAGAGGAAAGGGAGCGTTACTTAAAGACTGAAACTGTATTCCACTGGAGGGAGGACTCTCATAAAAGATCAAAAACTTTTTAGATGACTTATTTATTTTTTGTAGTAGTAAAATATTATTTCATATGAATGTATCTGTTTTAAAGAAAAAAAGTTTGTCTTTTATATTATTTATGCCTTTTTGGATGAGAAAAACCTTTTATTTTTTGTTGTTACGTCCCCGTTCCACTTCAGTGTGGAGATTAGCAATTGTCCGTGTAAAGTTTTGTAATAATATAAAGAGAAGATATGGAAGAGTAACACAACAGCCTATTTTCATGTCTTTCTATGTCTTTCCTCCCCCCCGACTACGCACAGCTGTGCCAGATGAACGATTGCCAGAGTGAATTTCCCGGCCTCGGTTCAAACCCATCGATATTTCTGGCAGCCCTTTGATGTGGCTCTGTGATGGGCTGTTCCACCGCAGTGACCCCTGAACAGGGTGAACATTCCCCTCACTGTTCAGACTGAGGCTGCTGCTCTGTGCTTCAGTGAATACTTGATAGCTCATCACTTTACGCAAAATGCACTGTTGCTCCAAGAGGACTGTTGACCTACTGGCCCCAATCTGTTGGAGGAGTCGGGTAGTTACATTAAAACAGAGTTGTTCAGCATGGTGGGCTTTATGTGACCAGGTCAAATTCTCTCGCAAAACATTTAAACAACAGCAAATGCTCCATTCAGAGGAAACATATCAGTGTGGCATTCTTGGTATGAAAGGGTCATGAAGAATCACCCAAACCTTTTTTTTACTGTCCTGACGTGGTTTATAGTAAGATGTGGATAGTTTTGTTTCATTTGACTGACAGAGCAGAAGAAATGTGTGAACATGGATGTTCTGGAGTAAATGGGATATTGTGTCTGAGGGAGCTGTGCTGTTTTCAAGCAAAAGTCATCAGGAATACAAACAGCATACTGTACTTTTTTCCTTTACCTCCTCCAGGCTGATTCACAGGCAGACATCTCACAATGTTACAACTGTGATACATGAAACCAAAATCATCTGCATGGCCACATACCACCAGGGGCTAAGTGGGAAACTAGGTTTCATGATTTGAAGTAAGGCGACCCTGAGAGCAAACACAGAAAAAAGTGGTTGAATGACATTCAATTTCATTGCATTGAGCTGCCAACATT
Organism: Trachurus japonicus; assembly: GCF_045865225.1. Taxonomy (NCBI): domain Eukaryota; kingdom Metazoa; phylum Chordata; class Actinopteri; order Carangiformes; family Carangidae; genus Trachurus; species Trachurus japonicus. The sequence continues at coordinate 29,453,060 of NC_140919.1, forward strand.
CAAAGCGGTGTGATGTGTGTGTGGTAACTCACCACAGACAACAAACTGGACTCACAAATCATAAATAGGTGAGTTGAGATTGTGTCATCAGAAGTTGCTGCATGATGCTCCTTCTGTGCTGCAGACAACTCATTCATAAAACAGTTGTAATATACTCTTCTCATGTTTCAGCCTGAGTCAGCCAAACCCATTATCTGAAGGCTTAAATCCTCCATTGGTTTTAGAATAATCTCCATGGTGTGTTGGCTGATTGGAGTTGATAGGATTGCAGCGGGGGAGATGACAGGGCTGGCTGTGCTTCACCGAGGATGACTGTGGTGCAGGCTTTCCATGCCTGGTGCCTGTCTGCCCGTGTTTGCTCCGGAGTCGGCTGCCAGTCCTCAGGCCCTAGCTTGTCTGGCATCTCTCCTCTCCCTGATGGTATACGGGATATTCCTGGCACACAGATTTACTCGCCTGTTGCTGAGGCGTGGCACAGCTTCTTCCGGCCGTTATTTTTAGTCTTCATGGCGGCCGTTGTGCTTTGAGGCTGGTGGCATTTGCCCAGTTGTCTTGACTTAAACTCACTTATTTCCCCCCAGGAATAGCCTGCCTGAGTTTCTCAGTTTCTCAATCCTGAAACGTTCAAGTGTTTCACATATACACTGATCAGGAAAGTGTTTGTTTTTGAGTATGGGGACCAAAACAAAAAAATACTCAAGAATGATGGAAAGACCTTGCCAGCCTTTGGCCATTTTCTTTTTCAACCTTTGTTTCAATTTTCATGCAGTGGCTTATTTCAGTCGCCATTATCCCTCACTGCTGCTGCTGCTGCTGCTGGAAGAAAAAGGGACCAAACAATGGGAAGGAAATGAAGCTGGAAATGAAAGAGAAATGGTCTGGAGAGAGAGAGGGGATGCTGACAGATGCAGGCTGGGCTGATGAGGAAAAGATAAGGGCAGGGTTGTCTCTAAATGAGCTGCTTCTCCATCTCCCACGTCTGTCAGTCGGCACTCTCCCTCAGTCCTGCCCTGCACCCTCTACCCACGCAGCTACACCCCTTCATTAAGGAGCCCATGGGAACAAGAAAACTCATTGTCCGCCCTGGAATTTCTGCCCCTTGCTTGCAGAGCCGACCTGTTAACGCCAGTCCCTCTCCCCTCCGCCCACCATTCTTCCTCTCCCCTCTCCAGCACACCCTGAATGAATGCAATTCTTATGAATCGGGCAGTGTGTTGTTAACTCGCTTGATTCAGCCCCGGGCAGTTTTATCCTTGAGATGTCACAAACCCCAAGGGAAGCATGTTGTGGTTGGATAAACTCCAACAGCATTCCAGTGGGTCACTGCAAATGATGAGCTCATGTGCAGCATAAGACCAATAATCTCCTTGTTCCCTGAAATATATCAGCTATTTATTTGTAATCAGGCTCACATGTTGGCTTGTCAAATTGTTGCATTTATCAACTCCACCTGTTGCATTTAATCAGGATTAAGACACAAAATAAAATAAAAAATACAGCTTCATCTTTATCCCAGCTGCATCCATTGCCCCAGATGCAGATCCCCCCTCTCCCATTAGCAAACCACACAATTCCAGCATAATCAGTCCACTCCGGATCAATAATGAGCCTAGTGATGACAAGCAGCCTGCAGAAAAATAAAGCAGCTATGCAGTCATCTCTATCACTGAGCACTTGAGGATATATGTGCAAGACCTTGAGCAATGCAGTCTGTTTTGTTTGATAGGGATAATTTATTAATGAGGATTGTTTTATGTGCAAGGATTCTACAATATCCCACAGACATTATTCAGGAGTGTGCAATTTCAGCCTTGAGCAATATGCTTTGAAATTCTGCAATGTATATGCATTTGCTCTAATATGTCTCAGTCTCTCACCCTGCTGAAAGTGACAACACACAGTAGTTAATAAGCACAGTCTAACACACTTAAAAGAGGAAAAACCACACGGCAGGGTGGTCATTGGCATTAAACAGAAACAGTAATGAACAGTATATTTCAAGAAAAACAAAAGAAATAGTCTTGTCTTAATGAACCCGCGGTCCAGATGGTTTTAATAATGAACACAATACAAAACTGGTGAAGTATTTGAAATGGAAACCACAACCTCAGGTCTACATGTTGTCACGCTTCCTAAGTTTATATGGCTACAAAGATTGCAGGAGACAACAGTGCAGTCTTTCACTGATCAAAGTGTTTCAGTGTGTGTTACAGTCCAGTCTGATGCTATAAAGGTCAGTTCATCAAAATGACAAAAAAAAAAGAAAAAGAAAAAATAGATTCTCGCATATCCTTCTAATGATACTTAGTCACGGAGAAGGCTGACTTTTTTTCCTGTTTTTTTTTCGGCCTCCAGAGTAAAATGTTGAATGGAACTTGATTTATTGGTGCTGCATTAAAAAATGCATCCAAAATAAATATTAATAATAAAAATAAAAATAAAAATTATAATAATAATAATAATAATAATAGCTTCATTATTTTCCAGAGACCACTCTCTACTGACAAACCAGTCAGGAAGAACAATGACATTGTTTTCTGTGTATTCTCCAGATAAGCTGTATTCTCCAGCGTATGGAGAATACACAGAAAACAATGTTTTGGAATTGTTCTTCCTGACTGGTTTGTCAGTAGAGAGTGTCTCCAATAAAAACAAGGCCTGTGGATTATCACCACAACAATGTTTCTAAAACAACGCATTAATGCTATGTTGTTGTGCAGTTCTATAAAGTTGTGGTGCTTTATGTAGAGGCTATTTTTTGGTCCCTAAATATCAAGCTCAAGTGTCAAGTTATCAACTCCATCATGCGACTCAGTAGGTCTTTGCTGTTATTGTTCTGCACACACCAACTTCTTTCAAACTCGTATTGTTTTTCATGAAATACTTGATGAGGAAATGTGTCAACTCAACGCTGAAACAAATCGGTCAGATTCCTCTTCTACAGTAAGACCTAAACTATCCTCATGGCTGGATAACATCAAGATAGTATGTGCATTTGGGAACTTGGATGAACTCATACACAAAAAGCTGAATTTGAGGAGGTAAAGTCATCATCATTCATCTTCTACATCCAGCCGGGTGAAATAGAAAGTAATCCTGGCTCCTTCATCTGTATCATACAGAGCCTGGCAGGTGTACATTCCCTGTGCATCCCTCTGGAGCTCCTCTATGACTAAAGCAGATGTGTTGACCGGCACCCGTATGCGGCCCAGGCTGCTGGACTGAGACTGGAGCTTGGGACCCTGTCCATAGTTGTAAGCCACTGCTATGTTATTATCAGTCCCTTCTTTGGTGAATCCCCAGATGAAGATATTAGGCATGGTGGAGCCACAGTCCAAGGTGACCAACCCTCCCACTGTTGCTGTAGCATGGGAGCGGATGTATTCCACCTCCTCAGGGTCAAATATCTCCAAACCTGTAACACAAGACAACCACAGTCACTTACTGTAACAGGGAGAAAAGCTTGGTTGGTTGCTTGGTACACTTTGACAAAAGCTCTCCCCTGCAGGCACCCTGTGGGCAGATGTTTATTAGTGAGTGTCTTCAAAAAACTTTTACAAGACCTCACAGTTTGTCGGGAATGGACTGCGTCAGCTCTCGAGGATGAACAACACATAATTAAATACACTCGCAGTTTATATGCCTCTGGCCTATTTGATGGATCCAATTTTATGACCCTACTTCTGGCTGTGCTTAGAATCTGACAAAATAATGACAGCAGTTTGTGATAAAGAGAGTCTACTCGCCTCAACTTGTCTCCAACTCAGTGTCTTTGTTGCTGAAGTAGGCCGAAGAACAATGAACCCTTACCTTGTAGAGGGAGAACCAGCCAGCAGAGCAGCAAGGAGTAGGAATACAGAGACATCCTCAGACTCCCTGTGGTGCCGCCAAAGTGTCCTGCAAAGTAGCGAGTTTCCTCTGCCGGTCCACGCTGCTGTACACACTGCTGTACACACTGAGGGACTGAGCGAAGCTGGAGGACTGACAGGGAGAATTCTTTCAAAACTACACTGGGTTCACTGTAAATTATTCATCGATGTTTCCACCTGCCCACTGCTGCTCCGTTTTGCCTGTCTCTCCAGCTCTCCACTCATGACTGGGCTAATGGCTAGACCTGAGAGTGAGAGGGGTGTAGGGTGTCAGGATGATGCCACCGCCTCATATATTATTGAATAAACTGGTGGAGATAGCCTTTTTAGAAATTCCATCACTTCCAACTGAAATGAAAACTGGGCCCCGGCAAGGTCAGTAAATCAGCTTGACACACACACACACACGCACGCGCGCGCACACACACGCACACACACACACACACGTACACACATGCATCAGTTATTATGTATTCTATGAGAGGCATGCAGCCACAATTACATCCCCCACTGGTTCATGTTACTTAGTTGACAGTTCGTGTGTTACCTCCAAGCTTGGACAGATGTGAATCATGCATGGGTCTTTGCATAATTCATGTAGGATGGTTGTTGATGCTTGTGAAGTTGGACACTCATGTAGTATCTCTGTTGCTATAACAACAACAACAGAAGACCTCTCTGTTTAGACTAGATTCAGGGAGGAGACAAAAAGTGAACATCATTAGTGGTGCCATGCAGCACCTGCCTGTAAAAACTCAGTTTCCCAAAGCCTTTGGTTGATGTTTGAGCCTGTAAGCTGCAACAGAATTGGTGGAGGCTGAGCAGCGTGGCCCTGCAAGCGGCCCATAAACCTGCTCTTACACTAGAGGCAACCTCAGACTGAGGAGAAGGCTCTAATTAGGGACTTAGTGTTCAACTCTTTTCGGAAGAAGGGGGGTGGGGGTATATTTAGAAGCTGCTGGAAGACAGACAGATGTAATAAAAATGCAATATAAAACAGCATGGTTTGAGTGGACTGGCAAATGAAGTTAAAGATGTCCCAGACAGACACTGACAAGATAGTAAACACGCTGGGCAATGATGTTATTTGATAAAAGTGCCAAGAAATACTGACCTGAACATGATATACTGTAGGAGAGAACCGACATGTTTGCAAATGAGCAGCAAACAAGACGGAGGAGTCAGTGAGTAAAATGTCTTCATAAAAGGGTGGTGGTCCAAGGAGTGTGCAGTACAAGTGCATCCCTGGCTAAATCCTAACCCTAAAATTTGTTGTTAACAGTGGAAGCGTTTCACCTCTGCTTTCTAACTTGAAAACACTGCAAAGATAAAAATATTTTATATTTCAATCCAACAAAATTGTGTTTCTCTTCAAGCGGATGGTTCCTCATAGAGCTTTTTTCAGTGAAGAAGGCTGTGGGGCACGGTCAAAAACTCTGGGAAAAGGTGAGTAAATACACTGACCTATTGGACAGAAATTGTTTTTTGACATTTGCTTCCCCCACTTCAGAGAAGTGAATCTACTGTATATTGTATGTGATGACCATAAATTAGGCGTTAGACGAGCAATAAAATCATACTGAACATAATCCATTCATTCTGTGCACAGTAAAAGCGTAGGGCCGTGCCAGTGCAGCTCGGCCTCTGAGACCAGCGCCTCGCAGCTGCTCCACCAGGCTATAATGTCCAAGCTATGACAAAAGAGAGAGGGGCTGTGATTTGTCATTAATGGGACCAGTAAGTCCTTTTCTGTTGGAGTAAAGGCTGACCAAATTCTTTACTGGTGAAGCACATCCTCTTGGAGTGCTGCAGTCCTGCACACAAGGGCCTGCCACATCTGCTGGCTGCCTGCCTGATTTTCTGCCTGGCTGCTTGCAACTTAAAAAAAAAAAAGAAAGAAAAATTGGGAAGGAAGAGGACCAGGCGACTGGAAAATGTGAGTCGATGAAAAACAAAATGTTTTGGATGGTGGGTGAAGGGGGGGGGGGGCTAGCTTTGTTGTTGGGAGAGTTAGCGACAAGGGGAAAGTTGCATCTTATCTGGACCCTCTTAGCCCTGTAAAAGGTTTCAGGTGCAGTGCCCCATTGAGCACATCCAGCTAGGCTAAGCTTGAGCAACTTTTTTGTTCTTTTGCTCTTGGCAGCAGATAAGAGAACAGAATCAGACCCAGATCGCTGGGACTATATAGGGATCTGGGTAACACATTACTGCCACCCCAACATGTGCCACCCGCCCATGTTGACTGTGAGAGCTTGGCAGCACTGCACTTTATGTGAGAGCAACTCTGGCAAAACAGGTGGGTTCCTTGAATGTGCCCTATGATTAGATCAGTCATTACCACTGGCATTGTTGAAGGCAAAGCTAACCTCTCATTTCAGAAGACCACCTGTATTGGAATGTGTTACTAAAGCTTAACAGCAGATGATTCAGGCTCTGGATAAGAAAAATAGTCTGTGTTGGCTTACAGTGAGGATGTATGTTTCCACTTATCATCATGATTTTCTTTTCTTTTCCTCACTGACTGAGTGTGCTGTACAGCCACTGTGTTTATTTTTGTAGCTCAGGTTTTTATCACTGTTGTCCACTGAAATTGCCTTCCTGTTGTTTGTAAGTTTAGCTGTAATTTGTACTGTGCTGTCCTCAAATTTGAGCACCATACATCTCTTGCTGGCTGCAGCTGCGAGGGTTCCTCCTCCTCCTCCTCCTCTGTGCTTTTTCTTCAGCTGACAGTTGTATCAGGGACCACACATTAAGGGGGTGGAGTTAGCTGTTGTACTATACTGGCAGACAGGCTAACATATATTAGCCGGCTTACTGTATATTTCTTCTCTATCGTCATTTATCTGCCTGGCAGCCAGAGTGGAGGTAAGCAAGGCTGTGCAGAGGCTTGAGCTCGTAAAGCATGGGGGCCAACCCCCATGACCTTCATTTCCCTCCTGACTCACTTCTCATCTCAGAGCCTCAGACCTCGCCATGCAGGCCTCCTTTCTGCAGCTAGGGCTCCCTGTTGGGCCCCTACCTGAACCACAGAGCAGAGTACAGCCACAGCTGACTGGCCTTGGGACAAGGGCAGCAGGAAGGGGCCTCTCTCTCTTCTATATAACTGAGCCCCAGGAGGATGCAGGCACAAAATATTGCCTTACAGAATAGCTGCGGATAACCTCTGAACTTCAGCAGCCGTGCACAGTTTGTTTTCCTACAAGTGTTCACATTCATTCTTGTACTGTAGTCACATTTGAATTTTGTGACAAAATAAGTCAGAGATAATACCATCTATTTCAAATACAGCAGGAAGTGTTTAAATTACATTGCACTCGAGGTATTTATGTCAAAATAAATACTTATTTGATGAAAAGTGTGCGGTATTAATCTTCTTATCCCACTTTGTGCTTTTCTTAAATGTTCGCATATGCAAATGTGTATTGAATTTCCAGTTATGACATATGTATAGCCTAAATGTAAAATGAAAACAATAGCAAAACAATTTCCATATGAAACCTATTACAAATTGGATCCATTTCATTTATGGAGACATATAGCCTATAGATTGCACAAAATGCATATTCATCACAAATATTGTTAATACATTCATACACTACTCAGAAAAATTAAAACAATTCAGAATGCACCTAAAACAGGGTTACAGGGGTGAAATTAATTTGACCCTCTCTAAATTATAAATTATAAATTATAAAGACTTTCTGAATTCACATGTCCAACTGTTCAATGTTTCAGTACTGTTCTCTAACAAGGTGATTCACAGCTAAAAACACAATAAGTGTTGGATCCATGAATCAACCAATATGTTCTGCTTCAATGACATCAACAGTAACTGTCCATGTCGAGGTTTCAGATGGGATGTTCTCAGAGTGTCCACTGAGCTTAGAGTGTCACAGAGTGTCATCAGCAGGTTGAACAGAGAGAGACTGGAAGTCACAGAAAGGCAGAGAAGTGGACGTCCTTTTGCCACATGACTTGATGAGAGATTGACATTTTGTGTTGTGGTATACGTTTCTTAGCTTTTCGTTTGAGATGAAGAAATTACTATTCCACAATTATACTTACAGTAAATGCCCTTCTTTCATGATATAATATCTATGTGAACTTTTGACATTATCCATGAATTTCAGAAAGTTGAATATACAGAGCTTTTTGTGGGTAATGTAAATCTTAATATGTAGGCTACCTACTGAGGATTTACAGGATTAAAAAAAAGGATATTCCCATACAGGTGACATACATTGTATAGCAGCATCCCAGTGGATATGGACAGATGTGTCATTTATTATTTTTTTCTATGGGTATTAAACAATTGGCCTAAAGGAGATTTCCAATGGAGAAGTCCATTGTGTGTGTTTGACATCACTCTTCTTTTAATCAAAGGTGGTGTGTTCAGGTGGAATATGTGATCAACTAATGGAGGAGATTTCCAGATTTAAAGGCTTTTTGAGAAGATTTTACTCTAAATTAAATAAATGTTAATAGCTGTAAACAAAAGCCCTCTTATGTTTGTGATGACTGAGATGACTTGCTCTGCTTCTGAATGGATGAGCTCAACTGGCTTTCAAAAGCCCGTAGATATATTTGGTCTCAGAGCCAAACTAAAGTGCATTTGTTGATCACTTCCACTCTAACAAAAGTTACATCATAGCAAGTGCTTTTGTATAATGTTTAGTACTGACATATTGTTTTTCTCAAAACAAGAAGGAAAATCTGTCATGGAGAAAGATTATTCAACGTGTTCCCAATTAAAATCAACTTGTGTAAACGATTTACTTGAATCAAGTGTCGTTCTCTTGAGACCGGTGGAAAGATCAGCTTATTCAGCCTTGTTTAAAGATGTTTACACTCACATAGCTCTGTAACAAGAGCACCCACATTGGATCGACCAGGAGTTATCTCATTCCACTGACAGAAGTTTTGTTTTTAGTGTCAGAAGAGCACATTGTGTGAAGCTACGCTGGGTCTAGCCGTGGTAATTTTTTACAGTGTGCTGGTCGGAGTGGATCAAGCTTGCGACATGCTAGGCTGGGTATGTAAACCACTGGACTACAGAGGGCCTGGCACTCTCCCCTCGTGTGAAGAGGAAAGGAGTCATGTCAGGGTGTGTGCATGAAGTCCTGGATGAGCTGACCTGGAAAGAGCCAGATGGGGACCGGGGTTTGAGCACCATAGAGGCCTTCTGCAAACAACATGTGGAAGGGCTTTGGTGGTTAATGTAGCATGGAGTATTTATGTACTGAGCACTGGCTTGACCACTGTTGATCAGTGTTCATACTCCACATACAGCCATGACCTCTGCAACCAATTCCACTAGACCACCTTGACCATGGCAACCTCCTTCCCACTCTCCCCTTCCTCTCCAGGCTTTTCCCTTGGGACCCTCAGACTGCTCCTGGTTCAGCTGTTTAGTGTACAGTAGCTCATACCCACAATCCTCTCTGAGCAGGTGGTTTGTCATAGGCCTCTTTGTTTTCCAGAGTTAACCATGGCAGCTGAGGGCAGAGAACAAGAGCAACATGTTACAATCCAGTGCATAGGCCTTTTCTTCCTATGCCTCTCTGGGTTAATTTATTCAACCATTAAATCAGATTTATAGAAAGGTAAAAAAAAAAAAACAACAATGTTGGTGAGCTCAATGAAAATTTCATTTAGTGGTTTTATATTCTCAGTTACAGTCTCCTGTGTGTTCGCTGTCCTCTCTCTTCATCTTCATGGTGGAGAGGTTGCGTGACTCAGATCCTCCCTGTTGTAGCTGGAAGTGGCTTGACATCCTTCCTGATCATCTTCATTAAAGTTTACAATGTGCAGTGATGTCATACTGTAACTCTACTTTGTTCTGTGCAGATGACATTTATAGTAGGTCTGTCTGTCTTGGATTCCTCACCTGTTGCCCCATATGAAGTTTCTCCCACTTTTTTTCTGTTTAATGTTTTTTTGGGGGAGTTTTCCTTTAATGCAGATAAATTATAGCTAGTTAATTTTATCTCTTGAAATTTTAAGTGTAGTTTTAAATACTTTGTGTAACTGTTGACCACTTTTTAACAATCACTGTGATGTGGTCGCTGAGGACTGCATGAAATGAACATCATCCTTTGATGTGACGTTCCGCAAGATCTCTTCTTTTTCTTCATGTCCTTTTTGGCAGACTCCACTCCGCGAGTGAACGTCTCTATAATATGCTCACGAGTAAAGGGACAGACCTGCAGCGCACACTAGTGCAGACTGGGTAATGCAGTATAGCCATAGGAGTATAACTATCACAAATCGCTAAGAGAGAAATAGAACGGGACAGGGTATGAGCTCATGAGAAGTCCAAGTACGCTGTAAAAAGTCCCGGTACACCAGGGACTAAAATCTAGAAGTACTGGTACTCTGTACCAGTGCGTAACAGCCCACTTAAAGCACTGCTCTGTGGGCTTTGTACTGAAGTAGCAAGGACTGGAACAATACTTGAGGTAGCAGAACCACATTGTGTTGATGTATGGGACATGACCTTGTACGTTTTCTGGCTTGCATGTTCTTTCGTGCAAATGGAGCCATCCGTTGTTACTTCCATAGGTCTTTGCTTCCACTCTTCGTACAAGCAAGTTGGGTGACGACAGCTGCATATGTTGCACGTGTGTCAGGTGTGACCCTTTCTCAGGCACCTAAAGCAGAGCCCACTTTATATGAATGAATGCCTTTTTATCGTCAACACTCTTTGCTGTGAAGGTGGGACACTTTACAATGCCATGACCTTCACTTTTACAGACGGAGCAAGGTGATTTTGCTTTAGCTACTGCTGTTTGTTTCTTGTTTCTCCTGAGCAAAACTCTGTGTATTTGTGTTGACAGCTTTAGCTCTCTTTTATCTATAGGCTTGAAATTCATCAAGAGTGTATAAGTAGTAGGGTTAAGTTATCTGTGCCTCTTTGTTCAGGAACACTGTGAAGCATGCAAGATCTGGACAGCATCCAGATGTGTCAAGTTCATCAACAACACTTCGACTCCACTTGCGCACGATCCATTCTGGTAATTTTTTAAGCAACTTGTGGTTTTCTTCACAGTCATTAAGGATAGTTAGTCCTTTGACATGTGGGATTGCCTCAGTGCAGTCTTCGAAGAAGTCGGTGAACTCTCGTAGTGCTACAGGGTCATTCATGCCTACAGTATCTTTGGCCATCTCATGAGCTTATCTCAGAAAGCCTTTTGTATGATGGTTCCCATATCTTGTAAGACTGCCCAAGCCCCTTTGTAAGCGTTTTGAGTCTCAATAGAAGAAAACTTCAGTGTCTCTCCAGCAAGATAAGAGCCATGAATGACATCTTACATTACAACATTAATGGATCGCCACTGAATATAGTTGGTTCAGGGACCAACAAGTGGCTCATGCTTAATGAGCTGGTAATTGCTTGGGCTAGACTGAGAGTGCTGGGTCATTGTCACTGCAGAAGCTGCTTGGTGAGGCTGGAATGATGCAGCATCTAGATTCATTTGAGGTTAGTTTTGTCATTTATCTCTTCATAATGGTTCTCAAAACCTGAATTGTCAGATGCTTTCACACAAACACGCTGCATCAAAATGTCTGACTGTAAACAGTACTGTAAACATTATACTATCCAATTCTTGCTAAATCTTCCTGAAATAAAATTGAGAATATTTTGGAGTCATGCTCGATGAAGTTTAGCAAATATCAGAATTTTATCTCAAAAACAGAATTTTTGAATTTTTTTTGAATTCTGCTCTCATGGGAACAACTGCAGTCAATGTAAGAGTGGCATTTTTAAACTTGAAGCAAAACACTTATCGTTAAAAACAAATCACCAACATTTCCATGCTGTCAAGATACAATTTATGTATTATCAGATTTTTGTTTAGATAACAGAATTTCTGACATTTTGACCATTTTAAATCTGCCTTGACAACTGCTGCCTGGCTTGTGACTCCCTGAGTCTATTTAAGAAGCCACCAGGTCTCACTTCCAGTAAATTAGCTCAGTGAGTTAGGAGCTGGTTATTGGCGTCAAAGGACATGGGTTCCAAACCCATCAGTAGTGATGATGGGCGCATGACGTCTGTCCGACTACCCATTTCTCCGACCATACATTTCTTTATTTTTGCGTCCATTAGTCCGACCTCCCATTTCTCCGACTTAAGTAGTTCTAACCCTTAACCTCACCCTAAATCTTACCTTAACACTGTAGAATGGGTAGTCGGAGAAATGAGCCGTCTGACTTTTGGGCAGTCGGACTGATGTATGCTCCCCAGTGATGATAACACATCAAAATACCAGATGGTCTTTGTTAAAAAAAATGAACAAAATTTTAGAGTCATGGTAGATGATGTTTGACAAATACATATCAGAATTTTACCTCAAAAGCTGATTTTTTTTCCACAGTGGTTTCAAATCTGCCTGCACGACAGTGAATAGCTTATGTGAAGCCACTGTTGACTCACCACTTGCCAATTAGCTCAGAGTAGTAGACAGCGGTCTTTGGCTGATGTGTGTTCAAGCCTCAACTGGTGCAAAATGAACATTATATGGTCATTTGTCTTGTCTTCCTATTCTCCTGTTTGTTGCTCTGAATTTGCCTGAATTTGCCCAAATTTGCCAAAAAATAGCCCAGACAACCCATCACTGCGCAGCAGCTATAATTTTTATTTTATTTTTGCCTCTACAAGTTTCCATTCACTTTCTAATCTGAGAGGATGCACTTGCTAGGCTTGAATTTCTCATGACTTTTGATTGTTTCAGCTTGGCAGTAAGCTCTGCTTCTGCATCTACCCTAGCTGAGCTGAGTGTTTGCTTGACTCCGGTGACAGTTTTGGTGTGACCAAGGACAAACCCATATGCTCTCACCCATTCCTTCTCAAGTTGGTAATTATAATCTTTATTAATAGTCTCTTGTCATTGTCAAAATGTTTTTAAAGCTATTATGACAATTGTAAAACACAAGTGTATCACATGCTTCATTTAAATAAAACAAAATAAATAAATTCACAGTATAGGACAATATTAATGCAATTTAGCAGAGATTTACAGTAATGCCATGTGTACAGTAGTTTTATTGAATGTGGTGTATATGTAAGCTTAAATGCGCAGTGTTTGAATTCCTTAGGGCATTTGCTAACTTCATGTTTATTTCCAGTGTCAAAGAGCATATATTTCACTTTCACTTTGACTTCTGTTTTCTTGTTCAAACTAAATACTGCAGTATTAAGGGAACACTCTGTATTATAATGCAATATATCAACAGATGTATGGCAGTAAATTATCTCTCTCAACTCTCTCAACAGAGGCCAGTTTAAAAAAAAATGTTGAGATGTTTCCTTGAAACCAAAAATTAGCTTCAAATTGCTTCAAACATGACAGTGAAATTACTATTTAGTTTCCACTGGTGTAATGGAGTTGTCAAACATGGTTTAACTCCTTAAACTGTGAGGAAAAAAGAAAGAAAGAAAAAAGTCCTGTGTGTAATTTACAAGCACACCACTAATTTGTATGAGTGGGAGTATGAACGTGCATGATGCTGGTTGGCACAATGCTCGCTGATTCGCTGAAGACTGGCAAGAATCACAGCTGAGGGAAGTCTGATCGCTCGTCCAGCAGAGTTTCGCAACTTTGGTCAGAATCCCAAAATTGAGTTTTTTTCTGTATGCAAATGTGCTGCAATGTCAAATTTTCCATCTTATTGAAAATGAGAACGTGAAAGTTGACAATCAAATTCATGAATGAATTAATACATTCATAACAACATAATATTAATCAGGAGTTCATGAGAATTTGGAGACCCGATATGTCTGCATGAAAGAAAGTGTTGAAATGTCAGGATGTGCACTTGGCTAACATCACTTCACAGCTGCAAGGTTGTGCAATGTTTAACATAATGATCATTTATCTACAGTACTGTGATACCTCTCATTGCAAGTGTTGAAAGTACTCATCAACTCAAATAAATTATATATTATATTGTACTTGCAAAATGACTGCATTGAAATGGTAAGAATAAACAAATAATGATAAGTGAATTAGGCTACATAATAAAGTTGAAGAGATGATATTTTGAAGATCCTCATAGCAAGCTGCATGGTTTCTGGTATCTATGGTGTGTTCTATTGTTTTGGGCCATAACCAACAGAAGCTGCATTCCCAGTTTTCCCGTGGCTGTTACTGGGAACCCTCAATAAACCAGCAGAAGAGGATCTCAGTGTTGTTGGAGCTTCATAGTTAATCAGGGAGTTAGAACTGTAGCTGTGTCCTTGCCCATTAAGGCCTTTATATATAAGGAGTCAGACCTTGAAATCACTTCTGAATGTAACAAGAAACCAGCACAGAGCAGCTCAAACTGGACGTAAATGCTCTCTCCTCTTGGTTAAGTGTGTGTTTTCTTGAGAGACTAGTAAAAGGTGTCTTATAGAATCGAGTGAGCTTGAAATGAAGGCATAAATCATTCTTTCAGCGTCTTTTGGGTTTATAAATGACATCACTTCAAAAGTGGAAAAAATATGCTTGCATCACCATTTGAAGCTTAGATCTGAATCTAAGAAAACACAAACACTTGTAACCTCAGATGTAATCCAGAGTTGCTTTCCCCAGGTCATAAAACATAAATTCCCTTTTTGTCTTTTCAATGTCCTTTTTACCTATTGAAAATCTTGTTCCCCCACATTGCTCAGTCTCAAAAGACATTAAGCTCAGCACCATTTGTGTAACACCTGTTGGCTTTAGCCAACGCTCAGCTCTCACACATGAAATGCAGTGAAATAATGCTAATGAAATCACTATATTTCACAACAGAGGAAAGAAAAGCAATTGATCCTTACCATTCAACCTTCTCAGCCACTCTGGATAAGTGAAAGCAGTATACACCATGTTTTTCCTGTAGAAATATTTGATCAGAGAGGACAAGAGGAGATTGTGTTCCACTTTGTATGTAGAAGAAAATTTTTTATTTTATTTTATTTTTTAACACTGACATACAGTAAAAACATGTAGTCAAGCATGGAGTCAAAACCCTGTGGCTCCAAGGCTGCTTGTTAGCTGATGTTTAGTCATGTTTAGATGTTTAGTTATTTTCAGAGCCTAAATACATTGATACATTGAAACTACACATGTTTAACCACATTTCTAATAACCATTGTCTCCCTTATTTGTTACTGTTATTTTTATTCCTGATATACACCAGTGTTTCTAAAACTTGCTGGTGTGGTCCTTTTGTCATGTGCCCAGTTAGCGAAAGGCTATGTTTTAAAGTTGAAGTCTGCATGATCTGTGAATAGTGATTTCTACAGTTTCTTGTTGTCTTTAACACCTCAATGTAACATGTACCCAACCCAACCTCACTCAGAAATGTCCCGTTCTTCAGCTTGGCTACTTTAATGGCTTTACATGCTCATTCTGAAACAGCTTCTGCTAGTTATATGGAAAGGTAACAATAAAGTGGTTTGACATACAGTACTATTATATAGCTACCATTAAACATGTATGACGTGTGGAATGGGGGAATCAAAACCAACACAGTGGTAGGCTAAGTGTAGGCAGACTGGAGGACTGGGAGTGTGCACAGTAACTTTCAAAACCAGCATCTTCACAAAGTTTTGTCTGAGGTGCCTGGAAGATGAAGATCAAAGGAAATCTCAGAAGATACAGTGTCATTTCATCAGCAGCTCAAGTTTGTGCACACATTACAAACATGGAGCCGTAGGCTACTCTGTTTCACACACTCACATTAAAAATGTCAAACTGCCAACAAAGTCGCTGGCCTACACTGCTGTGCTTCCATTCACACATAGAGTAGCCATGAAAACAAACAGCAAATTATCTGGAGTGCACGGCCAATGAGTTTCACTGAGTGACATAAATCTGTATCAGGCTGCACTTCGGTTGTCTAGGTTTCTCCTCCTGCTGCAAGGTTTTTATAAGGTAAAGACATTAAAGCATTACATTTTTTTTCAAAAACAAACTTGAACCCCGGAGTGCCTTCCCCATCTGGAAGTAGTAAAGGACTTGTCTAAAAGATAAAAACGATATGAATCGCTGCTGGCAACTCAAATGTCCAGTCTGGGATCAATTACATAGACAGGATTCGGAGAGAGCGAGGGAGAGAGAGAGAGAAAGAGGAGGGGAACACAGATTGTGTATCATGGTCTGGCCTAGGATAGCACAAACACACACACACACACACACACACACTAAACAAACTACTCTGTGACCTGTAGCTTGTGTGCACAGTTCCCAGTGTCTGGTTATGGATTGGCTGAGACCGCATGCTGCCATGTTCCCACCCCACTCGCACACTGCATTTAACAAGCGACTGATGGCAGTTCCAGATGAGGCCACTCTCAGCCAGCTGCTCTGTCTTGTGGGCTGGGGCAGGGATTTCTGTGAGGATCAATAGAATAAGCTGGCTGTCTCTTTTACAGCTTCAACACTCTCATACAAATATGTTCATTATTCAATTTTGAGGATTATCTCCCAGATTTATGTACAATTCCAATTTTTTACTGACTTGTCCATACCCTAAATTCGTATGCTTCAGCACCATGAAAACATCTGCCAAGCAGTCTCGACCGAAATGCATTATGGGATGATTGAGACCGGGGGTGGGGGGGTGGGGGAGTTGTAATGGAATGAATATGAATAACACAAAGTAAAAACAGACAGCGCAACCAGGAGGGGAGAATGGGAGAAAGACAAAAGATTTAATAGGATCCAGGCTGTTTTGAGCTCTCACTGTTTCAAAGGGAGATACTGCCACATGTATGTCTACGCTTGCTGTTCATGTGTGTGTATGCGTGTGTGTTGGAGACCTGAGCAGGCAGGGCCAGGCATTCACAGCTTTACAAAAGGTCACGGCAACACCTCCAGTCCCCATAACCTTTTTCTAGGGTCAAGCTTCAATTCACAAATAGTGCGGGACCTTACCTCATGTGGCCCCATTAAACTTCATAGGCATGGCCTGCTCCATGTCTCCCACAAATGTAAATACACACAGTTGCAACTGGTCGGATGTTACACGTCATTGTCCTGTGATACTTTGATTTGTAGGCCTCTCACAAGTAGCACAGGATTATTTTGGGTTGAGTTCAAATAAAAGACCATTTACTTGTGCTGTTAGCTCAAGTGACTTTCCACTGTCTGACATTAACAGCGCCTATTGACGATTGTCTACGTATTTTTTTTAAATTTAATTTTAAGCTTTTTTTTCTTTCACTCCATTTTCCTTTTTTAATGTGTGGAATATTAATATTTGTACGTCTAAATGATACATTTCAGAAAAAAGTAGAACCTTTTCACATTTTAAAATCATTCAATAATATTAATTCATCAAATACTTAATGCTGTTGGTGCCTACACCAAAAAGGTTTATCCACAGAAAAATACTTCTGTTGCTCTATCAGAGTCATTTTGTGCAGTTCATGCTGTGTTTTGGAGGATAAACAATCTGAGTTCAGAAGCATCTGGAGTCTGGGATGAATATTCTTGGAATCCAACTTCACGTCTGCTTTCATACCTGTGTTTGTTTTGGGCAAAAACTACGACCGAAGGAGGGAACTGGTGAAAAACTGTGAAGTGATTAAAATTCATAGGAGTGACTCTACTGCCATCTACTGTCCACAGACACAGATTTCCTGTTGTGTTGAAGAGCTTCACTTGAGGACACATGAGTAGGAAGGCATTGCTCTGATGTGCGACTGATGATAATAGCTAGAGAGTCTAGAGCAGCTAATTTTCCCCAAAAGTGCAGCAATCTGAAATCAGATCATCTGTTGTGACACTCAGACAGAAGCCTGTCTGAGGATGATACAGTCAACCTGGGCCTCCACTGAATCCTAAAATCTGAACTGCTTTGATCTCTGCTATCTGATCTCAGCTCAAACTCATGTGATCATGGGAATTTTGCCACGAGACAATGTTGTGTTATCACATTTTAATAAGCACCGCCATAAGCACGACTGGCCACGTGGGTGTTTAGGTGAGCCAACAGTCTTGATCACAACACAAACAAGACTGTGGAGATCAGATTAAATTCTGAAAGATCCCATATGCTCATCTCCCCCTGGTAATCAATGACAATGCTTTGTGCACACAGTAGAGTTGATAAAATACATCAAAGCCCTTGGGTCAGATGAGAGCATTTCCAGTCAGACTGAAAAATGCTCTTCCTGTCTCAAAATAGACAGCTCAAACATGTCACCGCGAATTCTGGTCCAAATTCTTGTCGATGAAAATCTGCTCAGCATCCATCACTGCTTGATTTAGCTCTGCCTCCTCCTTTTCTGAGCAGTTTGTCATTTCTATGTCTGCTGGCTGACCTCCATCAAAGGCCTGCATTCTTTCAAAGGAAGGGCTGGAGGAGAACATGATTGTTGCTGACTTTGCCCATCTGGGAATCCACCTGTTTGAGATACCGCTCCTGTGCATCAGTGCCTGCGCCAGATGCCACGGCAACCACTTCTCCCCAATTACAATTACCCTCCTGACCAAAAACACATACAGACACACAACAGACCAGACTAGCTAAACCGACTGAGCAAACATATCTGCACATGGTTTCTGGTAATTAGGTTGTTCAATCTATTTTATCAATGTCAGCCACTGAGGCATCACTGTTGCTTTGTTTTGTGCTTCATACATTCTCAAGTGGATAATTTCCTCAATGTATTTAGGATTATAACTCATTATTCAATATAGCCTACTGCAGTCTTTCTGTGTCATTTAATTTTGTTATGCACTGTCAATTCTTTTCTGTGTCAATGCCTTGGGAAACTTTGAATATACATTTCATAGTATCACCATTTAAAAAAAAAAAAAAATCACATTTTGAATCCAGAATAGTTTGATTTTGTGGATGTAATGTGAGAAAACAAATTACAGATGTCTTTTGTACAAGAACACATACACAGACACACACGCGCAGTTTAGAGAACATGCTATTGTCTGTTGAGTATACATGGTGTTCTCAGATGTGCTCGTATTCACTCTGAAAGTGTTAGTAAGAGATTGTAGGTGAGGGACTTGACTTTCTACATTGCCGCACACAATGACAGGGGAAGCATTTGTCACCACGGAAACCATTAGTTTCTTGGCAACATTCATATCATCTCTTGCTGACTCTAAATTCGAATCTAATGATGGGATTCCAGCAGGCGACTGAAAGAGGAATGTTAGTGAGAAAAGTGGTGACAAAGGTTTCAGCAGTGAGGAAAAAAAGCACACAGGTGAGAGTGAAAATAATGACGGGGTATGCACAACTTTTCTCTTATAGTCCCCATGACCAGTGGGTCTGCACAGACTCCTTGCAGCTCCTGAACAGTGGCAGAAACCAGACATTTGGGCTTGAATCATGCCATATGTAGCATAATATTTCTTGCAAGAGAGTGAATGTAGCATCTCCATCACTGAGCTCCAAATGTTTTGATAACATGAAATAATAAAATCGTAGGCTATGTCTGCATAGTTCTAATTCACATACTGCACGCTTTAAAAAAAAAAATGTATTAGTCATGTGTAGCCTAATTAATTGTTCTGCCAAAAGAGATTAGTCGTGGCAAAAACTCTCTTTGTCTGAAGTAGATGCTTGGAGGGAAGCCTTAAAGGTGTATGGCATTGTCATTACTGTTATAGATCTATTTTTGTCCCAAATTTCTTTATTTGGAGGGTCCTCCGTTAAATACATCTGCCTGTTTATTTCTTCCCTGTGGCACCGTCACAGTCCCTAAGGGTAAACCAATTTACATTCTTGTTTTGCTCTTCAGATCCATGCCAGTTTCCATGACAACATAGTTTCACTTTCTCATCCTCTCTGTCTCATTCCCTCTCTCTCTTTTTCTCTCTCTTCTGTTCTCTCATTCCCCACTGCTCCTTCCTTTCTTATGTTCTCTTGACCTTCCTCCGATGTTTCATTTTCTTTCTCTCCAAACACCGCGGTCCAAATTCCTCCTCTCCTCTCATTTCCTCACCTAATTGAGCTCATTCCTGCGCGCTGCCATACACCAGCAGAGAATAATGGACTCGGATAAGAAATATCTCAGGGGGGATACTGTGGGATAGAATTCACTGCATCTTTTTGCATTTTTATCATAATATAACAAATACACAACACTTGGTCTGTGGGCTATTTTACTGACTCTTAAATATCCCCAGGCATATGGAGCAATGCCTTGAGCCTAATATAAGGTTATTGAATCACAACAACATGCATGGAACTCTCCTGTATTAGTGAGCCTACACAATGATATAGCACACAAAAAGAGCAATGGGAAAAATCTATCAAAAACACATACATATATGTTTCCTGTCCTTCAATTTAGTTAAAATGCCTCCACCCTAAATCCAGTCTGACCATTATGATTTGCAATATTACTGACAGAATAATGTGCTATGCACATCTCACCTAATGGCATAATTAAAATCTCAAGCTTTTTAATTACTCAATAATTAAAAATGTCTGATGCCAACAGGTGTGATGGCACATTTTCAGCTGATTAATGCCAGTCCCTACTGCCTCGTCTGGAAGCAGAAGGTTATCTAGAAGGTGGTTCGTCTCTCCATGCATGACTTTGACCAGTCTGCCAGCACCTCGCTCCACGTCGCTAGGTCAGGATGTCGCAGCAAGTCATCTCTGTGGATCATGGTTATTCTCTTGCTCAATTCTGACCCATGTAGTATAAGGAAATGGTTGACAACACAAACGTATAAGGCTTATTGTGTTGTCAATCACTATTCCCTCCTCCTCAAGGAGTTGGCACTCAAGCAGCGATAACATTCAACTGGTTGTCTCAGAAAAACTCAAAAATGAAAAGGGAAAAAAAAGCAGAGTAAGGTTTCTTATTCACCCTTTGAGCACAGAAATTCTTGTGGGTGGCCTAGAAACCTATATCCTAGGTTGAAGAAGCAACCACTGCAGTTTCAAGTGGTAACAGCAGTGTAAACATCTGGACAAGGACGGCATATGATGTGCTCCACCTGAACAATATCATGTTCTCTTGATTATAACAATTATTTTAGTAGATCTAAACTAAGCAGTAGCCAGCAGCAGAAAGGTTTAAATAGCCTCTTTCACTGCTCCAAGATGTAGTCATGTATACTGTAAATAATAGCCTAATAGATAAAAACACACAGCCTTCCCCACATGATGAGACATTAAACACCACTTAACCCCTCAACTCCTTTTAAAACAGTGTCAGTAGCCTACAATATGCCTTTGTCCTAAACTGGATGTATACGTTCATAAGCATTTTCTACCACCCATGCCACCAGAGGGAGTAGCTATTCATCTGAAAAGAGAACAGGTTTAGCAGTGCAACAACTGGATCCTGGCTCTGACTTAACTTCATAATGGTCGCCTTGAACATGAAGTGTCTGAACTCAGTTTACAGTGTCTGTGAATTACCTCTCCTCTGAATCTGAAGTCACTCAGCCTTTTGCTGCAGGATGGCCAGTCCATCAGATGTGATCTGAGTGCTGAGAGGGAATGGCGATTTGCTGGATCAGATAATCGAATGGAAATAAAACACAGCCTAGGCTACTCTTTGAATATTTGATTGAATTTTTTTTTTTTAGTTTATGGAAAGATTATCTTAAAGCCCGCGAGACTAAGATTACATTTCAGAGTGTCGCCTGATAGCATAAATATTTATCATCAGTCATTTTGAAAAGAGTGGGAAAAAAAACTCCGAGCCAGCACAGAAGTCCAGTGTCATATCAGTACAGTGACATACGGATGCCCGTGTGGCCACACTAATTATTGTCAGCGGCTGGGAGTGAATGGACTCGCAGAGAAATGCAACGTCCTGCCCTTCTACATCTTGAATAGTGGGAGTCATGAACCGCTGCAAGGTGACACGTCCTCTGATTTCAACCGAAACTTCAACCTAGACACGCCGTTGTTATTTATCACCATCTGAACCTCCGTCAAACTGCACCAGCTCCTTTTCTTTTCTTATCAAACATCGGGATCGGGACCATCTTGCGCAGTGTTACGGCGAGCGGAGCAAGCGGTGGCGGCAGCGGCGGCGGCGGCCACTCCGGGGAATGTCGACTGGCCGTCAGTCCTGACATCGGCCTCTTCTGATCTCAGACACACCAGCCAAATGGGGTAGAGTACACAGCCTTTCACAAACACTGTCACTGCCGAGGCATGCTAGCTCTTCCTTTACATTTCGGAGCTGTCTTCTTTATGTGTGGACTCCTGTAACTTTCTCCTCTGTTTCTTTTTATTTTTTTATGAAGTCCTCGGGTCGCTAGCAAGCCAATAACAAAGTTCAATTCCCGTTAGCTAGCTCTGGTTCGCTTGCAGATGTGTGGCTACGGCTGCAACGTCGGTTTACGAGCAAGTAGCCTAGCGGAGACATGAATTAGCATGCTAAGTTAGCCCGTGGACCTGGCTGGCGCAGCAAGTCGCTGGGTTCACATCAGGGGCATGAGTCCTTAAATCCTCCTAACAACAATGCGGTGCTTGCTCAACTTTATACATTAACCTTCCCCCGGTCTGTCGACAGGAACATTTCAGTCCAGATAGGTGTAAATTGCCATTATTAGCTTGTCAGCTAGCTAATCTGACAGACACAGCCAAAGCAGCATTTGAATGGTTTTGTGCTAAGCAGCTAAACCGTGTTCAGTAGGTGACAGGCTGCGTAACGATACCTGTCACTTCAATACACACTCAGCGTGGGCATGTGGAGACCAACATGTTGTTAATGCTGCCGCTGCTTCACACATACACTCACATATACGTACACGCACATTCATCTGTAAACATGCTCAGCGTTACCTTAATACCTTATGCAGAAAAAAATGACATACAGTATATATATGTCAATTCAGAATATTTTATTTTCATAGGCACTTCCTGTCCTGCTGTGATTCAGTTACCCACAGACAAGTGCAGGCTGCTGTGGAGCAGGACGTCAGGCTACGACAACTCAAGTGTTATGTTGGTTAAAGTTAATTGTCTATTTTAATATTTTAGTTCCTCTACTAGAATTATAGTTAATGAAATGTTATAATTAAATGCTACCAGGCAGCCTGTAAGTGGTGTAGTATAAATGTTTAAACAAAGCTCTCTCTCTCTCTCTCTCTCTCTGTCTGTCTCACACACACATACACCCTTTTCCCCCTCCATAGCTTTCTCTCTCTCTGTGCATGAGTGTGTGGTCTCAGTCCAGTAAACTTATGACAACCCATGACCCTACTGGTTCAGCCTGTTGAATATGGTGTGATAATGCTGCACTGAAATCACTTTACAGGAAGAGATACTACAGCTTTTCTCTGTTGGTACACGGCCTTTCCGTGTGTGTGTGTGTGTGCGTGCACAGGCGCTTCATGCTGTGTGTGTATCTACAATATCCTGGTGAGCTATATATAGCACCTAACAGAGTTTGCAACTTGATCTGAATTGTCTTTCAGGTCTACAGTACACTGTGCGTTGCTTTCCACTGGAAGTGAAATATCTCCCTCATCTTTGGTTCACTGTATCTTTTTCTTTTCAAACTCATTTTAAAGAACGGTTCACTGCCTACCTGTGGGTGCTGGTGCAAGCCTGTTTTATGTGTGTTTTGTCCTCAGAGACCTCTTTAAATGAGATTGTACTGGATACAATAATCTTGTTTGATAGGATGCATTAGACTAAATATTATTTTATTTTAAGTCTATCTAGTGCTTAACATATATGCACACTTAGATGATTGGGTGAGCTTAAATAAGAGACAGATAAGGAAATGGCTTATGGCAGGAACTTATCACACTTATCATTCACACCTATTTGTGTGTGGATGTTAAGCATGCTTCCTGTCTCTTTTACTTTGTCTAGAGTTGATTTTAACAAATAAGCGTGTGGCAGCCACTGCATGTCCACACACTGCTCCAATGCAAGCAGAGACAGATTTGGTGAGCTGCTGACAAAGTGTTTCTTATCTGGTTAGGTGATCTGAGAACTTTGGGGTGAGTTACAGCGAGCGCTGCTAAGGTGAGCTATGAAAGAATAATGTGATATTGAGAACATTTCCACATGACAGAATATACTAAGACACTTAAGTACTGGACTAGTGAAAAAAGTAAGGCCCCGGTCTAATCCTTAAAATGAAAGTGTTATTTCACAATGTCTGTTGTGGCTATGTGCATTTCTATGTGCTTGTCTTTTGCATATTTTTGCATATAGCCTCTCTCCACACTGGTACTGGTCCTCAAACCTTTTAAATAACATGAATAAATTCAGCCCCACCAGTAAGAGTGAGAACAGTGAATTCAGACTCTTTGCTTTACTTCATCAGGTGAGAACAATGCTATTTGAACCATAGACCTTGTGAACATATGCAGATCCTGGCCCTTATCCTGCTTGGTAGTAATGAGGATGCGATCTGAGTCAGCTACAGGATTCAACATTCAGATACTGTACACATTTTCATGGGGGAACAGACGTTCACCTCTGTTTGTCAGCACTTACCGTACTTATGCTATAGTTGTAAAACGTTTAAGATATTTCTCCATGTGTCCAAACTGATGTAAACACTAGGAAATCATAGTTACAGCGATAGAGATAGAGGACTCTGATTCTGACTCTGCCAAATTGATGTAATAGCCAACAAATTAGATCCATGTGGGTCTGTGACTTTTTGTTTACAAGTTTGAAACGTGTCAAACACGATGATTCGAACAGGAACATGAAACAAAGTGAACTTTTCCAGATACAAAACCAACTGTAGGTGTGATCACAGGCTTTGTGACCAATAGGCCATCATGATGCTTGAGCTCTGAGATGATATGTAACTCATCACCAGAATATTATCATCTGTAACTCTTGTGCCTGTGCCTGTCATGGTCAAGTACTGCCCTTACCTCACATACAATGTATAAAATGTGTGTTACCAAGTGACTTGCTGGTGCTGTAGATAGATGCAGGGCTTGGTAGATGCTTGTTTGACGTCTACTGCCTGCTGTATGAATGCACAATAGTATTTTATCTTTTCATGGGTCTCATGGAGCTCAGCATGGCTTAAACAGTGTGTACCATTGTTCCCTCTAAGCGGTGTGTATTGCAAATTGTATTACATATGAATGCACAAACAGGCTCTAACTAGGATTCTGCACCCAGATGCTGCAGCTGTCAGCACCTCTGTCCTCTTTGGTTTTATTTCCCTGTGTTTTTGGATTCATAACATTATTTAAAGTGGATATGAAGTAATACAATTTTTTGAGGCACAAAAAACACAACAACAACAAAAAAACTGAACAAAATATAACTTTTGGTTAAAGGGTGCCTAGATTAAAGTGTCTATTGGAGTAGGCTAGATGCTGAAAAGTTGCCAGCAAAGGCTAAACATGTGCAAACACTTTGATGATCTGGAGGTAATTTCCCACCACCTTCATATCCAGTCCAGTAATTACAAGTTTGCTTCTCTAAAAAAAAATCCAGGTGAACTTTCCTCTTGGTTTTCTTTCATCTCTTTTTCATCCCAAATTTCTCTCCTCTTGCATCATCTCTCCAGCCCCAAACTCTAACCCTCCTACCTCTACTGTACCTTCACCCCTTGTTGTTCAGGTATGACCTGCGAAAACTAATCGAAATGTCAACTAATTCTTTTCCCCCTCTCATCGTAGTCCTTCTGTCCCACAGTTTGGGAGATATGAGAGGTTTCAGTTAAGGTCAGATTATTTTTAGACTAAAGTTTTTGCCACTGTTTATGGTTAATTTACTGTTGTTTGGGAAGAAGCTGCTGTATACAACCCCAAATGCTACCCATGGGAACAACAGCTTCACTTCTAGTCTCTACTTAGTTACAACTTCGTTAATCCACAGAATCTAAGAAAAAGGGTCAGATTTAAGAAAATATTGAATAATAAACCATGTGTCAAGTGAACTCTTATTCACACTGTGTTGTAATGATCTTTAACCTAAAACCGGAGACACTGTCTATCTGGTTGGACGCAGTGGTCATCCTCCTCTGAGCAGAATGAGAGGTGTATTCAGCTTGAAACTGACAAGCTTTTGTCCAATCAGCCTTCTGTTTTCCAACTTGCCTCTGTGTCGCACTGCCTGCCTTCTGTCTGTACTGAGGCTGCAGTTTGATCTTTTTCCTTGATCTAGTTGGCTTTCATCCCAGAATGTGTTGGAGAGGATACAACCCTTGACCCTCTGTACAAAATGAGTCCAGTACTTCTCTGTCCCCGAGCTGAGGCAAAACCATGAACTAGGTGCCTGGACGCTTCTTACCACTAAATTTCCAGTCTGTTACCGAGTTCTTCGTCTGTGTTTGTCTGCAGTAGCCAAAAAAATCCAGTGTAAATTTCCACATATTTCCATGCCTTGAGCGACATTCTCTCAGTCCGTCCAGTCCAGATCACATATGTGCAGAATCCATTCTGAAGCTCATATCTTTTAGCTGATTTTTTTTTTCCTCCTCTGCTTTCGCTCACTACTTTTTTTTGTAAAATTCATAATGCTTTCCCTCAGTGTTAAAAGGAAGGTGCATCTTGGGTCATCTCTTTTGTTGTCACTATACAGAGAGGCCTGTTACATCAAAAGACAGCACTGCTTTGAGATACTCACAAATGTCTCACTTTTCATTTTTTCTGTGGCCTTTCCTCTGTTGCAGGCCCTCCTCTCTGCACATCGCCTACTGGTTAGCCTATATTTACTCAGCCCCGTGACATGTTTTGTTGCCACAGCAACAACCCCCCACCCCCCCAGTGTGCAGATTTTTTTTTTTTGGCTGTCACCTGTGTACTGTCCCACAATGCACTGCAGTTTACCCCCAACAAGTACTACAGTATGAGCAGACTGAGAATTGTGAGTGCTGACGAAAAGGCACCTATGCAAAGTGGATTAACTTCCCTGAAAAGTAAACTCCCCCCCTTTGTTTAAAAAAAAAAAAAAAAAAAAAAATCAAAGGTTAAACATAATTGTTTTTTTGTCTAACTCAAAAAACCCTCTCAGTTTTAGATGTTTGTTCAAATGGATTTTGACCTGGAGTAACCTCTTGTTATGCTTGTAGACTAATACATTCTTACAACACCAGGCTGCAGAAAAACAAACTTGACGTCGGGAGAGAAGAACAAGCAAATGATTGAAGGAATGAGGGAGGAAAAAATGTCATGGCAAAGATTATACAGAGCAAGAAATAGATACAGCTACAGGGTTTAATGTGATCAATAATCCATGAACAGGGCTTCCCTGCCTATTATACTCATAGCAAGCACAGTGGAGTGCTCTGACCAAAAAATGTCAAACATGCAGTATACTTTATACTTTTTTTCCTCCTGCAAGACTTTTGAGCAAGTTCCAATTGTGTCCTTTCCTTGCCTGCAGCCTCAAATAAAGTCCTCTCCCAGATAAAAGTTATGAGTTTTGAATATTCTTCCTCTGTGCAGAAGATTTTTAAATACCGAGTGTGTCAATAGCAGATCATTTCTCAAAGATGGTCATAGTCTCTCAGTGATTTGCCACTGTGTGACATCGAGGCCAGGGTTGGTGCTCTCTAATTAAATGACCTTTCAGTGGTCACATTGTTGAGACCCGTGAGTGAAATAATTTCAAACATTAGTTTTGATTCCGTCAGCAGCCTAAAAAATCTGAAACTTCATTCATCAAAGAGAGTCTGAAGGCTGTAATTTATTGGGTGCTGGCACCAATAATCACTCAGAATGTCTTGATGGCTGTCACTTGGAAGCTGTTTCACATTATTGGTCCCAGTTGGTTCTCCTTGAGTGAAAGTTGGCAGGGGCTTGACGGCTGATTCAACATCTTTAAACCTAGCACTGCTCGCTTGTCATCATCCTTGTTGATGTTTCTGAAGTTGCATAACTTGCAAATCAATTCAGCCCCTGTGACACGGGCACAGCTGACAGAACCGTTTTGTGTTCGCCTTAAATTTCAAATTAATGTTTTTCCTCTCAAACATGTTAGTGCTGTGATTTTAATCCCATCAAGAACAGCACAGAGTCAGTTAACAGTGCTCTGCTGTTGTCTGTCTACAGGTCTAATAAAAATAAAGCTCCATACGCAACAATTGTCTCATCTTAGCTCACTGGTTTCATGCATCATCTACCTACAAAAGCAATCCGGTCAAGGATCTAGAAAAATAAACCAGGAGCATGGTCAGTACAGATGGTGTGAGTTTGCTTTAGCACAACCACTAGCACTGTATCAACCACAACCAATTTTCAGCTTAAAAAAAACAATATGGTAACTTAACTGCTCTCATACAGTATGTCTGCTGGTTACTGATTTTGGTGCAGAAAACTCCTCATCTGAGTCTGATTCTGACTCTAATGCCACAGTCAAACTGCATGATTTTCTACACAAATTTGACGTTGTGGATCTAGAAATCACTGACAAAAGCCTCCAATCAGAGGCAAACACCACTCGATATGAGTGAACTCTTAAAAGATGTGATTACTGTTGCGTATATCTGGCGGAGTCGCTGACTAGCTGCAGCCAATCAGAGTGCAGGACACGTGAGGATGAGGGGTTAAAGAGTGTGTAGTGCATGAAGTTGTGTTGTGTGTGCAGTATAGTGTGAACTTAACTTCACTATGAGAGAGAAACATGTATTTCTCTGGTGTTTCCTCCAATAACCATCTTGACACTCTCTGCTCCTTCATTGGTCAACCTAACTTATTATGTTGCACAATCATATTGAACGGCGCTCGGTGGTCAAGTAGTTAGAGCACATCCCATGTTGGCATTGCCCAAAGCAGTGATTGCTGGTTCAAATCCTGACTGTGATGATCTTTACTAGGGCTGACCTCCAAAAGTCGACTATTCGACGATTCGATTCGGAGGGGTCTGATTCGACTATGAACCTCGTAGTCGAATCTAACCAAGACCATACCATTCTGACTATATGGGGGTGCCCACGGCTGCTGAGCATAAATTGTTACATAGAATGTCTTTTTTCGTTATAAAAAGACTATTTTGATACAAAATCTGCCTACTTTCTGTTAATAAAGAGTTCAAAATTATGTGTGCGTTTAAACGGTAGTCTTAGCTTCTAAGTTCTTACTACGTATTAATAAATCACCCACTGCAGTTGCACAATCAAATGAGCGGAGGTTTTTTTTTTTTTTTCAAATGAGCGGTGGTGAGCAGTAGGACCGTCAAAGTCACGGTACTCAGAAGTCACTGCAGAACACTCACGGAGTGGCAAAAAGACGAGAGGAAGAGCCGCCAAAGTTTAAAATCAAGGAAGTCCGACAGTCTAACTTTGTCAACATTTATCATGCATGACCTGACAGAACAGCAAAACATTGTGAGGATACATCTGACTTTGACCGAGTTACATTCAAGAACCTGCTTTCAATCACGGAAAATAAATTAACTCCAGCGGTGATTTTTTTTTTCGATGGATCAGCTGTGTTTACCGTTTCAAGTGTCAATAATTCTGATGGTTAGACAGATGAATTAGTCCCTAACACATCCTAAAGTTTGACATGTCAGAGTTTTTCAGAAGAGGAACTTGTTTTTTTTTCCGACTTCCGAGTTGTCATGAACGCACCATAAGTGTCGGGAGTCACAGCTGTAATCTCGTCCCTCTGCAGCCTGTCTGTCTCTCTGCCGGTGCCGCGGTCACACTGTGTGTTACAGGATTGATTAACGTAATGTACGGATTGTCGAGTCCTTCTGACCTCAGTTTGTTTTGATACTACATGTTTTACCCGGTTTCTCTGTGTCCGCGACCACCGCTATCCTTCACCACGTTGAGGGATGTTTGATTTGCCACTCACAGTCCGAGCAGGAGCGTTGTCCAGGGCAACGTAACATAAACGCATACCCTGGCTCACAATGGCTACTAAAAATCATCCAAAGTGTGGAAAATAAATAAAGGTATTTGTTTTACACCTACCATATTTTTTGGGTGTTTTAGCTCTTTTGTTTGAAACGGGAAAAAGTCGCAAATTTGCTGCTATCTAAAAAAAAAAAAAAAAAAAAGGTTCGACGATCAGTCGACTACGGCAAAATCTGACGAATCTGATTCGACTATGAAAATCCTTAGTCGAAAACAGCCCTAATCTTTACTGCATGTCATTTTTGTCTCTCTTCACTGTCCGATCTAATAAAGGCATAAACATGCCCACAAATAACTTAAAAAAAGAAAATCATATTAAACAAAAAAGAAAACAATGATAGCAGAGAATTTTTCCTATGAAAATGTTCCTATGCGTTATGAGATGTTTGATAGCTGTAAATGCTTCAGAGCTGTAATTTTCAGTTGGTGGGTAGGTGTGAATCTGCAGCACTGTAGTAAATAGTAATTTGAAAAGTTACCAGGCAGCCCAAACACATTTTTATGTTAGCAAGACCCAACCCCTGTTTTTATTACATTATATCACAATGTGTCCCAGAAAAATGGTCCTCGTCCACCGCAGCTTCACTGTGATCATGGGCATGGGCATTTCTAAGATCCAACTTCAAAGTTGCCCATGTCAAGTCACATTTCATAAAGTTCATTACAGTCAAATTTAGAATTGATTGATTAAACAATGATGGTTCACATAGAGAGTCGCAGCAGGAAATGTGCAGTGTGTTTGACTCAGTAAAAGGTGGTCAGTGGTGATAAAGGTGACGATTTTGTGCTTGTTTGAAAACCCTTGTGTGTGGACATGAAAGGAGCCATTACACCAGCCACATCACCCACATAAGCAAGTGAGCAAACCCCAGAGGTGTTCACTTTGCAGGTTGTAATAACCTTAAGGTGTTAAAGTACAAACATAACTACAGCAGGAATTATGTGTATTCATACTTTTTCTAAAAAAACCAAAACCTATAGTTAATTTGTGGCCAGCAGAAACTGAGTTGTTGACTACATAAAGATATACATGGAGACTGCATGCTTTTCTACTGCACAATTAGTCTCAGGGAAATGTAGCTCATGATTGTGATGTGTAAAACGGAGCTCTCTGTAAGCCTCGAGTCCTCTTAAAAACGCAATGCAACTCAGAGTCAGGGACTATGCACAGTTTTGATGATATTTGTTGGGAAATGCTGTTTATATATGCAGCCATTCTGGTGGATGTCAGCTAGACATTCAGGTGAAGTATGGGAGTACTTTGAACATATTAATGATAAGGCTGAGTGGATACTATGCCTTAGGAGATGAGAAGTCATTTGCAGTGAAGACAAAGGTACATTTGAGGAAAATGATGCCAGACATGAATCAGAGGAAGCTTAAATGAGACGATTTACATGAAAATATTTTTGATTGGATAAGACCTTAAAAAAGAAAAGTTGTCTTTCAGGACTGACTTCCCTGAATCATTCCTGCAGTAGAGTTTTATTAATGTTATTTATACATTTGGTGCCTGTTGCAATTCAGCAGATAACCTCTTTCAGACTTCTTTATCAAAGTTAAACTTATGGTGTAAGATCCTGCACTTTATCACACAATTCACATTACCAACTTGAAGCTGATGTCCTCAGGTGAACCTAACTCGGATATTTATGGTAGCTCTGCTATGCAATGCCCAATATTGTTATTATTAAACACTAAAGAAGAACTTCATGGGATAAGTTTTGACTTCGATTAGTCCTTCACCGAGGATTAATTTAGTTAACAGTCATACACATTGTGTTAGCCATGGCCTCATCCAAAGTCACAGCGCAGAGTGGCCAAGCACATTTAACTCATTTTCTTTCTCTTAGGCTACATTTCGACTGGCGCCATGTGCAAATGCAGTTTGTTAACCAGCTGATGTCAAAAAAAAAAAGTCCCAACTGTGCGTCTCTGTGTAACTGCGTGGCCTCCTGCGTCATACACATTATTCATTCATCAGTACTGTTAAACACTTTGGCCTCAGTGTTTACTGGTGTTGATCCACAGAGCAGCACTGTGGCTCCTGTGTTTTGGCCTTGGCTCCGTATTTTGTTCTCACTCTTGGCCCTGACTTCCCAGGGCTCTCTGGGTCTATTAATACCAGCTCACTCTAAAAATACAGAGTACTGTGTGACCCACTGGGACTAAATAGAAGCTCAACCTCTTACCGTAGGCAAACTGACACACACACAGACAGACACACACACATATTACGGTTGCAAATCACCAATGCGTTTCGGTGTACAACATCCCCGAATGGTCAGCTGAAGAAAATGAGCAGAACATCAGTTTTTCCACAGTGAAGGGCAAAAAACCGTTTGCCAGATTCCTTGAAATCATTCATCAAACCTTTAGGCCCAACTCAGAACACTGATTTTGTTTCCCTTGATGTTGAAGGAATATGGGGGCATGTGTTTGTGTGTGTTGGCTTGCTTTGTGTGTGTGTATACACTTGTCATTGTGGCCTTAAAAGAATTGGCTTCATATGTAAAGACCATGTGCTATGGATTCTAAAACTCATTGAATTATTTCCCTAATTTGTTTGGAGCAGTGATCAGACGCATCTGGACAAGGTCCAACAGCCAAATTGAATTTGTTTCCCAAAACAACTTGTGAAAATGTCAAATGAGAAAAGGGAAAATGGAGAAGATTTTATGCCCTAACACATCTGTTAATTGTTGTCATTGGACCTTGAAAGAAGTCAATAAGAAAAAGCTGCGTCCTCTCGAGCATGAACGCAATAATAATGCCAGTCTGCATATTTTTGTTTTTTCGGTCATACCGCTCACTCCCTTTTTAAAAATGAATGTTTGAAGAAGAGAGAGTGTTGGATAATTTCTTTTGAAATATAATTTATAAAAGCCTAGGTAGGTCAGTGATGGACAACGACATGTTAATTGTCCTCAATATTCATTCTTTTTTTGTTTGTTTTTTATGAACCTCAACACACTGTTGAGCAGATTTTGCAAATAAAGCGAAATGAGCTGCTGGAAGTCAATAGAGCAGAGAGAGCTAACAGTTATTGGTATTGGATATGCCAATATTGCAGTGGAGATTTGGAGTGTATAGAGCTATGACTGGAAATGAGACACTGAAGCCTGCAGATTGCGTGTTTTTCCTGATTGAATCGTGATTGCACATTTGAGACACAAAGAGGTGCTTCTCATCATCCACAGGTGTAAGCATGATGAGTGTGCATCATGTGGATTAGCAGTGATGGATTGTCATGATTAAGATTTGAAAGGTGTGCATGTCTCTCTATTAACCGTACACACCTTGCGTTGCCTTGTGTAAGACAATAACCTTTTTTCTTTGTTGCAACCAAAGACACCACCTTGTTTGATACCATTTGATCCTACCAAACAGCCATTATCTCTCTCGTCTCTGCTGGAGACATCTTTTTTTAGAACTGGCTGTACCTTGACATGACGCCCTTGGTGGTGAAAAATGTTCAGTTCAGTTGTGCTGCGAGACACGCTGGAAATTTAAGTAAAGCTGGCAGAATGATTTTCTGCCCATATCTTCTGCTGCTCACCTGCTGCACATTCACGGCTGTGACATCCAGGTATTAAGTCAGATTTAGGGCACAAAGCTGTGTGTAGTTAATAGTCGGTCACATGAAGCAGGCCATCAGTGTCTGATTCTTAGCTGGCTCTTGTGTGCTGCTGGTGTTGATTGTATTTTATTCCCTCATTTTTATCATCAAAGACAGAATAAATATAACCCCTTACTATGATGCACTAGTCCTCAAATAAAAATCAACACCTACTTGAAAAGCTTTCAAGGAACATAATATTATTGCAACACTATTTGATTAGACTAGAATTTTCACAACTTTAGTGCCATATGACATATTTGATATCTCATAATTAAGACAGTTAATGTAATAAGTAGGGGTGTCAAATTAGCACATTAATAGCAATTAATTAATTGCAGTCATGTTTAGCGCATTCTGCTTTTTAATTTTTAAAGCTGTACAGAAAAGAAAATTTAATTTGACCCCACTGTGGGTCTTAACATTAGTGTAATAACTCATCTATCAGACGATATAGCCCAAACTTTGTGCAAAATTCTATTTTTGATTAAATCCGGGATGAAAGTGTGGTGTTTTTTATTCGCTCTGTATAATGCAGGCGCATGGATTATATGTCAGCCTGCTCACGATTCATCAGCCGCTGGTATTGGATCCGTCATCCGTCAGTCAACATCTGAGACACACACACACACGGAGCTCGGTCTCGCTCCAAGCATTGAATATCCCGCCCGCTCGATAACGACCAATCAAATTTTCATTTTCCTCACTCGGGTAAACTCGTGCGGCAACTCGTGACAACTCAGCGCGACAAACAGGACAAACGGCCATTTCTGTACACCTTTAATCTATAACCCTCAATTTCCACCGGGTCTGTCTGCGCTGCAGAACGGCTGTGCCACGGGCTCCGCCGCTGATCGCCGCCACTCTAATCGATGAGAGTATTTCCACTGGGCACGCCGCGGCACGTCTCAGCAGCGTCCCAGCCACAGTCCATGTAGTCTAGTAGCCAGGGGGGGTTCCCATGCACCCGAAAGATATATTTTTCTAACGTAGCTTTTTGTAATCCTTAAGGTGTCTAGTAAATTAATTTTGATGATCCCCGCGCCAATTATTGTCCCATGCATGTTTTTTTTTGAACATCTTTTGTGGCCATCCTGGATTTCCGACTGTGAAAAATGAAAAATGTTAATCTATATAGCTCCTGAACTATACATCCTACAGAGACAACTGACCCCATTTTCTTTTTGTCTTGGCATGAGGAATTGGTAGAGATGAAGATTGCCACAATTAAATCATGTGTGGTACATAAAAAATCAAAAAAACATAAAAAAAAGTTAAAACAACGGCGGAATTCTATCACAGGAACTCCTTCCCAATGCGCACTATTGACATTTTTTTCCTAACTTTTATATTTTTACAATCTTCAAGATGTCTTGTAAACAAATTTTGATGATCCCAACCTGAAATATTATCCCATGTATGTTTATTTAGGCTATTTTGGCTGCCACCACCTGGATTTCCTAACATGATTTTTGAACATTCCGAAGTGTTTAATTTGGCCTTAAGTAGCTTGTGAGGGGTCAAACTAGGGGTTTTTCACGATTCTGAGTTGATGTACCAAAATAAAATACACCGTGTTTACCGCGGATCATATTTCCCGCATTACATCTTGAAAACGTTGTAATGGGCTGAGGCTGGCCTGAAGTCAACAGGTCAGAGGTTTTCAGACATAAACGAGGAGATTGTAAAATCACAGAATAGGCAGATAGAAAGGTCAGCACCGAGTTGTTGCATGCGACCGGGAGATCAGGATGTTTACGGCGCTATGTGTTGGTGTTCATGGGAAATGGGGTCTTCCTTTAGGTAAAACACTACCGCTTTGGTCCACTGGCGCCACCAAACGCAAGCAAAAATGAAAGTTCTTTAGTAGCCTATTGCTTTAAGTGTACATATATTTAGATAACCTCATTTAGTGGTATTTTCAGATCACTGAGAATTTCACTTGGCTTTACAGAGGGATAAAGGGTAACATTTTTTGACTGAGTGCTCAAAATAATTAAGAGTAATTACTATAAACATTTGTGCCCTTAGATGTTGTTGTTTTTCTTTAATTAATATTCATTCATAGTAACTGTGTTTTAGCTGAGTGCTTCCAATTACTTTCTTATTACTACTGTACTGTGCTTTATTCGCTCCATTTGTCTCTTTGACACAGTTTTGCACTGGGTGTACATGTGCTGCTGCATAATACAGTGAAAAACTGCAAAGGTCTTATTTTCATTTATTTATTTATTATTTTTATAAGTTTAAAGTTATCTTTTAGCAGTTTTGCCTTTACTTGGAAAGATAGAGAGGGGAAGACAGAAAGGGTCGGGTGTCGGTCTCCAACCTTGGCCACTGCAGTTAGGACTTGGCCCTGACGCTATGCCGTCTACCTGCATCTGCATGTAATGCAAATATACTATGATCACTCCTGCCTTCTGCTCAACACTGAACAGACTTTGATCACATGAGTATCCTCTTCTTTGGTTCTGCGTCATCTCATTGGCACATTTTCCTCCTGTGGCCTGCACACACACAGCTGGTTCTTAAATCTTGGACTGTTTTCATTTCAATCTACTTAACTGACTTTGACTGGCTCAACATTGATACAAGTCCAATACAGTTGTAATTTCAGTATTTCAGCAGCTTCAATAGAACGGCAGACTTTCATAATAGGACCTGCATGAGTCTCTTCATACCACACAGGATTATTTTCTCTCACTTGTTACAATCAACCAACAAATCACTTTGCAGTCCACCCATCTGTTCGTGCCTTATTATTTTGTGCTTATTTTTATCGAGCCACTGTGAACCTGCAGGTCAGAGTGTTGTTATTTACTGGTCAGTGTACATTTGAGTTAATCCAAGAGTCGGGATGTCACCCTGCTTCACTTTGGCTGTAATTATTTTTCAAGCTTTCAGCCGTGTGAGAAATTATTAACATGGTTTATTTTCAATGTGTTTTCTCAGTAATTGGTCAGCTGCAGTCAGTATGGGCATCGCTTCACGCTTCCCTTTCAGGGTGGCGGTGGCATGAAGTCTAGATCAGCTCAACTTGGGTGAGAAATTCTTCAAAGGCTCGTGTGTCTGCTCTCTGATATTGGTCCTTTTGACCTTTTTTTTTCTTCCTGATGAAAACATGCAATTAGCATTTTGAACCCGCAAATACAAATATATGAGAGCAACATATTTTCTTTTTGACAAGTTGTGAAATCATTAAAAAAGAACTACAGGAGACAAGTAAAGTTGCAGCTTGTGAGGCAGATGGAGAGCTGAAACCCTGTCAACATGAACACAAAAGCTTGACTGAAAATGAATGCACACACCTGCTTTAGCAGAAAGTGTTGGATAAGGACGAGAGGGAAACCAAGAGCGCCTCCCTCATGAGACATTAACTGTGATTTTACAACCTCGATTTTAGTGCTAATTAATTGCACAGCAGTCAGGTTCATTTGATTTATTCATCATCCAAATGTCACCGTCATTAAGTACTAATCATTTCTCAAGTTTAGCTGCGAAAAGGCTCAGGTGCAACGTGTGTGTTGGGGTCGGAATCTGACAGATGCAGATGACACGGCCTGAGTTGAGTCTAGATGCCTTTTGATTAATCGAAAACTTCTCATGAACAACTAGAATCAGCTCTAACTTGTATCTGTGCTGTTGTTGAGCAGAGACCGATGGAACACAATCAGTGGTTTTGCAGCACTCAGTCACAGGAATGTCATTTGGCCTATAATTTGAAAACAAAAATTGTTGCAAATTACTGCGAAATGAAAATACAACACTGCTACAACAACCTACAACACGTTTACACTCTTTGTGGTGACACGCCTGAATCATCACTGGTGGAACAAGTTGTTTTAAGGGGTTGCATAATGAATATGAAGGAGAGCAGCTGTGTACAATCAGCCCCAAGGTAATAGCTTGTATCCTCAAAATACTTACATGTTTACTCAAGTTAATTGTTTGCACTTGTAAATTAATAATTATCTTAAACCAGACTTTACATGTCACAGGACTAATCTAAAATGGTTTAGTACTGAGTTGTGTCCTCCTGCCTGCGATCCACTGAAGCACTGTCTTCCAGATATTGCCGCACATATTGGTTCTTGAGGTTTTTCCAAATACATTTTTTGAAACCTGCTACAGTAACAGTGCTGCACAAATAGGATTTCTTGGCTTGAATGGGTCAGTTACACATTAATATGCCAACCAAAACCAACCAGCATCATG
Source organism: Trachurus japonicus (assembly GCF_045865225.1). Classification (NCBI taxonomy): domain Eukaryota; kingdom Metazoa; phylum Chordata; class Actinopteri; order Carangiformes; family Carangidae; genus Trachurus; species Trachurus japonicus. The sequence continues at coordinate 29,490,531 of NC_140919.1, forward strand.
TCTACTGTAGCTATTACTCCAGAAGGTCAAGAAGCAACATTTGTAACATCGTTTGATATTCATTAATGGCAGATTAGAGAAGTTGTAAGAAGTGTAATTGCTGTTTTGAAGTTGCTGTGACGTTCCTTGTGGCCGATTGCTTAAATACAGATGGAATTACTGGTTGAGTCAGGTAGACTCAGGTAGTGTGATACAACATTTACTAGAGGCTTCAGTGGCTTTTTACAGTCAAAGCTGGGCTGCACCTTCAGGCTTCCCCCCTTGTTGCCCCGTTGATCACGTCAGAGCAGACATGACTGCGAGTCTCCTTGATATCTATTATCTTTACTTAAAGGTCCATTCGAAGGTCAGCGTCCCACCATGCAATAATCCGCCTCCGCTTTGTTTTGCACAAAGCAAGTGAGTCACACTTTGTCAACAGGGCTGATGTCTGACTGTCCCTGTGTGAGTTAATGAGTGATGAAGTCCTCAGCCAGTGAACAAGGCACCTTTCTGCGCTGACTCGAGCTGGTGTTAGTTAATGACTAATTATGGCATTGTGTTTACCATTACCTGTCAAGGTAAGAGTGAGTGGTACAAACGGTTCTGTCGGAGCAACACAACTGACCTGAGCGGCTGCGCTGTGTGTGAAGTGGTCGGGCGGTTGTGTCATCGGCCAAAAATGGAACCCAGTGGAAATATTTACATGAGATCTGCATTTTGTCAGCCAAATATCTGGGCTGGATGTCTTTTGAACTGGCTCTGATGACTGTTTTGACCAACTATTGTTCACTAGCAACAGGTGTGGATAGGGTCTTGTTGAGACTTGCAAATGCTGAGGAACTGTTTAATGATCTGTGCACAAGCAGTTTCTGAGGGAGAGACGCCAAGAAAAAGTTTGTGCACACACAGATTCTTCAACACACAGACAGAGGAGCACCCCCCTGTTTTGCAAAGGCTAAAGTCGGTGACTCGGGGGGGTTAAGGATGTGGGCAGGTGGCGGTGTCAAGAGGGGGTCACAGCTATGGACTTGAACCCAGAATGAAGCCTCATGTGTCCGTCATTTTTAACGCTGAGCTTAGTTCAAGGCTTCCTCAGTGAAGCTGGAAGCGGAGAGCTGAAGAGGTGAAGGCCTTATCACCTGTGATTTCACCCTGAAATACTGTTGATTGACAGCAAACCACTGGTGTTACTAATATAAACATTGGTTTGTGTTGTTTCTGAAAATGACAAAATTAAAAAATCTGAATTTGCAGGTAATGATTTTTTTTTTTTTGGCTGGTTTTTGCTTCAACTGAGTGAAAGAGGGAGACGCAGGTATTAGCACAGACAGTGTTGTGGAATGTGTGGTGTTTTTGTGGTTTGTGAAATGTTTGGTAGGGGGAGGGACCTAAACACTGTTGAGCTACTTCTGAGTTGCACCCCCCCCCCCACCCCACCCTCCAACAGCGTGAACTCAGTCTCTGCTCCGTTTTCCTTAAAGGGACAGTTACCTCACTGGCTTCGCTCTCCTCTCAATCATTAGGCCTCTTCTTTTCTTTCTCTTTTTCTCTTTTCTGTATTTGATGTGGACCCCACAGGCTGAACACACACACACACACACACACACACACACACACACACACACTGACAGATAGCACTGACTGTAAAGGTTGCTATCTGCCTCCACTGATGATATTACTCTCTTGTTGTCCCCTCAGGTCCATGTGTGGTCAGTGAAGTGTACTGGGGAGCAGCATGGCAGTGTGTCAGCTGAACATCTGGGTGAGATGAGGTGAGTAAGAGTTTGCTTTAGAGCCCTAACCTGGGACCAGAGTGTACCACCAATCATCGGTACAGGACACACTCAAGATTCAATATTTAGTTTTAAGGGGAAATTAGAAAGAAAGAAAAAAGTCAATTTGTACTAAATTTATTTTCCTAAATTAAAGCAGATATCAGTGGAATGTTTTTGTTAATATAAGTCCTAAATAGTCCTAATGAAGTATTTCAGCCTAAACACGAGTCTCTCCGTCACTCTGCTCTGCTGTAACCCGAGGAGAAAATTTTCCTTGTGGGATACAAGTGTTATCCAATGAGGGGAGAGAACGGCATGAAGGGCTGTGTGTGCAGCCAAGGGATGCGCGTGAATGTGGTGACGTAGCACGAGGACCAATTGATGCCTGACAAGGGCGGGGGCTGCTAACTCATGGTGCGTTCAAGGAAACTCGTACTTTGTGTTTTTCCTTCCTGTGAAGTCATACCAGTTCGATCTGGTACGAGTTCACGGGTCGGAAGTTACGAGTGGCCGTTATAGGGAACTTTCACAGACAACAGGACGGTAAAAACACGAGCTACGGGTTACCTGGAACGCTACCAAGTCGTAGTTGTGACTTGAAGCTGTAACTTACGGTTTCAAAAGCCTGCCTTGAACACAGCATTAGCCGAAACGGCCGTGCCGCTGTTATCTGCTTTAAGTGCAGTAGTAGCAATTTTCTGATCAATTATTTTACATAAATCAAGTTGCTGCCTTTTTGGTAGCCAGGTTTGCATTGCCTCTGGATATATAAATCTGAATTTGTATTAATATGACATGATGTGAATATAACATAACTATGAAATACTCATCATCATGATTTGACTTTTCTTCACCAGTGTTGGCTGTAAGCAATGTGAGCTCCACTGACAAACAGGCACAGCTATTCTCCATACTGGCCCTCCGCCTCATTCACCAGCTAATCAAATGCACCAAGACAATAAACTGGCCAATCATGGCAAGCAGGTCACCAGTGACAGCCGATCCCAGATACCAGGTGTAAACCAGCAGGCTCAGCAGCAGCCGGGAGCAGCTGGCCACCTGGGTCCAAAGGGCGTCAGTGCTGGGAGCCATGGAGTCAAAACCAACCAGATTTCCCCTGGCAACCCTGGGCTAAAGGCAGTCAGCAAATCAGTGAGCAGTGTCGGAGGGATGCTGAAAACCAAATCCAAGCGGGAGCGAAGCGTCTCCATCGACTCTGGTGAATCAAGAAATGCCATTCCTCCAGCCCTGGAGACAGATGCCAAAGGAGGTAAGGCAGGCGCACGCAGAAGAAACTGTGTCAGCATCTGAACCGTATAGACGGTGTGTTTCTGTTCTAAGTGTGCTGAAGTTCACTTCCTTTACCTTCCTATCAGCCATATCTTTACCCGAAACACCAGATTACGTGCATTCGCCGCCTCCACAGCAGGAAGTGAATATAAGGACTGAGAGGACACAAGAAGTTGTTTATTCTCTTGCTGAAATGCCCTGACCTTTCGGTGAAGCGTCAGAATTTCCCCCTGGCTTTTGATAGTTTGTGCCATGCTTGTGCTGCAGTGACGTTTCTGAGATGAAGAAGCATCTGGGCTCAGAGGGAGAGAGAGAGAGAGAGATGGGTCATGAGGTTGTGAAAACTTAGTAAATGGCGATAGGCTCTTATTAAAGCAGAAGATAATAAGTGGGTGGATGGGCATGAAGCTTCCTTTTGAGAGAGTCTCAGTAAATATTAGTGTGCGTGTGTGGTTCAGTACAGAGAGTTTTATTTTCTTTTTTTTTTTAGCTGTTACTTATTTAGACACGTTCACGTGAGGGTTAACTGCAGATGACATTAATGCGATGTTGTGAAATTCATCAGGGCTTCCTGTGTATGATGTGAACCTCTTCACACACACACACACACACACACACACTCACACGTACTCCCACACCTAGACACACTAAAAACAGGAGAGGTGTGGTTCCAACACAAAAAGCTGAAAAGATAGGGTGGATCGACATTTGAAGGCAAACTCCTTCTGGCTCCATTTGACCTCCCCTCTCCACTCCTCTTGCCTCTCTACCTGTGATCTCATTCTGTGTGTCAAAAAAACAAGAGGGCATTCATATGAAATGCAAAATCAGCCCAGCCCCAAACCTGGAAACCCTGCACAAGTGGTGATAGTCTGATCAGGGTAGCAGACATAGCTGACTTTCTTGTTAAGTTAAACCTGTAACTGGTGGCAACAAGATCACAAACAGAAAACAAGATGTCAGCTCCTTGTACTTCATAGATTGCCTCTGTGGCGTCCGGAGGCAAAAGTCCTCCCTCTGCTGTCATTTTGTCTGTACTGTCACTGCAGACTTCCTTCCTCCTTTACTGTACATTCTCACTCTTTTATGTTTGTGGTTACCCAAGCTCATCTGATGTGTTTATGTGAAGGCAGTTTTCTGCCGCAAACTTGGTAACATTTTGAGTAATGAACCTGAAAAATCTTCACAGATTTGTTTATACAACTTATGTGACACAAATCTGAGATACTGTCTGAGTGTTTTATTTTCCCGTCACCTTGAGGTGTAGGAAGCCACTGTTTCATTTGATTTCAGTCTCATACTGCACAGACCGCTGCAGCATACTGTAGTTCTTGCAGCTGTTTGCACACAGCAGCACAAAATTATTAGTGCACCATGTGAAAGGGCTGAGCACCTGAGTCTGAAAACACCGCATCTGTGATTAGCATGCGTGGCATATTGATGAGGGGAAAAACAGAACACATACAAACATGGAAACATAGAAACATAGAATTTCCTGGGTTCTATTTTTACTTGTTAGTTTTGAATTTCCAGTTCTGAATTTCTTCCACTTAAATTAATTTGATAAAAAACATTTATATTCAGCTCAGCTTGTGTTTTTCACTATTTATGAATGTTTGAGATCTGCACATTTACATATTTGCCATTACTGCCCACGAAAGTATCACAACAACAAGAGCATGTTTGTAGAGGACGTAGTTCAAACATGGCTGCCTAAATCCATGTTTTCTTGAAAAAAATATTACTTTTTGCTGATTTTAGCCCTAAAATTAAACAATTTATAACCATTTTATGATTCATTTTAAGTGATTTGGCATTTGACATTGTGTTCATTTAAAGTGGTTTTCATTCATGAAACCATGTGCTTAATTATTAGCAGGTGGAACAAACTGCATTAGAACAGACAGTAGCACATTAGCCTCTGGCTCTGGAAAATACAGTGGTGGGTCTGGCCCATCAGAGGGAAATTTAAATTAAATAGATAAAACTCATAAAGCCCTTTAAATGGCATACTATAACAGCTGATGCCCAAGTGATGATGTGTGTGTGTGTGTGTATTTTCTCCTAGAGGGTGTTATGCGCAGTAAGCGGCGTTGTGTTCTTGAGAAGAAACAGCCATATAGTGGAGATGAGTGGTGCTCTGGACCTGACACAGAGGAAGATGAAGACAAGCCACACACCACGACCCACAGTGAGTGTGTTCCCTCCACGGGGCGTGATACACATTGAATGTAGCACAGTTCTCACTAACAATGGCGTCATTGTGGCCACAACTGTGAGGACTACTCGAATTACACATAGAAATCCCAAGCCATGTCTCAAAGTTATTTTCAATGAATACAACAGGTTAAAGCCATAAATTATGCTGTTCTTAGATCCTGTGCTTACACTGAAGGGAAGAAGATACCAGCCTGGAATGTCAGACTATCCCTTTCAACAGACTTGACTTAACATGTGTTTTAGCTCCATCTAGTGTTTAGATGTAGCCAAAAGGATATACTAGTAGTACAATTGTAAATGTGGAGACCACTTTTGATAAATTAAACCAGTTTACTCCGGTTTTTTTTTTCCCACAGGGGAGCGTGGGCTGGTAGGTCCTCTCCAAGGGCTCTCTGATCGCCTGTCTGCCGGGCCCCTTTCCGAACCAGGGGGAGGCCCTGTAATGGGATGTGGAGTGGGACCAGGGCTAAAAGCAGAGCCACCTCAGTCTTCGCAGCAAGTGGTGTATGTTTTCACAACCAACCTAGCCAACAGGTAAGAACTGTTTGCAGGCCTGACATGCAGGTGATAATTCTTGTCACAAGTACAGATGTCTAGATTTGATTGATCTTGATTTGGATTAGATTGTGTACTTCAGCACTGATTTATGCAACTGCAGTAATCATTTAGTTTTGTGTTTCTTTCTCTATGTGTTTGACAGTGCTGCAGAGGCAGTTATGAAAGGACAGACTGATTCCATTCTTCTGTTTCACCAGCAAAATGTTTCACGCACAAAGTTGGACCAGGTCAGACATCCATACCACACCGCAGTGGCAAATTAAACCTGTTCAGATTATGTGAAACATTCATTCATTCATTCGACTTGTATAGCGCTTTTCAAGAACCCAGAGACGCTTCTAGAGAACCTGTTTAACCATAGGGGGGTAAAAGTGTTTTCCACAGTAAAGATCACAGGTGCAAAGAATGTAGGATGGTTGATTTTCTTTTTAGCTATTTTGGGCTAGCATGTATGCTTGTTCCTGTTTCCATCGGCACTTGTTATGACAGCTGTACTGAGAAAGTGTGTTCTGTTGTTTTAGCAAATTGAAAGGCAATACAAGATATGATATAAAGTTATGTTATGTTGCTCTATGCTATGCAATGTCATGTCAATAACTTTTTAATGGCCTAAACTTATTTCTTTTTCTTTTGTTTGTCACAGGGTCACCCATCAGGAAAGCTTCCTAATGTATCAGACAAAGTAAACTCGAGCAGTTCTCCAACTACGGGCACCCCTAAATCCCAAAGCGGAACGCCGCGGCCATCCTCTGCAGGAGTTGGAGGCCCAGTGCATCCTGTAGGAACACCATCATCAGCAGGACACTCAGATAACGAATCTTCTCAGACCAGATCCGGGGGAGCCTCCAGCAATAATAGCATTGTTGCCCATAGGTCAGAGGGAGGTACCACAACGACACCTGCAGGCCCAGTCCTAGGAACTGGAGATGGGGAGGGTGCAGGGGGTATGCCTCTTCCTATTGCTACTGTTTCTCCCTCAGAGAGCCCCTCCATTCTGTCTGCACACCTACAAAGTGACATAGGCCAGAGGAGTGGCCCAGGGAACACAGATGGTCTTTCCAAAGAGCAGCTGGAACATAGGGAGCGCTCTTTGCAGACGCTGAGAGACATAGAGAGGCTACTTCTGCGTAGTGGAGCCAGTGGAGGCTCTGGAGACACAGGAGGCAACAATGCTACAAATAACCCCTCCAATCTAAATAATAACAACAATACTGATAGGAGTGGTATTCTTGAGGACAGTGACAATGGTACTAATAACCCTGGAAATTGCAGTAGTGGTAATGTGCTACCTCCAATGGGAGGTATGAAGAAATATGAAGAACCCCTCCAGTCCATCATTTCTCAAACACAGTCGCTTGGTGGGCCAGCCCTTGACAGTCCTCAAATGGATGCTCACCATAACCTACCACAACACCCCCATCACCAGCTGTCTTCACCTGGGATCAACATGGGTCCCTTACATGGACCAGAAGGGCTGACCCCAGAGCAAATGGCATGGAGAAAACTTAAAGAAGAATATTACCAAGAGAAAAGACGACAACAGGAAATGCAACCCCCCACACATCCCCAGCACTTTAGGATGGTGAATGAGATGAACATACATGGGGGTCCCATGATGATGAGAGGACCTCCTCCTCCCTACCACAGCAAGCCTGGAGACCAGCAGTGGGGTCCAGGCAATATGATGGGAGGAGGGATGGGTGGGAATGTACGAATGATAGACATGCACCAAGAAGGACCTCGTGGCCCAAGGTTCTTGGGGCCGATGCAGAGAGGCCCACCAGGAGGAGGAGGATTTCCTGGTAGTCCAGGGGGAATTTTATCCATGGAAGGTTTAGGACCCCAAAGGCCCACTAGACCCGGAATGATTTGGCTAGATGACATTGGTGGTGGAGGTCCTTTTCATGGCTGCTACCCTGGAGGACCTCCTCAGCACTTACAGGGTGACCCAGAGCATCTGTTAACACGTGAGGAAATGTTTCGCATCATTGAGAAACAGCAAATGCAGGGGATTCCCAGGTTTGAACTGGACAGATTAGCAAAACAGCAGCAACAGGACAATATGGGCTCAAGAATCATGGATAATCCTGGGGGCCCAGACTTTTCCAATTTGGGAATGGGCCGGGGCCCACCTTCTACCCGAGGTGATCCTATGGACTTTCCTGGATCACGGGATATTATGGGCTCTCCTGGAGGGGGTCCTCAAATGAGAGACTTGGTGGATTCTCCTCTGGGGAGCAACCTCACAATGAACATGAACCCTCAGATGAGTGTTCAGCAACAACAGCAGATGATGTTATCTCAGAAGCTCCGAGGTCCTGCTGGAGGCGTACCTTTAGGTGAAATGTTTAGCCCCGGAGAGATTTCACGAATAAGGGCTTCACAGAATGGAAGAGGAGGAAACAAAGGAATGATCCAAGGACCTGATGGCCCTTTTCAGTTTCCCAATCAAGGTCCCTTTTCTGGGGGACAGGTAGATGGGCCCTATCTTCAGCAACCCGGCCCTGGGATGTTTGGGCCTGACCAACAAGGTCCTAATCAAATGGGCAGCACATCGCGGCTTAGCCACATGCCAATGACTGGAGGCCTCAGGGGAGACCTCGGCTCTAGGCACCCCTCTGATCTATCAATCAATGTTAACCCTTTGACCTCTCCTTCAGTGCCTCCTCCTCATCAACTCAAGTCACCATCCCTCAACCAAGAGCCATCTCCTCTCCTACCCTCCCCCTCTGCTCCAGGACTGAAATCACCCTCACAGATACCCTCTGCAGGACATCACCCCCCACTTCCTCCTGCATCTGGTGCTGGGACTCCCTCTTCTTCTTCCATGAAGTCTCCCCAGGTAATGGGGTCTTCCAACCTTGGGTTGCACTCTCCAACTGCCTCTCCTGGACGACTGAAGTCCCCAGTCATGGCTGTGGGCTCGCCAGGATGGACGTCTCCTAAAACAGCTCTTCCAAGTCCAGGTGGTCCAACAAGTGGGAAAGTAGTGGGCAATGGAGGAAGTAGTTCCACTGAGACAGGTACAATCAGAATCCAGTAAAAAGCAGAGATTCTAGCCTTTTCATCTCAAATGTTGGATCATCATTAATGGTTTTCTTCATATGGCTGGGACATTATCATTTTTCTGTTTTTTGCAGGTCAATCACTTCCCCCCAGGAGCTCCAACTCTACGCCCATCAGCCAGCCAGGCTCTATGAATCCTAGCATGCCATTTACTTCTTCTCCCGATGCTCCTCCATCTCAGAATCCTTTATCCCTTATTATGTCTCAGATGTCCAAGTATGCCATGCCTAGTTCTACTCCTCTCTACCATGATGCAATCAAAACAATCGCCACTTCCGATGATGAGATGCTGCCTGATCGACCTCTTTTATCTGGTGTTAGCATTGGAGGTATGACAATATCTCAGTATTTCAGTTAAGTCTATTGTCAGTCATGTTAAAATATAAAGGAACAAAAGGTGTTACTCAGGGCCAGCAGCATAAAGGATAATAACACTTTCTTTTTAAATAGACCCTATGATAATAATTAAGATAACACATAGTCAGTAAGGACATATTGTGACATAGCCTTTAAACTATCATAATTGGGCAGAGAGAAAGTTGTTGAGTGGCGCTGATTCATTACATAAAATACTTAATGATGCTTTAATTCATAGATGTGTGGTGTTTGACCTTCTCTCTTACTGTGTACACACCAAAAGCAACTTTTATTTGTGGCACGACAGAATAACATACAAAGTCAATGGAATGATGCAACATTCCGCACAACATCCTGTGGAGGGGCACGCAGCTTGGAGAGTTGCACCGCCTTCTCCAGGGATTGTGCCTGTATGATAGCCATCACCAGCGCTCCCCGTGGCTCACCAGAGCCCGGTTTGACAACGCTTTGTCCGGCTGTCACAGGGCGGACATGTTGCTAAAGTTGAATTTTTCAAACTAGCACGACAAGCTTCTCACTCCCACTCTGTCGTGCTACACGTCTGCCGCGGCATTACGTGGAATGTTGCGTCATTCCATTGACTTTGTATCTAATTTAGTTGCGCCACAAATAAAGTCACTCTTCGTGTGTACGCAGCCTAGGAATTAAAATATGTTCTATTAATATTCCAGAAGTCTAATAGATTGAGAAAAAAATGCAGTCTGTTTTCAAATGCTAATGTAAGGTTTTCACATGCTGTCCTTGTTCTGTCTCCAGGAAACATGGGGAATCCTCAGTCCTCCCAGATCCTAGTTTCCCAAGGCTCCATTGGTCCTCACAGTGATCCACAAAGCCCCATGGCTATTGTAAGCCAAGCTCAGCAGCACCTGTCACATGACACCTCAGGACCTGTGCTTTCTTCCCCAAACCATATGGGCATACCTGCCATGAGTTCTGCCATGATGGGGGGTGGCGGGCCTGATGGAATGGGGCCCTGCAATGTTTCACCCATGTCTCAGAACCAGATGGCAGGTTTTCCTCGTATGCAGCCACCATCTCATGGAAACATGCACTCACCTATTGGCGGAATGTCACAGAATTTCTCTCAGGCCAATGAGGATATTCTGCCCCCCCAGCAGTTACACCTGCTAAACAAAGGCCATCCTCACCAACGCTCCTCTCACCCCTCAGACTCATTTGCCTCTCTGGCCATGGGGGAAGGCCCGGATCTGAGTGAAGTCATACGACCCACTCATACAGGGATCCCTGAATTTGATCTCTCCCGCATCATTCCTTCTGATAAGCCCAGTAGCACCCTTCAGTATTTCCCTAAAAGTGAGTCACATCAGAATCCACATCAGGGGCCACCCTCCCAGCAACCTACTCCACAGCAGCTCCTCAAACAGCTGTCTTCTTCTGGCCCTCCACACAACAGCGGTCCTTCATCCAACCCCCACTTAGCAAACCTACAGAATATGATGGATGAACAGCAGCTGCCACCTCACCCCTCACATGGTGGAATACGCCAAAGTATGGGCATTCCTCAGGGGGGCTCTAGGGGTATGGTTTCTGGTGGGGGCATGGGGCCCATGTGCCCTCCTGGACATATAATGGGAAGGACAGGCATGGTTCCCCAGCAGCAACTCCAGCAACAGCAAGCCATGATGGCCAACAGCCTTCTCCACCATCCTTCTAATCCATACCCAGGCATGATGCCCTCCCAGCAGCACCCACACAATCTCATGGCACAGCAGAACATTATGATGATGCAGGCTAAGCAGCGAAGCATGTCAATTCCAGGGGATCCCTTTGGCCCCCAGGGTCCTCTAATGTCCCCACAGGGTCCAATGATGGGCCCCCCGCACCCGCAATCTGGTATGATGGGTCCCCAGTCTCTCAGACAGCGGGGAATGTCTCTGGACAGTCCCATTGGCTATGGCCCTGGAGGCATGGCCAATATGCCATTCTGATCCAGCTTCCATAAACTGTATTAAAAAAAGGAAAAAAAAAGTGTCCACTAGTTAAACTTCCCATTGTGTCCAATTTTTTTTTCATTAATGTTATTCTTGCAGTTATTTGAAAAGAAGAATGTAAAAACAATGTATCAGTGATAATCTTAAAATTTTGGATTACAACTGATTAAAAAATTTAATATTTAAAAGCACTGTATCATGGTTCAATAACAAATCTGAAGCCATTTTCTAAAATACTGTAAAATATGTATATTTCAAAGATGTGTGTACTTGTTGTGGGAACAGAGTGGCATTCAGGAGAGGAGTGCCTCAAATTTATATTTGTTTTAAAATCATTGATTTATTTTCTCCAACTACCAAACTGTTGTGAAGAGAAGTTACACACACACACACACACACACACGCACACATGCACAGTCTCACACACACACACACACACACACACACACACACACACACTGGCGCACACATGCACAGTCACACATATCTCTGCAAGTGTGTCTATCAAATATACATATAATACATTCATATGTCTGTGTATGTGTGTGTGTAATATAATATATACTTGCTGTACATAAGATGCAATTTGTGATTGTTTGCAGTTGTTCTGTATAACTGTGTTTTAATAGAAGTCTAAAAATAGAATAATACTGATCTCTAAGGTGGTTTTTATTTTGGTTATTGTGTTGTCAATTACTGTTGTTTGATAACACTGACAAGGGGACATTGATGTTGTGTAAGATTTGATATCTTTATTTAATTCATTTAGCAATTGCTAAAATACAAGCAAAAACAGGTCTTAGCAAACGGTAACAATTTTTTTTCTTGACTTGGGTAAATAAAACATCTTGCAATCAAGTTAGCAGTGGGTAATATATTGTCAGAACATCTGATAAAAATAGTAACATTACAAGTGAAATATAAAACAGAAGCATTTTAGTTACAGCTGACATTGTGTGACAGTTTATTAGATGAGGATTGCGCTTGTGGTTGTTGCTCCGTCAGAAATGGATGGCCGACTGTGACCCTGAGCTCTGATGAAAGGCAGACACACACGTCTGCAGCCCAGTTCACAAAGTAACCGGATTAACTCGTGGCGAAACTGCACCCCAACAAAGGCATAGAGGAAAGGGTTCAGGCAGCAGTGTGACAAACCCAGGCTTTTGGTAACCTCGAGAGCTACTTGGAGTTGGCTGTAGGATCTACACTCTTTATATGAGATAACCTTAAGGTCTACCATAGTTTGAATCACTAGGGTGATGTTATACGGGAGCCAACAGAAGCAAAAGACAAGAGTGACGAGTAAAGCAAGTCGAATGGCTGCTTGCTTTGCCTGGCTTTTCTGACTGTGGCACAAAGTAACTACCAGTGCTGTGTAGCAGTAGCTCATGATGGCCAGAGGAAAGAAAAAGCAAACATGATCCAAGACTCTTTTGGTCAAAACCCAGTTGTGTGCATTGATTTCATAATTATAATAGAAACAAGAGAGCTTAGATGAGTTGGTGTGGTCATCCACTACAGCAAGAAACACAACATTTGGAATTGATAAACCAAAACAGACCAGCCATAGTATGATGCATGTAAGATGCACTGTTTGTGGACGTCGACTTCGCATACTAGGGATAGCATGAACGATTGCCAAATACCGATCAAACCCGATGCAAGCGAGAAGTAAGCTCCCGCAGAGGAGGTTGAGATTTTTCATCAGGTCGATCAGCTTGCAGAGAAACACTCCAAATACCCAGCCAGTGAATTTGTCCACCAAACTGAAGGGAAATGTGAAAAGGAGCATTAGGTCAGCCAGGGCAAGGTGCAGCAGGTAGATCTCAGCAATTCGCAGGAGGCGTCGACGTCTCAGGAGGACGGTTATCATCAGGCCATTCCCCACTACACCCAGCAGGAAGATCAAGCTGTGAAACACCGGCTGGAACACAGCATCAAAGGTCTGCAGACCCAAATTCTCCTCATCACAGATGTAGAGGTCATCATCATAGTCGGTCCCGTTCCAGTCATCGTTGTATGTGGCATTGTAAGAATCATCTGGCATCTTCAAAATATAAAATGGGTGGGGTAAGTTTTAGTTACCTCTTCATCACAGTAAGAGAATCACTTTGTGTGCACATCTTAGTCAAATTATTGTTTGGCAGGAAACCCTGGAATAGGCCAGATTTTTTTCACTTCCCCTTCACAGAGGCTGACAGAACAAATATGGTGAAACATTCCACTTTGCCTGTGTAATAATAGCAGTAGTGAATAGTAATGACTTTCTTTCCCCACGCACCAACCATGATCTTATTATGGAGAAGTCACTAACTATAATCTTTGAACACCAAACCCAAAATGTACATATTGTAAAAATATGAATAATTGTTATTTTGTACAATTATATTCATAATTTTACACAACACTTTGCATTCCATTGTAATATTAGTAGCAGAGTGTACAATATTATCATGTAAACAGAAAAAAATAATGTTTGAATTAGATAGGAGAGTAAATATTATATCAAGATGTAGTAATTTTGTCATCAGTTTCCCCTCTTTTAATGGATAACGGAAATTTTGATAAAGCAAAACATTTGAGACTAAAATTATATAAACTAATTAGCGTTACATCGCTGCAGCCATTAGTGTCGTGTTATACTGGTCCTGGATCTGTTCCTTTCTTTGAATGGTTCAACTGCATTATAAAGTTGTTTCCTCTTCAGTAAATTCATTTGATTTATAATGCAGATCATCAGACCGATATGTGTGGGTAAACCACTGTGATTTGGAATTAGAAATATTCATAGATATAACTTATGTGTTTTTTACTTTCTACATCACTGTGGTGACAAATTAATATCAGACTATTGAAAAATGTAAGATTTCTTCCTCGCTAATGACCCAACAGGAAAAAAAACAGTTTGCACTCTATGTGACAAACCCGCATAATGTTTAGGTGCCTTGAACGGATTGGAAATTCAGGTTACTGTTATTTATGAGAAATATTTATTATTTATTAATATTTATTATTATTATTTTTACAAATTAACTTAGTGACAACTTAAAAATGTTGTAGTTAAATCTTAATCATATGAAACAAACACATTAACTTACTTTCTGTCTTAAATAGTATAGGGTCTAGCCGTTAGACAACCAAACATTTGACCACAGACTATACAACAATAAGACTCAACCTGTTTACTATAACACACATTATTTTTCAGTCAATGAAATTGCAAACTCAACATTATTACATGCTCCACCTGAATATCTAAATTAAAACTAAATACCCGCTATGCTAATATAATGAACCTGTTTATGAGGCAAGAGTTCTACAGAAATGTAATTTTTCACTTTAACAATTTCTAATTTTGTTTTACCTCAAAAGTTGTCACTGCCATGTAGGTTAATCCTGGTCACTTGAATGTATATAGTATCTCAAACTGCTGCGTGGTGAAATGTGTTACTTCCTGTTGCTGCCTCCTCTGATATATTTGCCTCGCTGATTTCTTTGCTGGGGGTATTGTTGCAGCTCAGGATGTGTTTTGGTAGAAACAACTCGAAACCGACAAACACTTCATGGCAGGCTCCTCATAATTGGCAAGAAACAACAGGAATGAAGGTTCATGTAGCCCCGCCTCACAGTAGCTTTTGACAAACAACAGGCAACTAAACTGAACTAGTCCGATTAATTTAGGTATTTCTAAAAAACTACACACCCTTACAAATCTTACCTGAAGACCCAGCCATCCAACAGCTGTATTACTTTGACCATTAACATCTGTCATCATCATCCAGTTTTATCACTGAAAACACTTCCATGTTCCTGACTCTAGCATTTACCACAAACACATCGCAGAGGTAAATTTGACCTACATGTTTTAATAAGTCAGCTTAAGCAATTTGGAGATACTTGGCTCCGGTTAGAGCAGTTGGCTTATGAGCTGACAGTTAATTTGCTACAGTTGCAAGTTGGTTCACCAAGCAAATGTGGGTGTGAAAAGGTATAAAGAGGTTGCATTGGGTGTCTTAAATTTCCCGTAGTGGGCTCATATTTTTTAAACTAAAATGCATTGATTTTCATGTGTCTCAATTTGTTTTCAATTTCAGGTTTCCACTGAAATGAGAATACTTACTGACAACAATCTCATTTCCCTCTGTGATTTACAGTTAGAAACTAATTTACTCGTTCCCGCTTTTCACTGTGTGGGTGAACTTTCCATTGAGAATTAGTCATAATTTTAACTGTGTCTAGACAAACACAAGCTCCACTTCACTGTCACTGTGAAATGTGAGTGATTAGAGTTGCTGCTGCCATCAATGTCAAAGTTGTCACTCAGCCTGGACCTCCCGCTTGCTTAGCATTTCATAAAGTTACTTCCTCCACAACAAGCATAGTTTTTATTATAGGTCACCAGACTGATTACTTGCAGTAAACCACTATAATTTGAAATTAGATGAATTGTGATATGATTGCATAATGTTCTCTACAAAAACTATTTTCAAGCAGCTGAAAACCTGTGAAAAAGTTGAAAAATAGAACATACTGTCCTGCTTTCTTTTCATGATAAACATGTAGGATGTAAAACACTAAAATTCTTCCCCGCTGATTTCCCTGATGAGTCAACAGGAAAGAACCAGTTCACACTTGATGTAACTAACCCCGTTTAGTGCCTTCAACGGATCAGTAATTAAGTCAGTTTCTGTCATTTGTGGGTAGTGTCAGTTTCATAACAATTTAAAAATCCTTTAGTTGAATCTGAATCATAGGAGGGAGCTACATCTTGCTCAAACCCTTAGACCTCTTGCTATTGAATCACCCATGTTGCAGCTGTGTTTTAGAAAATGTAATTGAAATAAATTACAACTATACTTTCTTAAATACAGTAATAGATTATTGGAAGGTGTCCTTTAGCAGTTAAAGAACTTATTCTGACTTGACCTGTTGTTTACTGTAGGTTAACTCATTCTTAATAGAAATTACAAAATGCAGCACACTTGCTGGATTTGAATATCTAAATTTTGATGTGACAGACTCAAGACAACATGAATGCTAATATGTTAAACAAACAAAAAATACCTGTATATAGGCTATATTTAAGGATAATTGTACAGAAATGTAGTTCTCTTTCAGTTCAATTGTTGTTTTGGATGTGTTTCTTCTTACTGTAATAATGACACAGAAACAATAGCCGATACCTGATTTCAATCAGGTCCCAGCTACAAAACAAAACAAAACAAAAAAACAAACAGATATTGGTGGCATGTTTGATTCAGGGTAGGGCAAAAATAAAAACATATTTTCTCATGTGTTGTCTTATCCAGTCATAGCTTATAGCTATGACTATTATAGCAGTCATAGCTTATAGCTATGACTAACTAGATCTAGTCATAGCTTATAGCTATGACTAGATAAAAAAAAAAAAGCTGGGGTTTTTTTTTGAATATTTTTTTTCTGTTTTTCTGAACAATATTTTTTTCTGTTTTTCAGAGTAATCTTTTCCTTTTTTTTAACAGTTTTGCATAGATTACAAAGCTTTTAAGTTTTTAGGTAAAAACCGAAACAATATTTTGAAAGTTGTAGGCTAATCATGTATTTGACTAAAGAATGTGATAACAAACAAAACATATTCTTGTTTTTGTATGGGTAAAGGCAGGGTCAAGACCTTAACTTTGGTTAGACAAGTGGTTATAGGGGTTAGGATAGTAAGTCTGAAAATGAAAGTAAGTCATTGTGATGCCCAATGAAATGAAGTCATGATTCTCTCTCTCTCTCTCTCTCTCTGTGTGTGTGTGTGTGTGTGAGAGAGAGAGAGAGAGAGAGAGAGAGGTTCGGGAGTTTAGGTTCCCGTTTCTTTCCTTTAACATTTAAATTCACCATGTAGGCTGTCACATTTTCTAGTAGCCTACTCCTTTAAACATCTTTCTTGTTTATTAGGCTACTTTCTTTGTAATGGTTTTCTCACTCTCTTTACAATCGTAGGCCTACACATTTCAGAGTAAAGTACAATCATTAACATTTCACACTTTAGTCTGTATAGTTGTATCTGTAGAGCTGTATCTGTAGAGTAGGCGTCCATATGGGTGAATGATTATTTTTCCTACCTTTATTTGGGCAATGTATCCTCCAGGATATATATGTGGCGGCCTGGGAAAACCCGCCGGAAGTCGCTGACGTTCTATTGTGGCAACTAGCAGAAATAGGTGGATTTGATATTTTGTGTGATTCTGATACTTTGAACTCCCTACTACATCGTGGTGAATCAATATTTTAAGAAAACAAAACGGAAAGTATTTTTATGTTTCTGTGGCGAGTAAAGCCTTTAATTTGAGCTGCAGCAACAGGCTAGAGGAGAGGAGGTCCGTTAGGTACCATTCAAGGGCCCTCGGAAAGCAGAGAATCTCGCGATTCAGATGCTTTTTTACAGTTCATCTATATACGTTTCAGAAGTTATGTTGTTGATGTTTTGTAAAACACGTGCAAGCGCCGATGATACGTTCGGTTATAGCGTCTGTTCCCGTACCACGTACCACGATTCTTCGTAGAGGCGCCATTCAAGGACCCTCGGAAAGCAAGATCTCTTCTTCTTCGTCTTCTTCTCGTGTACCCAACATGTCGCCTGGGTAAATATTTCCCCCCTCGATCTGGCATTATACAGTCTATCACCTCGTCCTGGCAAGCGAAACGGCAACGAAAACTCGCGTGAGGGTGTCCTGATATGCACCGTGACGATTTTGTCGCAAGTATTCTGGTTTAGAATCCAAACCAATCAAATTATCGAGGGACGTACACAAACTTGCGGCGCTATTCTGAGATTCCTGGCATTTCCTGGTTGCCGTTTCTCACATCTTTGAGTGTTTTTTTCCTCTCATATTCTCCTCTCTCTGATAACTTGCTTGTCAACAGAAAGCAGCGTGTAGGCTATCAACCAATAAGAAGTGTTTAGGGGCGGGACACCGCCGCAAAATGTCGTCCAGATAGAGACAACGCAAGCGATAATTACAGGGTTGAGCGACATCGCTGGACGGCGCGACAGCGCTCGCGGCACGTCAGGACAGGCTGATTGAAAAGTATGCATTCTAATCACTTTTCCTCGCTCGCTCGCGTCGCTGTCGCATCGCTGTCGCATCGCTGTATGTCAGGACGGGGTGTATAGTGTTCCCCAGAGCGACAATCGCTCTGACTGTACCTACAGTCTATGGGCTAGCCTACCCCAGCGTAATCGCAGAAAATGTCACGATTCAGATACAGTTTACAGCTCGTCTCTATCATAAACGGTTCAGAAGTTGTTTAATGTTTTGTAAAACACTCATCTTTAGAGGGTTAAAACAACTTTCTAGTTTAAGCCATTTTCTCACTTTTCAGTTTTTTTATTAAAATGCCCATAACTTTTGATCTGAAAGGGCTCAGTTATTCAAACCGTTATGAATGGCTGAAATGGAAATATCAAAAAATGAAAGTGTCAAAATCCCACCATGTGAAGGGTTTTCCCAGGTATAGGAAACATATTAAAACATGTATTGTAAACAATAGCTTACTTTATAACACGGAATGAGACAGAACCCATTTAAGGGTTAAGGTAAAAACCCTGATTTGAAATGAAATCAGCTGATTAGCTGGAGGGGGGCGGACTCAAATAGTGGGAGCCATCTTGGACGGCTGGTTGACAAGAGTGTTTCGTAGTCAGCTAAAAAATTGATTACACCTTTCAAACGCCACATAGGAGACCGGTTACTTCAGTTACCCCAGGTAAATGCATGCACATCAACGCGATGTGTAGTTGTAGGTAGTTCTTTATTAAATACATTGTTATTTCGTTGTGACTGTGTACAATTAATATTAAAAGTTAAATGTTAATTCGCCATCGTTAGCCAGTGTGCTAGCATGATAGCAGACCTAGCACGGCAGCTGAATTGGCCGATATTAGTTGGGGGTTAACATCTCCTGTGGGTTTTTTTTTAAGTTATCAGTGGAAAGTGTATCATCGATCATTTGCAATAATGTCATAACATGTCGCCTGGGTAAATATTTCCCCCCTCGATCTGGCATTATACCATCGATTACCGACGTTAGCATGGGGCTAAGCTTCGTGTGCTAGCTGGCCAGATGTCGGGGTTAGCGGTGTTTTAGCTCAGCGCTAGTTTGCCTTCTAGTTAGTGGGATTAAATATCGTTTATTTGTGTATTTGTCCACTGGACATCTCCCGCGGTACAGTTGGGGTAACAAAATCTGATGACGGATGTTATTTGAATGTCCTCATCTCGACGCAGTTTTCATATTGTTAGCAAAGGGCAACTAAACAACATCACCGCCTACCACTGCGTCGGCTAACTTTTGACGTAGGCCAGCCTCCACTGTTACAGCTATCGATTGGGCTTAAATACTGTCTTGGTGCGTCTCTCCATCTTCTCGGAATGAAAATAGTCTTTTCTCTTATGGTTTCATTCAGTTGCATATTTCCTCAGCCAGCGTGCGGTCTCTAACACTGTGTTTTATGTTTCAGGGTTGGAAGAACCTCAGAAAGGACGCGGCGGCTCAGTGTAGCTCAATGAGATGGCTAGCTGAACAGTTGATCAGCGCTAGTTAAGCCCTCCTGGTGTTGTATGGTTTCCAGAGAACATCAGCAGACCTATGCTAAGACCTAATTTACCGAAGGAGTCTATGGTTAGGAGTCTTGTGAAAAGCGAACAGAGGAGTTTCTCGACACTTGATGTCCAAGAAATAATATTTATTGAGAACCTGCAGAGACAGAATATTTGGACATTTGACAGTCAAACAATTAACAAAAGTCTCTAGAAGGAAAGACAATCTTACAGTGGTCCTAGCAGAGTGGACTCACTTCATCCAGAGACTGGTAGAGGTTTTACTTGCTATTGGGACAGAGAAGTAAACATGAGTACCACCAGGACAGAGAACCCAGTGATTTTGGGCTTGTCTAATCAGAACGGACAGCTCAGAGGCTCGGTGAAGCCTGCTGGAGCACCAGGTGGAGGAGGAGGAGGCCCCCAGCAACAGCAACTTAACCAGATGAAAGGCACAATTAACAATGGTAATTCCCAGCCAGCCCCAACAACAAACGCTGTCATCAAGTAAGTTGTTTGATAGTCGAGAGACACAAATTTGGACCTGGATTTTTTTTGTTGGCTCAAGTATTACCAATTGTGTTGTTACTCAAAAGAACTTGTATTTTTCCACAGGCCTGGAGATGACTGGAAGAAAAATTTAAAATTGCCACCTAAAGATATGAGAATGAAAACTTCGGTGAGTACAAGACAGTCTGGTTACCAATCTTAAAGTTATCCATTTAAATTACAGAAGCTTGTTTTCCTTATTGTGGCTTGCACAGGTCCAGTCAGAAATCAGTTGTCCATTTTTATCAAAAGGCATGGCTTCATTGTACAAACTACTATTATAAAGGTGTTGGACACAAACAGTTTCCATTGTCTTGTTTATTTAGAAAACAATTCCCTCCAGTAATATATGCATCAAGTGTTGGGTGGCAAGTTGTGTAACAGTGCCACTTGTGTACTCAGTTATGGTCAACATTCCATCTACTGGAGTTGAAGACCTGCTACTCTACTGTGCAATTTTAACAAATTGTAGTTTTCAAACACTTTATTACCATATTCTTTGTGTAACTGATATGATATGGCTTACTGTTTTACACATTAATACAATTTTCATTTTATGACTCAAATACTCGTTTTGTGGTGATTACAGGACGTGACTGCAACAAAAGGCAATGAGTTTGAGGATTATTGCCTAAAGAGGGAGCTGCTCATGGGAATCTTTGAGATGGGCTGGGAAAAGCCATCTCCAATCCAGGTAGATTCAGACACAACATGGCTTTTTTGCCGCTTGAAACCTGAACAAGGTGGTGTTAATGTGTTTTAAAGAAGTGCGTGGTTTGATAATTATAGTCGGATGTATTTGAAGCATCCTGCCAGAACTTCCAGTTCTTAGACCATAACACTTTACCAAAAATATTCTGTGTTGTATTTGCTAAATTAAAACCATAAGAAATAATTTGATTAATAAACCACCCAAATGATTGCTGTCTACCACTGATTGTCTCACTCTTTTCACTACATCAAATAATACATAACGTGTTGGTGCAGAAATAGAAAACAGGAGTTATCTGATTTAGAATTTAAGTTCCTGTGTCGGTGTCGATTTTGATCTGTACAATTACACAGCCATTCATAGTTATTAAAAAAAATTGTAATCACTTGTCAAACCTGCCTTTACCTGTAGTGCTTGCATTGGGTAAGGGAAAAAAAATCTATAATGTTTTGATAACAAAATGCCTATAAATATTCCCATCAACCTTGGCTCTAATTTTTGTCTCAAATTGGTGAATGTCAACAATCATACCAACAAATGATCAACATACATTATCAGTGTGCATTTTGTATGTTGGCATGAAGGCAGCAGCATCAATTTGCTGAAGAACAGCCTAAATGAATGATGAACTAGAATAACTATATCTTTCCCCTGTCCGTCTACAAGCACATATGATCGCCTGTGTGTGCTCTCCCACGCTCTAACCAATGAACTGTAACTTAAAAAGTTAATAATTGACATTTCATCCTGTCACTATATGTAATTGAGTTGGAGGCACTTTGGCATTGAGTCTCTTAGCACATTTGTTTTGAGCAGACATTTGCAGGTGCACAAAATGCAGACTTCACCCAGCCATAAAAATTATTGTTGTGTATCAACATGTTTTTGCTGCTTTGTGTACAGGAGGAAAGCATTCCCATTGCACTGTCGGGAAGGGATATTTTGGCCAGAGCCAAGAATGGCACGGGAAAGAGTGGAGCCTACCTCATTCCCTTACTTGAACGCATTGACCTGAAGAAGGACTGCATACAAGGTGAGAGAGACAGTTTTCTGCTGTAGTTGTAAATGTCAAAAGGACCATACCTAAGACGTATCTAATCTCAGTCCTTTCAGGAAATGAGGAGCGGATGGAATGGGATAAAAATTACACAGATTAAAATAATAAAGTCTATAATGCCAAACAGCTGCTAACCATTCACAGATGTTTTTGAGGTCCTTCAATCACACCAAACTACTAGTTGAATGTTAATTTATGTCCCAACCTCTTATTGCTTTTTGATTGTCTTGGACTGCTTTGACAGCACATTAAATATCTTGAAGATTAATTTTAATAAAAATAATTGTTAGTAGTTGCCCCATTTATATGATTACATTCAAACAAACAAATTCATCATCAATTACGAGATCATTCACTGTGTGCAACACAGCTCTCTCTGATGTAGTATATAATACAAATCATCAGGGTAATCTCATTGTTCCTGTATTGTAATATCCTGTGATTATATTGTTCATGTGTACAAATTTAAAGACTAACTTCACTGAGTTTCAAAAAACATGAATACTCATGAGAATGAGTCTGTTTTTTCCAGCTTTGGTCATAGTGCCCACTAGAGAACTGGCTCTGCAAGTAAGCCAAATATGTATCCAGGTCAGCAAACACATGGGCGGAGTGAAGGTAATGGCAACCACAGGTGGAACCAACCTACGTGATGACATCATGAGACTTGATGAAACAGGTACTTAATGATCTACACACATGATGTTGACACTCATGATTTCTGTATCTTCCTCTTAAAGACTGGGAAAATATCCACCTTGAATGACTTGCTTAAGAATAAATATTAATGGTGGTACATAAACTCAACATTTTAAACAGTCATGTTGAGCTCAAGTCAGTAAATTTGTCTATGTTGATTAGGGCTCCAACAACGAGATAAATTGTTTATTTAAGTGTTGGTAATGAATTTCATTATATTGAATATATATATATATATATATATATATACTGTATGTATATGTGTGTGTCGCAGAGCTGTTTACTTCATGTAGATTGAAGTATTAAGAGTGTAGTGACGAGTTGTACCTACCAGCACGAGGCGTTAAAGCAGAAGTAAGCGGAATATTTGTGTTAATATAAGTCTTAAATAGTTATATCTTCTGACGGCAATCACTTACATAGAGTGTTTGGTCTGAAACACGGGTCTGTCAGTCACTCTGCTCTGCTGTAAGCCGAGGAGAAAACTTTCCTTGTATCCTACAACCTTTATCCAATGAGGAGAGAGAACGGCATGAAGGGCCGGTCCTCTCTGTGTGTGCAGCCAAGGGATGCGCGTTAATATGGTGACGTAGGGACGAGGACCAATAGATCCATGACGAGGGCGGGGGCTGCTAACGCCATCGGCTGACAAGAAGTTAGCCAAAACGACCGGATCGCTTACTTCTGCTTTAATGCAACTTGATGGATGCAACTGTCGTAAAACGCCACAGAGGAAGCCAAGGCAAAATGAAAATTATCCATAGATGTACATTGTCATTTATTCCCATTCTGCTGCATCTTTCAAGTGGCGACATAGACGGGTCTGAGTGAGTTACTATGGTAACCGTGATGCTCTGTGTCTGTTTCTCTTTGTAACTTTCTCACATAATTTAAAATTTGTGTTTAGCATAATTATGGAGGAGGAAGCCTCAGAGCCTGTTTTAAAAAAACTATGAACACATCATGTGCTGGTGCAGGAGTGCAACCGGCGGAAAAATCAGTTTAGAGCCAGATGAAATCTGTAATGTTGAAGAGATGGAAATTAAAAATGCTTATAAAAAAATCGGATTCATTGATTAATCGACCAATTTTATCAATTATTAAAATAATCGTTAGTTACAGCCCTATTGTTGGTTGATTGTTGCATAATATGCAGTGCAAGCAGATGGAAATCACCATCTGTTCTGTTTCCTATCAAATGAAGGCATTATAATTTGAACTATGAGCTGTGGTTATATCTTGTGGCTCTGCTTCTGATCTGATCTCTCCAAAAAATTTTATTATTTTGAGGCCCATGGGATGGATCAGACCGTCTCATACATGAACTCTGGAAGTAGTCTGAGCTTATCAAACACTCATAGCCATGTCATTTTTGGTTGGAAACTGGACTGTACTACTTAATGGTGCCATCATGAAATCATAATGAAGTTGTGTTTTCTTCTTGTTGAAAGCCCTAATTATTCACTACAGTGTTCATTATTCTCGGGTGTCAGAAAACATTTTTGGACATGTCTCTGGTTGCTAGATTTTAGATTTACAGTCTTTTGTCATGTGTGAACATTGCCAAATAATTTGAGGGTTTCTTGGAAGTGGATACAGCTTGCTGTATTGCACTGTTGTCAGTGGTCAAATATTCCCAATGTGATTGTTTAAAAAAAAAAAAATCACAATCCTTGACTGAAGACAACACTTCCAATCGCTGATGCCTTTCCTGTGTATTTTTTTTCACCAATGTTTTTTTTTAAAAATCTGTTTTATAGTACATGTGGTCATTGCCACTCCTGGGAGGATCCTAGACCTCATCAAGAAAGGAGTGGCAAAAGTCAATCAAGTGCAGATGATTGTTCTGGATGAAGTGAGTTAAATTGTTTAAATTTACTAAATGATTTTTTTCATTTTGTTTGACCTATATTGTTTCTAGATAAACTAGTGTAGATGATTCTCAGGTGATCTGTTTTTCCCTCATGTCCCCAACAGGCTGACAAACTTCTGTCTCAGGACTTTGTGGTCATGATGGAGGAGATACTGGGCTTCCTGTCCAAACAGAGGCAGATCCTTCTTTATTCTGCAACCTTTCCTCTCAGTGTGCAGAAGTTTATGGTACAGTTTTTGCTGATTTTTATTTGACTACCCATCATCTCAATTGGCTGATACAAAAGCTACCTTTTTATAATGTTTAGCACAACCAGAATATAACTGCTATTGTTTTGTTCTTTACCTGTTATAGAATTCGCACTTGCAGAAACCCTATGAGATCAACCTAATGGAGGAGCTTACACTGAAGGGTGTGACTCAGTATTATGCTTACGTAACTGAAAGGCAAAAGGTCCATTGCCTTAACACCTTGTTCTCCAGGGTAAGTGTTGCCTCTGTGAAGCTTCATGAAGCTGTTTTTAATTAACTGGCCTTAGCTGTGTCAAAGAGTAGAGCACCAGAAAAGTCCAGGCAAACTGCAGGCTTTTAATGTCTGAGCAGAAATGTCATGTTGTCGAAAGATAATTTTTTTTCTAAACATTTATATCACATTGGACTGTATTTTAGAAATGTTGATTAGATTGGAAACTTCAATTCAAGAAATTAATTCATCAAGATTTATGCTCTTTTTTTTTTTTTTATTCTTCCTTTTTTTTTCTCCAGCTCCAGATCAACCAGTCTATAATCTTCTGCAACTCCTCTCAGAGAGTGGAGCTCCTTGCCAAGAAAATCTCCCAGCTTGGTTATTCATGTTTCTACATTCATGCCAAGATGAGACAGGTCAGCCTAGAGCACTGCCTTAGAAATACTTGTTTACCAGCAGAAGACCCCAAAATACACAGGTGGCAACAGATGCATGCCAGAGCAGCTGCTACTGTTAGTGTCAGTGTGCATGAAAGAAATGCATCAAGTAGACATACATGTGCCTTTACTTTATGTGCAGATACAGTTCACACGTATGCTCTATTTTTGGAGCAGTGCTGCCACTGCCAGCTTTTTTTTTTTCCATGATGAGAAACACTCGTGTTGACACCTGTGGAAACTGAACAACTTTTGGATTGCCCCACGTTGTTTGTCGTCTACTGTTATAGATCACATTGAAAACAAATGTATTCACCTCACAGCCTTGTTTTGCAGTTCAGCTATTACTGTATAAAGGTTTAACAGACAGTACTAATGGGGCTACACACAGTCA
Source organism: Trachurus japonicus (assembly GCF_045865225.1). NCBI lineage: Eukaryota > Metazoa > Chordata > Actinopteri > Carangiformes > Carangidae > Trachurus > Trachurus japonicus. The sequence goes on from NC_140919.1 coordinate 29,516,505, forward strand.
ATACAATGCAGGACCTTATGAGGCTTACACAACATGCTGCTGTGCATCTTTTATGGGTGAATGTGGGTTCTGAATGCACTTTGCTCTTTTCAGGAGCATCGCAACCGTGTGTTCCATGACTTCAGAAACGGCCTGTGTCGGAATCTTGTCTGCACTGGTAAGTGTCAAAGTTATTTGTTTAAATCACAAACGTAAGCAAACATGCAGAGAGAAAAATGTCAGACAAGGCAAATCAAGGTTGCGGCAGGACATACTGTTTATACAGAATGAATATAACATTTGTGGTGGAAGACGGCATAGGTGCCTAAATAAGATCAGGCTGCTACAAATCCTGTTAAGGTGTCACAGTTTGCCCATGATGGGCTCACATTGCCTGTGGGCAGTACACCAGCACTGAATTATTTGGAGTGTGCTGTTGGTCTTAGTTGTAGTAAATGGAGGGTTTTGCTATCATGATAATATTGTGAGTTAAAAGAAAGTGAAACCAAAGTGAGACCCTTAGTTGGGTTGTGACAATACATGCACCTGTGTAGTGTTTTTTTTTTCTTTTTTATGTTGGTGGCAGCAGTACATTTACATTTTTCCTACGAAATGTTTGGTTAGGTTTTTATTTCTTGTTTTGTTTCCTCTAGACCTCTTCACAAGAGGAATTGACATTCAAGCTGTGAATGTTGTGATCAATTTTGATTTTCCCAAGCTGGGAGAAACATACCTTCATCGCATTGGTAGATCTGGTAAGAGCCCCTATCTGTTATGTTTTATTTTATTCATTCAGCATCCTTCAGCCATTCTCTTCCATAATTGTTCTAATAAAATTCTTTGGAACTGTCACCTTGTTTCGAAATATCCAGGCCGCTTTGGACATCTGGGTCTTGCCATCAACCTCATCACTTATGATGATCGCTTCAACCTGAAAGGGATTGAGGAGCAGCTTGGAACAGAGATCAAGCCCATCCCTGGCATCATTGACAAGAGCTTATACGTGGCAGAGTACCACAGTGAGAGTGGTGAAGAAGTCAAGCCATGAGCCAGTGAGTACTGACATTGACTGACGATGCACACAGTTACTTTTATTCAGGGTGATTAAATTAAAGATTTTATCTTTTGACTGATCAATGGCAGCCAGTACATTTTGCTGTGCTTGTGCACTGCTTTCTTCTCATGCTTGGGCGCTGTGCAATGAGTAATTTATTGTCATTGAGGTTTTCCTGCTTTGCCAAGTTAAACATGCTCTGTGAGAAAGGTGCCTTACCTTTTTTTTTTTTATGTGACAAAAGGAAATGAGCAGAAATATTAGAATTATCAGTGGGTCTCAGTTTTTTCTTTAGCTCTGATCTAAGTAATTTTCCACACATGGGTTATTTCCTTATACTGGGTTTAATGTGACACATACGTTGTCGAATTTTAAAAATGCATCCGAAATATGGTGCATTCATGAGTCTGATTAGTCTGGAGGCTCTGATTCAGTACTATTCAGTGTAGCAGATGAGTTGTTGCCTTGTCAGTAAAGTACCTCCTGGCACTGTTTACTGAACACACCCATTAAACATTCACAGTGTTGGTGGAAAGAGGGCCCTTGTTTTCAGTAACTGGTCAAACTTCCTTTGGCATCATTAAAGCCAAACAGAAACTTCCAGTAGCTGATCCAGTTCTGCACAATGTTCAGACACTTACATTATCACGTTAGATGTTTTGAACCTAATAACTTGAAATTATTTTTTTAATTATTTTTTTAGAATTTTATATTCAATTATTTTTGTATCATTATTGTTATTATTATTATTATTATTATTATTATTATTAGCTGTCCAGGCCCAGAGGCAGGGAAGGCCTATGCCACCATGTTGCCTCCACTGTGCTTCACCTTTGGGATGATATTTTCATGTTGGCATGCAGTGACATTTTTTTCCCAGTACAAAATGTTCCTCCCCAGTAATTCAACCATAGTTTCATCAGCACATGAAATACTTCCTCAGTGCTGTGGAGAGTCAAACTGCTCTTTGGCAAACATGAGGTGCACTCATGTATATGAGTTACATATGGTTGACTCATTAACATTTCACCAGTCCTTTATGTTGTGATGTAATACCTTAGGTTCTTTGTTACGTTACTGATCATCTTGGCTTGTTGCTTTTGGAGTCTCTTAGTTGGACACCCACTTTTAGGGAGAGTATCCCCCAGGCAAAATTTTAGTCAATGGCAAGTCCACTTCCGAGATTTCTTCTTTTTTCTTTTCTCTCTTTTTTTGTTGGTGAGCCATGGTTTACATAAGTGAACAGCAAACTCGATGTGTTTTTTTTACTTTTACTAGTCATATAGATTAAGAGAAAAAAAAAAAACATGCTGCGGGAGCCTCGCAGTTGAAAGCGGAGTGGCTGTGCTCCAGTCAAACTCTTTTTTTCTCAGATACTTTGCATAAAAACACAACACACAAATTATGTCAGGATTGAAGCTGAACGTGTTTCACCAACTAGTGGTAGCAAGCCGTAACAACATAAGGCAGTAGATTTAAAGATGTGGCCTGTTTTATTCAGCAATGTTTGGCACCTACAGGGTTGCATGTGCCACTGATTCGACCTAGTACAGCAACCATCAAGCCGGATTTTGATAAAATGTCCGGATCGTGAGTTTTCATGAGTTTTTGATCGTCATCTATTTCACTTCTGTCCATCACAGAATTCCCAAATTTACACATAAGGTGTGTTGGTGTCTATTTTTGTCATTATAAAAAAAATCAAACATAAAATTATGGTTTTGGTATCACTCCGCCCATCAGCTGTTTGGATCAGTGGTGTGATGAAGAGGCAGAATGATATAGCGCGTCCCAGAGCCTACCTGTGTGGAGGAGTACTGAGTGAGTTGGTTAGTCCCAGATAAACAAACTTTTTTCCGACGAGCTGATGCATTGTAAATATTTTCCAACGTATTCTTGAACAGGTGTATTATTTTGAGACAGAACTTCTCATAGGCGGCGAAAATATGCTGATTAATTGTCCTTCATCGACAGCCGTTTACTGCCTGTGTCGCTATTTCTCAGTCGGGGGTAGCAGAGACCTTTCTCTGCAGATATTATACCTAATGGCCATTTGTACCTCATACAACCCCACTTCAAAAAGCTGAACTATCCCTTTTTAATCTACATGATGGGCTATAATGAAATAGGAAGGGATCAGTGTTTTTTTATCGAACTTTTTATCGACCCACCATGCGTCTATTCATCAATATATATAGTTATTGAATTATCGCTCAGGCTTGGCTCTTACCCACAGCTGCAATCCTGTTTCATTGTTTGAGCTCAAACAATTGTTGATTCCATTAGGTGAGGGTATTACCTTCTTTTATGGATTATATGGATTATGGACAAGCGCAAAACAATGATTTGTGTTGGATAAAATACATGGATTGTTCATATTCTGACCATATATTAAAACTCCAACTTAATATATGGTAATTCCAGAGGGTACACATACAGAATGGAAGGGTAAATACAGTGTTTGGGGTTACTTTGCTACTTTGCTTTTATGGCAAGAAACACAATGTGTGTTGAAATGATTTCATGAAACAGCAGTCAATAAATGATTGGATTAAGTACATTCGTCTGTAGTACTTAAAACTGTTTAGTAATGGCAACAAGGCATACAGATGTAATGGGGCTTCAATAAGTTGATTGGTCTAACGTTCCCATTTCTCTCTCTCCCCCTCTCTCCAGATCAGTCCATCCTCCATTCCCCTTTGTTCCTTTTTTCCCACCCCCCACCCAGCCCCCCCTCGTCCTGGAGCCCCCCCCCCCTCCCCCTTTTTTTTTAATGTACAGTTTCTGTCTGTCTTCCTTTCTTGGACGCCACCATGAGGAATGTGTATTTTGATGGACGATTTTTGGAAGAACTCATTTGCCTTTCTATAGGGCTCTGTGCTGCACCACCACATCTGAAGACATAAGCACCGGGAGGAAAGCATGGGACCAAGTTGAAAATATCAAATGCACATTGTGATGATTCATATCCATCAATGACACAAAGCCAGCACCAACAATCCCCAATATGACACCCTCCATTCTCCACTTTTTAGTTTGGAAGTTTTAACCAATTTGTATCAAGTGCCTTAACAAGCAGTTCAACTCGTTCTAAAGTAATAACTCTGCATTATCCACCATCTTGCTCACTTCATACCACATACACATTCACCTAATTGAAAAGTCTTTACACTAAGTTAACGTCTGACCACACAGGTGAATGCATAACTGTCTTTGGTTGTGTCATCCGTTTGCAAGGAATGGAGATAATTAGGAGGGAGGTTGGTCCAAATTATCCTTTTTGCTGGCTTAGCTGCACTTGAGTCTGGCTGATAAATGAGGACACACTTGGATTTTTCCATGGACAGAGATGCTGGATATTTTCCAAGAGACAGCCAGACTGTCCAGTTGCTTGTGAAGAAGTGTGTGCTTCTTAAAGACCCAGACCCTTTCCTCTGTCTTCAGCATCAGAACACTAAAATGAATAAGCAGCCTCTCAACACCATGAGTCATGAGGATTCCTGTTTTGGTGGTGCATATTTGGAGGGAACGCTTTTTTCCTTTTTTGTCCTGTGTTTCACCTTCCTATGGATGGCCATACTTAATTCTGCAAGACGTGCAGCAGGCGTGGGGTGCACCACACACCTTGTGTATATACCTTCATTTTAAGATTGTTTTAAACAAGTACAAAAGGCTGGCTGACAAACTGCAAAGCTCTCCCCCCCTTCTCTCTTGTTAGCACTGGAGACTTGTTTCTTTAACTGCCAGTTTGTTTGATCTGCAATATTGGCCTGTGACTTTATTTATAATTTTAAAAATTGCAGAATTTATTAGAACCTAAAACATTTAAATGACCTTGTGCATGAAATGTATTTGGAGGCAGAGTTCATTACTGATAATCTTTTAGCCCCTCCAAATTTGATGGCTAGTGCAATTCTTCAAAGCTGCACTTAAACTGAGATTGTTTAAACTGCCGCCCTTATTCTCCTGCTACCAGTGTTAACAAGTGTTCTAGGCAGATGGCTTTGTTAAGCTTGTGCATTTGAGTAATGAAATCTTTGTTGTCACCAGCCTTAACTTGTGAAACTGACTCTTGAGACACACTCACATCTCCAGTTGTTATAGTGAGTGTCATTATTGGAAGAGAAAATATTATTCTATCATGTAGTAGTACTACTTGCTGCAGTGCAGCTTAATTGGCAGAGAATTGGTTTTCTGGGGGAGGTATTAACTGTTACGTTGATCTGTGCTCTTGAAGCACAGCTACATTACTTCACAAAAGTTGGGTACAATGCCGTGGTTTTATTCCCCCCCTCCCCCTTTTTTTGAAGAATGTCAGCCAAATGCATCAAAATGAACCATCTGACCTAAAATGTAGCAGGAATTCATTCTCTGTGCATTGCAAGTTAGTAGGCTTTCCTAAAAGCAGCTAACAAAAGATGCTTTGCTAAAAAAAAAAAAGAAACAACCTGAGCAGGTTGGGCTGCACTTAACGCACAGAGATGGGTTCAGGCAATAACACTGACTGCACTGCTTTTTGTACACTCATGTCCCAAGGGGAGACGAGTGTACGTTGGTGCAGAACATTGAAAAAAAATGCCATTGTGGGGGAATGGGCATGAAGGAATACAAAATTACTGTTAGTCGGACTGCTTGTTTAAAAAAGAAAAAAATTTGGGCACCTCGGACTGCTGAGGCTTATTTTCCTGCCCTCTGTTGCTTTGATATTTTGGGTTAGGGTTGTGTATATTTTGGGTTAACTGTCTGCATCCGTATGCAACATAACAGCCTTGATTTGCATTAAGGCCCCCCTGACCATTTGTTTGGCCAGTCCGAGCCCTCTTGCAAATGAGGTTCCCTTTATTATGGTGAGATGCTCTCTTGACTGTTCTAATCAATGAGAAGTGTTGCTGCACATTTAATTTAAGCTATTTTTAAAAGATAAGTGTGACAATGTTGATTAGTTAAAATTGATCCTTTTTATTTCTCATTGGTTAGGACTCTGATCCTTGTTCTCTTAATTCTGCTGTTGCCCCTGAAATACTTGCACATCTAATTCGGCTGTTAGGATTTTTCTTTTCTTTTTGGGTGGGGGGGTCTGTTAAAAGTATTCAAATTAATTATGCATTAGTTAAGAGAACAGGGATCTAATTGTGCAGGCACTTGGCAGCTGTCTGTTTTCTTTTGTTGTCAGGCCACTGGCAGTAATTGCCACAGCAAATGCTTTCAAGGCTAAAATCAAGGACCTTTTTAGGTTTCATGAATTGTTACCTTTTGATTGGATGCTGTGTTACTGCCTGTGGCTGTCGACTTGAGAACCTTAAAGACTGAGACAAGAGCATCTTGCCCTAGATTGGGTGACTAATTGGAGAGTTTGTGCAACCAAATTGTCTCATTCTTTAAGGTCTTTTTAAAAAATCCAAAAAGAATTGTGGGTGGGTTAAATTAGTGTACTTGCTGCCCTGATGCACATGTTCATCCTCTTTAATAGTTGTGACACATTAATGATCACACAGTTTTTGTGCTTAAAAGAAAAATTAAAACAATTGGCCGTTCAGTCACTGATCTATTGAGGAGGATATGAGGAGTCCTTCAGGTATTTCTCTTGGAACTGATGCATCAGTAAAAAAAATAACATGGGGAGGAGCCTTTTGGCCTAAAAAAAAAAAAAAAAGATGACAAGATCTAATGATCCAAAGTTATGACAATGGGTATGAAAAGGTCGGAAAAAAAGTTGCCCTTAGATTTGGATTCTTTATTTTATTTTATTTTTTCAACTGAAATGTTAAGTGGAGTACACGTAATTAAAAGAGATCCAAATTTAAGTGAAAATTTAAAGAGCTCTTTTTTGTTTTTGTCAGAAAATTGGTCCTTACTTAATTGGCAGAGTTTTCAGTGAAGCTAGTTTTACAATGGACTTAAGTTTAAAGACTGTCATAAATTTGATTGGGGACGTTTTGTTGACAATAAAGCTCACTGAAATTTATTGTGTCCTTAGTGGTTTGTTTTCCTTGTTGAACACTGCTGTCAAAGCTAGGTGTCAGTATGTCGCGGCTGTACTGCGCTGATGTGTTTATATGAACTCTGACCTGGAATCTGTACTCAGACCACAGTCTCACTTGTACTCTGATGCCACTTCAGTTTGTACCTCATGATGTATGGCTTGATGGTATTTTGCTTTTCAACATTTGCTCTTTTGGCCAGCGTGAAGAGTGCTTCTCCACCACCATGTGACAGGTAAGATAAATGACTGTTTTTCTTTAAGAGATTTTCATGCTTGAGTAGCTATATGAGGCCACTTCCTGTTCTTGCCCTTCGGTCGGTTCCATAAGAAAGATCTTGTTAATTTAGTGAATAGTTAACCTGAAACACAGCCTTTCTTTTAGTTTTTAATTTCATATTTACCATCATGCATATGGAACTGCAGTGAGTGAATCGTGAGTTCCCGTCTAGAGGTTGGACACCCTTTCACTACATCGTGTTTAGATTTTCTGTGTATATACAGGGGAAAAATATTAAATCCAACACAAGTAAACAGGTTTCTCATTTGTGTTACAATTATCTCCCTTGGATATTAAGCTGTCAGCAGACCTTTGTCCTCACCTGCACACTTTATAGAGACTTCGATATGGTTTTATTGCTTCTCTGTAGCACTCCTCTCTGTTTGCTTTAGTGAGCATGTGCCTTTCATGATGTCAGTTTAATAATGCACAACTCTTTTAATTTATTTCAGTCAAATATACTGTGCTGGGCCCATATTGGATCAGGTACAGAGAGCTAAACTGTTTGATGATGATAAGTACTTTGTTGACATGAAGCTGAAGGCAATGCCTGGTAAGTCCAAGTAATTTTTAATTGATTAAATCTTTATTGTTTGAGTCAATTATGACATTGCTACTGTTCCCTGCAGATGTTGTATTGTCAGCTTTTCACAACCTTTCAAATGAAACTTCAAATACAATGGTCCCCCCGGGCAAACTGCAGGAGTTCCTCAGTGTGTACTTTGAGAAACCAGGGACAGAGTTTGAGTCGTGGACACCGCTGGACTGGCATGACAAGTGAGATCCAGCTGTTTGAGGACTCCTGTTCAGATCTTACTGTGTGTTTTAAATTGTGCGTGGTTGACATGAGCTGACTTTATGCAGACCAAAGTTCCTGGGAGGAATAGCTGACCAAAAGCTACGTGACTGGGCTGAAAAGATACATCATCTGTGGAAGTCTCTTGGCAGAAAGGTGATGAAACAAAACACAATTAGATTAATAAGTTAATCACCAGTTACAAATAGTTGAACAAATTTAAATGTAATCATGGGCTTTAGGAAATGGTGAAGCACAAAATCCATTATTTTGTGATACTTTGGGGACCCAGTGATTTAAAAAAAAAAAAATTGGAAATTGAAAAAAAAAGAATTAATCATTGCAGCTTAAATAATTGTTGTTTTTTTCAAATTCATCCATCCATCTACACACATAGACTTAAGTTCCTTTCTCCTGCAGATCCACACCGATGTTAAAGATCACCCAGAGCGCTACTCGCAGATATATACCCCACATCCTGTTGTCGTGCCAGGGGGGCGCTTCAGGGAACTCTACTATTGGTGAGTGAAGGATGAAGGCTGTCGCTCAGCAGTCAACAGTCAGAACAACACTCACCAGGTCAGCGTGAGGAGAGATCACAGCCAGAGAGCCAGCCTGCGGTCTCTGCAGAGATCCTCTTCAGTGTTGTGTGCAGACAGTGATGCGAGCTGCTGTGTGTCCGGCAGGGACTCCTACTGGGTCATCAACGGCCTCCTGCTGTCAGAGATGACAGACACGGCCTACGGGATGATACAAAACTTCCTCTACCTTGTCAACAGGTGATCCTTAAAGCACCTTTCATCTTTTATAGCACACAAAAAAATCCAGCTCGCTGCTGGTGGGTCAGGCATACTCATTTTGAATAATTAGTCATTTAGCAACTCAAGTTGTACATTTTGGAGATGGTGCACTTGGGGGTAATTTCAAGATTTGGGGAATATATTTTTTTTCCTATTACTCTCCTGCAGGTATGGCTTTATTCCAAATGGTGGGCGGATTTACTATGAAAGGCGCAGTCAACCTCCATTCCTCACTCTAATGGTGGAGAGCTACTATCAAGCAACCAAGGATAAAGATTTCCTCAGGTGATATTTAGGCCCGAGCTGATGGCCTGCCAGACGCATTATCATTCTTCAGCTGCCTCGCTGTCTCTCCCAGAATAGAAAAAAGGGCACTGCGAACATCAAAAAACTCAGTGCTCGTGTCTCTCTCTGCCTCCAGTGTTTTGTTTCTCCTAACCTGCTTAATTAGAACGTGACACCCCCGGTTTTTGTGTGTGATGAAATCAAAGAACGTGGAAAAGTGTTTTGAATGGAAACATTGCTTCCTGTCGGTCTAGAGCAGCTTTACCAGCTCTGGAGCAGGAGTACCACTTTTGGATGCAGAACCGATCCGTGGCTGTCAAAGTAAATGGCGCAGAGCATGTACTGAACAGGTATCATGTGCAGGTGGGCTTGCCCAGGTATGTCTGACAGAAACTTACTGACTCATAAGAAAAGACTGGAGACCATGTGTACTGTGTAGGTGTGCCTTCACCTGCACTAACATGTCTTCTGCTCCGTCCAGGCCTGAATCCTACACAGATGATCTGGAATTAGCTGAAGGACTCACTGCTGGTAATGGCTTATTAGTGTCATATCATTGATGGCTGAAGCAATTCCCTTTTATGAGCACGAGGAATATTACCCTGTTACGGTCATTTTGTTCCATGAAAGAAAGAAAGAAAGAAAGAAAAAAGATAATGCTGTGGGGTGTTCAGTCCTGGAATGAATGCACTTGTATTTTATAATTGCTCCTCTGCAGAAAAAATGGAATATATTTCTCCGCATTCAAGGATGATCCGTACACAACAAGTTTGCTCTAAAAAAATACCTCAGTACAACATTGTGATGATTTTTAATGCGAAAAACATCCATTCTTTTATATCGTCTGTGAACCTACTGACCACACTTTCACAAAACAGTGTTTGAAAGGAAGATCATTTTGCTTCTCTGCCACCTAAAGGTCTTTCTTTCTTTCTAACGTACGATTTTAAGAAATTGTGAAGGTCATTCAGTCGTTTCCTACCACCTTCCACCACCTTCCGAGAGGTGAAAAATGCAACACAATGGCTGTGTATTTTACTTCTTTCTCTCTACTTCCACTTCTGTCACATCTAGTTATGAAAGAAGTCATACTTGGTGTGAAATTTTATATCCTGATTTGCTGTGTCTCCACCAGCAATTTCATGTTTTCTCTTGCCCTCAGACCGTAAAGAGCAGCTGTGGATGGATCTGAAAGCGGGTGCAGAGTCTGGTTGGGACTTCACATCCCGCTGGTATATAGATGGTGACGGGAACAACAACGGCAGCCTCAGAGAGACCCGCACCAGTCAGATCCTGCCCACCGACCTCAACGCTCTGCTGTGCCTCAATGAGAGGACTCTCGCTTCGTTTCACAGGACACTGGGTGATTGCATGAGCAGCCTTTTGACCTTGGAATCAACTTTGGTATGCACACTGCATTTAGCTCCTAACTGGTGTTACATAATTGTGATGTGCTCTTTCCTGACAGGAGATGGTGACTCAGCAGCACTGTATGACCAGGCTGCTGCCCGCAGACTGGGGGCGATGGAGGCTCTGCTGTGGGATGATGAGAAGGGAGCCTGGTTCGACTACAACCTGGTGGCACACTCAAAGCACTTTGAGTTTTACCCCTCCAACCTGGCACCTATTTGGGCACAGTGCTTTTCTCGGCCTGAGATGGGAGAGAGGGCGGTACAGTACCTGAAGGTTGGTGGACACTGTAGACTTCATTGTGCTCTCAATTCTCAAAAGTCTCTAAAGGAATAGTTTAGTTTGTTTATTTTAAGTGTTAATTTATCCAAATTATAAAACCTGTGTATTTTACACACACACACACACGCACACACACACACACACACATTACCTACCACTGAGAATAATATCTGAATAAACTGCAAATTTGTTGCAACAAAGGAACACATTTAATTTTTTATTCATTTATTTATGTAATAGTAGCTAGCCCTGCAGATACTGCAGATGTGGTTATATTTTTGAACAGCTTGTGAAAATATTTGTCTCTGAGAATTCAGCCTCTGCCCCTGTGCACTTTGAGCCCTTAGAGACAAACTGTTTGTAAAAATGGGCTACACAAACAAACCTGCCTTGCCTTACACTGGAAGTCTATAGGGTTTTGTTTGAGGTGCATCCAAAGCACTGAAAACTGCATTTCAAAACATTCACCAGCAACTTGCCCTTACACAAACAATCCACCAGTGAATGAGGATGAATCATAGAACAGCATGTGAACAGTTTTTAAAGGGACTATTTGTTTAGTGGAAAGTTCTTCCAGTGAGGGGGAAAAAAGAAAAGGAAAATTACCGATGGGTGGCAGCAGAATACTTCACAACCAAAAATCAGTGTCTAGATACTACTATTAAGAGTAAGTGAGAAATTATGTATTTATAGTATTTGTGTGAAATAACCCTTCAGTCTGTATTTATCAAGATAAGGTTGAATGAGCGCTGATGATTTCCTTCCACAAATGTCAACACAGCTGCACATTTCCACCCCTGCACACAGCTGTGCACTGTGACTCCTCACCTCTTCTGTTGGCCGCTGCCGCTCCACTCAACAGTTTAGGCTTTAAACATTTTCGCTGAAGTGCTTTTTGACATTTATTAAGGGTGGAGAGATTGTTGCTCATTTGATTTCCCCTCACCAGCATTTTGAGTCATGAACCATGCCCCTCCCCACCCCTCTGTTCCACTCCCTGTAGAATGAGATGTGCTCCATGAACAGTGCTCATTTGCACCAGCAGATGGCACACATAGACAACACAGGTCTCAGTCCTCTGATTAACTCTTTACTCTCTGGTGTGTGTTTACAGGGGAGTGGTGCTCTCCAGTTCCCCAACGGAGTTCCAACATCACTGAGAGAGTCTGGGCAGCAGTGGGACTACCCCAACGCATGGCCTCCTTTACAACACATGCTCATCACTGGTAGGTGGTCGTGAATTATCTGCCGCCATGAGAATTTCCTGAAACCCATAGGGATGATTCATTGACTGTTATGAGTCTTGGATTATTTACATAATATCTTATATCATTGCAGTGGTGGTGTTTTCTGCTCCAGGACAATGGATCTGAAAAGAAACTAATAAGTTAAATATAGAAGCCCTGAGAGCTCAGTGCATTGTAACTGCTATGAAGCTGAAATCCTAACTGCAGCAGTCTCTCTCTCTCTCTCTTGCTCTCTCTCTCTCTCTCTCTCTCTGTATCTCTGTATCTCTGAAACACTTGTAATTTTATCTTGTTGGTTTTAACTTAAAAAGTCACAATTGGGCATGAAATAATAAGTCCCATGCAGCCAGATTCATCATCACTTTTTAGTTTCCCCTGGAAACATCTCTGTTGAATTGTTTTCTGACGATGTTTCCTGAATTTTAAGTGTGTTTGTGTATTTGCATGTGTTTTCTTAGGTTGCAGTACGTTTAGCTCTCAGGGCCGCCTTAGTTTAAATCTACTGACCTTCAGGGCATAAAACCCTTTTGGTGTCTTGGTCTGTATGATCATTGTCTTGATGAATGTCCCCGGTTTTATCAGGAATCAAACCTAACAAGGTTGTGACATCACTACATACTTAGCATCCTGTCTGCCAACACAAAGAAAAACAAATGACTTCTAATACTTCCTCTCATGTTTAAGAAGATTATCTTGGGTTTGTCTCATGTTTGAATCCTCCTGTAATTTGCAGGTTTATCCAAACTGCCTTCAGAGGACGCTCAACAACTCGCTTTTGACTTGGCGCAGCGCTGGATCAAGACAAACTGGTTAGCGTATATGAAGTATGACGCCATGTTTGAAAAGGTGAGTCTTGTATAGTTTTAGTGTTTTAAAGGTTTTAGTCTTTTAGAGCTTGTGTTGCACAGTGAAAGCACAGCTGGCTCAGAATCTGTAATTTTCTTCCTCCTAACAGTATGATGTGAACGGAGATGGCAAACCTGGTGGTGGAGGAGAATATGAAGTCCAGGTATTTCCTTTCATGTGTTAATGGTGTAAAAATAATGTTCTCATAGTCACTAGTCTTTCTAATTGTATGCAAAGCCTGGTCAATTCTATTTAACCTCACCTATGGTTTCTTAACATGAGACATGAGACTTTTTCATGTCCATACTCATTTACCCTCTCTCTTCTTCTTAACTGCTTCATCAGTGTTTTTCCTTTTTATATTTATATTTTTTGAAGTATTGATTTTATCATCATGTTTTTTTGCTTTCCTAATTTGCTGAATATTTTTTTTTTTTTACAAAAGAGAGAGAGATTCTGCTCAATTGTGTTACCCTTTCTATAGCTGGGCTTTGGTTGGACCAATGGTGTGGCCTTGCAACTCCTGGACCAGTATGGGGCAACTCTCACCTCAGGAAGCAGACGTGTGTCTTCAGGTCTCATGCTGCCTTTGGTCATCTCAGCTGCCCTCATGCTTCACTGAATCAGAGGTGACAACTGAGCCTGACCACATCGCTCATGTTCACAGACAAGACTTCAAACAAACAAAAAAAAAGACATTCAAAATCAGATATTTTCAACATCCTGATCACTTTTATTTTTAGAAAAAAAACAGGATTTATCATAACTATCATAACTCAGAAATGCTTTGATGAATATTTTAGTATTTATCCTTGAGGTAGCAGGGTGTTATGAGAAGATCCAGATCATTTAGGTACTTCTGGACTCTGTTGTAATGCAGCCTGATCGTGCTGACTGCTGCTCAGATCACAACATTAAGTCATCCCAGATATTAAAGTGACATCACAAAAAGTTATTTATTTAATTTAATTACAGAGTTTATTGCTCTGCTGTAGCCTCCCACTGAGGCTTGATGTTTTGCATTATAAACAAGATTGTGAAATAAACTGTGAAATGAATTAATGATGTTTGAAACATAACAGTCTTTATTACATATGACTCCTCAAGACGCGGTTGAGAGGTTAAGAGGTTTAGATGATGTAAGTGGTGTAATGTCGCATATTAAACCCTGTATAATGATGGATTCCTGTACACAGTCATCAATAAGGCTACTTGAAAAGTCGTGTTTTGGTCATTAGCACTTCATCAGGCATAAACGCTCTTTTACCAAAATGCTGCATTTTTGGGAAAAAAAATGAACTTACCTTTGTTCCCTCCCTAGCAGAGAGAACACAACACTACTAACCATTGTGACAAAAGGATTGAGTTTCTTGTGGTTGTTCCAGTCCTAAGCTTTTAATATTGAACAGCAGCTGTTGGATGCCAGGTTTGCATTAAGTGGCAACATAATACAACTTTGGCACGGTGTGCAGAGTCAACAGTAAATGGTAAGACTGATATCAGTGAGATAAAATTACACTGAATTACATGCATATGTTGCTTTGTGTGAATCCTTGGTGCACAGGAAAGAAAAATTGGAGAGCCATAAAAATGACAATTAAATATGACTGAATACCGTATGCATTTTTTCATGAAAAAAAAAACCCCTTAAAAATTACAAAGATTGCCAGTACTAATTTTTTCCCATATTGTGAAATGTTGAGCTCTGCACCTACAGTAAAGGCCACCACAGTGACACCGGTTGACATTTAAAGTTTGACATTACGGGTTATTGTGTTTTGATCAGTTCCCAACCTTTTCCAACTCGCAGCTCTCTGGAAAATCTTAGAAATGTTGGCAGCCCACATCTGACCCTGTAACAATACAGAGACCAAATGATGCACTCTCAAAGCCTTTTAATGACAAAGATTGAACACTCAGTATTGAACTGAAGCAGGAAAAGCTCAGAATTGCTTTTTTGTTGGACAGGGGAGAGATCACTTGTCGATTCATCATCTATCTCTAGATTGACTTTAATTATATATTTTACTCTTAATAGTTACATTTTTGCCATTGATGAGATGTTTTAGCAATCAGTGACGGGTCTTAACGCGAGGGAAAAAAAACCCACAATGAAGGGATTTTGTCAGTCTACTTGCTTGTGAAACAAACAGGCTGGGAACCACTGGTTTTGATGACAACCCTGACTTCAATTTGAACTCGGACTCTTAAATAAAACGAGGGATTGAAAACATTATAAAGCCACTGTATACATTTGATATATGACAAGAAACAAAGACAAGTCAACGGTTTTTTAGCCATTTCTGATTGTTCTGAAGAAGTCATTCTGTCTTTACCACTTGTGTGTACGTCTGTGGTAATGTGCAGGTCAAGCATGAAATTAAGTCCATATAGATATTCAAATCATTGGCAAAAAAAACAGTGATGAGAAATTTGCTTCTTTAAGAAGAAATTGGATTCCTCTTGGCTCGGAAGATATGAGGCCCAAGCTGGGATTTCACTGCATCTCTCTCTTTAGCCTGAGTGCACACAACAGATTGACTGTGCAACTTAAATGGGCAAAGGGCCAATAGGTGCAGCGGCCCGTGCAACCCTGCACATCACACTCCAGTAATATGCTACTGTGAGCCTCCATCTACAAGTCATATCATGGGCATTCTTTTCAGCCCCATACATAACTGAGACACCCATACAGTAGCAGCCAAGTGCGATACTGTGTTTAGAAAGCTTTGAGCAGCAGACAGCAGTCATTATGTTTTCAGCCCCGGCTGACAGCAGTAACTCAAGTAGAACCTGCTCCTTTTGATAACTCACACATTACCATGCTGTTTTAGCAGAAATGTGTTGTGTTCAGTTAATGAGATTGAGCCGTAAAGTGTGGAAGAAGTTGTCCGGCACTTCAGTCCCAGCGAGGTGAAACTACAGCGTTTTTCTGAAGTGTGCATGCACAATTAATTACATAAATGCAAGGATGTTGTTGTGAGAAGCACGTACCATGTGCGGCCCATGAATTGTAAAGCAGCTGTGACAAGTGCGTTACATGTTGTTGAGGAAGCAAAGGTCAGGGTGTCTCGTCCTCACCAGTCAGCCGGTAACTGCCACTGCATACAAACTAACATGCACATAGAAACTAGTCTTTAGTCCTAAAAGTGCTTCACATTTTCAATCAAACCTAGAATCTCAAAAGATACACACAATAATTTATTTGTCTTCAGAGTATCTCCACATCTTCGTTAAAAAGCACTACTCTGTCCAAGGATGAGCCTGACCTCCATGATGAGTTATGTGAAATGTTATTAAAGAGTAGTGAAAGTCGGAAATACTGTATGTATAGGCACTGAGGACAATAGAGGTGGATTCATCTCTGTGAATGTCTGTTGCTTTAGATGGAGGCCTGCACTTCATTGCTGTTCCCTGGCTCAGCCTTCACTAGCCCCTGCAGCACACATCATAAAAGACAGCTCATTATCCACCAAGTCCTCGTGGTGCTGCCGAGTCCCACTCGGTACTGCGGGAACCCTGCTCCGCACTGCCAGGATAATCCCCCTTCCTCACCCACCTACATCCCCGCAGTCTGTGAAGACCCACAGTGTGCAGGGAGGCTATTGGTCCTCCGATGGGGAATGAGAGAGGCAGAGATGGCTCCTCAGCTACTACTGACTCCCATTCAATATGCTCTAATCAATAACTCATTGAGGGATCATCATGCCTGCATGTCTTCCTGTGTAATGTATTTCCCTAATTATGACCATGGCTGCCTAAAAAAAAAAGCTTTGTCTCTGGCTTAGTAGCTAAATTGTTTGGAGATTTGACCAACTCCTTGACCTCTAAACTGGAAGGATTAGCTAACTGGAGGCGTTATACAGATAGATATAAGATAGCTTAGTAATATTGATTCTGCACTGTCCGGAGATATCAGGCTTTTTATAATCAATAACTCTGGCAGAATCATTCCTATAGAATTTCTCCTGCTTTAGAGGAGATTTTAAAATCCAATCTTAAGGAAGAGCTATCAGTGAGGAGAGAAAATGTAATATTGTCTTAGCTGATCTGCAACCTTGAACTTGAGACTTCAAGGAAGCAAAAAAAGAAAGAAAGAAAAGAAGCAGAAGCAAAAAAAAACTGTATCAAAAGCAATTCACCTTGCTTATGCAGTTCACAAAACTCCTGACTGGCTCTTACTGAAGATATTTCTATGTGATATTGTCAATTGTGGATACATTTCTGTCTTTCTTTTCAAAGGTTTTTCAAATGTTAATAATAGTAATGATAATACTAATTTTTGTGCAGCTGAGAAACTCAATTTCCTTCGGGATAAATAAAGTATCTATCTATCTATCTATCTATCTATCTATCTATCTATCTATCTATCTATCTATCTATCTATCTATCTATCTATCTATCTATCTATCTATCTATCTATCTATCTATCTATCTATCTATCTATCTATCTATCTATCTATCTATCTATCTATCTATCTATCTATCTATCTATCTATCTATCTAATCTATAATTATGCTTTCCAAAAAACAACAATCAACAATAAAAAACAATAATGTAAATGAAATACTTAAATAACATGAAGTATTTATGACTGTCCAACAATGTAAATGTGTTAAAACATTCTTAGTTATTCAAAAAATTCAGCCTATCTGCTCTGTTGGGACTGTGTGGGTGTAATTTAATCAGATTTTATTGACACAAGCAAACAACAATGCATCCACATTTTAATTTCAGATGTAGCCACAACCTGATTGGTGAACGGATATATTTATCTATTGACTTTCTCCAGCTGAGCCTCGCCCACTTCAAACCAACAAGAACATGACACACAGCAACGCAATTAAAATTTCCTATGTGTGAAATAAAGAAAACTTTTACTACATCTTTCTGAAACATAGGCTGATAAAACAAGAGAAGGGACAACACAATATAACACTCATGGAAGGGAAATGTCGCACAAAGAGTTTCGCTAGTGCCAGTTTTCAACCCTTCTTGTCTCGTTGGGCTTTTACATTTAGAGTGTTGCTTCATTATCTTATGACCACAATAACACTGCAAATATGAAAGTGGAGTAGTACTGTTAAAATACTGCTATCAGACAAGCGACACAATTGACAATGTCATACAACTACCTAAAATACACAAATGTACAATCTAAAAAGAGAACGCAATAACACATCGAGCAGACAAATGGTCAATAATAATAAAATCAATAATAGATTTACCAACTAATTTCTTTCTTTCTTTGGCCATCACATGTATGACTTCTGCCCAAACAAGCCTCTGTGAGGCAGTAGAGCTCTTTGTTGTTTTGTATGATACACGTTATTTTCCCAGTTATGCAATTCAGCTCTGGTGGGCATCCAATCAATATGGACACCACAAAAGCCCATCAGCCATTTACAGCGTGGCACAGTGTCCTTAGCTGCTGATGGAAGGCTCTTACCAGACACTTTACATTGTTAAAGAAAAAAACTAATTATATACTCAAGAGTTTGTCTTGGAAGATGGTTTTATTGTGTTTGACCCATAAGCCAAGAGAATCACACACATGTGTTACACTGATTTTCCCATTATCCAGCTGAGTGGGATGTCAGTGTGATGGCTAACTCAGATCGATTGTGTGCTGGTGGTGAGGATTTGAATTGTCAGCTCCAGGACTGCCGCTCGTCGCCATGAGAGGGAGAAGGCTTTGTTTTGCTGAAGTAATTGAGAGTGATCATGCATCTTGTACGTGCCACAGAGAGAGCACATGTAAGGTTATCACATTCATGCCCGCAGCCATTCTCTCACAGAAAGATGAAAGCATTGTTATGTCAACTGACGGGGCTTGCTGCGTAATGGCAGGAACGTAGTGTGTGACAACAGTGTCTGAGCCACTTTCGCACGCGGCGGATCTGACTGCGTGGTAGCTCTATCGTGGGACACAGACAAGTCAGTCAAACAGTCAGACAGGGGGAGGCCATGCCCGGAGAGGGGGGATGAGCCAGAATTAGGAGGGAAGAGAAAGCAAGAGAGTGCACGAGGAGTTCTGCTTATTACAGCTGCACAGATGGTACAGCAGATGAGATGGGAGGGGTAGATGGATAGATAAGCAGCTAGAGTAAGACAGGGAAAGAGAGAAATGGCACGAGAGCATGTGTTTGACAGTGTACATAAGGAGCGCTAGATTGGAGAACTTCCAAGGGAAACACTTTAATATTTATTGTTCTGTGGCTGGTCGGAAACTTTCTTTCCTCCGCCAATTCCTCAGCAAGAAAAATGGCTGAGGAGCCGCCTGTGAAATATTAATTCCATAGCAGAGAAGTGTGATGCTGAAGGTAGGAAAGATAGAGCGGCATATGGTGGGAGATCCTGAGGGAAAGAACACCGGGTTCACAGCTCCACAGACGAGAAAGGGATCGGAGAAGTGAGGACGCACAAGGAGGAATGGAGGAAAAGGAGGAGGGAAATTAAATTATTGGGAGGGGGATTCATGAGTCTGCATTTGCAGGGAAGCAATATTTGAATAGCCCAGACTTTGTGCTTTGTAAGCTGTTATTCCAGGCATAGTCGATATCCATTCAGTCTTTCTACCAGTGATAAATACAGAGGTAATAAGAAGGAGATGACATTTCTCATTTGTATTTAAAAAAGGCCTTCTCTAACAACACCAGGTGTAAATAAATAACACGTTCTAGTTCTCGTTTATTCTGACAGAGTTTAACATTAAAATTCAGGCTCGATTCAGATCAGAATTACATTTGAAACAAGAGAGAGGAATGGTGTTGGCACGGGTACACAGATGTGTGACAGTGTTTTTGACATTGGTGCAGAGATAGTGATGAACAGATAGTGCTCAGTGATTGGACCTCATGGAGAGTTAATGATTTCATCCCACTGGAATCTGCACACTGCTGGTGAATAAACTGAGCATATGGCTTCTAGGAGTGCACCTACTGTACGATTCCCAGGGACTGTTTTCCCTCAGTGCACCATTTTTCTTTTCAAACTGAGAACAGCTCCATGCTCCCTCAACACACACCAATGCACATATGTCCAGTTTTTAGTATTGTATTGAAAAAATACATGTTTTTTATATCATTTATAATATATCTTTACACATATGTGTTAGACAATATCAAAAATAAAAGATGGGAGCTCTTATAAAATGCTAATACATGTGGTGTTTATATAATAGCATAAGGCCATGCTGCGATTATGATATTCACACAGTAGTTTATGCATTTACTGAGCAGGTGATGTCAAATGTACCATATATCTTACCTCCTTGCACTGCAATAAAAACACACATATAATTATAAAATCACATCTGAATTCTTATTATTAGTAAGTACCCTTCATAATAGAATTGATACCATTACAGTTGTGAATATATATACACATACAGTATACACATACAACCTTTGTTAACACATGCAGGTGAAACAGTTCTGCTCAAACGATAATAAAGAAGTAGCCTATTTGACCATTACAAACTGAAGAGGTTCAGTTTACCACCATGCAGACATATGAGTCACTTATTAACAGTTAAAACCAACTCACCGATCGCCACGGGGGTTAATCAGCTTTACATTGCACAGGGAGATAACACAAGATTACCACATCCTCCATCCCTCTTCCACATTTTTTTCCATCAACCCCCTTGCTGTTGCTGAATGCTAGAATAATCACATTTTTTGAAGCACATACCCTGTCCACTTCTGTGGTCTTGAGTGTTTAAAAACATGATGGGAGTAAATCTATGAAAGCAGAAAAACAACTGAGATGATTACACAACCTAAAATTGATGAGAAACTAACATTACTGAAAGAATAAAAAAAGAAACAACCTAAGAATCAAACACATCTCTCCACAAAAACAAAAGAAAAAACCATGGTGGCCATGCGTGCCAGCGACTTCTCAGGAAACAAACTGGGGTGTTACAACCAATAAAGAAAAGACCCAGGTGGTAATTGACAGCATTTTACGTATTGGGAGTGTTGTGCGAACAGCGAAGGTTGGGAACACACTGATGACCCTGTACTGAGGGGAGACACTCCTCCCTGGGTTGATCTTCAATGAAAAGGCTGGCTAGACCCAGAGCGCAGTTTCCTGACAAGCATCATGAGCGGCACCTGCAGCTCTACTTCACTTGGGCTCATGATAAACACAGGAGATGAGTCATGTAACCACAGCCCAGAGCTGACACCTAGAAACAGCAGAGAAGGAACATTTCTGAACATGTGACAGCAGCGCAACAAACTTGGCAAATTGTAATTGGTAGAGGGTGAGTAACACAGGATGCAGGGTAGATCCTGCACACATAAATGTTGACATAAAGACGGATGCACGAGAAAGCTAAAGTCTCTTTTCCTGTCCCTGGCATCTAATTTGTATTCAAACACATCTGAACTGACATATCGCATCATATTCTTCATTTCACACAGAGAGAAATAAATCAGCATGACTTATGAGACAGATGATTTCTATTCAAGCTCAGGTAATCAATACACCATCAGAGTTCCAGTTCTTGTGCACCTGTTAATGAACAAATGTGTGTTTCTGTGTTCATGTGCAAAGCTGTATTATCCCTTCATTACACATACACACCTTGGCAAAGGTGACGAGGAAGCTAATTTATTCTCTCTCCGGAAGAAGAAAAAACAAAACACACAGATGTGCTGAGGTGATTTCTGCCACTCCTCCCTTTGTTTCATGTCTCTCATTAGAAATGCACAACATCTGAATATTTTTATGAAGGTCAGGTCAAGACCATCGTTGTCCACTTGAGACCTATTGTGTCCCCGTGGAACCGAATAATGAGGAAACCAATTTCCTCTTTTGTCAAAGCTATGTGAACCATGTAATCAGCAAATCCAGCCAAAACATCCTTGAAGAGGAAAGAAAGGGGGTGTTTCATTTTAAGGAAATATTAGAGTTTCACAGCTTTTATTGCTCATGATTGTCATCTATTCTAAATGAAAATTTGGCAGATCTTCTGACATATTATACATCAGCATGCTATTCATTGCCGCACCTTTGTGATTTTTTGTGCAATGGGCACAAGGAAATAGCTCTTGCTTCCTTTCATCCTCTTTAATATCTGCAATCATCACTCAGATAAAAGAAGCAAAAAAAAAAAAAGCCACCATTTCTCTTATCAGATGTCACCTTTACTCGTCACCTCTGCAAGACGGTAAGAGAACGTGCATGAAAATTAATTTTAACGATTAACAGTTCACATTGATGGAGGGTTTCTTATTATCTTCTTATTGGTGTTGCTGGGTAGGAGTTTCTCCCATGGTGTGGGCTTGAGAATCAGTTAAAGACGCCCTCCCAGGTGTTGCGCCACCAGATGGGCTCGGGATGTGATGATAATATATTCCCCAAGCGTTAGCTCTGCCTTTGAAAAATGCTGGTGCTGGGAGAAGATGGCCTTGCGCTGTTTGAAAGGCAAGCCGCAGGGGGGACAGATGCTCTGATATTCCAGCAGGCATATAGCTGTGGGGCCTCATGGCTGTTCTCTGCCTGGCAGGGGGAAGTTCAGTTGAATCACGCCTACGCAGCTCAGCAGGAGAAGCTGGGAAAATGGCAGACGACGAGCAGCGGCATGCTCTTTAGGTCACGTTGCTGCATTTACCAACGAGGGCAAGAGGGAAGAGCTGATCACAGTCTGTACTAATTTACAGAATGTCGGGAAGTCTCTGTCTCGCTCAGTGCTTTGCTCCTGTGCAAGTAGATGTTAAAAAGCAACACTTTTTTTTGCCTTCTGACCCGTAAAGAACAGGAACCAAGTAATGAATTTCATATGAGGGGGCTGAGAGTTCAATCTGAGTCCACATGAAAGAGCAAAAATAGAAACTGAGACTTGATTAATTAGTTTACCACTGCTGAGTTTTGGCTATCCAACAGGTGGACATGACTTGCATAAAAAAGCAAAAGTTATCAATATTTTCAATCACTCATATTATAGATAATGCAGACAAGCCCAACGAGGGAGAAGCCTCCATTTTACGTTGATTTTTTCTCACATCACATCATTACACAAAGATGAAAGAGATTTCAATGTCTCTTATCTTGTAATACTTACATCATATTGGTCCCAGTTCATCCCTTCATCTCAGCCCAAGTATTGTTACATTTCCATTATTTAGAGTAGATGAGCTAAGTTTTGAAAGAGGAGAAAGAAAATGGCCATGGCTAGCATCAGATCAATGAGCTCTACTTTAGTCCACTGAAGGATTTTAACAATCTGGTGTTTCTGAGCGAGTCAGACAGCTTCTCTCTGTCTCCCAGGAAAATGACTAGTTTTTTTGGACTTCTCTAAAGCTGTTTATCCAGAATGTGAGCCTTAGAAATATCCTAAGATAACACCTAAATACAGAGTATAGACACAATACTGCCAAAAATGAGGCAAAACTGGCAGAAAAAATGGGCTGCAATTGAGTTAGGTGCAAATAACTAACATTTATTTGCCGCGATATGGCATGTGAGTTGTCAAAGCCAGCCACTGAAAGGACTTTGGACAGATTATGAGTTGCTTCTTTTTGATATCGGACTGCTGTAGCCAGATGCTTAAACACTGCAGGCCACATAATGTAGTCAACATTTGAATGACCTATCTGTATGTATAAATGTGAGTTAATACGTTTATAAGTACACGTTATGCAGAAATGTTAAACTTGTCCTTCTGCTTTATCTCAAATCTCTTTCTCCATTTTCGACTGATGGCAAATCTACAACAGTTGGCTTAATGGAATCTTTTGGACAAGTGTTAATTTAGCGAGTTTAAAGTAGATATAATCAACTTTTTAAACGATAAATGTTTTAAATGAGTGTAATGTAAGAGCAGTCTGTGTGACAATGAGAATTATCAGCTCTACAGTTCCTCTAAGCGTTTCAACTAAGAGAGTTTCATAGCATCTTTTAGGTGATGCTTGTAATCATTGTGCGGCAATAGTGGAGGGTTAAAAAGGTAAATAAGGAGGGGGGGGGGGGGGGCGGGGGGCACTAAAGATAACTAAAGACCAACAATGCCACCAGGGGACTTACACCCCAGGATATGAGAAGCAGAAAAATAAACAGTGACATGATGTACATGTTGTACATGTGGCACTTCCTCAATCCTCAGTGCCATGCCATGTCTCCCTGTTGTCAGTGGTGAGAGAGTGCGTGTGTGTGTGTAGTATGGAGGGGCTTGTTCTTTGTTTTTTGTTTTTGTTTTTTTTGTATGTGTAAAGCACTCTGTGTTGCATGTCATTGCAGGAAAAGTGCTCGGTAACACTTTACAATAAGGGTCCCTTAATTAACGTCAGTTAAAGCAGATATCAGTGGAATGTTTTTGTTAATATAAGTCCTAAATAGTCCTATTTTCCGTCAGCAATCACTTACATGAAGTATTTCAGCCTAAACACGAGTCTCTCCGTCACTCTGCTCTGCTGTAACCCGAGGAGAAAATTTTCCTTGTGGGATACAAGTGTTATCCAATGAGGAGAGAGAACGGCATGAAGGGCTGTGTGTGCAGCCAAGGGATGCGCGTGAATGTGGTGACGTAGCACGAGGACCAATTGATGCCTGACAAGGGCGGGGGCTGCTAACTCATGGTGCGTTCAAGGAAACTCGTACTTTGTGTTTTTCCTTCCTGTGAAGTCATACCAGTTCGATCTGGTACGAGTTCACGGGTCGGAAGTTACGAGTGGCCGTTATAGGGAACTTTCACAGACAACAGGACGGTAAAAACACGAGCTACGGGTTACCTGGAACGCTACCAAGTCGTAGTTGTGACTTGAAGCTGTAACTTACGGTTTCAAAAGCCTGCCTTGAACACAGCATTAGCCGAAACGGCCGTGCCACTGATATCTGCTTTAATACATTATTAAGCATTAATATATAAACTAGTGTGTTAAATAATGCTGAGTAATGCATACATAATGATAACTAATTACATTATTCAACTCAATTTCAATTTATTAACTAACTCTGAGTAGTAAGCATTAATTAACTGCTTACTAATAGCCTATTAGTAATAGGCTACATTAATGAATGTGTTTCCTAATCCTAAATAATACATAATGATTGTTAATATATCTGTAAACAGTTAATTAATGCTTAATAATGTACTAACTAACGTTAATTAAGGGACCCTTATTGTAAAGTGTTACCGTGCTCTATAAAGTTTGATTGACATTATATAGATATTGTACATTTTGTGTGTTTTGTGTATTTAGTACATTTTTTGTTTGCAGAAAAAAAAGGCAAATTTCTCATTTACACACATCTCATGCAGGTTGTATGTAATGTGAAGTCAATATTCAGCCTCACATTTGAGACATTTGGTCAAAACAGGATGACAAGACTTTGGTAAACCTTTTTCAAGCGCCAAAACAGTTAATCGTCAAAACTGAAGGTGTGTTTTCACAAGGGATTTGAAAGTTTGAAGTGGACTTCATTTCCAGCATTTGGCCCAAATTATTTCTGTATACAGTGCTCTAGGATAAAAATGGGCCTCAGTGTAGGCTTTTAGCTGAGATTGTTTGGAACATTTAGACATAAAACACTTGAGTATTGTTACATCTGCAAATACCATAAAAAGATGAATTTAAGAAAGTAAGTAAAGGTCGAGAAAATGGCCTCAGACCTCAGAGGGTTAACACATAAACATCACTCTGTGTGTCTGTTCATTCCGTTGTAAGCAGTGTATGCAATTGTGGTGTTTGTGCTTGGAGTGTTTTGGGGCCACCTAGGGCCTGCCCTGCTCCTCAGACACAAGACTGCAACAGCTGATCTCAGCCCAGGCCGAGTCACTCCTCACTCGGCTAAACTCTAAACTCCATACTCAAGTCTGATTGGACAACTAGCCACATCAGGGTTAGGAAGGTGGGCATGTAAAATGAGCCTAGTGCGCAATATAGAGCTGCTGCTTCAAGGATAGCTACAATCAGAGGTTGTTTTGTTTTTATCATATTGCCCGTTCATTCATGAGAAATCATCGCAATACTCTCAAGTATGAGAAAAATTATTTTATAAACAGAATTAATCTGAAAGGCCAGCGGAAACAATACTAAACTCTGATAACTAGACAGAAAATCAGTGGGCTGGGGCCTCAGAGGGAGGCAGACTACTCGGAAAGTACCCCTTCTTCCTAGTCAAAAACCACACACACACACACACACACAAAATACACCAAAGGTGCCCCATTGTCTACTTGCATGCAACAGGAGTGAGGTCTTCACCATGGTGCCTAGCCTCCCACCTGAAGACACCCAGGCTGCACTGCAAATCAAAGAAAGAAAACAAAAGGAAACTTCCTGGAAACAAAGAAAACAAAAGAGTTAACAAAACCAACAACCCAATTGATAATTTAACAATCTCCAATCTACAAACTCAAAACAGGCAATCAAAGAGAAATGTACTTAAACTAAACTTAATTCGGACCATAGTAAATCAAAACTACAGAAAACGAACAAAAATAAAGCAAAACCACGCAACAAACCAAAGAGTGCCAAAACTGATGAAAAAGCAGGTTAGTGGGCAAAACACACACACACACACACACACACACACACACACACACACACACACACACACACACACACACACACACACACACACACACACACACACACACACACACACACACACACACACACACACACACACACACACACACACACAAAACTAAATCAAACTCAGGGAGAAAATAGGGAACTACTCACCACCAGGGACCAAGAGGCTGAAGGAGCCATTTGGAGTCCTTTTATACTGACCTAGACAGTGGGAGGAGCTAAGGGGGTTTGCTAGCAGGTTGCATTCAAAGCCCTTAACTGTGATTCACTACAATCGTATATTAATACAGATACAAATACAAATTACTTTATTAATCCCCAAAGGGAAATTCATGTGTCTGTCAGCTCATCACCATTTAAAGAATCAAAAAAGCCCGATGGCTAATGGTACAAAGGATCCTCTATATTTCTCCGTCCTGCAGCAAAGAGAGGAGCTGTCCATCAAGGTGCCATGAAGTGGATGATTGGAGCTGTCATCCTGCAAATGTACTGTTTTGGTTCGCTCTCATTCATCCCAAACACACTTTACAATCCCGGTTCTGCACTAAAAAGCTTAGTCAGCTAAGTAGCTGTGGAGCATAGTGAGGCATTTAGCAACCAAACAACAAAATATATTTTTTTTATCACATTTAGTGGAGACTGAAAACTGCTGAAAGGAGAATGAATACTGGAATTGCACTCAGCAGGCGAACAGAAACACAATTACAGAAAACGATCATGTTTCTCTGTATCTGAAAGATGTGTAAATCTGCAACTGAACACTACCAAGTTATCTATGTCTCTGTGAAATCAGGATCATAGGTCGAGGCTGTTTACAACTTGTTTTCACTGACCCCATGTTGCCAAAAAAAACAATTATATAAATCGAGAAATAAAAACAGTCTTGGGTATGAGGGCAAACTGTCTCAAACTGGATGTACCAAATACAAAGAATCTGCAACATCAAAGTCGAGGACAGTTCACAAGTCCAACTTAACCAAATTTGGTCATCCAGTTGCTTCAAATTTAGTGTTTACATTATTGATTTTGGCTTTTGGAAATGGTCACTGGAGGCAAAACATTCCGCGAAAAGCAGTTAGACTATATTGTGAGTCCTTGAAGTTGCCAAAAGCTGGTATTGTTCCAAGCAGTTCAAGGTGAAAGCAGGCGATTAGGATTACACTCGTTTGGTTTCCATTAGCAAATAGCAGCAGTTGTGAGACGACACGTCCCTGTGCCGTGCCTTCCCTGGCCTAACTGAATTGTAGAGAGGCCTTGGATGCAACGACTGAGTTTATCACTCTTAATGAGAGACTCTGCAGTAGGCCACACTCCATTACACATCAGCCAGATGATAAATTACATCGCCTTCCATGACTCCATGACCCCAAGGGATGTTTAATTAATCAGAGGCTGGACATGGCCACCATTAGTTGAGGGAACAGTGGTCAGGGCTGCCCTGGCCACGTTCTCACTCCCACACTTCATTATTTGGCTCTTTTCAGCTCTCTCACCTTGGCAGCCAGATCTGAATGTATAGTGTTGAGAGAGATAGAGTATAGAGAGAGAGTGACTTCTCCACGACCTCACGAGGGCTGTTACCCACACTATCTGCTATTTGAATGTGAAACAACCTCAGATCTTAATCAGGTTTGAATATGAATAATTTAGTCTCACTGATTAGCTAAGAGTAGGGGGTGGATGGGATCTAGGGATCCCCACTAGGGATCCTGGAGGGGAATCCAGGAGGTTTAAGGATAAAATTAGTAGTAGTTTAATTCAATTCACTAGAAATGACCACAATTAGACCAATGAAAGATTATGCTAATGAGGTTTCATCAATACTGCTCTCATTTCCCCATTAACGATGACCAAAGTTAATTCTCACTAAATTCAGTGTTGGGAGAAGTATTTAGATCCTTTACTTATGCACCTCAGTCCCTCTGACTCATACATTATTATGCATGACATTATTGATGATTAATACTTAAGCATCAGTGGGAAAGCAGCATGTTACTGTTGTAGCTGCAGCCAATTTCAACAAAAAAATTAAAATCCGGATGTATAAGTTTTTAGTCTTAGGACTTTTAGGAGTTGAGTGGCTCAACTGAACCGGATCTCTGTCTACATAGTTTTTCCTCAGACAAATTGTTCTACAGTTGACGACATAACCAGAGAAAGCAATCAACAGACTCTCCAAGCTAAACAACCACCTATGTCTGTCACTACATGGTCAGGGTAGGGACAACAACCCGACCGCCATCGCCATGGTAACAATAACAAAACACATAGTCAAGGTTTTGTAATGGTCACTGTCTGGCTTGGTTTAGGCTCAGATATTATTTGGATAGGTTTCGGGAAAAATTGTGTTTTGGGTGAAAATAAGTACTTGAAGGTCTGTTGGCCTTTATTGTCACGGTTACGACAGTAAACTCGCTGTTAAAACTATGAGTCATGGATCAAAGAAACAATGACTAATAGTTTTGCCAGAGAAACAACCAGTGCTCTCCTCTATGAGAACTCTGCATTTTATTGCGTCACCCATCCTGCATCTTTTGTCCCTCTTTATATCACCCGACTTCTTCCTTTGTGCCTGTCAGGGCTGCTAGAGGTCATCTAAAATTATCAAACACAGCCTAACTAAGGCTTGAGTAATAAGCTGCTCTCAGAGATGACTTTTTTAAGGGGACCACTTGAGGGCTTTATTTTCCTTGTGAAAAAAAAGAGGTCATGAAAGATTTTAAAGCCTCAGTAACTTATTTGGCTTTTTATTAGCAAAAATCAAATATTGCTTTCATAAATACGTATTTCACTGAAGTCGAATCACACCCGCATACAAATGAAAGCTGTCTCGTACCTTAGAATAAGTTGTTACAAGTCGTTACAAATACATAAGTGGGCGACGCACCGAACCTTGGCTGCCATGTTGCTTCGCCATTTTTTTACGTTCAGTGTCAGCGTGACCGTAGGTAACCACGGAAACTCATCGGAGCTGTTGGCTCGGGGAGAAAGTTTTCCAGGTAGCGCCTGTTAAAACTGTCACCACTGTGTAGTGTGAGGAAGGACGGAGGCACTGATGTTGCATTCAGGTGCAGTCAGGCACCTGAATGACGCCGTCGGCAAACCGACCAGATGTAATTTTACTCAACGAGAGAAACACGGTAAAACGTGGGTCAGGGAAGCAATACAACATCACCATGACAACATACTGTCACACCTGTAGGTTGTTTTGCCTCGTGCTGGCGGACCACTACATTTTAAATTCTATTCCAATGATCAGCTACATAATGCATTTAAATGCTTAGATGGTAAGACTCTGTACTAGAGGCAAAAAAAAATAAAAATTAATTTCAGATAAACACTAAACCAAATCCTGAAATATTGGGTCCAGTTGAGCTGTGCTGGCTGTAGGCGTTTTTCTGGGGAATGAATGCTTTAATACTTTTATAGTATTCATACAGCACCTAGACCCACTAATCGACAAAAACAGAAAATCGTACATTGTACAAATCTGGAACTTTTAAAATTCCTTAAAAGTCTCAAATGTACAACGTAATTTGGACACAAATTATGACATTATCAAGGTTCATTTGTGCTGTATCATACTGTAGAAGCTTTTTCGGCCCTGAGGAAACTAATGGTTTACCTCAACACACACACACACACACACACACACACACACACACACACACACACACACACACACACACATAATTCATTATTTGGAAAATAGTTGGCACTAACATAAAATTTAAGTGGTCCAAAGAAAATGGGCTAAAAACTTGCATAAACAAATTAGAACCACATTCTCTCAGTCACCAGGTAGGGGTATCAGGGCTGTGTCTTTAACCACTGCAGCAAAATTACACACAACAACACTTCTGTCTGCGGTTTGTGACAAAAATCCTTGCGCTGTCTTGAAACTGGATTGTTATTTACTCTGGACATGGAGAACTCATTCAGCCTTCCATCTCCTTCCAAGAGCAGTTTATGGCCTCGAAGTACCTTAAGATATTGGGTATAGGTTTATGATAAAGTTGTCCTTGGCTTGGGCGATGATTGCCCCAACTGGAGTTTCATGACTGTCTGGCACGTCAAGGTCTTTCTTTATCCATCTTTTTATTCATTTTTGGTGGTGTACACTGAATACAGAATGCAACTTTGTGACAGAAAAAAAATACTTCGAATCATTGTCAAGATATTTCTCCACTTTTCTTCACAGGAATCAAACAGCACTTTCTATTACATGTAGATTGCGATCTGCCAAGCTTCACCACAGCACTAAAAATTCATCTTAAACTCAAACAAACTTGAGTGACATGTTTTCCTCTTTCTGCCCAGAGACCCTCAGCATCTCCCGATGCTGTTGTTTGAGTGTGTCTGTCTTCTCTTTACTGTACATTTGTCTGAACCAAACCCCAGCTTTCATTCCCTTGACTCAGGAATACTGCACTGTGATTTGACATTGATCGGGGCAAATGGCTTCATGCACATATTCCTCTGTCCCATTTATATTGTAAGTGGCAGAATGGTGGGCAGAGTGGAGAAAGGAGTTGGGATGAATTTCGCCTCAGAATATCACTTTGAAATTGTGATCCTGCCTATTATTTAAATTCAAATGTAAAGTCTGCTGTGAAAGGTCACAAAGACACAGTTGAAATATGTGCGCTGCAGACTGCCAATTGGTGCCTGACTTCTGAGCCTCCAGAAGCTAAATTACACATTTACTGGCCTCCCGTCACCTTTGATATCAGGCGAAGGTGACACCCAGGCATTTCTGCAGAGCTGCATTTTACTCAACTGTTTCCGGAAAAATCACAGTGAGTTATATGGCATCCCTGCTTTCATATTCTGATACTTAATAATTAGTCATCAGATTTTTGAAAGACACAGAAATTGAGTCAAAATTGGCTGCAGGTTTATTTAGTTGCGAGCTCTGGCTGAGGTGCAAGTTGCAGCCTCTGTGTGGCAGTGTGTGTTCACAGTGTCCCTCTCAGACATTCTAGCTTAGCCAGCTCTGCACGAACAGCCCTCCTGGCTCCTCTGGTTTGTCTCATCTGCTCTCTGCATGCTGAGCATCTTCCAATCTGGCCGCAAGCGATGGAGAGACTGGCGCTCTCGGTGTCAGCTCTCCTCAGGATTGTCAGAAGTCCTCTGTCAAATCCCCCTACTGGCTGGCCCTGCAGGCTCCAAGGAAATTAACCAGGAGGAGAGAGCGGGGAGGGGGTGACACTGGCAGGAACTTTTCTTCTGTTTATGTTGCAACAGTATTACTCTTTCATAAATGACATCCTCCGTGATCCCTGCCAGTGGTCATTTCATTTGGGGGAATTTGAGGGACAGCAAAGGGGCACAAGAAAATAAAATGGGCTTTGCCGTGTGGATCTGGCAACTGACCAGCACCTCTCTTTACAGTTCAGTCTTATTTCCTAGTACAGTTTCCTTAGAATAACTCAGCTTGAACCTTCAATGACTCATATGCATAAATACATCACATCAGGCAAGAAATTAACATTTTTTGCTAATGGGCCAAAACAGCTTCCAGGTCCCAAATTCACAAGCAATGTTTGACCTTTAGGATTAAAAATAACCTCCAAACCAATGCTGGATAGCTGCCAAAGTGGCACCGGGCTAAATAAACTGCAGCCAACACCAGACTTCACCAGCATCTGCCTTGAGTTTACCCCCCACCCCGATTAACAGCAAAACAACCTGCAGAACACAACTGTATTGTGAGAGAAGAAGTTAAAGGAAACTTGGCTCAGATTAATTTAGTTCTGCTTCTGCATGTTTCTGAATTGCAAATGTTGAGTCAGTGGACGTAGTGATGGGTCGGCTATACTGACATGCAGTTGTTGTTTGAAACGGCAACTTGTGAAGTTAAAGCAAATGTTAAACACAAGTGAACAGCAGCATCTACTGAAGATGAAGGCTGCACTGTCTAAGTGACGCACTATGATTCACATCATACCTACCCAGAAACCTTCTGTTACATGAAAGGAAGCTATCTTCTGTGTGCTGTATTTAATCCAGAACAGCTAAACAGACTGCAACCTGATAGTCAGTGGCTGGCCCTTTAATATTTATTGCTTTGTTTGGCCTTTGCAGGCAACATGCCAATGGATGCATAAGACTATTTTATGAAAATATTGGATTTTTTTCCCCCAACAATGAGATCAAGCATTTTACTGTTTCAGCAATTTAATTCTCTAGTTTAGCCAAAAGCAGATTCTCATCTCACAGTTGTCTCTAAATCATCCCCCAATTGAATGTGTACTACATTACTACATAAAATGTTGTATAAATATCAAGTTATGCAATTATATCAACTTTGATAGATTTTAGTACCCACCCCAAGTGATTGAGAAATTGTAATGGGATTTCATAATGGAAGATTCCCGACATGCACCCGAAGGTCACATCCATCATGTCACTATACTCTGCTGCTACATCAGCCTCCACTCTTTTAGAAAGAATGTTCAAGCAGGAACCAGACTACAGGGATTTGCTCCAATTTAGCTATAAGAACATTAGAAAGAGCATTAGCCACTGATGGTGGGAGATAAGTCTGCCACCAGTTCATCCCAAAGGTATTGGCTGGAGTTGAGATCAGGGCTCTGCAGGAAGGTCAAGTTCCTCCACACCTTAGGGCATGAGGGAGCTGTCATGATGAAACAGGGCACAGCCAAACACAAACAGTTGCTACAATGTTAGAGGCACATTATTGTCTAAAATATAAATGTATGCTGTAGCCTTCCCTTAAAGGAGTAGTTTGACATTGAAGATCAACACTGCTGTAGCCATTAAATATGGAGCTATAGCCAGTGGCAGATTAGTTTAGCTTCACATAACACTGGAAACAGGGGTAAACAGCTCTTTCAAAACATAATAAAATCTGCCTACCATTACACCCAAAGCTCACTAACACATCATATTTTGTCGGTTGCATCTGTGAAAAACAGACAAGTTATGTGCTGAACTCAAGGACATAAGAACAAAGGTGTTCACATACTTTCAGCCAAACTGTAGAAAGAGATGCTGAATCATTTACATGAACAATGAGGTCTAAGATAAAAGAGAGGACCTAAATGAACATAATGACTGTCTGTTGCAGTCACACCCTGATGGACATAATATAAAAAGTGAATGTACATGCACTTAAAAAGAAAGTCATTTCTCGGCCCATGTCATCGTCTCTACTTATATTTTCTCCATGGTGTCTCTGATGCAGATTTGCAATCTAACACTGGAACAATTCTCCTCTAACAGCTTGACATTTGTAGACTATATTGAAAAAGCCTAACAGAGCAAAAAAAAAAAAAAAACTACACTAGGGGGTAAAAAGCCATTGACAGAGATTCTCTTAAAGATAATTACAGTGACAGTGTAAGATCTATGATAATAAGCCTCTTCCACCAGACTACAGCTTAACAAAAGCAGTTGCTAATGCATTTGTACAAGCCATTCACTTGTTAGAAAATAGGGGTGAATTTCAATGTGTAGATAAAAGTGAATCATTGCCAGCCAGTCTATGCTTTATTTTCCACTCTGCCCCCCTGTGACTTCAGAATGAATTCTAAAGAGAAGTTTGTCCATATGCTTCCTAATGCGTGGCTTTTATTTCCAGCTGTTAAGAGGTTCTTTTACACTGATTATAATGAAGAGGAATTTTGATAATGAAGATGAGGAGAGGCGAGAGGGATGGAGGAGAAATGGGTTTGATCTTGAAGCAGGGAAAGGGCGTACAGTAGGAGTCCTCTGGGCCTCGGCTTCTTAAAAGGTGCTTGTAGCCTCCAGGGAAGATGCTCGCTCTCCTTCTCTCTTCTGTCTCGCTCTCTGCGTGTCTTCAGCCTCGTCTCTCACCACCCACGCTACTCAAGATCAATTATGACTGACAAGTGCGCTGGTTCAGAACTCGTTTAAGCTGCTTGATCTCCGGGCGGATATTAGCTCCTCCCAGCCTGCTGCAACCCCTCACCCCCCTCCTCCAAAGTTCTAACTCCTACGACCCAACCTGAGATCATACTGAGTATCTGAGGAATCTGTGATTTCGCTGAAGTCCTTGCAGCATGTTCTGCATTGTTATCTGAAGAGGACTTTCAATGACTTGTGCACTGTTTGCCAGGTCAAGAAGATGGTGCCACGTTAACTTGACAAAAGAGCAAAGAAGATCTTTCACATCACAATCTGCTTCTGCACTCTGTGTTATGCAGAGCTAAAAATTGATATCTTAAGCTTAAGAAATGACTTCAAGCGTGTCCGTTTCTTGTAGATATGTTCAGTTATATGCCAGGAAATGGATTATCCCCGCCATCTCCCTTTAGCTATAGTGTGGCATGGATAACAAGTGCAACATAACATCTCAATTATGATTCAGTGTAAACAGTTGACTGTGCCTGGAGTTTGCTTAACCTATCCCAAATTAGCATGATGATGAGATCTGTGTACAAAGTGTTGTGCAAACCCTCAGGTCTCGCAGAGCGTCCAGACTGGATTCTCATCACATCACAGGCAGACCATTTTCCCGTGATACAGACAAAATGAAATAAATCTAAATGAGCAGAAGAGGCACTGGCTCTCTCTGAGGACAATTTCAGAAAGACTCTCTCAGCTGGGATACAAATGAGCGCAATGATGAGCTCATCATGCTCACAGTCCTTAGACAGGCACAAGAGTCATTGGTCGGCTCAGTGACTGTAGATAAAGATGGACGACACGTCTCCACTTCCTCCTGAACACAAAAATGAGGCCCGGATATCCTCAATACGAGCGATGCCATTTTGTACTGGTGGTGGTGTCATTTGGAGCCACAGTCTGAGCAGTGGTGATCGGAGAGCGGAACCACCCATAGCTACACCCACTTGACCCATTTCTGAGTCAAGCACAGCTGTCAATCATGACGTTACGAAGTGTGATAAAAACTACCTAAATGACTGAAACTCATGGGGAACATTAATGTGACACATACTTTGATTTGTTAGACTCACATCCACCTACAAATATAAAGGGGTGTGGTGGGGTATAAGGTTCCCCAGTTATAAATTATTATGACTTAAGTTTTCACCTCTTGCCACCCACAGCTAAATCAGTTTGCACAATATTTGATTTATGAGCAAAAATATACATAATGAAGATCATATCAGTCTGAGCTATGCTTTGGGTTGAGTACTAACTAGAATCTGCTAGCCAGGTAGCAACCTCCGGGACTGAAAAATGAAACTTGTGTAAGTCAACCTTTCAGTATGCTGGCTGAACACAGGAACTTTCTCAAGTTTCAGCTCTTCACATACCACCCTTTTACCCATTTTTGCCAGGTGTTTGTCAGGTGAAGTCGGGCTCTCCCAAGATGGTGACGGCAGCACAGCTTCAAAGCCACTCTCCAGAATCATATAGATAATATTTCGGAGGCTATATCCATTTAATGGTTCAACATCCCTTACAAGCTAAACCCTGAAAGTGCTAAAAATCATTGCCTTTAGCTCCAAGCACTGTTATGTACAGCTTTACAGTGCCACAAGTGTGGCTGAAGACAACAGGTTATGTTCCAATGACCAAAAGCATACAAACTATTGAAGATCCCAGCTAGAAAAAAAATGTTGCACTCTACGTTTTAAAAATCCTGCCTCACAAAAAATATAAGAGCACACCTCAGTAATCTATGTTTAGCCACAAAAGTTTCTGCTAATTATGCTGAATATTAAACTTTGGATCTATTTGGCAGCAGCTGTATTGGGACTATGCTGTTTAAAAATAACTTCTTTAGACAAATACATTTTCAATTTAAATTACATTCCTTTTCACTTTCCTCTGCAGATCCTCTCTTATCACTGACTCGTCTCGTCCCAGCTGTGCTTATGTTATTCAGTTTAAAGTAATTCCAAATTACCTTTTTGTAAAACAGGCTGTTAATCTCCAACTAATATATTACAAGCAGAATTGCTTACACTAGCTCATTGTTCTCGCCTGTAAATAAACTTTCGGTCCTCCACGATGCACCATAATGAGCAACATATTGACCATCATGCAATTTAATTCATGTAGAATTTTCTCTGAACTGATCACTGTGAAATTAGCTGCGATAACAACCACTAATACCACATTCTCAAGCCTCTGTGACTGGCTTTCTGTCCATACACTTCATTATTTCCCTTTCCCCCTGCTTTGAATGTGTGCTCATGTTACTGGAAGGGATTTCATGGGGAAATAAGTCTGATAACTCCCAAATTAGGCCAAATAAAAGCACAAAGCTCACCACTGGGGATACAGTCAAAAGTGCTGACAGATTTGTTCTTTCTGAAATGAGACTTATCACAGTGGTTTCAATGAGAAAATCCCACCCAAAGCTTTGCAATTAGGTTATTTCTTGGTTTAGGATCTGGTTATTTTCAACATCAAATTCACAAATTTGAAGAACATTGATACACAAGTTTAACACATTGGCAAAGGGAGTCATATTTATTTGATTTCACAATATCTATCAGCCTATTTGAGCATGGCTAATAGCCATAATTGTAAAATACCCATGAATCCTTCAAGTTGAAACTGTTTATGTCAATGGGAGAAAAAATCTTATCAGTAAAGTTGCAACTGGCCCCACAGCACCAGACCTGAAAAGGACAGTGCATTTGTTAATACTAATATCAATATTCCTCACAATCTTTGTGGAGCTGTGAGTGTGAATTGAGGGCTGCCTGATTGGTTTTCACTCTTAACAGGAGCTGTGGAGAGGCAATTTAATTTCTTTTCCTCCCTGTCTCCTAGGAGACTATTTATTTATTTATTTATATTTTCATGCTTTCCTCTCCAGAAAATGTCAACATGACTTTGTCAGCACTAAGCACATTCTCTGCTGTGACAGATATCACCTGACCCCAATTTATGAAAGGCACAGAAGAGACACATCCCCATAGCACAATATGAATATATTATCATCTTGAAATGTCCTGTATTCAGCGGTTGAGAATTATATTGAAGGATGCGCTGAAAATCCAAGCAGACTTCACTTTAAATAAGACAAAAGTGCTCGGTTCTGTTTGGATGCAAGGAAGCTCATGAATACTTGCAACATGCAGTTGTCTCTCATCAATCTGGTCGCACAAACTGTGATATGACTGTCAAGTGTAGATCAAATGAAAGTATCAATCAAAAGACAAAAATTGCATCTGAAATAAATAAATTAATGAAAAACAAAAGCTTGTATTTCCAGATGGTTGAACTGTGAGATCCAATTTCCCTTATGAGACTCCTGACACATCTGTATAGAGTTCCTGTCTCTGCTTTTCAACACAAAAATCAGCCTTGAGTTCAAATGCAGCCAATCTTCTTGGTGGTGTAATGTCCTTATGGCGCTGATATTAGCTATGAGGATGGATTTTAACCTTTCTCAGCTAAGCAAGGCAAACAGCCATAACGGCTGAGCAACCATCTTTCCCTTCTCTTCTCTCCTCTAATGGTGTTTTCTGCCACTCAGACAGAAGTGCTTTGGTGATGTTTATTGAATTCTGTTCTCAACAACAACCATAAAAGCAGACCACATTGGTTGAGAACTGAAGCCTTGACTGGGCCAATCTATATATTATGTGAACACTCGATGCACATGCACACAGATTAAGATGTGCACATGCAAAACATCTGCACAGCTCAGACTGCATGTATATATACACGCATGTAGCCTATACATAGAGGCACATGCACACACATATTGCATTCAAAAGACATCTGCCATCATGTGACCATGAGGCATTCAGATGCTACTCTCCAATGAATATAAAGTATAAACACTCCTCCAAATTCTACACCCCTGGCCTCTATTTCATGCCATTATCTTGGCATAATAAACACATTAGCTTCTCCCTACCCAATTCCTGCTCCTAAGATGAATCTTTCCCCACTATATAAAATAATTTGCCAACATTATATGTGCTGATGAATAATTCATGAGGGTTCATGGAGAGTTTCAGCCACATCTGAGTCCTGGAGGAGGCAGAGCTGACAGACATACAGGTTCTACAGTTGGACAGGCTCACAGGAAAGAAAGTGGAGGATTTACAGAAAAATTCTTGGTTTGAAAATGATATACAGTCCCTTGTATTTGCTCTGAAGGCTGCTTATTCACACAGTCATGAGGGCAGTTTAAATGAAGATGCAGGATCATTTAAGCTCTATTGAATTGTCATAATTGGTTCAAGTGAAATGATCTCTGAGCTGTTCTGTCTGGACCTGTGTTTCCTGTGTCCTTTAATTATACGTCAGACTATATCAGCAACAAACTTACATTTTTCTACTACAAAAATATATACCTGATGCTTCACAGTTAGATGTGAGGGTGAATTAAGCTTGATTAACTTTCTCTGACAATCTCTGCAGACTCGGCCGTACAAGTATTCATAGCAAATCAGTGAGGCATTTTGTCATTACTTTCCAAAACCACTAAATGAGTTCTCCATGAATAACTCCTCTCAACTTATCTGCATATCCCAGTGATAAAGATATGATTATGTTTAATAAAAAGGAAAATCAAACAGTCACTTGAATTTTATGTCACATTGTCTACTGAACTTGATTTCAGCTATCCATATATAATATCCAGCAGTCTGGACAGCATTTGGATCAAGATTTTAATTAATTAAAGCAGAAGTAAGCGATATTTGTGTGTTAATATAAGTCTTAAATAGTTATATCTTCCGACAGCAATCACTTACACAGAGTGTTTGGACCGAAACACGGGTCTCTCAGTCACTCTGCTCTGCTCTGAGCCGAGGAGAAAACTTTTCTCGTATCCTACAATTTTTATCCAATGAGGAGAGAGAATGGCATGCAGGGCTGTGTGTGCAGCCAAGGGATGCGCGTGAATGTGGTGACGTAGGGACGAGGACTGTTATGGTGCGTTCAAGGCAACTCGTAACTCGTGTTTTTCCGACCTGTGAAGTTACGAGTGGCCGTTATAGTGCACAGGTAAAACAGGTTGGAAAAACACGAGTGGGTTGCCTGGAACGCTACAAAGTCGTAAGTCGTGACTTGAAGCTGTAATTTACGGTTTCAAAAGCCTGCTGGACGCAGCATTAGCCAAAACGACCGGATCGCTTTCTTCTGCTTTAAATGAATGGTAGGGTTGCTCATGCCACAGTGTGTTTTACTCAGAATGATTCATTTTCAAGTTTACAATAACCAGATGTCAAAACGACAGGAAAAGAGTACTTGGCTGTGCAGACACTGCAGAATTAGGTAAGATTTTACATGAATCCCAATTTATTAAACATTCATCCCATCTGAGCACGTTCCCATAACAGCTGCTGTACACTGCTCATCCTTATTGAGTACTGATTGAATAAATATGTCAGCTTTAATCAAGTTCTGCAGAAACACTTCTTTGGTGTTTTGTAAGCCCGAGGCATGCTCTCTGGTGAAATGTGGCAATAAGCTCTTAGGATGTACATTTTCAAGGAATCTCATACACACACAAATTTCCTCTCTGATTTTGTTATAAAATACACATTTAATATCTGAACCCCTCTCCTCTTCGTTCAGTTCAAAACCTGCAGTCATTTTGAATGTGCTTCATCAGTTTGAGACAAAACTTAAAGGGGAACTATGCAAGTCAGTCACTTTTTTTCTGTCTTGGTCACTTTTTTTTTCTCTTGGTTCCCCTACAGTTTCAGAGTGGATATTTTCACTGTCCCTCCTCCATCCACCCCTGGTCATGTGCATTTGTTTTCAACAAAGTCGGCGAGAAGGCAATCGGTGGAGCGCTGCCTACCGAGGTAGGTAACGTTAACAAGAGATAAGGATTCCAAGATGTGTTGTGTGTATAATGCCGTAAAGCAGTCCATGTTTCTCGTGAGACAAGCACCACCAGGGCAGCTGTGGCTACACACGTAGTTTACCACCACCGGTGTGAATGTGTATGAATGAATAATGGTTACTGTACGCGCTTTGGGTATCGGGTAACGGTAGAAAAGCGCTATATAAATGTAATCCATTATTAGGACATCTGGTTAGAGGCTCAAGAGACACTAGGTGGAAGGCAGCGAGCCTCTATTCTCCCCGTAATAAGTCATTTAACCATCACAGTTACTCCGAAGCTGTTTAGTTCCAGTAGTTCCAGTTGCATAGTTCCAGTTTAAATGTATAACTTGATAACACAGATTTGATGAGTTTGTCTGTGTTTGTTTGTATGTCAAACCTT
Organism: Trachurus japonicus; assembly: GCF_045865225.1. Taxonomy (NCBI): domain Eukaryota; kingdom Metazoa; phylum Chordata; class Actinopteri; order Carangiformes; family Carangidae; genus Trachurus; species Trachurus japonicus. The sequence goes on from NC_140919.1 coordinate 29,557,179, forward strand.
CAAATACATTATTAGATAATGCACATGCAGAAACTCAAACATAAAAGACTCCTTGTGGTGGGTCAATTTGAGCTTTTTTGTGCATATCTCCATGTGTTCCAGGTGCAATTCAAGAAAGGCTCCAATCACCTTGTGCAAACCCATTTCCTGACCGAGCCTTTTCTTTTTCTTTTTACTTTTCAGTAGCCTATGACAAAGCAAATGTAAGAGCACATTAGCAGAATTCTGATTTCTACTTAAAAATGAATGTGGCACATTATCATCTATTTATCTTACACTACACTACACTAATTTTTGTCAAATGGCAGAACCCTAAATTATGATTATTAAATTATTATTGAATCCGCCCTTTATACGTGCGCGTTCACTGATTCACAGCAAGACAAGCCGGGGTTGAGTTACCGAGTTGATAGCAGCGTCGTGGTACCGCTGATCCGGAGTGACAGTGTTGTGGATAGGCTCAGCTGGATAGGCTGACAGTAACCCCCGGGTAGGCTGAGCTCGCTTCGTGGTACAGGCCCAGACACTCACGCATGACGTATTGATAAACAATGTTTTTTTATCGGCAGCAGTGAAGGTGTGTGGTGGTGGTGACTTAAAAACCAAACTTAAAAACACAGATAGGCTACAACTTTTTACTACAGCTTTTATTCATAAAATAATCAGAGCACAAAAGTTACCCGGGCCATGGCCCCCCTGGCCCCCTGGTTCCGCGGTGTATGTGTGATGTCACAACAAAGACAGGAGGAGGGGCTCGGGGCCTCTCCTCTGACTGAGATGTCATATCAATTGAAAGTTCAGCAGCAGCCAAAGAGCTCCACTCTAGAGAACAGTAGGAGACAGAGGAACAAACAATTGTTCCCAAGCCTAAGAGGAGAAATCAATCATCATAGTGGCTCATTTCCCATCCTTTACAATGTGCCCCGCTTTGCTTACAGGACCAAAATGATGCATGGACCTGGACCTAGGTGTCTGAAATTGTAGGTGTTTCAGGTGAGTTGATGAAGTTTATGATTATGATAATAGGAGAGAATTTCTAGAATGAGCATCCTGAATAAACTTATTTGCTGCATCTACATCAGAACACTCACAAACTTCAACAGTGCCTGTGGCAGCCAGAGCCACTTTTTCCGTCTTTTGGTCTGAATGTACAGTAAAAGTTTTTGGTTGTTGCAACTACTGAGAAACATTATCCATTCTTGCGATGAAGAGGATTTGATCTCTGGGTCCACAGCACCAAGAGTGACGGCATCAAATATTCTGTGCTGTCACACTGTTGGTATCTGTGGACCAACACAGATTTGATGAGTTTGTCTGTAAAGCCATATTTTTTCTAGCATTAAAAAATATTGTTTCAGATGGAAAGTATCTATATCTCCTATATAGCCTGGACATGTTTGAAGATTTAGTGAACACTAGTGAACAAACCGGCAAACATGACACAACATCTTCAATACAATTATCAGAGGACGGATAACAGTGTCAGAAGACAAGAGAATCATGTCTGCCTTGTTATGCCTCGTTTTCAAACACAGCAACAAATAGAACAACATGCTGAGACTGTGCTATAGCATTAAAGTTTCATCAATGTCAAACCTTCAAATACATTATTAGATAATGCACATGCAGAAACTCAAACCCGAGTGTCTCAGGTGACAGACAGATGGACAGACAGAAAGAAACAAAGACCCAGAGAAAAAGCAAAAATGGCTGAAGATTTGGATTTAAATTGTTCCTTTTACTGTGTGCGAGCCTACAAAGGGCAACCTTCACTCTCTCCAGATTCACTGATTTGCTCTTTCTGCCTCAGTAGCGATAACCTTCAGGTCAACACCCTCTCTTCTCCCTGTATGTAACTGCACCATCCTCATCATTACCGCCCCAGAATTCAATATAGATTTTTTTTTAAATGATCTCATTGATATCATTTTATACAAAATGATAAGGAGCAGTGAGCAGCTTACCCTGCTTTATAAAGCTACAGAGAAGTGTCTGTGAGAAATAGAACAGAGGCACTGAAAATAGCTCTAAATATTTTAGTAGGAATTTGTAAGATGTTGTTTGTTGTTCAGCTACAGTTGTGATATTAGCATCATATCAAATGGCTGTGACATGAAAGGGTTGCTAGTACCAAACCCACTGGGAAACAGCCAAAGCTTCAGCTGCATCATTGTTACTAACTGATTGTCTGTGGGGCTCTTTTCAGGAGTTATGAAGAAAAGCACTGTCCAGAGCTGCTCTGTCTGCTGTGTTTTGCAGGCAAGTTGGAAACTGCTTCCTCTGGTCACTGGTACTTTCTAACTGACCTTTAAAAATCTTACACCAATTTTTAATTTTTACTGTAATGGCAGCCACCATTTTCTATGTCCTTTGTCTTTTGTTGTTGTTGTTCTTTTGCTTTACAAATCAGAGGTACGGTGACCCTGAGAGCTCAGCGCACTGCAGCTTAAGAAAACAAATGCACAGTAGAAAAACACACTGCAGAAAACATTTTCATCACTTTCACAACACATATGCTTCAAATACAAAGTGTTTTCAAGGAAAAACAAAAAAAGGTGATGAGCCTATCTGGGACTTCAATGCCCAGTTGTGACTTTTGAAGTTAAAAACGCTGTGTGTGTTGAGCAATCCTGTGTTTGTTTCAGTGATGTGTTGTATAACACTATGGCCATGTTTCTCCTCCTGGTGAGTATATGATAAGTAGTATTGTTTTGAGTGCTGAACTTGACGTGATCTCCCTGGTTACTTCTGCCCTCTTTGTTTTGTTGGGCCTCTGATGGGGATAAGATGTTTAGGTCCATACTGTATAGTTGAGGTTCACTGAAGGTTTTATTCAAGAGCCACCTTGAGCTTGCCACGCCTCAGTACTGTATGCTTCAGTATAAGTTATGTATGTCTGAGCGCCCAGGGACTTGGTTGCTGATGTGTTCAGTAGGTAGTAGGTTAGAGGAGCTGAAGTTGGTGCTCTGCTAAAGTGTATGATGTAGCTTTTGTATTGTCGAGTGCTGGTTGTGTAACTTCATTTAGACTTGTTTTCGCTGAGTTTGTTGTTCTTGCTATTCACTACAGTCTCAGGTTCTGTTTGGGTTGTGGTATTTGCTTGGGTAATATTGTATGCTACACGACGGTTAACTTAATGACTGTTTCTAATGCTACCTTGGTTTGACAGGCACATATAACTATTTGATTAGATGTCGGTAAGTTTGCTTGTAAGTGGCAGCAGTTTATTACAGTACCAGCAGTCTGAGCAGTACTCAAGCAATTAGTAAATACAGACTCCTAAAACTTGCCAGTTATTATGACATTGAGAGTGGCAACAGCGAAAACTGTCCTATTAAAGAGGATTTTAGGGTCTTTTCTTTCTTTGTCATAAACTTTACTTTGGAGTTGTTTGACTTACGAGAGCCAGGGTTGTACCCCTAAACAATGTCTGTATTCAATTTAGATGGGCCATCACTATAATGTTACATCTGCCATTTTCAACCTGTGACAATAAATATGTCCAGTGTGAAAAAGCAAATATGTAACGGTTATTGCCAGTGTCTGTTTTCTTTATTAATGACACACATAGCACCACATTGAGCTGCAGTAACATCAGTCAGCGCTTTGCTACACTAGCTAATGTTTTTCTTTGCAAGTCTTATTAAAAGTTGTGGGGAAAGTATTGTTATCAGCTGTTTTTTCTGTGCCTGCAGTAGATGTTTGCTTGCTCTTACTATTTAACAAAATCAGACAAGTTTGAAAAACACTGTTATCAAAGAGAGAGACAGGCAAAACTTTACACTTCAGGCTGTGTTCTAATGATGTGACAAAACTACTATCAGAAAGGGCGGCAATTTCATCATAAGGTATTTTGATGTGGCTTTGACATCAGTGATTAAGGAGGATAGCAAGTGATAAGCAGTAATGGGCTGTCAGTGTATTATCTGGTGTCAGGAGCAGCATGAGGCAGGAGGGAAAAGAGAGGACAGACTCATATAAAGAAAAGTGCTGCTGACAGTTCCACCTTTTCCTTAGGCCAGTCATGTAAAACATGTTATATTGTAAAACAGATTTGAACCAGACAAAACAGACAGCAGAAATCATTTTCAGTAATCAAACTTGGATTCAACTGTAGTTCATCTGAGCTAATTTACAGAGAGAGAAGAGAGAGAAATAGACAGAGCACAGATAATGTTGAACTAAATGCAGACTATTTATTTCCATCTGTTATTTACCAAAGCACTTTTCTCCCTGAATTCTTCTAATTTCACTGCTTACATTCTACAGATGGGTCAATGTACAGACCTTCCTGGCAACCTATTTGGGAGGCCACTGCAAACAATTAATTTGGTTTACGGCAAATAAATTGCAAACAGAAGAGTAATTATTTTCTCTTTGAAGCCGTGCTGTACACTATCTTCAGGGGATGCATGTGATGCCTCTGTTTACAATTTCTTATTACATGTATAATCCTGCACCTACTCATTTACCTTCAAACTAATGACAAATGACTATGGATGTAACAGTTATTAGATATTTTGTTGTATAAAGATGCTGTTGTTTGACTTCATGTTCAAAATTGCCTAAATTGTCACAGATATAGCTACATTTAATTAATAATAATAATATGTTTTATTTAATAGTAGAGAGTTATAATCTCAGCGCATCAGTGCAAGATCCTGACAAAACAAATTCACTTTCAATATATAGGTATACTAAAACCGGCCGAAATTACCTTATATATTCGGGGACACACATCCCCCCCAATATATAGCTAGCTGATTAAAAAATCCCATGTATTAGTGAATTTATAGAAAGAGAGAGATTTGGTCGCCCCCCCCCCCTCAATGTTGACTCCATGGTTACGGCCTTTTAAGCAAGGATGATAAATGTTCCTGCTCCTCCAGGCTGCAGCTCCTCTTGTTTTTTTCCTCTAAAAAAGAGAACAAAATACCAAGTTATTTAAAATGGCTGGTATACCTGCACGGCAAAAGTTGTAATCATGACCGTCAATTGCTCTTGGGAAAAAAAGACAAAGCTCTTGGAAGCACTGATGTTATATTATGTGTATGTATTACTGCTACACATGGGGCTTATTTACATTTGTTTACAGTTTTAATGTTAAAGGCAAAACAGATTTATTTTGAGTTATGATGTAATGTAACATGGATCTTGTGTCTCCCTCTAAAATATAGAAATTCTGTGCAAATTAAAGTGAATCTCACATAAATCCATGCTGATTTACATAGCTGATGATGTGATGGCAGAACCGGTGGATTTTACTAAAGATAAACAAGGAGAAGTGTTTGATCGGGATGTTTTTTAGTTTGAAGTTTCACCGTGAAATATTAAAAAAATTAAAGTGGTGAAAATTTAAAGCAGAAGTAAGAATGTTTGTGTTAATATACTGTAAGTCTTAAATAGTTATATCTTCTGACAGCAATCACATATATAGAGTGTTTGGTCCGAAACACAAGTCTGTCAGTCACTCTGCTCTGCTGTAAGCCGAGGAGAAAACTTTCCTTGTATCCTACAACCTTTATCCAATGAGGAGAGAGAATGGTATAAAGGGGCGGTCCTCTCTGTGTGTGCAGCCAAGGGATGCGCGTGAATGTGGTGACGTAGGGACGAGGACCAATAGATCCATGACGAGGGCGGGGACTGCTAACTCCATCTGCTGACAAGAAGTTAGCCAAAACGACCAAATCGCTTACTTCTGCTTCTGCTAAAATGGCCAAGTGTAATTTACAAAATAGCAACATAACCCCTATGAGCTATATGAGGGATATTACGTAATGCAGTGGCTTCATGACATAGGTGATCTACCCTGGGTCTTCTCCTAGTTGGATATGTCTAGAAAAACTCAACAAGTGTTTACAACCACATAAATTGTTTTTTTTTCTTCACTCTCTCATAAAACCAAAATGAGTGTTTCCTGAAATATATACGGCACGATTGTGGCATACTGAACTTTGCCATAGTGACTACAAAACTTCTTTAGTTTGAGGCAGAAGCACTACTTGGTTTAGGATGTACTGTAAAATAGTCGATTGGGGTTCCAACCCGACTCTCTTGCAGTCTTCAGTCTGACTGACTCGTCCAACCAACCAACCCCAAACTCCACAGCAAGGTGTCCAGAGGCCATCTTGATTAGCTGCCTGAACCACCTCAACCTCAGGGTAAAGGAAGGAAACTTTTGTCAGCCCCTTGCTCCTGTGATCTTATTCTTTCAATTACAACCCAGAGCTCATGACCAGGTCTGGGTTGGAGGTCAGCTGGATTCCTTTACCTGGGGCACCTTTCAAACACCAAATACAGCCATTTTTTTCAATAGAGTATGACCTCAGATCTTGAGTACTAGCTTTCGTCATTAGCAAATCAGCCATATTTTTTTCTTCTCAGGCCCACTGAGTTGCATCATCAGCAAACCTGATATATGAGCCTTGTTTCACATTCTGTGTAATTACACAATCATTGACGAAGTACAACCTTGGCCGATGGCCACAAAGAACATATTTGACTTGTTCTCAATCAGGTTGTACAAGGACTAGTTTGCTCACAGCAATGTCAAAAAGTGCTGATCTACACAAGCCGTTATCCTGAAACCGCAGGCAATGCAGCTCTGCAATTAAATGCATCTGGACTCAGAAGGATTGGCAACACCAAGAGAGAGAGGCTGGGCGTTTGAAGAGTGTCTATTTTCTTTGTGCTGTTGGAGGCTGTGTTTGTGTTTTCCCCTGGGGCCCCGCAGAGCACAGACCCATGGGAGCCCAGAAAAATGAACCCACGGAGCACAACATTAGGAACACAGGCAAAAGAAAGGAGGCTGAAACCTCAAGGACAGAGAGGCAGAGGTTTTTGAAGATAGTCCAAAAGAGACCCGTGGACAGCCACTCTGGGCCTGAAAACACTTGAGGCTTGTCTGCCCAAAGGAGAAAGAACTAATACATAAACAGCCTCAGTATTGCTTTTTCCCTGCACATCACAGTTTGAATTCTGTCTTGTTTTTAGTTTCTTGTTTTCAATTATTCTGTGGCTTTCTACTGGATTTTAACATGAGTGCATACTTCTTCACATCTTTTTGTATGAACATTTTCTTTTAATAGTTATTTTAGGCTCCAGTCATAAACTAAATACTCTGCTGTGATGGATATTTTTGTTTTACAAGTTTTTCCACATAAAAAAAAAGGTCTGCACCTTAACACTCTACTTTTACTTCTTCAATCTGGATCAAGTCTTGTGCCCTGCCCACCAACGCTGCTGGGTAGACAGGGGAAAGATCAGAGAGCATCAGTATAAAAATATTGAAGACACTCAGCCACACGTTTGCACTCAGACAATCAGGAGTTTCTGAGGAGTTTGTTGCAAAATAAAATCAGAATGATAGCAAAGTTACTTGTTTATGTTGTCTGGTAGCTTGTAATTGACTGACACAGTGTCAGTGGCTATGCTAATGTAAACCCTCACTCCTCTACACTGACAAGGTTTCAGTTTTATTTTGCTCGCCCTTCTCGGTTGGTTCAGTAGGTCACTGGCATAAGGAGCCCTGGATGTCTGTATCTGTTATCATGAGGCTGTCACTGATTCACTGTAAATCAAGGTTGAAATACTCATGGTGCTGACTGATTTTCTCTCTCTCTCGTTTACTTCTTGTCTGGTTTCATTTATTAAACAAAAAAAAAAAAAACATGGCAAGTTAAAAACCTTGCTTTCTTTGGATGGGGTCTTTATGTACTCATCCATCTAAAACATGGACAAATTGAGAACTGAGGACATCTTTTACAGCTTATAACATAAATATATTTAACACTGATACCAATTCTTGACACAACTGACACCAGACATGTGCAGATTGTCCACAGGGCAAAGCATTATGCAGAATATTACATTTTTCTGAGGTAGTTATCATGTCTACATGATATATTTACATGTTTTTTCAGCCTATTAACTTTATGCGAGCGTGACGTGATGTTGAATATAACAGCTTCAAGCCATATAGACGACTCCACGCTTTGTAACCCCTGACTATACGTGGAGTCAGTTCAAAGAGGAGCAGATCAAGCCTCCTGGCTCCGAACATGACAGCTAAGCAGCAGGTTGTTGAGGAGTTGAGGAGATGAGAGGACTGGTCCAGCCCCAAATAAGGAAACATCCACAATCCCCACAGTTGTTAAAATGAGGTTTAATCACTGTTCGTGTCTTTTTCCTATTTAAGGCCAAGCAGCACCAACGCAGGTTAATTCCTCCTCTGTTTGATCAAAGTCAGCGTGATACAGAGGTATCTCAAATGGAAGAATGCCAATACAGAGTGAATCCAAATGCATTAGGACTTGCTGCTAACAATATATTTGGTGTTTCTGTCTGAGTTTAGATTTGTTTCAGTTTCATCACTTGAGTCCTTCTGGCAGCTTATTGATTTCTGTTTTATTTATTTTATGTCTGTCTTTATTTACAAAACACTTTGAAACTGTTGATTCAATTTGTATGTGGTTTCTAGCTATACAATGATACCTCATCCATAATGTATCTTTTGTATATACAAACAAAATCCTCCTCTGTGATCTTTTGAAGTGACTGTTGATGTTTTATTCTCATTAACAATGAAAAACAGATACTGTGGTCTGCTCGCAGCACTTTGTCGGCGTCCATCTCTGTGCTCAGTGTGTTGCAGACACTCAAAGATTTGTAAAAAAAAAAAAAAAAAAGCTAACATTCCTATTTCTGGCCGAGTTTCTGAGCTTTGATGAAAGCAACAGCTTAACATGGAAGTAGCATATTTAGTTGGTGTACATGCTGAGCATACAGATGGACAACAGAGAAGTGGCTTATGAATGGTTTGAGAAGTTTTAATAGCCATTTTAATACTGTTTTCTACTGTGAAAACCTGCCAGAATTGGAATCAATTGTAGATGGCTGAATTCAAGCTGCTATAATAGAAGATAATAGCTTTCCAAGGCTGTGTGAGCTACTTTGTAAAACCACTGTGGCTTTGCAACCAGCCTCTGTTGACTACTATCAGTTGAATGTGCCTCCTGTCATACAAACTCCTGTGGGCGTCTGTGTAAAGAGGGACAAGAGCTGGACAAAAACCCCAAGGTGAGCCCAGAGTAAAAGCTCACCACTCAGATAGGGCGGCACGGTGGCACAGTGGTTAGCACTGTTGCCGCCCAGGTCCTTTCTGTGTGGAGTTTGCATGTTCTCCCCGTGTCTGCGTGGGTTTCCTCCGGGTGCTCCGGTTTCCCCCACCACTAAAAACATGCCAGCTAGCCTGATCCTCCAGTCTGGAGTTGGTCCCCAGGCGCTGCACCGTGGCTGCCCACTGCTCCACAGGGATGGGTTAAATGCAGAGAAAGAATTTCACTGTACTAGCTGTATATGTAAGGGATAATGTGTAGTTCGGAGGTTGTTATGGAGAAATAAACCCCGACAGGTTGTATGGAACCCCGACGCGAAGCGGAGGGGTTTCATACTAATATGTATCACTAATAGTGATGTTAGATAAACGACTTGTAACCTGTTACAGGGAGAGTGGAGGCTCCTAAGTTATTTCCACATCGTGGCTGAAAAGTAAACTTGCATCAGAACTTCTGACCCGTGTCACAGCTCCTCTCCTCTCTGTAGCTCCGCGACACAAACGCACCCCATAATCTCTTGTTTATGACAGATAGGACTACACAAAATACACGTAACGTGTATGGTAATCCATCGATCCACTGTTTGATTATCAAAGGCTTCAAATGCACGAACGGGAGGAGGCTCAGCAAAACAGCGGCCGTGACCGGACATGCAGAGTCGGCCGTTGCAGAATATTGGTGATTGACCAATCAGAATCGAGTATTCAAGAGAGCAAATAAAGTACCTTTACCTTTACCTTAGATATAACCCTGTTTAACCTTTCCCTCTGAGCTTCCTTGTTAAAAAAAAACAAAAAAACCTACAGTCCAGCCAAGACAGTGTGATTTAAACTGAATCACATGGAAAGCTGAATCTCATCCAAACTGAAACAATAGTTTAGAAAAGATTAAAATCTTTCCTGGAGTGTGAAGCAACTTAAACTAAGGTTCAGGACCCATGAACGGCCAGGGAGACGATCCATAGCCATCATTGATGAAATAAAAATCCCACAGGCAGCTCCCCTTGCATCACAAATGTGCACTGGAGGAGGCCCATCAACAGCATCACAGAGAATCTACAGATTGAAAATAGCTGCAGATCAAGAGGGGCAATCAGTGGACTACATGTTGTGTGGAAACGACTGGGGGTTGATTACCTCCAGTTGGTTCACCCCAGAAAACTGATGCCAAATCAATTCTGCAAGGTGCACGTTTGACAAACACGCGGCAATGGTTTTACCGAATGGAGGATATTCGTGGAGCCTGTTCAAAGCAGAAGTATTCTGGCACTGGATTCAATGTGGTAACTCTGTCAGTGTGTAGGCCATGTCTGCACAGACTCTGATATATATTGGTTTGTTTCAGGATTTGTCTTGTCAGATGATTCAATTCAGTTATATAAAGGTAAATGGAGAAATTAGGATAAATGACAACCTAATAAGAGGGTGATAATTAACGATCATTAAGTCGACCAGAACAGACAGTAGAAACAAGATAGTAAAATCGTCTGGTAGTGATCTGTTAAATCACTCCCAGTGGTCAAACTTAGCTAAACAGAGTAGCGGCATGCCGTTACCTCCACAACCCATCAACATTGTTATTACTCAAACAACTTTCCAATTTCCGATCCAACCCCAACGTAAACACAGAAAAAGGAGCCAGTTCTCTCTGATGGCTTTCTTTCAGACTGCTAGGGAAAGAAAAAAAATTGATACAAAAAGTATAAGACATTTTTCACAATAAAGGTTAACAGAGCCTGTGGGGAGGAAAATGTCACGTTTTACATATTATATTCTATGATTATCATTAATATTTCAGCCTTTCCTTACTTAAATATTATTATAATTACAAAATATTCCTCCTTCATTTTTACCCTGTATGTGAAATGCTTCCTCAGTTGGATATCATCGATGACGGTCGGTCATCGTTTACTGTATAGTCTGGTGCATCATTCTTGAGCCAGCTCTCAGTGAAGGATTTCCTTCTGGCTACACCGAGAATCTCGACCAAACAATAAGACAATACCTCACAGAGTGTATAATCCCTCCAGAAATTGTGTGTGTGTTTTGGTTACATAATATCCAGCATAGCTGTTGAACTTTAATTTAATTTTAATTTCCAGTGTGATGAAATAACACATTTGATTCTTAGCAAACATTCCTTTTATCCAGCTTCTCATCACCAAACTTGCATCATTCACATCAAGCTGACAACCTAATTTTAGTTAATTCTACTGCAACAACAACTAAACAACTAAAATCCAATTTTGCTCCAAAGCTGTGCTGCTGAAGTGATGAATTATGACGGCCTCTCTATGGACCACATGACTGATCTCGATAAAACATTTTTCCGTTGAGTGCACGTGAGAAGTGCGCGCTGCAAAGGGCTGCGATTACTGATTGACAGAAACAACCACTTTCATTCCAAGCCCTGATAGAAAACGGTAATTCTAAAAGTCCAAACTTTGACTCCGGCATGCCCCCCTTTAAACTCCTGTGTACTTTTCAATTTTCTCCCAAGCAAGTAAATATCATGGGTGTCAAACTGGAAGTGTAAGGGTAACCTGAGGGCACAGTGGTCCTATCTGGCAACACACAGAGCCCAGCGTGACACTGTCTCAGTCCACAGGAGCTAAAGACTGATTGATGGTAAGAGCTCTCTCATTTGAGGGAAGAAGAGGAGTGGGGAGCGTTAGAGAGGGGTGGAAAAAGAGAAAAGGACAAGAAAAAGTGTGGAAGGCTCATTAGAAATCTCCATGTGGCTTGCTGATGTTTAACTTTATGATGGACATTAGATTTCTGCAGCATGAAGATACATATTGAGGGAGGTGGCGGTGGCAGGGGAAACGCACCTCTAGCTAAATCAGTTGGACAGGTATGAGATTAGGAGAGGCTGTAGCTCTTCTTTGTGTGAAAGGTTTCCCTGGCAGCCATCCCCGGAGACAGAGCAGCAGCATGTGGCCCTGTGCGATACAGGCCGAGCTTGTCAGAGGTCCGGTAGCAGGTGATCTCAGCATCCCCCCCTCTGCTGGGGCTTGTTTATGTACTACTCCCTTTTTATCACACCTCACCACAGGTCTAATTAACAGGCTTTTCAGGAGAGTCCAGGGCCCACCCAGCAAGGTGTGCTGTGCATTAACACTCTAACACCAGCAACTGGGGTCCCTCAGACACCAGCCAATTAATCCTAATATAATTAGAAAGTTGGTGAGGTTCGGGGAGTCAGATATTTATATCAAAATCACTGGCTTTGCTCTCTGTCATCGGTGCCTCGCAGTTATCTCCCGGAGGCTCCGCTTGATACGAGACTCACAGATTACTCTTTGGCATTGATTCAAGGATACGTCCTCTGTTAAATGATGAGGCAAGCAAAGCCTTTTTGGGGGGTGGAGGCAAAATTAAACAGGGATGGGACAAGGTTGGAGGAGAATTACTGCAATGCCAAACCAGCTGTGGATTATGCTATTTACGGCATGAATTTCCCTGTTTATTTAAGCTGGCCAGACACTGTGTGCTTAAATTCAGCCCATCATAAAATTAGTCGGGAGAGACTGAGTAGCAGCCAAAACTGGGCTTAAATTGTGTTTAGTGTCTGGCTGGCTTTGAAAGTGGTGTGAAAATTAATATCAATGACCATAAAAAAGAATAATGATATCATCATCAAATCAATGAATAAATCATGGCCCTAAAATAACGGCTCTATTATGAGCATTTTAATATTGACTTCAGAGATTCATTATTAACTGTCTCGCTGTAAATCAAAGTAGCAGAACATCACGTCCAGATATATGGCAGTGCTACAAAAGTCACTCCTTTTGGAAGTCGTGTCACCAGTCTGCCCTTTTGTGCAATCACCGACCTTTTCATGTGACGCACATCGTGTCAGAGATCAGAGTCATCTCTGGGTCGAACAGTGGAAAAGCTCCATCTGTAAGTTTGTAGGAACAACAAAAGTTTCCTCAAACATGAGCTGAATGAAAGTGTCCAACAGCAGAAACTCATTCACCCCTCATTTTGGGCGGTTATTCCTGACAGACCTGTTAATCCCTTAGACTCTCTTTCCAAAGATCTATTTGACATGAGCCTGCCTCTATTAGTAGGATTTAAAGCCCTGAGCGAGAATTAAACAGAGAGTAGGCTCTGGACAGGCAGCTGCTGTTGCTGCTGGTGGTTTCAGCTCTGCACTCATTCTCTTTGCGCTCTCCACAGAGAGCTGGTCAAGGTGGTGACCCAGTTTGGCTCCAGCAGCTCAGGTCACTGAAATCCTTTTAGAGGGTGTGTTTTTAAATGTCAAGCGGAATCAGTCAATAGAAATATAACAAAGAATGGATAGCATTTCTTGGCATCAAGTAATTTATTGACTTACATTTATTCTGAAAGTTTAAAGTTGCTATAAACCATACGTCTGAATCCCAGTCGGCCCCTGAAAGCACTGAATGTAGCCTATAACTTGAGACATCTCATTGATCCTCTTTATCAACAAGTTTGAAGGAGTTTCATGTTGGTATTAAAGACAGATAAACAACATTTTACAAAATAATCAATGACAAACCCCCAACACACTATTGAATACTATTACGCATGAGCCTTAGATAGGCTAGGTAATGCTATGGATCACTCTTGGTAAAATAAATAGCTGGATGGAGATGGATTTACATTTCAAGTGGCAGTTTCACTTCTCTGCCTCAGAACAGAAATACTTCCTGTCTCTACCTCTTCTTCTTCTTCTCGTGTTCTGGCAGGCCTGTCTCTACCTCACATGTTGTTAAACCAATCAGAGGTATGAGGAAAGATGCTGCAGACACAATGTTTGAAGCACCGGTAGTGTTTTTTTAAGTGTTTGTTCAAGAGGTCGAGTGAAGTTAAATACTATAGCTTTACATCGTTTTAGTAGATTAATTCAACTCCATAGTATGAATTATCTAAACCTAAAGAAAAATGAGAAGACCGACAGACATAAAGAAAAAAAAACACAATAACATCTTGATCCCACTGAAAATTTACAGTCTCTGTGTTACAGGTCAGTTCTGTGTGTTCAGATCCTCAATCCGTTTATTAGACTAGCCTAGTATATTACAGGCTGTGTGTTATTTTCAGGTCAGTTGTGTGTGTTGATGTGCAATTTGTTTCGTTTTTTGATGCTACCACTGGGGTACCACAAAGCACAGTGGGTTAACTGACCTTCTCACATACTGTAACTGAAACTAAAGTATGGTGATGTGTAAATACAGCACTTACCCACCTGCTGGCGGTGGCCCATACATACACACTGTTAATAGGTTTATATCACCTAACAGCTATGGTTGTTTTACCAATGAGAGTTTTAAAGTTGTGTGCAGAGGTTTGCAATAAAAAAGACACGAGAAACACACTCTTGTTGCATTTACAAAAGTCTCACCATTTCCTTCAGCAGATCACAGTTTGGAGATATTTTAGTCTCTCACATGCAGCGAGTTTAAGAGCTCCCTACAGATTTCCAGTGATGTTCAGGTCAAAGGACTGTGGGGCTGTTGAGGTGCAGATCATTGTGTTGTAGAACGGCCTCTCTTCAGTTTCCTTTTTTTAGCTGACTGCAGGACATTTGCTTTAGAATTTACTTATATTTAGCACAAATGTATTCCTCCCTCTATTTGTGCGGTTTCCTGTGCAAGCCATGAAATGTTGCCAAAAAATCTCTTTTTCAAACACAACAAAATATTCTGGCCAAAGGAGTGAGGTTTAACTTCATCCGTTCACAGCACTTGTTCACCACCAGATAACGCACCAGATAACTCAGACAGTGGGTGGGGTGGCAGGTGAGATTTCCCCTCAGGACCTTGTTTACCCCTGTCAGTGCATCTGCCTGTGGCACACCACCGCCTGTGACCCTGAGCCTTTACAGTCATATGGAGTTATCATCAGTTATAATCCCCAGTTCTCTGAGGTGCCATTTCTTCATTTTCAGATCCTCAATCAGTTTATTAGACTATCCCACAGTGGTGCGTGTTAGCACAAAGAATTAGAGAATCAGCTAACAACTACTGCCTCACAAGTCCAAACGAGTCAATTATTGCAGAGTTAATAAAGTTATGAGCAAGTTGGCCAAACTTTTATACATGACACACACACACACACACACACACACACACACACACACACACACACACATATAAACGTATATAAACGTATATACTGTATATATTACTACTTATTCAGTAAGTAGAAAATATAAGTGCATTATTTTAAGGAGGGGGTATTTTTTTAATGTTCCTATCCATTGGCTGTACTGATTATCCATGCAGGCTTGCAGAATCCCAGCTAACATAGGGTGAGGGCGGGGTACACGTGGACAGGTCACTGGTCTAACAAAGGTCAGACATACAAAGACAAACAACGTTCACATGCTCAGAAATGGGCAGTTAAGAACCTTTGTATATTAAATATTTTAAGTACAGTATTTCATGCACACTCAAGAACAGCCATTTGAATTTAACACAGGCATATTTTATATTATGCTCCTTACTATGATTTGCACTTTGTAGACAGACAGATATAGGATCGATTTGATGTTGATAGATTATAACACTCTGTTTTCAATAAACAACAAACTTCAGCTTCAGCAAAACTTTTATTTGAATCTACAAACCTGATACATGAGATCCCAAATCGGGCCTTAGGCCAGTGTGCATAACTCCACAGTTCAATACTCATACTAATACAGTTCAAGGTTCAATGCCCAACCACTTGTTTTTGATGACTTCAATATCAGAGAATATTTTTTTTATTTTTATATATGGATTCCAACAGTTTATTTCAATGATATCAACTGTAGACACAGTGTGGACTTTTTAGATGTTCAAAGTGTATTTAATATGAGAGGCTTTGGACTCACGTTTTCAGCCCTCTAGCTGGGAGCCCTGCAGGTTCGATGACCCTGAGCATTCAAATGTTTAGAACTGAGGTCAGTCCTCTGTCAGCCTGTTCATTCTGCTGCCCGTGACCCCTGTCTACCACAAAGCTGTCAGTCACCCGGCGTCGATAACAGCGCCTACAGGTCTCGAGGTGCGGTTTTGCACTTCAAGCTGCAATCTCCTCTTCACTTCAACCCGTTGTCTCACCTCCTACTGCGTCCAGAGCTGTCACCTACATTTCACTCTCACCAACCTGTTTCCTCTGTCCCTGTGAAGCCTCCTGTCTCACAAGCCATTTATCACCCTGTTTGGAAAACTCACCCATTCCTCCCCCCTTCCTGTGGCAAAAGCATGATTTCTAATTAAACCTTCTAACTGTGAGGTTAAGAGCCAATTTCATGCACCTTACTCTTGATAAATAGGCAGTGGCCCCCTCGTTCCTTCAGTCCCTTTCCTATCTGTTGTGGCCAGGCCACTCTGGCATTACCAGTCTTGAGCCTGCTCCACTCCTCCAAGTTTCACCCCTTCCAGATAAGTTTCATCATTAATAACATCTATTATTCATCTTTCTTCACATCTGTCATTAATAGAGAGGCAACGAGGGAGCAATGAAGTGAAAAGTATAGACCATTTACTGCTGAAATAATTCTAACAGGCACAATAGGAAGTGCTTCAATTCAAACCCCATCCAAACACTGTTTTATGAGCTCCAGGGTCGAAAGGCTTAAAACCAAAAGCGTTCTGCAGGAGTTCAGCTTTTCTTGCAGGATTGTGATCAAGCATTAATTATTCGGCTCTTATAAGATTATTGATTCCCCCCAATGGAATGTAAAACATGATCCAAAGAAGAAAAAATGGCTACTCATTTTCAGAAAGTAGAAGAATAGGCAGAGGCATTGATTAGAGTCTTTGACGAATAGTCATGCCTGAAGGCTCTGTTGGACTCGGGATTAATTACTATCTTTGCTCTGGAAAAGGAAACATTGATCTGAGTGAGTGAAGAAAAAGAGGATTAATGACAGACGGCTTTATGTTGATTAAGATTAAGTGAGACAGAAAAAAAATGTCAGACTTGAATGTCTAACACATCAGAGTAAGATGATTTGAGCTTTTCACAAAGCTGTACAATAGAACAATGTGACTACTTGAACTGATACCTTGAATAGTGTTTTTGCATTTCTTTGGTCATATTGATCAAGTATTTATGACATTTCAGTTGTCATAATTGTAATTTCAGAACATGCATATTAGCAACCTATAAATAAAGAAACAATTTAACAAAAAAAATAATAGTTACAACCATGCTGACATGCTCTCAGGGGCTGTGGGAAATGCACAGATTTTGCACAACAATGATTGCATTACTACTGCTACATAGTAAAACGAGTTGTACTGTTTAGAAGGGAGCTGTTTTACACTGCTACACCGGCATTGACAAAAAACAATTAGAAAGCAAGACCTCAAGGCTACATTAGCTGTTGCTAGCATAATGGCCTTGAACCTGATCTGCTAGCAGTTAAGTTGCATTAGACAACAGGTTTAGATGATAAGGAGGAATGCTTTAACTTTAAAAAACAATGTCTCTGAAACTCTGACAAGTTCAAAACTGTAACAGATGTCCACTGCTAAAACAGCAGTATTCATTTGCCATGCTGTAATCTTGCTGCTGTTGTATTTCCAGTTGTGCTATGTTCACCATCTTAGTGTGCTAGTGTGTTATAATTGTCTAATTAGCTTGAGGGAGAACAAATGCCATTTGTTTTGCAAGTAGGGTATTATTCATTTTCCAGGGAGCAGAAGGTAATCATGTAGTGGTTGTGACATTCAAGCTGAACTAAACACACAGACTGAATTAACCTCCACATCTCTACACAGTAACTCCTTCTGAGGTCAGGGAACATGCTTGTTGCTACAATGAAGTTAGATGTGGTGAGAAACACATCAGAGTCACACAATCAGGCAGGTTGTTAACCAGCTTCTCCTTTTTTAATGTAACCAAGTGATTTGTTTACAGCCTGTCTGATGGTCTGATGCTACCTGATGGTCTCAGAATCTTGGAAAGCACAGCTTGGATGGTTTTCATTATGTCTTTTATATTTCCAATCCTCACTATTTGTTGCTCTAATTGTTAACCTCGCTATTTGTTCAATTTGAGGCTTAATCCTCTCACTTTTTCTGCAGTGATTCAAATTCTCCACACAGTTCAATAAAATTTAATCTTGTCCTGTTTTATTAAGATTTTATCTCTCGGTCTCCACTAAATTCACACAGGGGTAGGCTATAGAAACATACACATGACCCAGCAAGAAGTTTCTCTAATGAAAAACGTGAATGTGTTGGAGTTCTATAGAGCCTCACCTCACATTATGAACTGTGAAAATACACGTATACAATAATGACAGCCCATGTTTTTATCTCTGATTTAAAAGGAGAAGAGATTGAGAGCAAATGGAGAGAGAGAAACAGGATAAAATGGGTTGAGTGAGAGAATGGAGCTGATGAGAGCGAAATTAGATGAACCTACGTACTTTAGTCAGCTTTGTGATTGATTTTGATTTTTTTTTCTCTTTTATTTCACTCATATATTTTGATGCAGTGGTCACCACAATAAAGGTTCTGGGTTCCCCCATGTTCTCTCTGTGTCTGTGGGTTCTCTGGCTTCATGGCTGCGTGAGATGCACAAGATTTGCTGGGATTTGCTTTTTTTTTTCTTTCTTCAGTTCATCCATCTCATACAGTATATACACACCCACACACGAAAAAACATAAAAGACAAAGCATACCCTCTCAACCCTCTCATGTGTACTTAAACTGGTTAATATGTTGTTAAATGCTGTTAGTAGTAATCAATATATATAATAATATACTCTTACATGTTCACATCATACATCCAATCGTTTACAACGACGAACTAACATCTCGTAGCAAATCTCGCACATGCGCATCAACAGAGCCACTGGGAGCTACTACTACAAACAGAGATCAAATTAATTTTTTCCGAACAACTTTTTAACGTCATGGCTTCAGGACACTTGGGTCAGTACAGATGAGCAGTGGAGGTATTTGGATGTTTCATAGTGTGTGTTTTGGACGATTCAAAAGTGAATTCTATCCGCCACCGTTATATGAAAATCTGTTGCCAGCCGGACGCCCCCACTGGAACTCCAAAAGCGTTTTGATAACTCAGAAAGTTCTCCAAACCCTTCATTGGCATGACAGTGAGTAGAAAATTGGTGAAATGTTGATTTTTGGGTGAAGTATCCCTTTAAGATTATTCAGGGCCCCAGGTCCTATATGACAAGACAACCTCATATTGGGGGATGTTTTTCCAGAGAAAATGAGATTAGGGATAATAATATCAAAAAGTAACAGTGATTGATCTAAAACTGTCAAAACAGAAATTAAATTCAATGACACAGACAACCCACAGCCTAGAACCAGATCTAATTTGTGTCCATGCTGATGTGCTGGTCCAGAAACGAAGGTTACGATATTGTAACCCTAGTTATATTAACACAGGCGGAGCCCTCTACTGGACTCTATGGGTATATCTCTCCTCCAATCGCGTACGCGCGATGGCCCACTGAAATTTGCATGTACGTAGCCGGCCAGTATGGCGTGCCTACCTTTCCCGCCCTTTATATAAAGCAGATGCACACCAGCAGATGCCCTCATTCCACCAAACTTCAGCGTAAGGCGAAAGAGCGGCAGGGCCCTAAGTAGAGGGCTCCGCCTGTGTTAATATAACTAGGGTTACAATATCGTAACCTTCGTTATATCTCACACAGGCTTCGCCCTCTACTGGACTCTATGGGTACAGTAGGCGAAGCCCCGATTTATGTACTCCCTGCCGCGGGAGAGGCTCCGCCCACTGACCACACCAGCTACCGGTTAGGTACCAAGACCCAGTCACACTTATTAATCTTAACCACCGTATGGAGTGATAACGGGTACAACTTCATCCCAGTTTAGCAGCACCTGACTAGGCTGGGTGAAGTTGTGGTCTAACCTCGCAGGGGTCTCAACCCTAGACCTCCTGCGCACCTCATTGACAGTGTCCTAGCAGAGCACAGTCCAATGCAGGTGCAATGACACCTGTGGGGATCAAGTATTTAAAAACACTTGACACATCCTTCCTCTCACATGTCCTGTGACCCTACAGTGAGCACAGACCTGGAGAAGGAGCCTGATACATCCAAGAGATAGAACCTTATGAACGGGCAGGGTGAAGACCACGATGCCGCCGTACATATGTCCTCAACACTCGCACCACTGAAACAGGGCCGTAGACGTCGCCACACTTCTTGTGGAGTGCGCCCGGACCACAGTGGGCGGTTCTCGACCCCGCTTGACTGTAGGCTGAGAGGATGCATTTACACATCCACCTCGCCAAGGTTTCTTGGACAGGGCTCTGCCAGCCGTCCCGTCACCATAACACACAAACAAACTGGTCGGTGTTCCTGACAGTGGCTGTTCGGTCGACATAGTATGTCAACACACGCACAGGGCATAGGAGAATGCAGTTTCGCCTCCCTCGAATCCTCATGAGGGGAGGGTGAAAAGCCTCCAACTGGATGATTCTGGACCGAAATGAGCTCCTTATGTTCTTAGGATGAAAGGAGGGGTTCGGTTTTAAGGATGGCACCACTGCGGTCCCCGCGAAGGAGTAAACAACTCAGGTGGACTGACAGGGCACACAATTCGCTCCACTCTCTTGGCTGACGTCAGAGCAAGAAGCAACGCTGTCTTGAACGACAACACCTTTAAGGAGGAGCGTTCCAAAGGCTCATAGGGGTCCCTTGTGAGGGCCTCGAGTACCAGTGGCAAATTACCACTGGTACAGAAGTGCGTGCCACTGGTCGTAGCCTTCTGACCCCCTGCAGGAACCGTTTTACCAGAGGGTGGGCGAAGACTGGACCTCCGCCCAACCCTTCATGGCATGATGAGATGGCTGCAGCGGTAAACCTTAACAGTCGCGTGAGACAGCCCTCTATCAACCAAAAGCTGTAGAAAGGAAAGAGTGTCTCCCACTGAGCATGTCAGTGGGTCCACTTCCCTCTCTTCGCACCAATGCTGGAAACCTAACCACTTAGCCCTGTAACAGGCAATGGTGGATCCAGCCCTAACCGCTTGGATGGTTTTCACCACCTGCGCAGTCAGCCCAGTCCGCATTAACCTGTCCCTTTCAGGGCCCAGGCTTGAAGCGACTGGCCCAGGATCGGCAGCGCCTGTATCGCGCCTGCCTCCTGTGACAGCGCCCCCCGGATTTGGGGAATGGGCCATGGTGGGGCCGCCATCATTGTGGGTCAGCTCTGCGTACCACAGGAGCCGACCGCCGGTCGGGAGCCACCAGAATGACCCTCAGCCACTCCACTCTCACTCTCTCCAGTAGCTGGGGGATGAGACGGAGGGGGGGGGAGGCATAAAGTAGCCCTCTTGGCCATGGAGCGTGTGCAAATGCGTCCACCCCCAAGGGTGGATGGTCTTGCGGGCTCAGGGAGAACCAATGGGGGGCAGTGGGTGTTCGACCTGTTGGCAAACAGGTCCACCGTTGTCCTCCCGAATCGTGTCCAGATCTGCTGTACCACTTCTGGTTGCAGTCTCCACTCGTCTTCCAGGGGGGCCGCCCCTTGACATGAGGTCGGCCCCCCTGTTCTCGATTCCTGGAACGTGGAGGGCTCTCAGAGATTGTAGGTGCTCTGAAGCCCATGACCACAGGTTCTCCGCCATCGCTAACAGGGCAGCGGAATGTACACCGCCCTGTCTGTTGATGTAAACGACTGTGGTGCGATTGTCGGTCCTCACCAACACGTGTCTCCCCCTTAACAGGTGACTGAAGTGTTGGAGAACCAGGAACACTGCCTGTAACTCGAGGAGGTTGATGTGGCGGTCCTCCCCGGAGGCCACACACCACCTATCGCCCTCCCCCAGGCAGGTGCCTCCCCACCCTTCATGGAGGCGTCCGTGAACACCGACGTGTACGAGGTCACTGTCCTAGTGGTGTTTCCGGTCAACCAATGTCGTGGGGACCCCCAGTACTGCAGGTTGCCCCGCACTGTTGGGGGGACTGTCAGCAGCCGAAACTTCTGCCTCTTGAGGTCTAAGCGTAGGCTGGCGAAACCATCTCTGCAGGCGACGCATGTGCAGCAGTCCTAGTGGAACCATCGGGTGAGCTGCTACCATGTGCCCCAGTGCTTGCATGACGGCCAAGGCTGTGACTCGTGGAACCTGTTTGCAGCTTGTGGAACCTCCTGCTGTAGGGCTGTCCGTCTGGACTCCGACAGAGTGGCTCTCAGGCTGACAGAGTCGAGCACAATCCCCAAGTATTCGGCCCGCTGGTTTGGTTGGGGGTTGCTCTTCTTCCAGTTGATGGCAAAACCCAACTTGGTCAGGTGAAGTATCAACTGAACTGTGTGAAAAAAAAATGGCCCATTGTTTGGACCTGGCCATCACGATGAGGTCGTCCAGATAAAAAGAAGACCCTCATCCCCTGGCCTGCGCAGCGGTTTGTAGCGCTGCGTCCACACATTTGCTGAACGTACTAGGGGCCAGGGACTAGCCAAATGGCAGCCTGTTGTATTCGTAGGCTGTTCCCTGAAATGCAAAACGCAGGAGCTTCCTGTGTTTTGGTGCCACCTCGAGGTGAAAATAAGCGTCCTTTCAAGTCGATGGTAGAGAACCAATCGCCTGGTTGGACGAGTTCCAGCAGCCTCCTTGTGGTTAGCATGCGGAACGTTTTGCGGACCGATACGTGTGTTCAAGGGCACGGAAGGTCCAGGATGGGTCTGTAGCCCCTGTCTTTTTGGGAACCAAAAAGTATGGGGAGTAAAAACCTCGTTCCTTGTCGTGAAGAGGGACAATTGACACGGCCTGTTTTGATAGCAGGTCCTGATTTCCCCCTCGAGGAACTCTATCTCATGTTGAGAGGATAGATTCATCTCTTGTATGCCCCTGAACGCTGGGGGGAGCCCGCAGAACTGGAGAGAATATCCTAGTCTGAGGGTCCTGTCCAGCCAGTCCTGTCAGTACGCAGCTGCTCTGCCATGCTTTGTAAAAAACACGTGAGAGGACGCGCAGACAGCTGTGGAGCAGCTTCTAGAAAGCTGTGGTACACAATTTCGGCCCTCTCCGCCGCCAAACCCGCCATAAACGGGAGTTTGGCCCATGGGGGGGCCCTCTGTGAAAGGGCTGAGTCGTCCCTGAACGCACCAAGCCCGTTGTCCGAGCTCGCGGGGCCGTCCTGTGAACGCATCTTTGTTGTCCGAGCCGGCGTGGTGTCACCTGAACGCACCACCGCCGCCCGGCACTCACCGTCATGACGTCCCTGCTGCTGTTAGATCCGCCCGTGGAAATAACAGCCACAGGACCAGAGCGGTCAACACGTTGGCCGCTCCACTGCTGTTTACCGGGGAGACAGTTCGTGTTAGCCCGGCCGCTTCACTGGAGCGGCGCGGGTTTAAACGAGCCCGTGAGGCAGCCGTCTCATTGTCCGGAAACACAGCCCTGCCGTGCTGCTGTGAACGATGCTTGTCACCGCTGTAGCCGTTAGCTCGGCGGTGACAACCATCGCTCCACTGCTGTTTACCGGGGAGACAGTTCGTGTTAGCCCGGCCGCTTCACTGGAGCGGCGTGGGTTAAACGAGCGTGAGGCAGCCGTCTCATTGTCTGGAAACAC
Source organism: Trachurus japonicus (assembly GCF_045865225.1). Taxonomy (NCBI): domain Eukaryota; kingdom Metazoa; phylum Chordata; class Actinopteri; order Carangiformes; family Carangidae; genus Trachurus; species Trachurus japonicus. The sequence continues at coordinate 29,580,838 of NC_140919.1, forward strand.
AGCCCTGCCGTGCTGCTGCGAACGATGCTTATCACCGCTGTAGCCGTTAGCTCGGCGGTGACAACCATCGCTCGTCAGCCGGTCAACACGCTGAGCCGGACGCACCGTGGAAGTGACACGGTGTCGGCTAGCAGCGCGGGGCTAACTGTGTGGTCGCTTACAACCAGTGGGGAGCGATGTTTTCTTGTGCAGCCTCGCCGTTGTAGCGCTCATAGAGAGGGACAACGTTAGCTTTTACCCGGTTGACAACGGTGTTCCGCTCTACCAGCGTCTCCCACAACGGGGACGGTAGAGGTGTGGTTGTGTGGTTTGTGCTTGTGAAACCGTGACCGGGGGGCCCTGCTTGCCGGGCCCGCTGCGGGGATGTGACGGTGTTACACAAGCCACCGGCAGCCTGACCGACGGTGTAGCGGTGACTACACTGGCCGGGGCTGCGCAGCAAGCGGGGAGCATGGTGGAGGTGGGAGGGGGAATTTTTGCTCTGTTAGTGAAGTAACATGTTTTAATAAAAACATTTTTCACATCCACAGAACAGTGAACACAAGCAGAACATACAGAACCATATGAACAATGAGGGAGGGCGGCGAGGCAGTCTGCCGGTGCCGTCCCTCCCGTTAACTGCCACTTTGGTCGCTGTGTGCCCCAGGACAGCTTCGGCCTGGGCGTGCTGCGAGCCGCTGCGGGACGGGACGCGCTGGGGTCCCGTGCGGGGTGCTGCTGCGGCGGGCCCGCTGGGGCTGGCTGTGGGTCAGCTGGGGGATCCGCCGCGGAGAAGCCTCTTCGCTGGCGGCGATCCCTCCGCCTCGCCGTAGCGTTGCGGCGGGGCAGCTTGACCTCTCCCTTCTGCTTGGCGGCGACAGCGAGCGGTAGATGACGGCTCAGCTGCGCCTTTTCCTCCTCCAGCCTCTTTAGCCGCGTCACCGTAGTGAGGAGCCAAAGAGACCAGACCGGTGCAGCCAGAAGATCCTCTCGGTCCCTTCTGGGGAGGGCGGTGAGACCTAGCCAGACGTGGCGAGAGCCGACGCCCGACAGTGACATCACTCGTCCGGCAGCAGTAGCAACTTCCTGTCTTGTTCATCTGACCGATGGTCCGGCCGAGATACTCCATAGTGTCAGGGGAAGGGGGGGCGTCGCGCGAGAGTGAAGCCGCGCGACTGCTACGCCCCGCACACCGAGGTTGTTGCTGCTGCTGCTGCTAGTTGCGCGCCCAGCTGGAATATCTTGTCAAAATATTCCAGCGTGTCCTTATCCTGCAGCAGCGGTGGTAGTGGCTTTCTGTGTCCTGACCAGTCGGCGAGTGCGGGATAATGAGCACAGCCAGAGCGTCTTCGAGCGGGGGCTCACCGGGGAACACAGTCTCCGTCTCGCCCTGCACACGCGGAGGCGGCTCACCGGCTTCGGGGGCAGGGGAAGCCCGACACACTCCGCTGCAGTCGTCATGACTTACGGGAAGTTGAGCTTGATAGAAGCGGCGCCAAACACCGTCGAGCCGTCGGAGAGGGAGAGTTCATCCTCCTCGTCTCGTAGTGGCGGCGAGTCTGCAGCAGAGGCTGAGGCGGGTCTGGGCGGCGAAGCTTCATCAGGCGGCGTGGAGGTGGTGTACGCTGGAGCGGCGTCCTCCTCCTGCCGTCGCTGCTCCAGCCCGGCGGTGGCGCGCTTCCTCCCGAGACGCTCGAAGCAAAGAAGATGTAGGTCTGCCGGGGCGATGATGCCGGCAGAGGCGTTGTTCCTGAAGCGGCGACTCCATCCTAGGAGCTAGTGTGACAGTGGGCACTCGCCGACGCTGAAGTAAAAAGGAATGAGGGCAGCTGGCGGTGCATCTGCTTATATAGCCCGCTAAAGGGCGGGAAAGGTAGGCACGCCATACTGGCCGGCTACGTACATGCAAATTTCAGTGGGCCATCGCGCGTACGCGATTGGAGGAGAGATATACCCATAGAGTCCAGTAGAGGGCGAAGCCTGTGTGAGATATAACAAACTATATGTGATGAAAAGACTTGATGGCATTTAAGAAGGCTTGTGGTTAAATAATAACTAGAAAGAGCATTTAACGGAAAATGTGTGTGAATGCTGAAAGTCATTGCTGAAGCCATACTAAATTAGCAGTAGAAATTGACAAAGACAGGTAGAAGATAGAAGAAGGTAAAAGAAACCCCTGTATAAGAGGCTCACTGACTGAAAGTGTAAATGAGCCACACCAAGTAAGTAGAAGACTTTTTTGTGACCTGTGACTATTTTTTGGTGAATTCAAACAAAGTATAATGCCCTTTCCAGCGAATTACAAAGTTGAACTCCTTCTACCCTGCTGTTAAAATGAAAGTACTGGGGTGATAGCACAAAGTATGAAGGACTAGAAGCAGTCCGTAAAACGGCGGAAAGTAGTAAGAATAATAAGTATAAAGAAAATGGCCGACTCGAAGAACAATAGTGTGAATGTAATGTATGTGAGTGTGTGAAATCATTTATCTCTGTATCAGCCCTGGCTGTGATAGACTTATGCGGTGTACCCCGACCTCAGCCAGTGTCAGCTGGGATTGGCACCAGGCCCCATGTGACTCTGATGGGTAGTACATGTTTACTTTAATTTGGGGGTGGAGCAGGTATACTGCAGCTAGCATAAAATGAGAAATGACTGAGACATCTACAAAAGGGGGAAGCACAATAGGGTATAAAAGATAATAATCTACATCCTATCAAATAGCCTACATGCTCTGGATAGTAATTCAGGTATATTTCTTTTCATTTTGGGAATGAACCTCCTGATTCTTGTTCTTTATGTCTTAGTTTTCCCTTTGTTTCTCCTCTGAATAAATAACACAACCTCAGAAAATGTCCTATACCATGAGACCCATTAAGAGCCCATTATGTGCTCTAAACACTGTATGGATGTCAATCTAAAGCTGCTGATGGTATTCCTGCCTCTATAAGTCATCTTCTGAGCACTCAGCTGTAAAAGGGAAATCCTTTCACAGCACTATGTCATTGGGAAAGTGATGAGTCACAAGCAGCAGATAATGACGGAGCCTGTTTGGGAGGATAATTTGTAATCTGTCATCAGGCAGAGCGGGAGAGTGAGGGGGTGAGGGAGAGAGGCTTGAAATTCACAGATTTTTCATTTATAGTTAGATTCCCAGTGCCAAACATTCATTACCATTTTTGTCTCTACGTCCTTTGGTTTTTTACTTTGAGGGAAATGAAATCATGTTTATTTTCTCTGCTGCATTGTAGACACAAATAGGATGGCAAACAAATACATAAAAAAACAGCAAAAGAAAGACTGGGAAGGAAAAGTAGAATAAAATAATTTATATTCTGGTACAAAAAACAAAACAAAAAACAGAAGCCACAACAATGCTGTATTATTTTTACAACACTCCTGTATGTATGTTTTTATAATTGAAATCTGCAGAAAACTGTAAGGCGCTAACCACGACCCATCATCTACCACCTGAGCCACTGCCATGCCTATCATCAACCAATCAATCAATCAATCAATCAATCAATCAATCAATCAATCAATCAATCAATCAATCAATCAATCAATCAATCAATCAATCAATCAATCAACTGGGAATTCATTCATAACATAATTCATATTATTTCTTAGCTATTAGTATTTAGTGTGGTATGAACGCTTGGTTGTTTAAGATTAAGTTCGTCTCTTAGTTTTTTTTCATTTCGGACATGTTAGTTAAATCAGACTTCATCACACATCATCTCAGTTTAAGTAATACAGCAACATGGCCGAAAGGGACAGCGGGAGAAGCAAAAGCTTATCTAGTCCCGCCCCCGGTACCCTCAGAATACATTACTCTTCACCAATTTTTGACAGTCCAACATAACATGATACAACAGCAGATAGTAGTACAGAGCTGCAGTCCAGTTCCACACAGTCAAAACAGATCACATGTGTGTCTGTACATGTGTCCATATTGGTCCATCTTAAGTGAACAACAGCCTCGTCTTGTTGTCTGGCATGTCTCAGTCCTGTATTTGTGTTCATATTGCCAATTTCTTTCCTTAAACTTTTTTTTGTATATTACTTAATTATTCTTTTCTTAACTTGCAATCCTTATTGCCCGTTTTTGTGTAAATAGGTTGTAGGTTGGTTTAATGTGTATTTCCCCAAATCTCTAGCCTATACTCTCTACAATATATCAAATATGGTAAAATGAGTGTACCTTATGTATAATGTTTTAAGGTTTGATATGTGTCTTGTTCTGCCTAAACTACCAATACTCCTTGCAGACTTTGACCTAACATAATTTATTTGGGGCTGTAGCTGAAATTATGGTATTTTATCACCCCAAAAGATCACATTGTTTCAGCATCACCTTTAGTCAGGTCTTCCCTCAGGAATGACATTCACTCACACATTGACCTTGGTGTTTTCTCTATGAATCACAAGGTTAGAAACCTGTGGATTCTAAGGGGGCAGTCAGAAGCAATAATTGCCATGTTAAGCAGGCAGTGTTGTGAGGGTCACTTTTATAGCGCAACACACTGTATAATGGCTGGTATTAAGAATAAATGTGGCATGCTTGTGTCAGCTTGTGTCTTGTATTCAGGCTGAAATCAATAGACACAGATAAACACACTGCTGTAAATCAGCACAGTTTAAGCATTTATGCCTGATGTAAGATTAATGGGTGTCCATTTTGATTTCTACTAGATGGATTATTTTTCTGTGATTGTCATGTCTTGCTTTAATTATATTCCACTGCATTCCCTGTGTTTGCATTCTTTGTAATATGAAGGTCCATCTTTACTTATTGCTGAATATGAGACTAATCAGTGTGGTCATTATATGGTGGTCATGGTATTAAGCTTGTCGCAGTCACTGTGATAGAAAACAGTGGGTGACAGTGGGTGACAGTGGGTGTATACTACTAGAAATAAGACGATAACTTTTTGAGGCGGCCCGTATTGAATCTACTGTATGGAGCCATGTACCTGCTTGATGTTACTCTCAATATAATGAACAAAGCAATGCAGATGAAAGCTCCAGACCTTTACTTTGAATTGTTTTCCCACAGCCAATGAATGCAAATGCAAACACTAACTTGGCCTCTCTCTCATGACTCTCCTAATAAAAGTCCAGTGCTAAAGCGAGCACCGCCTCCTGATTACACTAAGTCTGTAGGAGGAGATAAAAACAAACACAAACAGCCCAGGGTGCAAAGAGCTAAATCAAATTAATCAGTCAAGACAATTTAAAGGTTGCGTGTCATGTGCATTTACAATAATTTCCACTTCACTATGTAAAATGGCTTGTATTGAAATTCCCATGGCATAAATATCTCTACATCAGTCCCACTTCTACTCCTTCATACTCTATAGCTGTGGAAATAGACTTGTTAGTTTCTTCTGAAGCTGTTCCCTGACTGACGAGACTGTAGCGAGGAGGCAAAATACGTGGCAACATGTGGTCTTGTTATGATGTTACCCAGCAGCCCTATTGACTTGAAGTGTTTGGATTTTACCAGGTGCATGGCAAATCTCTTGGTTGAAATTATAACAGCCTATTTGCCATGTGGCCGACAGTGGCAGTTTGTAGTTTCAATTGAATTTTATCTCAGCAGCCAGCTATTTGCAGATCATTACACAGGGAGTGCACGCCCTAGATTGCCACTAGAGCGGCGTCGGCCTTGTGCTGGTTTGTTTGCTCGTTCATTTATTTATGCTTTTCAAATCTCAACACCGTTGTTGTTCATTTGGGATGCTAACAAACTGGTTCAAGGTTGTTGCAGCGGGACAGAACGAGAGAGCGGGAACGAGAGGGGGAGAGCTAACAGTGCATTCAGTGCCAGCTTGCTTCATTTCTGTGCTGGCAAGCTTTATCACACACCCACACTATGTTGCCATCATATAAAATGTTAATTTGAGAAGTGTAACGTTGTGGGACGAGGGCTGAACCGCTGCCAAAACATGCAGGGCCAGGACTTGGGAAGGGAAAGGCCAAAACCAATGAACTGGAGAGAGACACCGTCCATTAGTTCAACTGCCCGTGGCCAGCTGGCCACAACAAAACATGCTCTGAACACAGATGAATATTTCTCTTAGAGACAGGTATCAACTCTTCTTCCATGAGTGCTTCCTCAGTGTCATGTCAGGACACAGCTCTGAGCCTACACACCATTCTTTGCTGGTACTCTTATTATAAAGTCTGCTTGCTACAAAAGTTACCTTACTCTCTTCACTTGTGGCTGCCCAGCCTTACATGAAAGCCAGATGTAACAATGGTGAGCATGAAACTGATGTTACATCTTTGAGGAACATTTTTCCTTTACATTCGACACACCTACACAGATGTTGAGAGGCTGTCTCGTTTCAGCGCTGCTTGGGAACATCTGGCACCACCCACAATCTGGAGTCTTCCATAGCAAATGCAGTAGGAGAGGATTTCACAATCACTCACTGACCATTCGTGAACTGATGTGATGGTTTATGCACTTAACATTAGAACTGCCAACATTCTAACCCGTCCTCGAACCGCCACAGCGATCTCGTTATAAACGAGAATGACCATATGGCGCTTTATAACCATCACAGGTTAATCATGATTTAGTCGATCCTGAGCCCACAAAATAAAGTTTGTGAAGTGTCTGCACGGAGCACACCTGCTGACAGGTGTGCAGCAGACAGAAGCAGCTTACAGTGACAGTTTCCTCATCGCTACCTGAGCCACAATCTGATCCTTGCTCACTCATGTCCTGAGGAGTCTCCTGGACATATCCTGTATTCTATGATTTTCCTCTTTTCATTTCTAACTGGCCCGTTTCAGTTTTCGCCATACACGCCCAACGTCTCTCCTCTCTCTCTGTTGCGCATGGCCATGCATGCTCTCTCTCTCTCTCTCTCTCAATTGGTATATAAAAATAAATATAGCTATATATGTAAACAATAAGTGAGAAAAAAGAGGCGCGAAAACCGCGAAATGGATACATGGTAATAATTGCTGTGACCACAGCTGGACACAGCGGTCTACAATACAGAAAGTGTCTGCTATAAATGCCGTTTATATGCAGCGGTCTGTAAGGTATAAATGCTCAGAAATCTAGTGTGTTTCATTTTTATAAGTTGTCATTTTTTAAAAAATGTTTTAAATTTCACATATTTTCTTTGATTTCATCCTTTTACTGATGGGGTCGCAGTTTCCCGTTTCTCCAGATTTTGTGCATATGGCAGTCAGAGCTGCCGTGGAGGTGCACAAATTCTCCCACCAAGTTTGTTTTATAAATCCCACACGTTGCTAACAAGTGGTGTACACCTTCTTTTGTGTGTATGCATCGTTTATAAATGAGGCCCCAGGAGTTACACTGGAAGGCCGGGTGAAGTAGCACGTAAGTGAACGGGAGGTACACTAAAAGGCAGGCTGGTTATACTGTAAGAGACGGGGAAACATGTGCGGGAAGTGAGCAGGACCTCACTGTACATTTTCACGTCATAACATGAAAATATCATATTTCGAAATAGCGTGATACTTTAACGTTTCAATGTGAATAAGATATTGTTAAAACAGGAAAACGATAATGTTATAACAATAAACTTTTTTTCTCAGTGTGGCAGCAATGTGCTTCCATAGTAAATAAAAAAAAATGCCAACACTGACTATTAATAAAACATTCTCTGCTGCTGAAAACTGCGCAAGCATCTCCCACCCCAAATGTCACAGCCTCCATTCATTTACCACAAAATATGAATTTCACACTACTGCATGTGTTGGCATAAAATAATCCACAAATAATACATTTCTAATGCATACCAGATTCATATCTCTGCATAACCTCCATCTGGTTGAAACTGGTGATCTCCAAGAGTCTGTTGCACTCTGTCACTTGCCATTTGTGCTGCAAGCTTTTGGCACAATGGTCCGGCACTTGGTTTAAGATGCAACAGGCTGGTAGAACTGAATAAAAATCCACTCAGATATGTTACTGCATGGCTAGACCTGCCAATATTTTGAAAACAAAAACTAATTCTGTCGTCATTTTATTGATTGGACTTTCCTACAAATCATGCAGCCCAAAGTGAAATATAAAAAGCAGCAAAGCACAATCTTACCTGAATGGGAGGAAATGTATTTCATTGTGGGACTAAATGGTTAACCTTTCTGCTTGCATTTTGATGCCTCGAACCTTAAGAGCCATCTCACCTCACTTCATGCTAACATGGCCCAGAAGCTTCCCAAAGGCCCTGAATCTACAAGCACAAGGTAAATGTGTTGGAACATCAGTCAGAGATGCAGTGAAGGGGAATGCCTCAGAGATATTATTGGTGTTCTTACTCCTGAAAATGACTATTTGAAGTGTTCTGTGTAGCTGTCACTGCACACTGGTAAACAGAGAAAATCAGAAAATTACTACTCAATCGAAAGCAAAGTTACTGTAGGTACAGATCTTGATGAACGTCAGTGTTGTTTTGTGCTATTGTGCAAACTATGCAAGAAAAGCCACAGTTACAATTTTTGTACAATCTTCGTCAGAAGATGGCATGAATAAGGAGGAAATGCCAACACTGTGCTGTTAAAAGACCTCACAAATGGTTGTTAAAGCCCCTACAAGGAACATTTAACTGGATATGCAAAAATCTCTTGTTTCTGATGATGTCGCTGTGTGACACGCAACAGCAAATGAGCCCATCGGTGTGAAGATGAGCTATTTCTAAATAGTGAAGCCGGGAAATCGGGTCAGTCCACGGACGAAACAATTTATGGCACTCAGACCGGAGGCGGCACGCGTGGCAGGGTTCAAGACCATCATCCTCCTGGGGACTAATATGTATTTAGGATGATAATCAATAACCCCAGGGCACATCGGGACAAAGACTTTTTTGGAAAATGAAAATGTGCATATCGCTGTCACTACACAGACGGTGCGCAACTTCTTGCAGCAGGAGACTCCTGCAGACTACTGTGTCCTGTCACAGCTGCAAGCCACAGAGTGAAAAGCTCCTCTGCACTGGAGACAGCCGAGGCAGGCGGGGCAGCTCGGTCTCACTAACCTCAGCAGTCCTCGTGCGGCACTGGCTGTGACGCCCGTCTGTCGACTCGTGAGACAACACGGCCAGATCTTGAACACCCGTTCTAGGCTATAAAGTCAGCCTACTCCACTGTCCTGCTAGAGGCTGTTCTAATGTTTAAATGCTTTTCCAAAGTAATTTGCCTAAAACTGCTCACAAAATAGTTAGTCTGGAGCTCTGGTGTGCGAGCCAGATAAGCGTCTTTACGACAATACTTACTAGAGCTAAATGGGAAATGCAGTCTTCATTCTAGCAAAAACACTACCGCTTTTGTCCAAAGGGGTCAGCAAAATCAACACAAAATGAAAGTTCCTTGTAGGGGCTAAAAAAAACTAAGACAATGAGCTTGTGGAGCTGTGTAAAGCCCACAGCTGTCTCCCAGATTTTTGGATTTCATTGTATCATCCATCTGCTGGTGTCCAGAAATTCACATGAAAACTGTCCGTGAATTTCAGTTGCTCTCAATCACCTTATAGCTGAGGAACTTGATGAAAAACTTCCCACTGACCTGCCTCTTCACTGCATTGTGAGATGTTTTTCAAGAGGTAATAACCTTTTCTTTTTTTTAATCCATTGAACCAATTGAATCTGTTTCTGCATAAGAGCTGTCCTGAGCTTCATGACCTTCAGTGGATTTCAGATTTCAGATTTGGGGTTTCTGGTCCACATGCTGCATTATCTGAACAAACTAAATCTAGCTCCGTGAGGGGAGTTGAAAATACTGCCTGACCTGATCAAAAGTGTCTTCATATTCGTCAAACAACTCAAACCCTTCCATACCCATCTTCCATTCCCCAGGGAGAGCTCACACATTTTCCTTTCTTGTTAAAGGAAAGAGAAGCAGCTGAGGTCTCAAAAAAATAACGTTATAAACTGTGTAACACTGGTTGAAAATCTGCTGCAGAGTTTTGAGGACAGATTCTGCAAACTGCAGCAAAAACAACCAGAGATCAGATTCCTCATCAACGCTTTCACTGCTCACTGGGATTGTTTGAAAGCCCCTTTGGTGGCAGATGAGGCGGTGTTCCAGTTGGAGATGACTGAACTTTCTGAGGATGACAGACTTAAATATGTTGTGAGAGATTGCATGGTTTTGGAAAACTGTGCCCACCGACAGGTATCCTAATGTCAAACAGGCAGCACTCAAGCCCATGTTGTTTGGGACAACTCAAGTCTGTGAATAAGATAGAAATCAAAACATCACTCTGTTGTTACAGACAAACATGTGAAGGATACTTTTCAAATGGTCACAGCTGAGAACAGGCCAGATATGAAGAGGACTGTGGAAAACAGACTGCCAGGAGCCCCACTGAGTAATCTGAGGTACTGACGGAAAGACCCGAGTTAAACTGCATGTCATTCTTATTACACTAAAAATTAACGGTTATGTGGACATTGCATGCATGTATGATAGTAGTACATTTGCCAGTAATTAATTATTATAGGCATGAAACTGGTATAGCTCTGCTTTCATTGATTGTTTAATATTTCAACAGCTTTTGGTTGGTTTGATGACTTCTGAAATCATTAAATTAGATTTCTGAAATATTTAACAGAGGATTAATCAAATAGACTTTAGTGATCCAATGACTCTACCATTACTGGGGTTAACATCTGTGGTTTTGATGGTCACTGTTTCCCACATACTTCACTTGGGTGCACCATGACTCTATACTCAAAGGGCCTGATTTACTATGATCCCAGATAAGGGGTGCTAAATTGCGTGCTCCTGGTAAAATTGTGCATATGATCTGCTAAGATCACACACACACACACGGGGACAGCCCTCCATTCCACACCTCCACCTGCATCCTGGCCGCAAACCGCACCTGCATGGCTGAGTACGTAATTTAAAATAATATAGCCTAACGTTAATTAATCTTAGCTTGCTTTACATTAATATGTAACCTTGTCAGGCATATCTTGCTTTCTCACCATTTAAGACAACGTGTCTAACACATTATATTGCTCGAAATTAATCTCCAATGTACTGTTTTCTCTCTCGTTTGCCTTGAAAGGGGTGCAATTTACGGTATTCTGTAAAATTTGCGTGTTTTGGTATTTTTATCAAAACAATTAGTGCAAACAACAGCACAATAAGACATGATCTTTCTGCAGGCGACATACGCAGTAGAACGTCAGTGACGTAGACTGATAATCCCTCTATTCCGAACCTCCCCTGAAACACTGCTGTTCCGAAATCCCCCTGCAGCTGTCCAGTGCTGAACCGGGTGACAATGTATGTACTCTGCGGCAGATCTGTCCCAATTGTTTCTCCCCAACTCTGCTGTGGGAGATCTCCCACAGAGCAAAAGAAATGCACCCGGGCGCGAGCCTGCTGCAGCCACTGCTCCTGCTGACAGCAGACTGAGGGAGAAAAAATAAATAAATTTTGCTTTGGTTGGGTTTAGGCAATGAAGAAAGGAGTTGGTTATGTTTAGTAAAAAAAAACAGGTAGAAGCTAGACAGACTAGAAGCATAATGAGCGATGTCATTAATATGAAGGGCTTATTTTGCAGTTAATTATGCACATGTTCCGTTTGATCCCAAAAAGGAAAAAAGGATCAATGCGCAGCCTCCGTTTCCTTTCTGATTAGGTCCGTCTGTCCGTTCGGAGTGGGGGGGTTTCTGAATGGAGGGTATTCCCCAATAGCCTTTTCGGAATAGCGGGGTCTTAAAAATAGGAAACAGCGCTATTACGATAAATGAAAGTCTATTTTCGGGAAGGCGGGGTTTCGGAAAGGCGGGGTGTAACCTGTGCGAAGATGTCACAGGATATGTCAACAGGATATTGGAAAGGTTTAACTATGCAAAACTGTAAACCCAGGGAAAATCCTTGTGATCAAAAACTGTGTTATACAGAAGATGCTGTTAAGATGTGTGATGTTAAAATGTATAGAGAGTTCAGTAGGCAGCTAGCCTTATATATTTAACAACATGTACACGTCCAGACTTAAGTTTTGTGGTAAGCAAGTTATCGCAATATTTTTGTGAACTCTGAAGCAGGTATTAAGATACCTCAGAGGTACAACAAACAGAGAGTTGTGTTTCAGAAGAAATGACAGTGAAAAGTTAGGCCTAATAGCTTAGGAGGCTTTCTCTTCTCACCACCTGGGGTCAGCCCTATGTTCCCACAGCCCAATGATCCCACAGCCCTATGTTCCCTCATTTCTAAGAAATTTTTTTTCACTGAAAATTTTGAAAATTATGCCCGATGTTCCCACAGCCCTATGTTCCCTCAGGTTTATGTTGCTTCATTTCTAAGATTTTTCTTATTTCTAAGAATTTTCTCAAAATTAAACTCTAAGTCAAGTGCGCCCCCCCCCCCCCCCCAGAAGCTTGTTTTCCCTTGCTCAAACAGTGGTCGAGTTACCGCTATTAACCGAATGGTGCTAATGTTACCAAGCAGCTATCTTAAATTACCCCACTAATAATGTCCGGAATTCCTGGTGTACTTACTGTACAAACTTTCTAATGCTTTGTTTACTACTACTAACACTATTTCTACTACTGTAGAAGTTTGTTGTTTAAATTGCACTAACTCATGGAGGTGAGTTTAATTTCGGTATAAGGGTTCATCACTCAACCCTATGTTGGAGTAGCGGTGTTGGAAGGGGTCAGCCCTGTGTTCCCAGGGCCCTATGTTCCCAGATTTAGTTAAAAGCTACATTAAATCTGTAGTCAACTGCTACTGGATAATAGGTTGGGTGTAATTGACTACAAAATTGGGAGAAATGGGGATAAAATCTGATGCAAATTGATCATAAAGGAAATGTGGGAACATAGGCCTAATTTTGGAAAGAAAAAAAAACCTTAGAAATGAGGGAACATAGGGCTGTGGGAACATAGGGCTGAGGGAACATAGGGCTGTGGGAACATAGGGCTGAGGGAACATAGGGCTGAGGGAACATAGGGCTGAGGGAACATAGGACTGTGGGAACATAGGACTGTGGGAACATAGGCACGCTCACCACCTACCTCGTTTGGTCCAGACATTCGGACTTTACAGATAGTTCGGATCAAATTGACAGATGTGAAAGCTCCCCCGGACCACGGTCCCGACTAAAGACCGAGTCTTTGGTCCAGCCTCAGGAGGTGGTCTCGGTCCGGACTATCCTGGACCAAGGTCTGCTGCTGCGTAGTGTGAAAGCATTTTTGGAAGGTTCGAACTATCAGACCAAATACAGGAAGTCACGTCAGATTCGCCCGTCTCGCTCGCTCGTGCCGAAAAAAGTAAATAACAGAAAAAAAGGAAAGATGAGCCGCAGCAACACTTGGGGAGAGGAGATCAAATAGTCTATTATATACAGATTTGGTCAGAGGGATGGGTGTGTCAGTGTACATTTGTTAACGTTTACACAGAATTAAACAGTAGCCTAGAGTGTTTAATATAAATCCCCAAACGATACATGCATTTTTTTTATATAGCCTATTTTTTATACATTGACCCGAATATATTCCGTCGAAAAAAGTCTGAAAAAGACAGATATTTATCAGCAGGTGACACCAAACAATGTCTACCCCAGCAAGTCAGAGCTTTTATTTCTCTCACACTCACACACACACAAGTGACCTGGAGAGATGCAGCCACATCTGAAAGGAGGATCGCGCATGTGTGCGCATAGCGTGTGTGTTCCCCTCCACTACACAGTTACATCTGATCGCTGCCGCTCTCATCAATGAGAGCATTTTCGCCGCCGCACGACCCTCTTTTTTCTCTCCTTTCATCAGCTCCAAACTCACTCTTCTGCACTGCGATTACAAACCACAGCGTACTTTTCCAGCACTATTTTTTTATTTTTTATTTTTTACACATATTTTTATTTTTTTTCAGAGCACTTCCTATGCGCTAACGTCAGACACACGCTCATCTACAAGCCAATCACTGACAATTATAAGCAGGCGTAGCCCTTGCGGGTAATGACGTCTTGACGTAGGTAGATCCTTTAGTCCGCTGGCATAATAGCAGTGTGAAAGCGAACTTTACTGGACTATATGGAAACAATGTAACAAAAAAAATATATATTAGGTGTGAAAGCGCCCTTATACAGTAGTGACGCAGACTGGGCTGTATACTGACAGACGCAGCACCACAGGCTACTGTGTAAGCCTAAGTGAGAACAGTTAATTAGTTTCATAACAGTAGGATAACCAGGGAATAATCACATTAGCCAAAAACCCTGTAAGCAGACAGGTGCAAGCATGTGGATATTAAATATAATTTTATAAGATCCATTGTGAATGAGGGAAAAGTAACTCTGGTGTATTACACTACTGAATATATGGTCGCAGACGTCATGATAAAACCTGTCATTGGATCAAAACTGAAAAGGTTTGCAGGTTTTATGTTTGTTGCCATGTTGTGTGTACATTTTTGTTCTGGATTTCAGCAACCTGAGTACAAGTGGGGGTGTTAAGAGACATTCTTTTATTTAGTGTGTACTGTGATACACACACATAAGACTGTGTGTTTAAGCCACGCCCAGTGTGTTGTTTTCTGTTCTGGGGAGCTGGAAGCGAATGTCTCGAATAAACATGTTTGAAGAAGCTAAAGAATATCTCTGCTTCTGTCAACTTATTCTCCGAGTTCAGTTCAAGTAAAAGCTGCAAAGCTCAACACATGGTAATGTAATTTTGTTTTGATATGTAAAAATGGTTTCCAAAATGTAAATTTGTCTCAGGTTTTGTAAAAGTGTTTCACATTTTGTGATGTTGCTTTGCACCTCCAGGCCACCGTACCGTCTAACTCATAGTGGCATTCAGAGCAGTCCAGATTAGCAGCTGATTGAAGCTGCAGCCAGACGGCACACAGCTCCTCTTCACCCGAGGAATAACAGAGACAGAGACGGCTACGTGTACAAGACCAAACAGTTAACAACCTCCCGGCTGGATAAGAGGGAGTGAACGATGTGGGTTCAGTGTGTTTGTCTGTCGATGTGCCATATGCTTGCTAATGGACACTAGGGGGCAGAGTGACTAATTGTTTGTGTGTGTTGGGGTGAAGGAGTGACTAAATGAACGATTATGTGAGTCGATTACTTTATGGATCCACAAGGGGCTCTGCTTAAAAAAAAAAAAAAAAAACAATAATAAGAAAGGGACAAACAAGAGCAACAGCATCACCAAGTCCAAAAGATGGGGACAGAGTTTGTGATGGGGATGGTGAAGCTTTGTGTCGCTGCTTGCATGCGTGTGCACTTGTGTGTGTGTGACAGGGTGAAATCACAATGCAACTCACTGGAGAAATAAGTAAATGACAGAGTGCAGGCAAGTAGATAAAGGGAAACGAGGGGCTAGCAGCTGATGTTGTTGAGGGAGGCGGCATTGTAGTGGAGGGCAGTCAGACGAACTCCTAAAGTGCTTCTTGGCACGCCTCAGTGGAAAGAGCCGCCGACTGAAAGTGCTCCATTGCATTGACATTTTGTCATCGAGAGGGTGGAGGACATTGTCCATAATAACAGACTGCAACATTGTTTTCTTCACCACTACCCTGAGTGAGTCTTCATCCCATTGGCAGAACTGGCTTTTCTCGCTTCTCACAAACTTGCTCAGAAATGTGTGTCCCCTGAAATGATACTTTTTCAAATGGTGACAGACACCCTAAACTTATGGACTCTGACAGACGCAGGATTAGTGATGAACCAACTGGTCTATTAATTGATCAATAGAAAGTTAATCGACTTAAAAAGACATAAAATAAATTGATTAATCCTCTAAGTGATTTATAAATCAGTGATTTCTAAGAGTATACACATATACACACAGCTATGAGGTATGGTGTACATTTTAGGACATCCTCAGGTGTCAGGCTTCAGCGTCAGACCATAGATGAGTCAGACGAAAAGGCATCAGAAAAAAAAATCGTCAGACTAAACGGCATCAGAAAAAAAGTCGTCACACAAAAGGCATCAGAGAAAAACTTGTAAGACTCACAGTCTACACGGCCAGCTCTTTTTTTTCTCCAAATCTTTATTGACAAGTAAGGAATAATGCAATCATATTTTCAGACAAAAAAGGTATGAAACAAGGTAATCGGGATCATAACAATTAATAATATAAAAATAAATATATTAAAACAAATAAATAAAATACATATCAGTCTCATAAAGAGGTAAATGACATCATCAATATATGAGACCGATTTTTCCTGAGGCGGCCATGTAGACTGTGAGTCCTACGAGTTTTTCTCTGAGGCCGTTTAGTCTGACAACTTTTTTTTCTGAGGCTGTTTAGTGCGAGTCTGACAGAGGATTTCCTGAGACCTAATGCTTTTTCATCTAAGGTCTGAAGCTGAAGCCTGACACCTGAGGATGTCCTAAAATGTACACCGTAATGAGGCTGTGTTTGGGTAAAATAGCGCTAAGAGCAAAACGCAAATGTCAGCATGCACAAAGTGACAGGGACAGTTGAACCACCTTTCAAACAATGAGAAAAACTCCACTCAAACTCTTGTTTCAGCAGTTCATTTTATTGCTTATTATTTATTTTTCTTTTTTTTTTTATAAAATTGAATATATTTAGAATGTGGGCTGCTGTTCAAACTGAGTAAGTTCTTGAAGAAATTACCTTCACCTTTAACACTAGAACCGCCAAGACAGTCTCACAGACCGTTTGTGTTTTTCTTATGTAAATTACTTTGTTTACATTTAACCTACAGGTCTCTCAGTCCGTGACTTTTCCTAAATACTGTATATGTGTTTGATGGTTTCTGAAGCTTACAACTTATTAGAATGAAACACACTCGATTTCTGAGCAATTGGCTTTATGCACAGTTCCACTACTTCCTGAAATAAGCCAGCTCGTTTATTTCCTGTCTTACATTATTGGACCAACTAATTAATCCAGGTGTGCCTGACCATTGTTGTGAGGTCAGGTCAGACACACCTGGATTAATTAGTTGGTTCAGTGAACAGCGACATCGACTCTTGACATGAGAGCAGCACACGTGTCCAGATGCGTCACTTTCAGCTGTAGGCAGACGTGTGTGCCGTAGGTGCAACAGGCAGTGTTGTAACATCACTCAGTCTACCCCCCCCCCCAACCACATCCAATCAAGACCCCAACACAACATAATAATAAGAAGGACTAACACTACAAAAAAATAAATCTAATTTTTTCCAGTTACAGAACTGTTTGCGACTGGAAACAATGTAATTACACGTGACGGTTTGGGAGACCGCTGTGGTGTTTTAAGGAGGATTAGAATGTTGGCGGTTCTAGTTAATAGTGATGAACAGTCAAAACATAGCCTATTTTGGCCTTATGTTCACTGAATGATCAGACTGAACTACTGGTTACATGAACTGATAAATAACCATATAAAAGACACTGTACATAGCCAACTGTTGTAGGGGTGGGCAAACGTTTTGGCTCACGGGCCACAATGAGTTTTAAAATTTGATGGGCGGGCAGAGCCAGTATCAGATAGATGGAGAGTGTTTGTGTGAACTAATATAAATTACATGTAAAAGCCATTACCTAAAAATAAAACGAAACGCATATTCAAATTGTAGCCTATTCAGAGCAGAGTTATTGGTCACCCTTTTTTTTGCCAGTGCATCAAAGTTTGCAGTCTTTACTTTAATTAGGACAATTTTGTACCAGTATTTGATGCGCCAGATTAGAGATGGTGTCAGAAATAATCTTATTGGTTGGATGAGCAGTCAATGGTTGCTAGGCCTACTGGTGAATGAGCGCCTATTAAATAGGCCTATTGCCCTTTTGGTGGCAGACATAGCAGATATTGGTGTCATTGTTACATTCAACCATAAACTTGCAGACTGCACTGAGAGTAGCGTAGGCTACCATCCTTTGCTGTTAAGGTTACTCATAACTGTCAAGGCTCTGTTAGATTTAGGTAAAGATAGTGATTTGGGTTCAAATAAACACTCGCTGTCTCTGTTGCCATGGTTACAAAAATAATATGTTAAACTTTGCTATCAGTTATGGCTAATGGAAATAAACTGCTGCTTTCACATAGGAATTTATCTATGCCATACCTATCCTATTGACCCACACATCCACCACAACCCCCTTCTGACAGGGACTTTGTAAACCACATTACTGCACCTCTCCCTCTGCTCCTGTAATTACTACAGTCACTATGTCGCCTAGCAAAAAAATACAACTATGGGTCATAATAACTTGCTGCACAAACTTATGGGCTAATTTTTTCCAATCAAAACTGTAAAACTGGAATGGAGAACACTTGGACATATATTCATGTCTTAGTAATTTTAGCTTCAGTTACCTCACTAGCTTAAGGTATTTTCTATTCAAATGTGAATGGACTGTAATAGTTTCAAAATAGAAGTCACCAGATCCACTAATATTTCTGATATCTTCAAAATTACTCATTTTCATTTCAAGCAATAAGTATTCATGCAAAACTATCTGGTTTTGCTCACTGATGTTTGACAACCACGCATATTAGTTCTGCCAGTCCCTGCCTCTGTGAAGCCTATGTCACATCACAACAAATAGTCTGCTTTGTCATTTCATGCATTAGGTTTCAGTAATCCAGTTTTCTATCAAAGTAGCTCCCCAGGTCCCCAGAGGGCTGCGCGTCCTCCACACGGTGCCTGGAATCAGGGGTTCCACGTCCCATCAGAAATCTACCACCAAAGGTGAAAATTACTGAGTTCCAGCCGGTTCCAGCTTGCAAATGCATTCTTATGCCCCCAGGACAGTTTTGTCTGCATTGGTAAGCAGCCTCTGTCTTCCATCTATCAGCAGTGATGCCCCACCAACAAACAGCTCAAAGGTGAATATTTCTGAGTTTATTTAAGGCCAAGAAATGAACTAAAAAACAATGTCTTACATAAGAATAACTAAAAACTTTAAATTACACATGCATTTAGTCTTCATGATCAATAATCCATTATGGGGCACAACTTTAGACAAATATACTGCTGTAATAGTCATTAGATGGTCTCTTATTCACTTGGTTAATGCTGTAAGTGGATGCTGTGCTGTTTTTTAAGCTGATGTTCGAGGATAAACTTCATGAATACTTTAATTAGGGATTATTTTGTTGTTTATTTTATGGTTAATTGATTAACAGATTGATCAATAAAAAGAAAATAGTGAAAATGCCCATTAGAAGTTGCCAGAACACACAGTACACTCATCAAACTATCTGTTTGACCAACAGTGAGAAACCCAAGTATATTCAATTACCATTGGTATAAAACAAATCATATGTGATAAACTAGGGCCAGTTAATATTTGCCTTTGTGCTTTGGTTGATGAATAACTTAATCATGCAGTAATTAGAAAGATTTACTGTCATTTTCTTTCTATTTTAACCAACTAACAAATTTATCAATCAAACAAATATGTGAACAGTCCATTGCTCTCATAGAGGCTATTTAGGTTTCTGCTTTGGAATTAAAAAAATACATATTCTGCATTCTCTGAGATATTTGAAGAATTACTTTTAATTAATTTTAAATATATTCCCTGAAATTAAGCAATAATATGTTTCCCGAACTGACCGGAGCATGTAAAAATGCCTGCAGCAATTCCTCTGTCAGTGAGTGGCTCTGCCACCAAGTGTCACTGTTGCCACACTGAGCTGTTGCCTTGGAGTGCTCATCATGTGTTAGTCTGTGGAGAGGCAGAGGGGGTGGAGAGAGATAGACAGTCACAGAAAGTGAGAGAGGCAGCTGCTGGGCAGATCATCAGTCTGTCTCTTACTGTAGTTGTCTTCCTTCGCTCTCACCCTCTGTCTCTCTCTCCCATGGCTCCATGTGCCCCAGAAACAAAGTAGTTCTGTCTAATTGCTCTAATGGCATCCCATCCTCATTAGACTCTTGACCTTGGCTGTGCATGATAAGAGTAGGTCAGTGTGGATTAGAAGTGGCCCCCTAGGTCTCCTCCGCTCTCCCAGTTACCAGTCGATACCTCTGACTCAATTCGCTCCCCTGAAAAACACAAGTGCTTCCCCCATTTGAAATTGAGCAGCATTTGAAGCATGTTTACCAGTCGCAACAGTGTAGCTGCTTTTGTTTTCACCTTGTGAGCCTCTTTGTGAGTGTGTGTGTGTGTGTCTGTGTCTGTGTGTGTCTGTCAACATGGTAAAATGTGATCCTGGAGGCACCGGCTATAGCTGGAACTACCAAAGAGGCAGTTTTGAGTATTTTGAGTATTTTCAGCTGGTGTTCATATCCCCGAGTGGATGTGTTTTCATTTAGAAACTAGTTTGTCCACCAGAAATGACTAATTAGTAGAGCTGCAAATTGTGACTGTTTGTTTAAAAAGAAAAACAACGGTAACAAAAATCCAGTATCAGATGTGCTATATGACACTATAATGTAATAGTTGTGAAGGTGCTGCATCGTGTTCAGACCAATAAAAACACTGATATTAAACAGACCCATCAAGCTTTCACTTCATGTTAATGTTATGGTTACTAACAATTATTTTCCCTGCCAAATGTTTTCCTGATTAATTATGTAAGCAACTATAAACAGATAACCAGGCCAGAGTGTGGACTTTTCTTCTTCTTCTAGATTGTTGATAAATGTGTTGTACTATGTGTGTTTTGTGTGCTTGCTCTGTCCTTGTGTTGGAATGAAAAGGTCATGTGAAAAAGAATTTCCCTAATAAGGGACAATAAAAGTCTAAAGTCTAAAATATCTGAGAGGTGAAAAAAGCCCTGTACATTTCCATGAACTCTAAGGGGATTATTTTTTATTTACCGATGCCAAATACAGCTGCATTTTTGCAGATGAGCCTTTAAGTCACAAAACTCGTCAAATCACTTCTTTTTTTCCAGGGACAGCTCTCCATTCCGAAAAACCTCCATTCAGACGCACCACTGTTCCGAAACCCCCCCCCCCACCCCCCCCCCCCCACTCCGAAACACCACTGTTCCGAACGTCCCCCCCGAAACACCGCTGTACTTTTCGCTTTGGTTGGGTTTAGGCAATGAAAAAAGGAGCTGGTTAAGTTTAGTAAAAAGACCAGGTAGAGGCTAGACAGGCCAGAAGCATAAAGACCATTTTATGTCAGTATTTGTTTGTTTTGCAGTTAATTATGCACATGATCCGTTTGATCCCAACAAGGAAGGGTCAATGTGATGTCATTTCCTTTCTGATTGCATCCGTCTGTCGGTTCGGAGTGGGGGGGTTTCGAAATGGAGAGTTTTCCCCAATATCCTTTTCGGAATAGCAGTGTCTTTAGAAAAAATAGGAAACCCCGCTATTACGAAGAATGGAAGTCTATTTTCAGAAAGGCGGGGTTTCGGAAAGGTGTGGTGTAACCATTTTTCCCAACCAGTGATCCCAAGAAATAAAAGCAGCGCAACCTTAAAACTGAGCTAATAATGCTGTGTTTTTGCTAGTTGATAAGATTTATATAATGAATTGATCATTAACCAACTTACATATTTACTTTATTTTGATTAAATGAAACTAATCGATCTAGGTATGAGCATTTCAAGCAAAAGCACTTCTCGATAATCACCGGGAACTATTCAACTGTTTATTTTTTTTCGACTGTTCAGTGGTACTGCT
Organism: Trachurus japonicus; assembly: GCF_045865225.1. Lineage (NCBI taxonomy): Eukaryota > Metazoa > Chordata > Actinopteri > Carangiformes > Carangidae > Trachurus > Trachurus japonicus. Next base: position 29,602,377 of record NC_140919.1, read on the forward strand.
TCTCATCATGTCAGTACCGTTCAATGAAATCCTCACCATGGAATAAGAACACATCTAAACAGGGACGAAGTCTTGTTTAGAGACTAAAACAATGTGAATTGTCTCTGGTACCACTTCTCAACAACCTTGCAGAGTTTGCATTGCACCTCAGTTTCATTTGCTTTTTTTTTTTTAAATAGTTCCACACAAACCTTTTTTGATGGCTGTATAGGCTGTACTGTATTAGCCTTTCCATGTTTTTCAGTAGCATCTAACATTAGCCCATATCACAGAACTGCATCAAACGTTATACTCCCAGCAGAAGGTGCCAGTACAAACAGGGGAACATTTACATTTTTTCAGACAAGACGACAAGACTTTTTTTTAAATGACAATTCCAATATTCGAAAATCGTTGTCTAAACATAATATGGATAGATACTTAAATCACTCTGTATTATGTTGAATATGTGGTCTATGGAAAATGGAAACTCAGGCCATCAGCCATCAGGATTTTTGGAGACTTAACAAACTCAATCACAGACTTCAATGACAATGACAAGAAAAAGACCTGAACATATTTTGTCTGAGATGCTACAGAAAGAGAACAATGGCAGCCTTTGATTTTTGGATTGGATCAGGAACTGTGATGTCAGCTTCTGGAAGAATTGCAATTTGATGTGTTACAATGAGTGTGGAGTGTGAAATACAAATGATACAAACAAAGACATTTGGGCACAGAAAGTTCAGTAATAGGACAGGTCATATCAAAAACGGATGGAGCGAAATGGCGTTACAAAATCTTGAAGTTCTCTCTGTAATGATCCCTCGCCCTGGGATATAATATTCACACCTTTTCCAATTCGTACCTCATCTCAGCTCTAACAGAGTCTGTTTGAGGGGGTGGACGACGGCACAGCAAAAAACTGGCAGACAGAGATAGACACAAAATGTTGAGTTGTATCCCTCAAGACAAAACGTAACAACTACATGAAAAATACTGTATTGGAGTATCTCTGTAGGCAAAACAGCAATAATTTGGTTCCATAAGACCGTTATTAGGCTCCTATCCACCTATGCAATTCCACTTAGCCCAGCTAAGCTCTCTGAGAGAAACCACTCCATCGTTCTGCCTCATTCTCAGCATACCTAGAGGCTATGAGAGTGTGTGCACACATGAGTCCATATCGGTGCATGTACTGTACACTAATAGCAGTAGTCACAGCGTCTGTGTTTTTTTGACTATGTATGAGAGAGAGACAAAGGTAGTGGCATAAAGACAAAGGGGGACAGTGGACCAGTTGCATCAAAAGACAACAAAAGCCACTTTCATCCCTTTTAAAATTCAGCCTCTCACAAAGTGCTCTGCCTGCAGTCCTACCAGCACTTCCTGTTTGCAGAGGACCTCTGCTACTGAGAGCTTTGAGGCTTGTGGTAAACAAGTGTTAATATGCTACCTCTGCGAGAAACTCCGGTTAATGAAGGATTTACTTCCTATGACCAGCACTGATGAGGGACACGATGATTAAAAATGCTTGTGGCCTCTAGCTACCATTATGTTATGGCTGACCCCTTTCTTCTCAGAACAATGTTTTCAAACTCAGGATTAATTAATAAGCTACAGCCATTCTATGAAATCCAAGATGTAGCCAGGGAACAAAAAAAGAAGATAATATGGAGTCATAAAATAATGGGCTAAGCGATTTGAGAGACAATCAACTGCAAAGTTGTCATCTGTGTACTGAGGCTCCTGCTCCCTGCTGCTGCTCCCAGAGCAGCAGAGTAATTGCACAATGCTTCTACAATCATGTGTTCATTTATTCATCTGTCTTTCTCTTCCATTTTCACCCATCCATTCACTCTGAAATGCATGCAGATACTCTATAAGAAGGATACACCAGTGAAAATGTCACCAGCAGAACACAGACGCTCTCACATGTGAAGCAGGACCAGATGATAACACATTAATAAGACTGTTTAAATATTTATGATCCACAGACATTTGAAATGTGCTCAATGGCATGACATTCCTTAAATTGTGTAGTTTAACTTACTTTATATTAGATTTAATTTGCATCAGTGCTTCTATTGTTTATCTATTCTTTTTCTTTTCTTTTTTGTTGTTGTTAAGACATCTGGGATAAAAGTAAAATGCTTCAACAAACAAGAGAAACACTGCCTCGTCTCATTATATCAAATCAACAGGGAACAAAACTGTCTGAATAAATTACATCTCAGCAGAAATGACATAAGAAAGTCCCTAAACAAATACAAAAAACAAAAGTATTATCACTGCCATCGCAGTGTATCAGAAGAGAAGGGAATCAGTTTGTACAATGGTTTATGGCAACAAACCATGAAGCAAGATGATTTCCTTGTTCAAAGAAAATCAATTTTGGCTGAAAATGATAGAACTGAAGGATACTTTCAGTTGGGAAATTCTCCATCCCTCATGCTTTATGTTTCAATCTCTTTCTCTGTGCCGGTGTCAGTCTTAGCTGCTGTGAGGTTGTTGTTGTTGGTTTTTTTTTTTTTTATCTGTGATGCCTTTTCTCTCTCTGTCTTCATCTCCCCCAATTTGCAGTGAACACATTTCCTATCATGCAAAATAGGGAGATTTTAAGACAATTATGAACACATGTTAAATCCATTTCACCATCTTTCACGATTTTGGAGGCGACTGCAAGATCAATTAAGAGCCTTTTCTAAGCATTCAGTCCCACGTCGCTGGCAAAGCAAAAATAAATCAAATCCATCCTCGTCTGCTTCTGAATCGCGAACCTTTTGATACCTCACAGAGGGGAGGAATATTAATAGGGCGGAAAACAAGTAAACAAGCCGTGAAAACAAGGGAGGAAAGAGTAAACCCTTACTGGTTGATTACAGCATAATCTATATGTGCATGTGTGTGTGTCTGGCAGGGGGGTTTCTGTGAGTGTGTGCGGGTGGGTGCACGTGTGTGTGTGGACAGGAGATGGACAAACCCAGGGGTCCGTTTATCTAAGCTGACAGAAACAATTTACAGCACTGCCAAATGGGGAATAAGAGCCCCTCACACAGACTGAACTGGAGGCGAACCAGACAGAGAAACAGGAACAGTGTGGTATTAAGAAGGAGCCCTGCAACATTCTGCTGCTACTAACACCACCACACTGGGTAAACTTGCCATGACTGACCCATCCATTCATCCATTCATCCATCCATCCAGCCAAATTCTATTGTGATAAAGACTTGATGATAGAGTTGAACAGATAGTCCAAAATAATTTACAATACAAAATAAAATGTGAATAACTTACAAGGCTTTCCATTTTCAAAGTGCACTGTAGACTGGAGAGTGTCTGGAACATTAAATTTAAATGTAGTCGTTCCAAATTCATAATTAACTTTAGGTACATCATGTAGAAACGGAATTTGCACCAACTGATCTAACAAAGAAAGGCTCGATGTAATATTAGAAAGACAAAATAAATATGCACCAATGCATGTCATTATCCTTCCAGAGAGAGAGAGGCCAACCTTCTTGAATAGGGTGCAGTGATGGGTATAATCATCACCAGACCCTGAAGGTGGACGTAGTCGTTGTGGAGTCCCCCCCAAAGGTTTCTTAAGGGCATTTTTCAGCCTGGTACCATCCTTAAATAAATGGAAGACCTTTAGAGCCCGTCGACACAAATACAGATTTAATGAATCCACATAAGCATTTTATCATTTAGTTGTTTCGTCCAGACAGAAATGGCGTTTTCGGGAGAAAAAGGTATTTTTTGGAAACGGGTCCCAAAGTGGGAAAATCTGACAACGCCACCCCAGCATTTTCATAAAGACACCCAAAATTGATCTTTTGTGAAACGATGATGCCATATTCCCCGCCGCTCTAGCCTGTAACCTGAGACATACCGCTAGATGTACACAGTCTATGGATGTAAGCTGACTGCTGTCAGGTACACACTGTGGCTGAATCATGCCAGTTAAATCATCTTTGACAGTCATATTTGCACCGTGTGTACGCAGATATTTCTTGAAATTATGCCGTGTTTATGGAGATTCCTTTTAAAACAAACAAGAACAATATCATCTTGAGTGAAGCTCTGTTTTCGTGTAGATAAGGCCTCAATCAGTTTATCAGTATTTTTGCAGATCTAAGAGAGGAACTTTTTATTTCTGTCACACATTTATTTTGATGCTGATTCAGATCCAGGTGAAAAAAACTCCCCATGCACAGCAATTAGCTATCAGATGCTGGTTGGGTACAAGAACATCTTAAAAATCAAAATGAAAATCAAAATTAACCACAGTTGGATAATTTGAGTGTGACTTTTATTATGATGATTTCCCCTGCTTCCTCAGGTTCCCTCAGGTCCTAATTCAGATAAAGATTGAGACGCAGATAAAAGCTCCATAAAAGCCAGTAAGTTAAGACTGTCTTGTTGAACAACATAATCATGACTTAATAATAGTTTTATCTGATATAGTCCACAAGAGTGAGTCACAACTCATGGTACTGCACATCAGTTTGATTATTTTTAAAGTTGTGATGTTGAAATTAATATATTAGAATTGAATTTGATCTATTGATTTAGTTGGATTCTCTAACGCAAAATTAGATAAGATTAATTTATTTTGCACATTATTATGTAAAAATCGTGAGAGGTTGGAAGCAAAAAAAAGGCTTATTAGGATACTACCCTACAGTGGCCATCTTCACAGTGTCAGGGTTAACGAAAGGTCTTTTAAAAAAATAAAAATAGCAATTTACACTCAAAAACTAAAGACACATATTTACAGATGCAATTTAAGGATGTTTTTTGAACAAGTTTTATTTTTAACTTGCTCATAAAACACTTGCTGTTGTATTTTGAACCCAGCTTGTTTACATGTTTACTAGCTTGCATTGTTCGTCTCAGCTTTTGCTGAGTTTGCATATCTTGGCATATTACTGCCACCTGTTGATCAGTGTGAGGCGTGACTGTGTCACATCACTTCCATGCATGTGTGTCCTTGTAAATGAGATCAACAAAACCAGAACCCACTCATAAAATAACTATCCAAACTATTTCATTGAGATAGTAGAGGTCAAAAACTCCCCAGGGAACCTTTAAATGTGGATATCTAATATAAAGGCACAGATGCCTTGGGCCAGCAACAGTTTGTTTTGAGTGGGTGTTTTCATGAGCTAGGCCAGTGTTTATACAGGTTAAAGATCTGGGAGATGCAGTGAATTCATTATAGAGTGAGGCTCTATAATTAAAAAGCTATCATTGCTTTAAATGGTTCCCAAAAGATCAAAAGTTGAATTACGTGTGCACCTGCAGTTGAAAGTTACCAGAGAGTAAGACAGGAACAGATTTCAGCAGGAGTCAGTGCCCCACCAAACAGCCTTTGATGAAACTATGTCCTATCAGCAAAAAAAAGAGAGCTCTACAGGAGCAATGGGTGCAGGCACAGTTAAGGCCAGGACCAGTTTCACAGAATAATGAGAAGAAAAAAAAACATATACTGTATAAAGCATCAGAGCAGATGCTGGCAAAATATGCATAATTAACACTACATCTAGTGGAAACAACAGCCAAGTTTACAATGTCAGCTTGTCTCATATCCTCTTCCATGTCACTAACAAACACCCACACACACCATGCAGACAAAAGAGTGCTGCGCCAGCCAATATCACAGCCTGAATCAGACCTGTCACCTGACCAAGGACAGAGCAGAACAGGTTAGACTTGAGTCTTGAGTAGAACAAAATAAAATGTATAAATATAAAACAGAAACCCTCTGCATAACAGAACAGACAATAGTCTAGACTAGATTAGAATAGATAAGAATGGGAGTGCAACTAACAATTATCTCCTTGCTGTCTCCTCATAATTAATCTTCTGATTATTGTCTCAATTAACTGATAAGTCGTTTGATCTAAAAAAGATCAAAAAGTTAAAAATGTAAATCTCTAAAAGCCCAAATCCATGTGTTGAAACATTGCGTCTTATCTGTAGCCAGTGATGAAAACAATTGTATTCATCAAATCAAAAAATCCACAAAATCAACAAGGAACAGGGGCGTGTTTGGCTGGCTTCAAGTTTTTGTTTGAAAGAATAGTTGAAAGATTTATCAGAGAAATAACTGATTAAAGTAGTTGCTACATTTTCTGTTGATCACCAAATTGATGTGTTTACTAATCATTTCATCTTGAGATTTTATAGAATCGAAAACCATAGAACAGATAAAGTAATTCACTATTAATCTAAAGTGAACTGTACTTGTCAAAAATTGAAATATCAAAAAAAAAAAAAAAACTTTTCACAACAATATTGTCCTCAAATATTTTGTGATATTGGCTGGACCACAGCAGTAGGGCCAGTGACTGCGTGAGTGAGTGACCATAGTTCCACCACTGGTCAGCCCAAGGTCACGTGACAAAGTTAGAGTTTCCCCATTGGCCACTGAATAGTTTGTATTACTAATGGAACAGCACATTTGCAGTAAACCAAAGTAAAGTCACCTCTCAAGTCTGCATTGTAGTTTGCTCAACCTGTACACTGTGAGCAGAGAGCGCTCCAGGTTCAGTTTGACTTTTGCCATTGGATTTTTTATTCCTGCTGTCCAATGATCACATGCTGATGGAACCATGGCCTCTGGTAATGTCACTGTCAACTGAGAGCTCTGAGAGTAGGATTTAAGTTAACGGTTAAAAGGCTGAAACCAGCTGACATGAGTACAAATAGCTCATGACACAGTCTAGTCATGTGTTGGTTTAAAACAAGAAGAGTGCAACACTCAGATGGATTCAGTTTAAATTGAATTATAACTGCAAATTATCAGAAAATCATGTAACGAGATGCTGAAGCCAGCCACAGAATGATTTTCCTTCAAATGAGATAGATGCAGAATAGATGCAGATTATTTTGACACTGTTGTGTACAACAGAGGAGAATAGGTCAGAATATAGCAGGCTACAGTGCAACAGACTAGAGCAGAAAATAATAGCGTAATAATTGGCAGCTGCGGTTCAGCCTGCTAAATTAACAAGCGACTATACAAAAACTGGAGAAATGCTGCTTATGGGTGAGGTAATTTTTGAGAAACTTTTATGTTTTCAGCTCTCTATTACAGTTTTCCTCTGTGTGTAACAAATGACACTTTACAGAGGGTCACTGCAGCCTCTGGTTACACTGCTCAGACTAATGGAGAGAAAACAAAATACTGTCAGAAGAGGGTTAAAGGGTCTTTAAGTGGCCTTGTCTTTCTCTACCAGTCTCCAAAGCTTCAAATTAGAGTGCACATGATTACTCTTCGCTCTCTTTAAAAAGAAAAAAAAGAAAAAGAACACACTCTGCTTCACATAGCCAGTCCACTTTCGCTTGCATAATAACTTGCCTGAGGGAGAACCTGGCTGTGGGAGGTAAAGCTTGGCATTTTAAGATATCCAATTCAACAGAGGCAGGCGTTCCATAAAGAAATCAGTACATTTTTACGCGCTCACTAATGCTTTGATGTTAATGTGATTATGAGAATGGTGAGGTAGACTCGCTGCGTGTCACGTGAACGTGCTAATCTAATTATGCGGCTTCAATTAACGCCATATTCAGAGCATTAAGACCAGCATTAAGACATCAAGTGCCGTAGTTTATTGAACACTTTCTACAGATGTTGATGCTATTCTGACTTACACCAATCATGTTGTTCTCCATTTTGACACTTGCCAAACACAGCCCCTATCTGTATTTAGGTCCATACCTCCGCCTCAGGCCTCAGCGCTGAATAATTTCTGGGGAAGTTGCAGGGAGGAAAATAGTGTAAGAACATAATGAAGGGGGGGGTGATTGACGTGGCTTGTGTGCTATAGGTTGGCAATTATGTTACAGATCTTTTAAATTAAAAACAGCAGTGTGGATGATTGAGTGAAAATATTAACTTCTACTGCTATGCATTTAGACAGCTCGCTGAAATTATTCCCATAATCAACACAGCAGCATAACTCATTGTGTGCATATAAACACTGTGAGACAAAACCCACTTGATAAGTTTGTGTAAATCAATAAACCTCCTGCACGCGAATGGAAATGTCTTTGGAGGAGTCAGCGCATCTCTTCCGTTTCTACTGCGGTAATGGAATAGAGGAGCTATCGCAGCCTTTTAAACCTTTTTCCTCTTGGGAAGCAGTTTCACCATGAATAAATTTTGCCATTCAGATCATGAATATAGAGGTCTAATATGGAACAGCTTTGTACCAAAAATCCTCAGGAAGAATTTTGTTGCTGAAGATATGAGGAAGAGCAATCACACAGACAAAAACAGAGGAAGAACATGTGCCGTACACTACATGCATGTATTTGGCAAAAGGCTCTTTGTAATAAGTGTATAGATAATATAATATATATTAGTTTTGTTTATTATTACAATGCTAAGTTGATTTTGAGAGAAAAGTCATGCTTCCCAAAGTTTTCCACAATGTAATGAATTAATATTTTGAATGAAGATATCTTCCATGTTTCAACATTTTCATGCTGGGTGTATCTGTGAAATGTTCACTGACAGCTTTCATTTGTATCCGCTTGTAGCTGCTGAGGCGTGATTTTTATGGCAATGTTTCAGCATTTCAAGGCACTTGGTTAAGGTTAGAGAAATGTAAATGCCTGACTTGAGGCAGGAGACAGGATGTGTTTACTTTATCAATATTAACCGGATCTATGAGTTTTCTGTGAACTCAACAAAGTGCTTTTGTTGCCTAAACATTATGGCAACCTGGCGGCCTGCTGTCTGGTGTGTGCACTATATCACAGCACAGAACATTACAAACAACTGGCACAACAAACAGGTTGTTTCAGTGTCTCCTGTCTCTTCATGTAATACCAGACTGACTCCATGACAACGAGATCAGGGCTCTGAGGGGGTCAGACCATCTGCTGCAGGACCTCTTGTTCCTCTGGTCCCTGAGGACGGATCTGTGTGACTCTGGCTGTGTGTCTGGGCTGACTGTCGTGTTGCAGAAGGAATTTCGGGCTGATCAGATGCCTCCCTGATGGAATTGAGTGATGGCTACAGATTGAAATACTTAGGGGGCTCAACAATACCATGTTTAATAACCAGATAGGTACACAAAAACTAATCTGTGAATGCAAATAGGGAAAAAAGCAGAAATGTGCCCTTGCCAGTTTAATATTTTTTGAAAGGTATTGCTTTTGTAATATTCTTAATTATTGTGATCACACTCTGTCCTGAGAGATTCTGAAGTGGAAAAATAAACAAATATTAATGACAGTGTAGTTGACACAGCGTCTTTGCAAACATCATGAACTGCAGATTATGCTGTATTACAAGAGTAGGTGCCAGCTGATGCTATGCTAACCAAACTGTATCACATACACTTGTATCAACATTATATTGATTTATTGTTCAGTATCTTCATAATCGTTAATGGAAATGATACATCCACAAAGAGCTTCTGAGTTCACTTCAGGCATTTCATATGAATGGAAAGAGAGAAAATCAATAATAATGCTAATGTTACACTATATACACTCATTTGCATTTGTGGTCACAGGTGCTGAGCTTTAACACTCACAATTCATGTTATATGCTGAGAGACGTGAAGTGAAACATTATGCAAATGAGTCACTCTTTTCCTTTGGTGAGGTCCTGTGACCTTCATCCCACAAAGCCGCTGACACTCATACTTCATTTTGATCAGGAAATGGCTTATTATATAAAGCGTGTTTTTTTTTTAAGAAAAAAATAATGAAAAGGGAAAGACTGACTTAAAAATGGAGCAGATGGCAAAGGAATCAGTGACCTGGATTCCAGAGAGGATGAAATGTACAATCACTGTTAATTCTCCCATTTAATTACAGACCACAAAAAACATCTTGACAGGAAGCCGGGGTGAGAAAATCCAGAGCCACTATTGTTTGCTTTGCTTGGTTCACCAGTGACTCAAAGTTCCTCAATGAGCCTTTAGGTCCCACGCACTTCTGAGAGATTATCTTTAATGGTAATCGTGTGGGTGCCACTGGCCTGACAGGGTATGTATAGGAAAGAAAAATATTTAATAAAGGGTTTCTCTTGGCTCTTCATTTCCATTTTTATAATAAATCGTCAGCTTTGCCCCATGTAATGAGGGTATTTACTCTGTACAAAAGAAAAGGGAGATTAGAGCATCACAGGATGGGATTATAAAAACCTGAGACCACAAAGACAGCCAATCACTTCCAGAAAATCCTTCAACATCTTCAAGCTTTCATCTGCTATTTCCCTGTTTACTCTCCACAGCCCTTTATCCTTCTGCTTTTCTTTGTTTCCTGTGCTCTCTCTCATTACCCGTGTCCTCGTGCTCACATGCTTCCTCTTATTGCTTCCTTCATTTCAGAAATAGAAAGGGGCATTAGAAATGTCGCGATTTAAAAAATATGTGAAGTGAGAGAAAACTGCTGACATTTCCTCACTTGCTTCTGTCTCACATTGTGAAGCTACAAACTGGACAGTGAAATACAAAGTCGCATATAGGCACAGAGGAATGTCAAGGAAAAACTAAAAGTTGTGACATGAGGAAAACGAAAAATTGCCTACAAAAAATAATATATATATATATATGTGTGTGTGTGTGTGTGTGTGTGTGTGTGTGTGTGTGTGTGTGTGTGTGTGTAATATAATACCCAGGAGAAATGGATAAAGAGAAAACAACTCCACTCCCTGACTGCATAACCCATCCACAGGCTAAGACAATATCAAAGCAATTTCAGTTCAAATTTGAACTGCCCACTTGTCCCTTTTCCATGAAGCAGATAGAATCTGAGAGCACAGGCTTGGAGAAAAGGTCACAGATAAGACCTGTGCTCAGATGATACACAGTGAATGGCAGCGCAGTGCTGCCATCTCTGATTCAAACTGTTTCTTTTTTCTGTAAATTGATGTGGCAGAAAAAAGCCACCCCATTCTAATACACAAACTAACTGACTGTGAAACAAAGAAACACACAAATTAACATTAGGTCGCCTTCTCATTTCAGCCCTAACATTTTTTTAGAAAGTGACACAGACTAAAACTGTCTTTTTTTTTCAACATGGTCAGGGTTTATGCATAATCATGACAACCTGAGAAAATACTTGCTACAAGCAGGAGGCATAAACAGGAAATGTCTGATTGGAAATATACGAGTTGATTGATGTCATAACAGAACTGGGCAGTGCTCATCAGGGGAATAATATTTATGTTTTATGAAGATGTTTTTGGTTTTATAGAAGAAAATGTGAAAACATCTCAAAATGCAGTTGCCTTGTCACAGACCGAACAAGCCATCATAAAACATTCAATACGACTAATGTCATGATAAGTGTTTAGAAATGCAACATCTGCATTTATAGGCAGCCACATGAAACATGTGAAACATATCTTTTCAAATTGTGAATACCATGTTACATTTGCATGTGCTCTAAGAGGAAGGAAATGCGCTGAGTTTGTTACACCTCAATAATCAATGTGTTTTGCTGAAAATTACTGTAAAACTTCACTGGTACAAACTCCTACTCGCTCAAGTTTTAACCTGTTATCATTTTGTAATTCATTTGCTGAACCACAGCATTCACATCCATGTGACTGTACTCCAAACTCTGCAGCATGGACACCGCACTCTCTGACTCCTGACACAGAGTCAGAGAGTGAAACTCTGTCCATCCTTTGAGCAGCACAACTAGGTGTGGGATCTTGTTATTGTAGGATTGCTGTTACAAAGTGAGCTTGGGTGAGGAGGATGCAACAAAGAGGGAGTCACTCTTCAGTCTGTGTATCTCAGCAGGATGTGCAGACATCACACAAAAACCAATCACTTTGTAAATGAGATCAGTAGGAAGCTAATAATACACCCACTCCAGTGTCATTGCCTCAGCCAGTCCTCCACCACAGGTGTCCACAAACTTTTCTGTCATCTACTTCCAGTAAACAACAGATAGCACCCGTGGTAAATCTGCCAAAGAGTGATGACAGGTTTGTTGCTCTAGTTTTTTTGTTCCTTGCTGACCATGACGGATAGACAGCAGCAGCAGCAGCAGCAGCAGCAGCAGTACAGGAGCTTGGTCTTTTTTCTCTGTTGTCCCTTGTGATAAAATCAAGGGAGAGCTATGGATCTGCACCAGCGGCTCATCTGTCTGTCACTCAGTGACACACAATATCTAGGACAGCACCAATAAAATTTTATCACAACTTTGGAGAATGACAAGTCTCATTCCTCTTTCCTGCCATATTGAAAAAAGCACTGATTGTCCATAGAAGTTCATTTCCCTCACCATAATGTGTGTAAGAAGCATGAGCTAACACATTTTCAACTTCTTGCTCCATTACCGCTCTGCCTCATTCTGTGTGGCTACGTAAGTGAACTTCTCTGCTTGTTGTTGTACTTTTCCGCAGCACAGCTGCTCCTCCTGTCTCTCCTCCGGCAGCTTTGTCTTCTCTGTGAGGCACCGACTGCCACCGTTTCCACAAATCCAAACAAACAGCAGCTCAGAGAAACAAACTGCTGTATTTGACGAGTGTAATCCATTGTTTTTACCTCTCAGGAGCCTGCGGTCTGTCTGTCGTTCTCATAAACTAGGTGGAATACCATGAGGTTTGCTTTGTCCTGCATCAGGCCAGGTTTGTGAAATGTTGACATTATGCTAGAATGTTGATCAATTAGACATCTGAAAGAAAATTAATTGACAATAATTCTAAAAGGTAATTAATTGTTTGGATCATATCTTCCAGAAAGTGAATTAACTTCAGTGTGAATTTGTTTTCCCAATTATATTTGAGGAAAAAACGCTTCCCTGACCATGTTTTATTACAAGAGCAGATAGAATAGGGACCAAAAAACATGTTGTTGCAGTCCGATCATTATCATTGTTTTGTTACTTGGTGGAACCGTTAATGAACAACATTTCCTGATTATGCTGATGAACACAGAAACAAAAATCATGCAGCATTAAGTTTCCTAGGAAATATATTTTCTGTTGCAAATTAATGAAAAGTTATTTATAGGAGACAGTTTTGTTTGTTTGTTTTTTAGTTCAGATGTGGACATCCACTGCTTACTCTGGTTCCATTGCAGCAGAATATTTTTTTTGTTTGTTTTTGGTTTGTTAGTTTGACTAGGAGATGAAACAATTAATACAAGATTAATCACTTCTAACTACTTTACTATACCAGTAATAAGATCAGTTATCAAGTGCTGCCCAAAAGTATTTGCAGAAAAATCTAAGAGAAGTAAGAGTGAAGGACTGGCAGAGTGTTTCTGGAGATGACGGACCTATTCACATAAAGTTACTGAAGGTTCATCATTAGTGAACACTACTTTGTTCTTAAGGCCAACTGACACTATGTCGAGACAGAAATAACCACTGTGACACCTATGAATTAAAATTTTCCTTATAGTAAATTAAAAATATGAACATGGAAAACTTAATCCATTTTTTATATTTTTCTCCTACTATAGCAGATAAATGTTGATGAAATGTTGGATAAGCTTAAGAGGGCAGCATCTGAGTGTCTGACTCAACGTTGGTCTAATTGGCTGGCAGTGACCACTCATCCCATAATGACAAGAACGGCAAGAAAAGATTTGGCCCTAGTTTTGTAGACCGGGCGAAGTCTAACCTCAGGGCAGCTTCGCCACGTCAACGGGGTGTGGCCCAGGTCCATTTCGCAAGTTTGGTGGGCCACGCAGTCAGACTTAGACCAGCACAAGCCCTCCCCTCATCCCTCCTACCGGCGCAAACGGTGAAGAGGGAGGAGACGGGGCGGGAGGGAGACAGGAGGAGGAGAGAAAGGCGTGGAGTGGGTTTGACACAGCCGAGTCAGATCTTCACCAATCAAATGAGCGCCTCTCCTCACCTTTAACTGCGCGGAGGGCGATGCGCGCTGCAAGTTTGTCATTTTATACTTGTACATGGACGGAGGAGACAGCGACGCCAGAGGCCGAACCTCTCCCAGGAGGAAACAGCTGTGCGGTCCGGAGGTCCGAGCTCAGAGTGACCAATAATGAGTTTACTAATATACTTAACCAGGATTGATCTGATATACTGAGAACGGCTGCCCAGTGTAAGAAACAACAACTAATAAACTAATAAAGAAACTCACATTTATTCAAACCCTGTGTAAGCAAGATGAGAGGTGTAGGCTACACTAATCACAACATAAACAAACACCATGCGGGATGAAATCAGCATAAAGGACGCTCTCTCTCTCTCTCTCTCTCTCTCTCTCTCTCTCTCTCTCTCTCTCTGTCCGTCTCTTTTTTTTTCTTTTTTTTCTGTGATAGAGATGCTGAGTATACTGTAGTAGGCTATATACTGACTATCTGATACCGAGGCTGTTGTGGTGGACTAAGAGAGATGATGATTTGTGTTTTGTTTTTCAATACGGCTGTGTGACGCGGTCGCTCGCGCTAATGAATTAATAAGTAAATAAATAAATAAAGCGATCATCACAAGGGCAGAGTGCATATCTCAACACGGCAGCAAAATGCAGTCATCCACCCTCAGTCCTGCTTTTGGGACATCCACAGCTGCTTTTCAGTGCCAGTTCGTCCCTGCTGTGTTAATTCAGGTGGAGTTTCCATTACGCTGCCGACAGCCTTTGACCTCTGCTTTGATCTGACGTCAGATGTGACGGGACAATCTATATAGATATAAATCGACGTGTTGATTCCGTTAGTTGCATTAAATAGTGGTTATTGTGGATATTTATTGCATTGAAATGTGCCTGGAACTGTGGAGATCTGCCTGTGAGGTCTTGGTGACGTGTGTGCACTGCAGGTCAGTCAGCCAAACTTCCACTGCACCTGCTGCGCTTCGCCCTGCGCTGACATTAGACCTGGTTTGAGGTGGCGAGCTTTCAGCGCAACCTCGGCGGGACATTTTCGCACGAAACTTCCACTGCACCAAGCAGAATCTGTGACGCCTCCCCCTGCTGCGGGGCCACGCCTATCTCAGCGCAGCGCGATCTGCCAATCTCCCAATCTGACTTTGCGCTAGGATGCGCTGGTCGAAACTTGCATTAGACCAGCTGCGTTACCTTGCGCCACCTGCGCTGCGCCAGCAAACTAGGGCTTTTATGTTCATATTTGCGCCCTATACCTGCTGCACAGGATGATAAAGCTAGATGTGCTATAAAGTTAATAGCCTTGTTTTGGTAGTGTTCATTCTATATACATGTAAACACTTGTAGCTGCAGCTGCTGCATAGACTAAAATTAAAATAAATGAAAAAACAGATGAGTACCAGTCAGACTGTATGTTAGACCGTCACAGGAAAATGCACATGCTGTGTGAGTAGGAGGAATGGTTGTGACATTACACAGAATCATTTATTGCGGCATAAATCCTCCTGCCTCACACCTGATTCACACTGACAGCCTTACACAGACCAAAAATGGACCTTTGGGTGTCTCATCCTCTGGTTCTTTCTGTAGTGTAGTAAAGGTGAGTGGTTGGAGTTAATTAACATGATATTTGTGTTGAAAGCTGCCAAGATGTGAGGTTTCACAGTTAAAGGGATAGTTCATTCAAAATTGAAATTTCACTCATTATCTACTCACCCTCATGTCGACTAAGGGCTGGGAGAAGTTTCAGAGTCCTCCGTGCCTTCTCTGAGTTACAGCGGGGCTCGGCGCAACACTGCATGTCCATATGATGGTTGCGAACGGAGCTCACTTCTCTTCGTCCAAAAAGACCACCAAAAAACATCCAAATACCTCCATAGTACTCGTCTGTAATGTCCCTCTTGTATTTAAGCCCCAATATGAGAAATTGTTCCGAAAAAAATTAAATAAATCTATATTTTAAGGTTGTTTGTAGCGGAAGCTCCCAGTGTTGCTCTGCCGGAATCTTGCGCGAATTGCAGAGCCGTGAACTGGGTGTCAATGCAAATCGCGCGAGATTTGCACAGACACAGGAAGAGCAGTGAACTGAGACACCATACAGACACTATGGAGGTATTTGGTTTTTTTTGGTGTGTCTTTTTCGACAAAGAAAAGTGAGTACTGTTCACAACTGTCATATGGACATGCAGTGCTGCACGGAGCCCCGCTGTAACTCAGAAAAGGCACGGAGGACTCTGAAACTTCTCCCAGCCCCAGTCGACATGAGGGTGAGTAGATAATGAGTGAAATTTCAATTTTGAGTGAACTATCCCTTTAAGGTTCGGTTCATATTAAAAGGCTCTGTGTGAAAGAGTTCAAAATGGGACTAATGTATCCAAAACAAACAGGAGATAAAATTCAAACTGTCTTAGAAGTATTCGATTAATTTGTCATCAGGTCCACTCCCTTTGGCCACGGCCATTTTTATACTCAGCTTTAAGATGTAAGGAAGTGTGTGTGTGTGTGTGTGTGTGTTGTGCTGCTGTGTACTTTACACTAATGGAACACTACAATAATCTGTGTTTTGTGCAAAAAGATGATTTACCAGGCTCTGAAAACTCAATTTCCTGCTGGCTGTGTTAATTACCCTGGGAATAGTGCGTTTGATTGATTTCTGTCAGTGTCCTTTAAAGCAAATAGTGTTTTTCCCGTCTCAAAGCACTCAAGGTATAATACTTGATCTTAAGCTCTCACCAGAGAAGACATTCATTTTAGTCAACTAAGAGCACTGAAGCAACACACTGCAACTGAGGGTCATGGGAAGTCAATAGTGAATATATGCCTCATTTATCCCCTGTAGATACAGAATTTATACACACAGGCACAGAAAGGAGGAAGAGGGCTTATGTCACAGTGTTAATTTTGTGATAAATTTATACAGGTCTGACACTTGTCTCAATTTGTGACAACGTTTCTCAAGGCCATCAGTGAAGGCGTCAGTCTGCCTGTGTAATCCTGTCCCCAAAATGTCACTGTGTGTGCACACTTACAAGGCTGTCTTCGGAGAAATGAAAGGACCACAGCGGAGGGAGGCGGGTGTCGCAGATTGCTGCATTTGAAGCAGGGAAGAAGGAGGTAATGAGTGAAAACAAATAAGGAATTAAAACATGACATCTTCCTCTGCACTCTGATTAAAATGAAGCTATGTTATGTTTACTGGGGGTTGTGATTGTATCCACATCCCTAAATACTGAAACCAGATGCTCAGTCAACAATAAAAACATTTCCTTGTTTCCTCATGGGGGTTGATAGCGCAGGCAAGCACAAAGACAGTCCTGTAGAAGAAAAAAGGAAAAAAAAGTCACCACTTTACTTTACTGTTTGCAAACAAGTAAAAGCTCATCCTAAATCTGGTGACACTGATGATGGCTGCCTGCTGAAACAGCTGCGCTCTCCCTAGAATTAAACAAATGAAATGAAAAGGAGTGTGCATCATGCATAATTATTCATTTTGGTGAAGTTTCCATTTTTTAGCAATTATTAAGTCACATCTGAGGATAAAAGACATTGCTATCATTTAACACCGCTAAACATTTACCTATGGTGACTGTCTCCATGAATTACTGGATCAATTCCTGGTACAGTAGATACACCATTATTGTGGTATACAATGTTTAAGCCAAGAGTGTTCTAGGAAATATCAATGCTGCACCATTAAGGGCACAATAAACACAGACAAAGTAATATAAAAACAACTTAAGAACTGATATTATATACAATATTGGATACATTTTAAAACAAATTACTAAACCAGATGGATATGAGACTTTTGGCACATTTAGGTATTAAAGATGACAAACCACCTATTTAATCTTGTATTACTTTAACACTGCCAGTGCAGTCCTTTTTTTGGAGCTGTCTTCTTCTTATCTCTAAAACAAACAAACAAAAAACCAACAACACCAATATACTGCAGTTCGCCTTTAATGAATATAACAACCTGGTGTGACACATGCAATTGCTGCAATTTTCAAAATTTGTGCTCCTTCTCAGACTCATACTGTAACTCAGTCAAGTCTTACCTCACAGACATGAGGTGAATCGTGAATGATCAGCATGTGAATCGTGAGTGTATTAGAGAAGAAATCATTCACATTATCATTACAATTCTTTACAACTTCCTTGAGAATTATAATGTTTTTTTAGGTATCAAAGTAATCCAGTGATACTCTGTGGATCCACAGGCACTCTGCAGCCACCTCCTGTTAATAGTTCAATATACACAGTCTAATAGTGTCATTTTTCCAAAGACTCACAAATCTAAGCTAAAAAAAAAGAAAACAAGAAAAAAAAAACGTTTATAGATTATCTTTAGTCTGTCTGGTGTCCAACATGAGAGTCTTGGTTGTTGGAATTTAAACTCACTTGGTTAGTTGCATGTTGGTTGCATTTCACAGTGTTTTATCAAATGTAAATGTCCCCTGTGGTCTCAAAATCTGCTGCCTGACAGCATTCATAATTTCTGCCTTGACACTGCCTTTGTGCCAGAAGAGCCGTGTGCTCCTCTTACATTTGACCTACTTTTAATACAGTATGGATTCCATTTAAAACCTAAAAAGTAATCTAATGCCTCATGTGTATGCAAATGTCATCTACGGCATTACCGTATAACCCTATCCAAAAGTTTCATTCCACTCAATTAGAAAAGGTCACCAGAACATTATTCCAGGTCTCATTCAGTTTTCATTCAAGCATGTCTCAATTTTGCACTTACTCTCTCCCCTCTATTTCCCTCAGTATTTACCTCTATCAAAAAAAAAGAAAAGTCACAAGAATAATAATTCCACTTGGGAACTAAATGGCAGAGATGTCAGATTAATACGAGCAGGGACATGAAAATTATAAAAAAAATAAAAAAAAAGGTTCTCCGTGTTCCTGTAGGTAGGTTTTTGGATTCTGGACAGCAACATAAAATGTCAGATTTTTTAAACAGTGGGTTTAATTTAAGGCTACATCTGAAAAACAGTGCTGTGTTTCAAGCAGCAGTCTGTGGTGAGGGAGGGATCACACATACTGGGGTCATGCCCACACCGACTGTGAGCTTCTGAGTATTGAAAGGCTAGAACAATTTGTTTCTCTGAAACACGCTTGCTGCTGTGTTTTGTTGAAGGGGCGATAAGTTTCCTGACTTCTTCAGAGACTGACACGTTCAGCTCCTTTTTTTCATTTGTAGCTTACCAGTAATGTTTACTGGTTGCTGTGGCTGCATATTAACTTTTACCAGAATAGCCCCTTCATTGTCATGCTCGCTTATCATTAAGACTTTAAGTAGGGATGCAGTGATGTGGACTGAAAACATGGACATGGATGTCAAAACATCTCACTATTGCAGCCCAACTGTTATGTATTAAATAATTAGGTCATATTTGTCACATTTCAGTTATAATCAGTTGTATTGTAATTAGTTTTATGGCTTATGAGTTTATTTGTAAAATATAGGTGCTAATTTGACCAACTTTTCAAGTTTGTTCATACACATTTCAGCACTAGTGTTAACCTCCATCCTCCCTCCCCAGCTACAGCCTCGCTGTGCTGTGTGTTGAAAAAAACACAGCGCTGTCCATGGTGCTGAAGTTACCAACATATTTATACAGTCCCTTCATTTGATATTTAAATATACGTTTATGAGACATATTGTTGCAATGTTCAGAGCAACCTGGGCTTCCTGATGCAGGGACACAGTCATTGTTAGAATTAAATATCTCAGTGATCTAAAGTCCTTATTATTCTATATAGTGTTAGTACATTATTGTTGGTTAGATCTTTGTATTGTAAACATTTGGTTCTAAGTAGCATGCTAATTGTCAGACTATTATTGAACCATGTTTGTTTTTAGCATTGCTGCAGCTGTACTCAACTTTACATACACAGTAATGGGTTATCCTTCTAAGCCCATTTATGTTTTTATATACTCAAACTTGTTTCCTATGAGTGGTTTATAATTATTTTGCAGCTATGTGAAAATGAACATACTGTGGGCAAACAGTGATACAGGATTTGAAATTCACCCACGTGCAACCTGTAAGTAAAAAAAAGTGTGACAGGTATTCTGCTTGTGTTCCTAGTCAATGTGGCGGCTCCAGGATCTTATTCTAATGCTTAAACAAAGCAGGAGCTCATGTGTACAGGGATAATGAGCACATGTTCAAGCACCCCTGCAATTCTCATTTACGTGCCGTGTGCTATGCACACAAGTGAACGCATGGCAATGATTTATTTATTTATTTATTTAAGATTGATTTGTATTTGCCCTTATTTGAGAGCTGTCAGTGCAGAGAGTCAGGAAAGGGAGAGGGAATGTCGCAGCCAGAATTCAACCTGGGAAATCTTAGTTATGTGGTATGTACCTGAACCAACAGGCTATTGGGGAACCAAACTGAACATGATCTGGAAAACTAATGAGCAGCCAGGAGCATGAGGTGATGTACATGAATTTGTATTTGTTGAAATTTGGATACTGTGTTGTTTTGTTTTTGTCAGGTGAATCACTGCCATGATGTTGGCTTGTCACTTTATTAACCATATTGTGTTATTATATTATTCTATATTCAGTTGGTGGAAGTACAGCCCAATAATGGTTATGATTGTCTAGAGTTGTCATCATGTAGTTTTGAATACAGGTGGAGTTTGCACACTGTAATTACACCAGGATGTACCCTTATTAGACAGTGATTCAATTCAAGTTGAATCTGGTCAAATATGGAAATGATTAAATATATATCCCATGTTCAATTACAAGCAAATGAGCCTATGAAGTGCAGAGCAAGCTCTCTGAGTTCCTATACAATTATGTTTAAATAGGAAATGATATGTTGTGTACTGTATACTATATCTGGACTAGGACCAGATCTAAAGTTGGATAAACATAACTGTTATCTTCATGTGATAAATGCACACAAACATAAATTGGTCCTTAAAATGTTATATAACAGTCAGAGATATGGAAATCTGCATTTACAAGACATTCAAGTTCATGTACTTATACATACATTATTGGACAGGTTTTTTTTAAAAATGTATTATGCAGAATCTAATGAGCTCTATAAAGTTCTGACAGCCACTTTTTGCTCCTAGATTCACAGAAGCATCTTTGCAGAACGTCTCATTCCTATTATTGCTCTCACTGTCATTTAAATATCATGGTGTGAAAGAGGTAGTGTACAGTATACATGTGAAAATATATCTACGGTATGTGCGTCACTGCAGGTTTTATGAGTCAATCGATGCAGGAACTGTTATATTCATTTCATAATTTGTTATGTTTTATAAAAGTACCCAATAATAATTCAAGAGAACAACCCACGACCAGGAAGTATTTTCAGTCATACCTAGCCAACTCTTTTGTGTGTGTGTGTGAGAGATGTGATGTGAGGGAGGCAGTACAATCAAATTAATTACGTTCTCTTAATTGGTTACAAGGATTTGGCATTTCAGTGACATTTTGCTTTCGTTATGTATGTTACATAGTCTTCCAGGTGAGAACGGATATTGACTTTTTAGTTACTGTTATCCTGTGATAACAATTTAATGACGTTATCTTGAGGTATTAAATATTATTTTCTAAAGATCAGGTATTAAAATTAAATTGTCTGTGCATATACACGGCTCCTGTACTTCATACTTATTGATTGTCAGAGAGTGAATAAAATAAATAGGCCTGGAACTGAAACTGCCATTATGTTATAATTAGGTAGACAATTAGATATTAATTGGATACCTTAATTCCTAAGGTATCCAACTTAAGAATTATGATTCATTATTCAAAGTATTATCAAAGAAAAGGGTTTTAAGTAATACTCTTGGAAATTGTTGGTGATCGTCCTGATTTCTTTCAATTGTTATTGAAACATTTCCAAAGGATGTGCTCTCTTATCACAGTGTCATGGGTCTGCATGTTTTAGTGGTGGGCTACACTTTGATTTACAGGCTGTTATTGTTAAATTCATGCAGGTTATGATGTAGCCATCACAGTAGTAGTAACTAAGAACCACTGCTGCCACTCCTTCTGCACCAGTCAGTTGAAACTGCACATATTCTAATACTGCATGTCTTTGTACCTATGCCACAACTGCCTCCTTTGAAAAAAATTAAATGTTAAATAAAAGCATTTGAAATGTTGCTGAGCATAGAATCAGTCAGCAGTTTTTCTTGAATGTTACCACATTCTTGAAGATTTATGACTCCCACTGTCCCCTTGAAGTCTTTATAATAGTAATTGTGTACAGATTTGCACGTCATCATCACATCATGTCACTTCCCCAGGAATAATCTCCTGTATGCATGCTGTGATCTGGGAGTCTGACAGTTATAGCAAACCCCTCGTTATTCACTCCCCACATACAGTTTCATATTTATCTTTGTATTTGCACACTTCAAAAACCTAGCGGCAGCCGGACTGACAGTATGTGACAGCTAAACATAAGTTCCATATGTATTTGAGGATGTGAATGGATCAGACTCAGACAGAAATGTATTTGGCATATGATGTATTCTGAAGCCTTTGACGATTGTGTTTCTACATCAGCAAGTCAAACTTGTTGAGAATGCTTGTAAATTTTGATTGTCAAGTAAATCTTATTTTGCTCCTCAGAAACAATTATGTCCATGTCTAGTGCTGATGTGACACACAAACAGTGAAAAATGGAAAGTAGTTCTGTTCAGACGACAGCACCAAGGAGGGTTGTCACTGTGTGGGAATGATATCACAGACTGGAAGATGAACATACTGTACACAGAGGAAGACAAAGACGAGACTTGAACATTCCCCATTACAAAGGGAGCACATGAGCAAGATGGTTTAAAGCAGTCTAGATTGGAGGATAAAAAGCCATGCATGTAAACTGCTGACATGTTGTGCTAACACAAACTGCTCAGTATAACAGTAGGCTACACTCTGCACTTTATTCTTTTCACCAGCAACAGTAATAGTTTGAGATCACTGTACTTAGCTATTTAAAGCACTGCATCTGCTTTTGATTTTTTTTCTACCTCTGCACATATTATGCATATAGACTGTGTTTTACATATAGATTAAAGTTCAATTTAAATTAAAATGCCTGCATTTTTTTCTATGCTGGAGCATAAATATCTGCTCTGTAAATCACTGCTCCTATGACAGAAGCACAAGGACCTTTATCTCCTTGTTTAAAAAAGACACCCCAAAAAGAATCATAATTTTAACCCTCAATGACACCGTGTTGCCCTCAAGTAACATATCAATGTTTGGCCTGGCACATCTCCACAATGCATCCCTTTTAATGATGTAATACTTTAAAAAAGAGGGAAGATGTTTTAATTTATCACATGACTTTCAGGAAGTCACAATGAAACCCTTTTTTGCAGACTTTTTCAAAGGAAACGTTTGCCATTCTGCTCCAATAAAACGGTCTGAAAAAATAATTTCCTGTCCCTTTTTTGCCTGGAAAAAAAAGACTTTCACTAGGTTAGTAAAGTTTAATTTTAAGGAGCGGAGCAAACTTCCAAACAGGCGTCATTGGGTAAACCACCCACACATTGGGAATCTAAACTGTACAATGTTCATGTAACAAGCAAATGAAAGTCAATATATAGGCTGATTACAGGCTGATTTATGTGTCTGTGGACTGTGGATGATGAATGCTGTTTTCAGTTGGACCTTTCAGATCCTACACTGCTGGCCTGTCTGCAAGTTTCTATCCATCCTGAGCTAGTTAAACTAACATCTTTCACCACAGTGATGATCACTTGATCATGATTAGACCAAAGTCGTCATGTGACAAATGCAGTTGGATGACAATACAGTTGATGTAAAATGTAATGAAGGGGATTTCATTTGTCCAAGATGATTTTATGACTCCAAGTGGATCATTATTATAACCTTTTTTCCTTTATCTGATTCTGAAATGTAAGACACCGTATGCCACTTTATTATACTCTAATGTACAGTATATCATATATTGGCCGGCTCTGGGAGGCTATATATGGTCTAAACATGTATATTACGATAATGTATCTGGGGCAAATATGGGTTCAGTATATCTTGCCCATACAAGCATGGTGGAGCCAGGAAATGAACCACCATCAACCACCAATTTAAGATTAGTGGACAACCCCTCTGGACATCCTGAATCCACCCACCCTGTCATAAAACCAGTCATTCAGCCCCTGCATGAATTGCATTTTACATACTTTGCATCTTCTTAATCTCATCTACAGCAGTGAGGCACTTGAAAGACAAAGGAACTGTCATATGCTGTTAGGTTGGTTACATAATTCAGAACAAGAAGCTCAAAGTCAAAACTAAACAGCTGAGCAATTTCTAACCTAATCAACAAAGCAAATTTATCTCAGTCTGATCTAAGTCCATTATCAGCATGAAGCTAACAACAGCTGCTCTGTTGTAATGGAAATCTTAATTATACACATTAATTATGCTGGGATGAATGCAAGAGAAATGATATATAAGCCATTATCATCAAAATCAATTGAACCATGCAAGGCATAATGGACTCTTGCACTACATGCAGACGACTGGAAACGTGCTATACTGTGTTTAAAGCTGAGTTTGTATCACATAGACCCCCATGGAGAACACAAAAGGCCGCATGAAGACTTGGGGCCCCAGCTTTGTTTCTATCAGTCCTCACCTTCGCCCATGATGGGATTTTTATCTGGAGACCTGAGGGAGGGATCTGTTTGAATGGAATCTGGACAGGCCTGGAGATAACCTGCAATTACCACCACCCAGCACCACAACAACCATCAATCTCCACAAGTTTCTCTGTTTACACGCAGGACAGCACAGCAGTCATGAGTCATTGCCGCTTAGGATGCAGTTAGAGTGAAATGATGTTTCCCCACCTCCTCTGCCAATCGCCCGGACGGTCCTAATCAAGCTCTGCGGTGGATGTACTGTCAGCGATGAAAGTATCTTGCAGACGATGTTGGATATCCAACCAGTTATTACACACAACATTGTTCCCCTCTGATTGCAATCACATGTCTTGGCTTTGTCTCTCATGAACTCAGAGACTCAGAGATCTTTGTGATTTCTCTTGCCGCTTCTTTACAGACTGTCAGATGCACCAAGCCCGTATGATTTCCCACTCTCGCTGCGCTGCCATCACAATTCATTTTCCATAACAACAGAAGATTGCTGGGTCTCTACAATGTAACCCTGATGAGAAAGGTTAGTGGGTGTACACCTCCAGGAGAAACCCTTTTTGGCCCTAATTCTGAAAGAACTCGAACACAGCTTTCTTGAAAATAGAGAAGCCCATACACCAGACACCATATAGAAAATACATGTTAGAGTTTATTATATTGTGAGAGAATAGACATGATTGAGGAAAAAAAAGCAAGACAGATGTCTTCTGGCTCTCTCCTAAAAAACACATTCATGCACACACAGACATCCCAAAGCCACATCCGAGTCATACATCACTATTACTTCACCAGGAAGTAAACATAGTTTCCTTTATTCATTGTATGTTCGGGGTGCTGTAATGGTTTAATTGGAAATGTAACATACAGTAACTTAGAAAACTGACAATGTTGGCAGAAACATAGCTCTACAGGAGACAGGAGATTGGCAAATAGCCAGGCAGAGTACAGAAATCTAGTGTGCATCAATATAACTAAATGTAATAAATAGGAAGCAAGTTAGAGAACAGTATACATAACACCGTATCCATCTAATTTAAAAAAAAATCTGGGGCAGCTCATGTGTGAGGCTATAGTCCTCGCTGCAGGTGACACCTGTTTGAGTCCCTATCCTGTGTGTCATCCCCCCCCCCATATCATATCAGATCCCTATTTACAGATGTTTTGTAAAACATGAGTCTAATTTTGATTTAATTCAGCATCTTGATTTCTAATATGTGCAGCTTTAATTTGTGTGGAAACACCAGCAGCTCAGGCCGGCAGCTGAAAGTGATTTTCTAATGCCGCTTTTCCACTACACTTTCACAGCACGGAACGGCACAGCTCGGCTCGGTAAAGGTGCTTTTCCAATACAGTACGAGTTCTTTAGTACCTCCTCAGCGGGGGCGGGGCAGTGTTGCCAACTCCTCAGTAAGCAAAGTCGCTATTGGCTGTCGTAAAAGTCGCTAAAAGTCGCTAAATGACGTCATTATCTCAGCGGGGGGGGGGCAGCGGCGCTCTTCATGTCTGTGGCGTGGAGCAGAGCGTCTCTGAATGCAGCGGAGGCAGCTCTGTGACACTACTGTGTGTAGGCTGAATACCTGTGAGTGCCCGCGGCAGCGCCGCTGCTCGTTGAAAACAGCTGTGATAACGTGATTTCAGGTCCAGAAACGTTTGTAATATCACGGGAAAAAGTCGCTAGATTTGTCGCTAGTCGCTTTTGACAAAAAAAGTCACCAAGAGGGGTCGGAAAGTCGCCAGATTTAGCGACAAAGTCGCCAAGTTGGCAACACTGGGGCGGGGTCGGCACGGGGGTGATCGCGGGGCCGCATTGTCTGTCTCTCTTTTTTCGATCCGCTCGTCAGCTCCAAACTCACTCGTCTGCACGTCGTTAACAGACCACAGTGTGGTTTTACACACAGCAACATTTAACAACAGTCTCGATACAGATCAGCTGTCGCTGTTGCCGCTCTGTTTTTGAAATTTCCGGGTTTGATTCTCATGTCGGACGTCGCGCTCGCGCTGACGCTCTGCCCAATCAGTGGAAGGCAGTCGGCTGACGTCACGTTATAGTATCGCTTCGGCTCGCTTGGAACCAGGGCCGAGGAGGTACTAAA
Organism: Trachurus japonicus; assembly: GCF_045865225.1. Classification (NCBI taxonomy): domain Eukaryota; kingdom Metazoa; phylum Chordata; class Actinopteri; order Carangiformes; family Carangidae; genus Trachurus; species Trachurus japonicus. Next base: position 29,628,972 of record NC_140919.1, read on the forward strand.
AATGGTACGTGGTACCAGGTACTAGGGCTAGTGGAAAAGCAAAATAAGCGGGCCGTGCCGCGCCATGCCGTGCTGTGGAAAAGCGCCATAAGGCACTCATTTATGGAGTATAAACAAATATAAGCATTTAAAGCACAATCCAAACTCTAAAAATGCATTTAATTCTTTGACCTCAAAACCATTTGGTTTAATCAACATGAACATATTTGTGTACAACTTCTCATTTGCCTAAGGAAGGTTTTCAGAACTATGAAAATGATGAACAAAGCAATGGAAACAATGTCTATGGAGATACTCTCATAAGTACCATTTGCAATCAGTGACAAATAAACAAAAAAGTAATCAATAATCACAGAATATATTGACTTAGAGGCAACTGTTTACACTGATGCTGATTTAAAGCTACACTCAAAATGGATTAGATCTTGTGAATAAAATGAGAAAGAATGAAAAACTGCATACTGTAGGTGCGCTGTGAGACCGATGGGTTTGATTACTGTTTAATCTATTGAATATAAATGAGGGTTACCACACAGGCAGGATAACGACCTGGGGTTTTGGGATGTACCTGTCCGGGCTTGACGCGATGGGGTGAGTCTAACACCTCCAGTGAGGGCATTACATTTCCTCCCGCTATGTCGTTACCCATCAAAAAATCGATACCTGCGATAGGCAACTCTGGGCAGACTGACACCGGGAAATAACCAGAGACTAGCCCGGACTGGACATACATGCGGTAGACGGGTCGGAGTAGGTACCCAATCTCCACACCATGCAACACAGAACCATAACCACTTGTAGACTGATTAGAAAACGGCAGGACAGCAGAGAGGATTACAGACTGGGAACAAGCCGTGTCCCGCAGGATATGTACCGTACGCTGGTCAGCAGGATCACAAGCCAGGGACACCAAACCATCAAAAGTAAAGGGTTTGAAACACTCATTGACGTGGTCGCGGGAACTTACAGTCTGCGGTGACCAGACCAACACCATCTCTCTCAGAGACTTGTAATCCACTACTTCACATGAAGAAGCGTTCCACCAATGCAGGTCCGGCTTTAGGAGCTGTTTCGGATATTTTAACCCAAAATGAGCAGCAATTTGGACCAGTTCATCCTTCTTACAGGCAATGAACCCCTCAAAGGATGGATTGGCCAAAAATAAACCTAGCTCAAACCCCATCGCCATACACACGTGCGACCACAACGAGTACAAAGACTATAAATACTCAAGCCCCCTTGCAACGGGAAGATCCTGGACGAGCCCCCATGTATGTTCCATCCCCCGCTCGTCTAGGGAAAAGAGAAGTAACACACACACACAGCCCGGTGGATGGATTGCAATGTAAAGGGTATTTATTGTTCCAAGAGACATATCTCAACAGGGAACCCGACAGAAAGGGGCCGCCAGGTGCTGTCAACCCAATAAACAGACAAGGTCTCTCAGAAATCAAACAGCTGTCTAACTGGGAACAGATTCGGAACGCAGTCCAAAATAAACTCTACTACCCTGGTAGTTTTTGGGGAAAAACAGAAATACAATCGACCAGCACCTCTAAACCTGGTGTGATTTAACAAAGGAAAGCTACCGGTGAGAGCAAACAACGGGAATCAGTATTAAGTCTTTTACCCTGGCCCCAAATCTGGGTATCACAGATAGGCTACAACATACGTTTTACAGAGTGCTGTTGCGCTCAAGTCATTCAAGGGGTGTCTGCCAGTGTCTGCAGTGCACACCGGCCTCTTATCAGCTTCTCCCCTCGGCCACCCCTTGATTGGTCACCAATCAGCTGCACCTGCACCAGCCCCAACCAGCTGCTGAGGCCTTCACTCTGCTGGAAGGACCCACCTGCAGGAGAACATAGAACACACACATACAAGGCCGTAACAAGCAGGATATTGCAGCATGAATAATGGTCTTTTAAAGAGTTTATTTCTATTTCTGTGGGCTGCCTATAAGCAGTTACTGTACTTAATTATACCAAAACTTGTGTGGAAGCTACAGCAAGCAAACTGACCTTTGCCATGTTAAAGATCACAAACACACAAAGGGTTTCCCCCCAGTGTATTATAAGCCTGGCGGCCCACCAGGCCTTACTTGCCCCACCGCCAGGCTAAACATTGTTTATAAATTTTTTAAATCAGTTTTTATACTCAATAAACACGTGATTGTCATGTTCGTGTTCCAAGGATGAGGCCGTGTTGATAGCAAGTAACTTAGTTTAATGTCTCACGTTCTCAACAACATACATGTGGCTCCATGCAGTCTTGCTCTACTGCATTATATGGTACGGTAAGCTGACTACTAACCCGTACTGCCGCCTAGCGGTCAAACATGTAATAACATCTAATCATAACATCCCCCCTTTTCTAAGGTAAAATGCATTAACATGAATTATCACATTAGCTGTGTCAGTTATTTTAACCATTTCACATTCAGCATAACTCTGCAACACATAAGCAGTATAAACAGTTTATATCAGATTGCATAACTCATATCTAAGCCAACACTAGACCATTTAGAACACATTCACAACATCAATCAATATACATTTTGTTCAACATCTTTAACATGCATATTGAATTTTCTTTGTTTATAAGTTCAGTCTATCAGGCTTTCTGATTTCTCTTGTGGACCTTCTTAACTCAGGTTCACTTGGAGTAGGTGTGTGAGAGTCAGTGTTACAGTCCATAACAGGTGTAGGAATTACCTGAGATTCACCACAGGTTACACTGAGCTCACCAACAATCCCTTGAGGAGTCTTTAATAGACTGCGACGATTGCGTCTGAGGATTTGTCCATCATCAGTTTTCACCGTGTACGATCGTGGAGCAACTTCTTGCAGGACAGTTGCTTTTGTACTCCATCCATCAGCATCCTCAATCCTGACTGTGTCGTTGGTAGTCAGTGGAGGGAGATGCTTGGTTGTTCTGTCATAGAATGACTTTTGCATCATTTTCTGTTGTCGTAGCTTATGTTCAATCTTTGAGTGATTCTTTTGCTTTAATTTGTCGTTTTGATGACTTGGCAGCGTTGTTCGTAGCTTCCTCTTCATCAGCAGTTCAGCTGGTGATAGGCTGCACTGAAGAGGTGATGCTCTGTAGCTCAATAAAGCCAGATACGGATCCGAGTCACTGTCAGCTGCTTTCTTTAGGAGTTGCTTGAGAATGTGAACTCCTTTTTCAGCTTGCCCGTTTGACTGTGCATAGTGTGGGCTTGACGTCACATGCTTGAAATCATATTGCACTGCAAACTTCTGCCATTCTTTGCTGCTGAAGCAGGGGCCATTGTCGCTCACCACGGTGTGTGGGATGCCATGCCTGGCGAAGATAGATTTAGCATGTGTTATGACACAAGTTGATGTTGAGCTTGTTAGTAGCGCCATCTCAGGGAAGTTTGAGTAGTAATCCATTACCACTAAATAGTCTTTACCTCTGAGATGAAACAAGTCCATTCCTACTTTGTGCCATGGTGCTGTTGGCACGTCAGCTACCACCATAGGCTCTTTGCTCTGCTTGTTCCTGTGTTTCTGGCATGTTTCACATTTACTTATAAGTGTTTCAATGTCTTTGTTCAGTCCGGGCCAGAAAACCGTGTCTCTCGCCCTCCTTTTGCACTTTTCGATGCCGAGATGGCCTTCATGTATCCTGTGCAACATGTCCATTCTCAAAGCCTGTGGAATGACAATCCTGCCCTTTTTCAACAGCAGACCATCCACAGTACTAAGCTCGCCTCTGACATGGTAAAATTGTGGACACGAACCAGCTGGCCATCCCTCATCCATGTTCCTCATGACATGCTGTAGCTCAGCATCCTTTGCTGTGGCCTCAGCTATTTGTCTCGACTTTGTGTCCGACACAGGCAGTGTAGCCGACACCATGTTCACGTGACACTGTATGTCTTCGTCTGTTGCACTCACACTGTCGCCTGTAGTTGCTCTGGATAGGGCATCAGCAAGGACTAGGTGTTTACCTGGAGTATATATCAGTTGATACACTCTTTCCACAAGCCCCAGTTCTTCACAGGCTCTGTCACCAAGAAGTGATTCCCGTCCCTCATTCACAACAAAGAAGGATAGGTGGTGCACTTTTCCTTTAGCTGTGACATTCAACCTGCATGTGCCCAAACATTTGATTGGCCGCCCATTGTAGTCTTTCAGTCCAGATTCTTTTCTTTTTATTTGTGGCTTATTTTTCATTGCCTTCACATCACACATGCTTATGAGATTTGCTTTCGCACCAGTGTCCAATCTCATGGTGACTACAGTCCCATTTATCATTAGAGGAGCTATCCACTTATCTTCTGTAGTGACATCATTTACATTGTCTGGCTTATTTATTTGTTCACTTTCACAATTCACCATTCCAACAAAGAACGTGTCACTTAGATCAGGCTTGTCTATTAAGTTTACAGTTTTTTCTTTTTTCCACTCTTTCCGTTTGGAGAAGCATTGTTTAGCAAAATGATTCTTGCCTTGGCAAGTGGAGCATTGCTTACCAAACGCTGGACACTGTCTAGGTTTGTGCTGTGAGCCACAGCGCTTGCAGTTTATCATCACGTCCTCCTGCTGTGCAGGCCGGGTCTGTGTGCGCCGTCTCCACTGATACGACACTGCTCCAACCGCTGCCGCGCTGTCGCTCTGCGCCGAGGCGACTGCAGACATCTCGCTGAACGTCCTCACGTGCCTTTGGGACAGCTCACTGGCCTGGCAGATCTTAATGGCTCCAGCCAGCGTCAGCTCCATCTCCCGTAGTAGCCTCTCTCTGACCTTTTTATCCTCCACGCCGTAGACGATCTGGTCCCGGACCATGGAGTCCGTCAGCGCCGCGAAGTTGCAGGACTGCGCCTTTAGCCGCAAGTCCGTCAGGAAGCTATCGAAGGGCTCATGCTGCAGCTGTGTACGAGACCAAAACACGTACCTCTCGAACGTGTTAAATACTTCTATGGCCTGTGGCCCTGCTATTGTTAGCAGCAGCGCTACCTTTCTTGCTTCCGGCTTAGCCTCGAGTCCCATAGCCGAAACATACAGGTGAAACTGTTGTTTGAAGGTGCGCCAGTTCTCGTCGACATTCCCCGTCAGTTTCAAACTTTCCGGTGGTTTTAAATCCATGTCGCCCATTCGAGTTTACTCCTGGTACCATGTCATGTTCGTGTTCCAAGGATGAGGCCGTGTTGATAGCAAGTAACTTAGTTTAATGTCTCACGTTCTCAACAACATACATGTGGCTCCATGCAGTCTTGCTCTACTGCATTATATGGTACGGTAAGCTGACTACTAACCCGTACTGCCGCCTAGCGGTCAAACATGTAATAACATCTAATCATAACAGTGATCAGGTGTCTTTTTCACCACCTGACAACGTCACAACTTCGTCGCACATAACGGGACACGTCACGGACATCATGCTCATCAGACCGCTGCTTCACCAGCTGACTGAGAGGAACGACATTAATGTGAGCCGAGCCGCGGCTCCAAGAGGCTCAGTCAGCTGCTGTAGCATGGCTGGTAGCTGGTAGCTCTTAGCACGTCGTCCCCTGCAGCGTCAGAGCTCCGGACTCCTGTGAGCCACGGGGCTTTCACCAGATGTGAAAATGATCCATTGTTTCATTTTTCAGCTCATAAAGTTCGCGATCACACACGTTTGTTCTAGTAGATGCGTGAGAGTCATGTTTCCATGACGACTGACCAGAAAAAGAGCATGGTACATCACAGCGCACATAGCACTTTAACTTAAAGAGCTGCTGATTTGATCAGTTCTACAGACTGTTTTTACTGACCTATTTGTAATAGAGTGGAAGCACCCTTCACTGTTTTGAATGCATATTAAAGGTGTGAAAGTATTTTGTATGGATGTCTCGTATGTATTGTCTTGTGTATGCAGTGGCTCCGAGCCCAAAACAAATTTCCCTTCGGGACAATAAAGTACAATCCAATCCAAGAGTGTGGTTGAATATTAATAGTACTATTATTTTTACGTTTGTTAATTCAAACCTATAGCTCAATTGTATTCTCAGTAGGAAGCCAAATAAAACAGCATGACCTTTACGCTGTGGAAGAGTTCTTGTTGCTCTAAACATATACCATCATAAATGACATTTGTACATTATGTATCTTGCCTCTCCTAATTGCAGAGGTTTGTTCACAGCAGGAAGAGCGGTGAAAGCCGGCGGACCACCACTTTTTCAGATCACTCTAGGCAACGACTGCGGCTCATTATGTGGAGGAAAAGCAAATCATTTCTAATGATTTTCAAAGGAAAGCTGACACTGAACATGATGGAGTTATTTTTAGGTCCCCTCTCACCGTCTTAGATTTCAGCTGAATCTACCTCAGCTCTAATTTATGGCTGTAATTAAGGCTAATCATGTGCCCTGTGTTAACTGTAATGAATGAAACCTGCTGCCCACAACTCCTCTCCACTTTTTCCTGTTCTTTATTTTAACATGACTTATACGTCTGTGGATCTGGTTTATTTTTGGCATCTCACACATTTTGTTCCATTTCCTGCAGCAATATAATTTGTCCATCTGAACCACATCACCTTTATTATGCACTTTAATGAATCCAGCTTGTTATTCATCAGTTTCAAAAATGAATTCACATTTACAGGAATAAAAAACTGTCCTTTAAAGAATGAAATAAACATGAGTAGAAACATTATCAGGGTGCTGTTAGCACTATAAGGTGAAACTTAAGTATTTATTTATTATTTATTTCCTCCTTGATTTGTTGCTGTATGAAGGACTTTATATTACCACAATGCCGCTGACAGCCTTCTTTTCAGACATCAAACTGAATTTGTTTTGTTTTAAAAACGCTTCATCAAAGACCAGGTTGGCTTTAACCCCAAATGTAACAATTGGTTTAAAAGTCAGTAATTTCTAGTCTGGCTACACCAATGCTGTCGCTTTTTGGATTTCACCCAAACGCTGTCAACAACTCGATAATTTCCACTAAGATGGGGCTCTTTTCTTAAACAAGGGTTAAAGAAAGGTTAAACGAAAGTAATCTTACAAACTTATTATCACTCCACCGGAGGAACGCTCCATTTTACAATGTCCTGTGAAACTGTCATAGAGGGATAAACTAATTTTCACCCGCTGATTTTTTTTTCTCCGATTCCCTGTTACTATTTTTGAAAGCTGTCCCATCTGGCCACTCCTGACAACAATATTACCCAATGAACTTTCATTTCCTCTGTTGTTAAATAGAAATGAATCTGCTCTCCATCACAGGTGGAAGGCACATTTAATTGACTTGTGTTAACATCTCTCTGTGCCTTGTACACCTGGTGTCTTTCTATATGCACATTTTATCAAAGCATTTTATTCCAGTGTGTTAAAGTGACAGTTAACCCACTCAGATACAATCACATCAAATCTACATAATGATGTGACTTATGACAAGACAATATACTGACAGGTCTGATTGGAAACTATTTGATTTGTAATATTGATTCCTACTGAACATGAGTGTAGCTTATGAAATACCAAAACCAAGTGAAATACCACGGAGAGCTTTCTACCACTGGTCGATTTTTTTTTTTCTAATCCAGTTCAAATTTAGAAATGTCCTTCCCCCAGGCTTTCAGTTCTAACTCTTCAATATTTTTCCATGGAGTGCTTTCAACTAGTACCCCAGATTCCTCTAAATGGCCAGTGATGGAGCTTGAAGTGAGCACAGATTTGTTGTTCAACTGACCTCTATGATTGTAAATATAATACCTAATAGGAGTTCATGAGTACATCATGTATGGGAACTGAGAAATGGAATTACAAATAAAAAATAAAAACTTAATTTAACCACGAAAAATTACTCATTGAGATTAAAAATCTCTTTTTTGAGATTGTCCTGGCTGAGAAAGAAGGAATAAATCAACTGATTAAGGTTATAAAAACATGTACAGCTACACCTGTTTGATTGAGTGTAAGTGAGGTTATTGACAAAGGTTTGGACTCTATGTGAACATGATGACGCAGCAGTGCATTTGCCCAGTGTTTTTCATGTTCATGTTGTGTTTAATTGTGCAATTTCTCTTTTTGTTTTAGGTTTATGACGTGTTATAAAAATCCCTATTAGCAAAAAATATTTGCTCAGTGCACAGTTTGGTATTTTCCACTTGAAAATGTGGTAATCTGCAAAGATGCATTTCAGGTTGAATAAAAGGAGAAGTACTGACACGTGCTCTTTAGTTGCTGTACAGACAAAACTGTTAATGAAGTCTGTCTCTTCCACAAGTTCTCCACAAGTAATCTGTAATTCTATCTGGCATGAGAAACCCATCACAGTGCTGAGCATTTAACATGAGGGCGCTTACTGTTTCAAACACAGTTTTGCAATAATGAGTCCAATTTGGACCAGCAGTCTGCTGGAGTTGATCAAGGTACAGCTGAGCTAGATTCATCTGAATCCCTGGTACTGTATGCTGTCTGCATACATATCGGGGTGTGTGTGTGTACTGTATATACATACATTTAATGTTAGTGTAATTTAGATTTAGTATAAATTTGGTGAAGAGTTAAGGTAAAAGGGCAAAAAGAGCCCCACAAAATAAAAAATAATGTTGCCTCTGAGCGGGGAGTCTAATTTGTCTTCCAGTGCTCTGAAAAGCTAAGGCTGTATGAATGAGGGAGTGAGCAGGAAAAAAAAACAAAAAACCTTGCAACATTCACTTTTGATTGACTATCTGTATATCAGGCGTCTTCAAAATGAACATCAATTTCATCTGATCTATTGCCTGACAGAGGTTAAATTGGATCCCAAAGAGAATAATATGACAGAAATGAAATCAACATTTCCATTTTCTGCTTTCTCTTCCACCTATCATAGTTGTTGATTCAATGATTAAATAAGTATTTTATTCAAATTGCAGGAACATAGTTGGAAAACTTTTCAAACTGAAATTCAAACAGCTCTCAGAGAGACGTCATGTCCTTGTAATTCAGAGCTGTTATCACAAATGTCTGACAATATCTGTGATAGAAAGGCTTGTCGCTTTTTTGACAATGGCTTGTATACTGAATACCATATATTACAAATATTTACCATTCTGTTCTACGGTTTAATTTATCCAAGAATATTCTAAAAAATAATTTTCTTTTCTTTTGGAAGAAACACCATTTTTCGACTGCAGGTAATTTTAATGAACTGCACCGAAGAGTGATGACAATTTACAATGAAAAAAAAGCTAATTTTTATTAAACTATCCCCTTATTTCCTATACAATTAACCTTGGGCTAATGCTAATTCACATCTTCAGTTGCCACTGGTGATGATGGATAAACAAAAGAGAACCAGGTGAATGAAACTGTAAAGATTAAACACTAAAGACACATTCATATAGTTTTTCAACGCCCCAAAGTACAGAGTACCCTACAACTAAGATAGGGTAAACAAATAACAATATGCATGAGTTTACAACAACCCACCCCCACAATAATCTATAACTGGATATGGAAACACCTCCTGTGGTTCATTACATGGGCACCCCAGATTTGTTCTGGCCTTGATCAGGTACAAGTACTGTAGCATCCTAAATACAGAGCCACAACAGCCTCGACTGATGAAACAAGTTGAACATGCTTTCACATTAGGGTTGGCAAATTTTCAATAAGGATGTTTTGATATTATTTTATTCATTTGAATATTATAATATTCTTAATTTCATGAAAATGTCTATGAAGTGATGGACCTGTTAATGAAACCAGCATAAGGGGTTATGATTCTGAATGTGCCCATAGTAGTGGCCATGCTTGGACACTGATGTTAGGATATTTTCATGTTTCAATGACACGCCATGTTTGAGGTGGACAAATAATGGGTGAATGTTTACTGTACCTTCAATTTGCATGCCACCTCCTTGGAGTTGTCCTTTAGCCTCTGGAAATGATCCCATTGTGTTTCCTGCAAAACTCATGTCATGACTGTGACATAATTGATATTTAGGGTAGCTGTCTCCTAATAGTTTACATAAGGAGGGATGCCCTGCTTGTGGCACATGTGTTTTCATTGCACTACATCTTATGTTATTTCTAAATATCACCAGGTAGGCAGTTACATTTTAGTTGTGTAAATGGCATCTGTCTGTGTCTGTGTTCCTGAGGGATTTTTTTTTTTTCTATGACAAACCGGCCAATCAGAACTGACAGTCTTATCATAGGCTAAAATTTGGTTGATTATTGGGGGAAGCCCCATCCCACATTACAGCTCAGCTTTGCAGACAATAGTGTACTTAGGGTAACCTATTTAATCCAATTACAAAATAGAACTACAAGTGTGGTGTGCATCCAAAGCCTGATATAGATTATTCCTCTGTGCCATGGAGCCCCTCTCTGTTGTCCCAAAACTATAACCAACAGAACAGTAAGCTACACTGTCGCACTGTTAAACTGGGTAACATGTTTCTTTATATATTTTATAAATATATATACACATATATATACAGTATGAATTGTCATTCGCTAAAGTGTGCAGATTCACTGACAGCCTGGGGAATGTGGGAGGGGTGGAAGGGTTTTTCATTGCCTGGTATTTGTCCTAACTGTGTCCAAACAAAGAAGCTATTTTTGAATTTTGCTATCGCCATTTGCTTTTGTTTTGCCTCAATTTCCATCAATTCTTATCACTGTAACCTACTTGCCCGGACTACCTCATCCCTTTCAATCAATCAATCAATCAATTTGTTTATTTCGGGCATGTCAATTAAATCATCATCATCACACTTTATCTTAGTTCAAGTAATACGGTACACATGGCCGAAAGGGAAAGCGGGAGAAGCAAAAGCTTGTCTAGTCCCGCCCCCATTACCAACAGAATAAAAATCTTTATCGTGATCTTTTCTTTTATTTTGCTTTTTCTGGACATGAGCAGCATTACTTTTCTCTTTTCAACTATTAATACTTTTTCAAATATTTAATTTTTTCAGATTTTTTTGTCCCATTAGAAATACATTGGAACAGTCTTCAAACTCTGAAACTACTGGTCCTACTTTGAGCCTCATTTGCTTCCACATACTTTCACCTACAGACTTCATTCAAATTCTGAGCTGTAGACAAACTTCTAGGGCTCTATTTTCGTGAACTAGGTGCAGGCGGAACGGATCAGGCCTGCGCCTCGCCTTCGCTTCGCCAACGGGGAGTGGTCAGGAGCAGATTGCGATTTTCCTTCGAAACGCAGCGGAGCGCATCCCGCCTACTTCCCTCCCACCGGCGCAAATGGCATAGAGGGAGGAGAGAAGGCGTGGAGTGGGTTTGACACAGCCGAGTCAGATCTTCACCAATCAAATGAGCTCCTCTCCTCGCCTTTAAATCCGCCGCGCGCGCAAGGCGGACGTTTGATTTCACCGTGGAAGAGAAGATTTGAATCAGCACCTACAGATTACAGCATAGACATTCAGCACATCTATATCGATTGTCCCGTCACACTGATGACAGATCAAAGGCTGCACAGATGAAAGATGAGGATGGATTACTGCTGTGTTGACACTACAGGATTATCTGCTATATTTATGTATTTACTTATTGATTTATTGAGCCGCATCGTCACGCGACCATAACAAATAAAACTGAAAACAAATAAACTATCATCTCTCACAGCAAACCACAATCAGCCTGGCATCATAGTGAGCAGATATTAACATCTCCCCTCTCAGGTAAATTCTAAAGAAAAAAGAAAAAGAGAGACGCTCCGTGATGCTTCCGTTACGCACAGCTGTTTGTTTATATTGTGATCTGTGCACACGTGTTTAAATATAGGTTACTAAATATGAGTGTCTTTATTAATGGAAAAGGGGTGTGTGTGTTTTGTTTTTTGTTTTTTTTTTACTGGGCAACAGCTCTCAATCTGTCAGAGCAAGTGAGACGGGAGGAAACTGATGTTCTCGTCCGGTCCAAGCTGGCAGTGTCCGGTCGCGCGAACAGACCTCACGGGCTGATGATGCAAAAGTAGTCTGGGAGGGAGGAGGGAGGAGGAGGGAGCAGGTCTATCTATCTATCTAACCTATATTTAAACACGTGTGCACAGATCACAGCATAAACAAACAGCTGTGCGTAACGGAGGCATTTCAGTTTTATTTGTTATGGTCGCGTGACGATGCGCCGCTGGCCCCTAATAAATCAATAAGTAAATAAATAAATAAATAGCTGATAATCTGCAACGGCACAGTGTGTAGTGTCAACACCTGCACTTGGGACATCCACGGCTGTCTCAGTCCCTCCCTGGTTTCATCTGTGTTATACCATGGTCTGGGTGGGGGACAGCTCTCCATTCCGACACCCCTCCATTTCGACACCCCGCTGTTCCGAAATACCCCCACTTCGAAACACCGCTGTTCCGACACAGTCCCCCCGCAGCTGTCCAATGTCGAAGGTGCTGAACCGCGTGATGTTGTTTACACTCTGTGTTGTGGCTTGTCTGTGAAACGTGCGCTGCTCAGGGACTGGGCAGATCTGTCCCACTTGCTTTCTCCCCGACTCCGTTGTTGGAGATCTCCCACACAGTAATAGAAATACACTTTTTTTCTCCCCCCCTGCGCCGCTCGAGCGCGGCTGAACCCGGCTTGAGCTCACAGGGGCGCGAGGCTGCAGCAGCCGCCGCTCGTGCTGACAGCTGATTGAGGGAGATGCTTTGGTTGGGTTTAGGCAATGAAGAAAGGAGTTGGTTAAGTTTAGTAAAAAGCCCAGGTAGAGGCTAGACAGGCTGGAAGCATAATGAACATTATGTCATTAATATGAAGTATTTGCTTGTTTTGCAGTTAATTATGCACATGCTCCGTTTGACCCCAAAAAGGAAAAAAGGATCAATGCGCACTGCGCACTGGGGGTTTCCCCCAATAGCCTTTTCGGAGTAGCGGGGTCTTTAGAAAAAATAGAAAACCCCGCTATTACGATGAATGGAAGTCTATTGTCGGAAAGGCGGGGCTTCGGAAAGGCGGGGTGTAACCGTCTGGGTGAATCCTCGATTCTGATTGGCTGCGGGGTGTCCATTAAAAAGTGATAATGGACACCTATAAAGATGTTCCGGTAAAATAGCCTGATTACGTTCTAAATATTACTGCGCTGGCTCAAACGCTTGTTAGTAACCACGGCAACGGACACTCGGACCAAAACAACTTTTTTTCAGCGCATCACGGCACTGGAGTCTGTAAACACACCCTCGGTAAGAAGTGCACTGGACCTCTGAAAAACTTTGTAGTCACGTAACATTTGAGCCGTCACCTCACCTCCCTTCACTGATCAACTACCAGGCTGTGGCAGAGTCACTGGCTGTAACGTTACGCTGTGGTCACAGCGGGTCCCTCTTTTTTTCTCTTTTATCGCCGACGAGTTTATTAAATAGTCCGCTCGGCTCAGCCGCTTAAAGACGTATGATTTTAACGGTAAAAACAACATTTTAACGGTAAAAACAACATTCAATTACAAGTAATTGATTTAATATGTATTTATCTCGTAAGTGACCATGGTATAAGCGGGATAATGCCCTTCGAGGTGTCCGATTATCAGAGATTAATGGACTTCGCGGAAGCAACCGTTTCACGCCTCCGCGTCGTCCATTAATTTCTGATAATGGACACCTCGTCGGGCATTATCCCTTACTTAATTCAGTCAGGCTGAGTTTCCATTACGCAAGCCTTTGGTCTGCCATCAGTGTGACGGGACAATCTATATAGGTGTATGTGCTGATTCAGATACAATAAATAGGGGTTATTGTGATGATGATTATTATTATTATTGTTGTTAATTGCATTTAAATGTGCCTGGAAGTGTGGAAATCTGCCTGTGAGGTCTTGGTGACGTGGGCGCACTGCGCGCTGGGCAGTCAAATTGCCACTGCGCTGGCTGCGCTTCGCCTTGCGCTGAGATTAGACCAGGTTGGAGCTGGCGAGCTTTCGACGCACTCTCCGCGCGGTCTATCAGCAACAAATTGTCACTGCGCCACGGCGAATCTGTCGACACCTCCCCCTGCTGCGCGACCACTCCCATCTCAGCGCACAGCAGTCTGCCAATTTACCGAATCCGCTGCGCACCTTGTTGCACTGGAGGAAAATGCCACTGCGCCAGCTGCGTCAGGGCTCGCTTCGCTGCGCCCCCCTGAGTTGCGCCAAGAAATTAGGGCCCCTAATGTATTCAACCTGTGTGCAACTTTTTCATAGCTTGTACCATTTTTGAGATAAATACTTTAAAAGCACATGTGCATTTCTGACAAATTTCACGCTTTTCAATGAGTGTGTGTTGCGTTGGCTAGAGTGAGTGACATCACGTCAGAGTGCAGGAGATCCAAAAAAGCGACTGGAACTTTTCTTCTGAAACTGCCACCAAAGCTACAAATGACACTCTACACACAAGGATTGGCCACACTTTGTAGCCACACTTGTCTTCTGGCTAACAATCTGGTCAAAAATGCGAAGAGATTTAGAGAATAATTTAAAATATTTTTTAAATGCAGCCTGGGTGCTCTCTCTCTGCCATTAACCCCAATGCAATTTTTTTCACAGCAGAGTAGACGGAGCTCAATTTTGTAATTCACTGGAATGGGCATTATACTTTGTTTGAATTCACCAAAAAATGGTCACAAGTCACAAAAAAGTCCTCTACTTACTTGTTGTGGCTCATTTCTACTCATTTCTTTTTTTTAAGCATCATTGAAAAATCTCACATTCATCAAAGTCTCAACCTCTACTTCCCTAGAATTTGAATAGTTGAGTGGTTAAGGCTCCTGCCTTTCAACCACAAGGTCACTGGTTCAAATCCAGACTGAGCAGTCTTCTTAGTGTGTCAGCCACTTTGAACTTTAACCAATACCACTTGGTCTGGCCACATGAGCAAACTTGATAATGCATATACGCCCCCACCTATTCTCTTTACCTCTTTCAATCTTGGTTTGTGTTAACATGTTTCTTGTTTATGCCACTGCACTAAGATTGATTTGCACTGGAACTTCGAAAACCAAGAACGCAGCAGAGAAAATCAAAGCTCTTGAATATGCACAGGCTTAAAGCTCTTGAATGATTTGTATCCATAATTTCTTGTCCTGCGCTGCCCACTATGGGACTTCACTGGCAGAATTCACCTCCCCTCCCCCGCCTTCAATTGGTCACAGGTGTTCGTTATCTCATTGATTATTTGTACCAGTTTGCAGCACATCATCACATTACAATGAATGACAACACTCTTGGAGATGATGTGCTCTCTGTGGCTCTGTGGCAGAGTAAAGGTTAAGGGGGGGGCGACCGCCATTCCGAAGGACCGCCATTCCGACGGTCTGCCAGTCCGAAAATTCCCGAAGGTCCGTCATTTCGAACTTCCCGAGGGGCCGCCGTTCCGAATGTGTTTTATTTTGAAAATTGACCGGATTCTCTCGTGGTTTGACTTCCTGCCCGGCTTGACACGACGCGCCGCGGGGACAGCGCCCGACCGGCCCCTCCCCCTCCCCCTCCCCCTCCGCCTCCAAAGTTTCACCCAGGTGCGAGTCTGATGCATTACATCCATGGTCTGATGCAACCGCGGCACTCCTGCTGAAAATAAATGTCCTTGCTCTGTGCTTTGGTTAGGTTTAGGCAATGTAGAAAGGAGTTGGTTAAGTTTAGTAAAAAGGTTAGGTAGAGGCCAATAAAATCTCAGTTAATATGTATCTCCCCCGGGAGTCGAACCCTGATCCACCGCGTCAAAAGCAGATGCTCTGACCACTACGCTACCACCACAATTAGACTTGTTTACTCCGTGCCGTAAACCATTCAAGATTTTTTCAGGTTCGGAATGGCACCCTTTCTTTCAGGTTCGTAATGGCACCCTTTTCCCATAAATAATTAAGGGTCGGCATTCCGACAAATTAAAGTAAACGTTCGGAGTGGCGGCCCTTCGGAATGGCACCCTGGAACCAAGGTTAAGTGATCATGAGATCATGGGTTTGATTCCAACTATACAGCTGTCATTGGACAGTCTTTGATTCCTCATAGTATAAAGCTCATTGTGAGTCAGGTCTTCTGTGGCCATGTGGTTAGTGTGTCAGGTTACCACTCATGATGTTGTGGGTTCAATTCCTGCCTTAGACATGTTTCATGCATGTCATTCTGCTTGTCTTTGTCAATTTATTCTGCTAATTCAGCATGGTTCAGCAATGGCTTTCAGCATTCACACGCATTTTCCGTTAGGAAATGCTGTTTCTATACACATGATCTGTTTGATCCCAAAAAGGTAAAAAATGATCAATGTGCAGCCTCCGTTTCCTTTCTGATTGTGTCTGTCTGTCCGTTCGGAGTCGGGGGGGCGGGTTCGGAATGGAGGGTTTTCCCCAATAGCCTTTTCGGAATAGCAGGGTCTTTAGGAAAAAATAGAAAACCCGGCTATTACGAAGAATGGAAGTCTATTTGCGGAAAGGCAGGGTTTCAGAAAGGCGGGGTGTAACCCATCCGCACAGTCCTGCTCTTGGCACATCCACGACCAACCCACAGGTGCTGAAGCCCGTAGCCCGCCCGACACAGCCCCGACCGAGAGAGAGAGAGAGGAACAGATGCGTCTGGACAATCGATATAGATATAAATTTATGTGCTGATTCAGATAGTTACATTACAGTAAATAGTGGTTGGGGTTATTTATTGCATTGAAACATGCCTGACATTCTGGAAACCTGCCTGTCATTCTGGAAACCTGCCTGTGGTGATGTGTGCGCACTGTGCGCTGGTCAGTCAAATTACCACTAGACCGGCTGCATTTCGCCTTGCACCGAGAGTAGTAGTGGTCGGAGCAGTCGAGCTTTCAGCGCACCTTTGCGCAGCGTTTTGGCACAAAATTGTCACTGCGCCAAGCTGATCCTGTCGACATCTCCAGCTGCTGCACCGCCAAACCCATCTCGGTCTACCAAATTGCCAAGTTTGCTGCGTACAGTGTTGCGCCGGACAAAATTACCACTGGGCGGGCTGGGCCACGAAACCGAGAGCCCATGTTGTGTAAGTCACAGGGGTAATCATTAAGATGATCTAAGTAGTTCACTGTGTGCTCTGTGATTATGCTCTGAAAACAAACAATGTGGCGGGTGGATTAATGTGATCCAATGGTGTTTCTTGATCAAGATGGGGCAAGAAAGTGTGTGTGTGTGTGTGTGTGTGTGTGTGTGTGTGTGTGTGTGTGTGTGTGTGTGTGTGTGTGTGTGTGTGTGTGTGTGTGTGTGTGTGTGTGTGTGTGTGTGTGTGTGTGTGTGTGTGTTAGAAAGAGAGAGAGAGAGAGAGAGAGAGAGAGAGAGTAACCTGCATCTCCAGCCTTTGATCATCAGTGATGTTGAGTGTAATGATTTACAGCACCCAAACCCTTTGAAGGTCCCCCTGCTGAAGCAATGGGCCTGGTCAGTCCTCTGTGCCCCTCTTATTTATTTATTCATCTCTATGGACCCACACAAGATGAAACTCATGATGCATTAGATTTGGACCTTCTGAGATTTAGCAGTATCTGGGACACCTGCTTCAGATACTGTAAGGGCCTGATCTACTTTTTTTTATTTATTATTATTATTTATTTAAGGAGAACAATGCACATTAATGAACATAATAAAATGTAAAGGTGCCAGTGTTAGCCAACGGCTAAAGGTTTGCTTGTATAAAAACGTGTGCAAACTTGATGTCACCTGCAAAAAAATGTGATCTACTAACCAGGTGCACTGAGGATTGCGTCTCTCAAATGGGCAAAAAAAGCATACGTGATGCATTTAGCCCGTTTGCCTTGATGAATATGCAAATATGGGAATTTTGGCCAGAACGTGCAAAATATTGGGAGGAGTAGATGCAAATAGATTTATTTAGCACACGCAACATGATTTACCAAACCTGACACAGATTGCGGTGTCAGTTTTTGCGTCTTTATTTAGTACGTTTGAAAGGCAACTATTGTCTGGCACAGCTTTTTTTCTTTTATTGATTTAATACCTGCCAGGGAAAGCTCTCTGCATTTCCTCACATCGGGGTCATTCCATCAAACTGTAGCAGTTTTTCAGGTGTGTTAAAAGTCATTTAAGCGCCGTTATGCACGCCGCATATCTCTCCCCCTGTGCGCTCCTCTCCTCCCTCTCGAGTATGTGGCTGCTCAGCTCCGGGACTGAGAGACGTCACCTCTGCCTTCACCCCGTCTTTGATCCCTCTGGTCAGTGTGGCCTGAGTGTCCCACCTGAGCTTTCTATTAGTCCATCGGATCAAATTTCATGCGGCCATCCAGCTCTCTGTCCACACTCTCCATGATGGAAACAATTACCACACACAAAACCCTCATTTAAATACAGAGGTTTGCTGTGCTGTCATTTAGCGGGTTACTCTTAGTAGATCACCTGTTTTTCGTGCACCCCTTATCTGGGATCTTAGTAGATCAGGCCCTAAGTGCCCTAACTAATGTTCAAATAACTGATCAGTGAACTGACATTAAATCAATTTACACAATTCAATTACAATCATTATTATTTTAGAACTGATTAACTTCAAGTCATGACAAAAAATACCAAATATTTGTCCATTTCTCTGGTTTGAGAAATGGAACTTTTCTCTATCCTATATTGGATCTGGAATTGGTGTTGGGTATATGGCCTTATATTACAATAATAAACAGAACATAAATGATAAAGTGATGAATACACAAGCAGTAGTAGCTCTACCTTCAGTCAGTGAGCTGTAAAACTCATCTAAAATTCTACAGAAATGTGGCTTACAGCAAACACAAGTTGATACAATATGAAACAGTAAATATGTATCGGTTCCAGTGTGTGATTAGTTATATACCACAAAACAAGTCAGTCATGAAGAAAATTTGACTTCACATTTTAAATCTGACTGTCTGCTGGTTTCAGAGATAAAGTCAAAGGTAATCTCTTCGACGTCAGCGCCTGCTGTCAAACCAGAGCAAATTAGCATTTACTGTAAGAACCACACTCCTGTTCTTTTTCACATGCTGCTGAAGAACAAGAAACAATGGCACGCTAATGACAAAGATCAGCCTACAGCTACAGTAGAAACTGATGCTTTGCTGGGCTTATGCTCATTACAGCAAGGAGTTATATTAAGGGTGATAGTGTCATTGTGACAGGCACATTCAACGGAGGAGCGAGACCAAATCTACACGATGATGAATGTGATATTAGTGTGCAATAATGTTTAATGTCTCTTTTCAAACCATGGATTGTGCTTTTTGCAGTCTCTCAGTCTGCGAAGATGAGTCATTAGCGACAAGTAGTTTCCTGAGAATCCTGTAGACGTTTACTGAAAGCTTCCCTTAGTGACACATATTGGCCTAGATGTGTTCCCCATACAAATACAAATCCAAGAGGTCTGCAGATTTGTCGATTATTGGAGAAAACTGAATGAGAGAAACCAACTTCCAGTGTGAGAATAGAGCATGATGTCTACAAAGAGCTGTTATCCACATTATAAAACCATTAAAAGATTTGAAAATCAATATCTGGAGTTGCTCAGCTCTCACTTCCCTCAGACGTTTGTTCTCTCCATCACAACCAAGGATGTATGTTCTCAACAAGGGCACAAGTATTGAATTCAGAATTTTTAGGCTTGTTGATTCCTTTTTATCTGGAATATGTACAGCAGAAGGACCAATTAATACAAATTTAATTAATGTTAAAGTACTCAGAGCATGTGAGGCCTGTGCAGGTGAAATACCTTTGTAACACCATTATCATTTTACTCGATTAGATTTGATGTTGATTCATCATGCCAATGATGGGTTGCGAACACAGTAGCAAATTCACAACTCATGGTAGAAAAGGTTGCGAACCACTTCAAACAGTCGACATGAAGAACGTGGCCTCTTTTCTTGCATCACTCTTCAGTAAACACAAGACTTTGCATTAACATGTTAAAACTGTAAAGCTCTCCTCAAGTATCCCAGCATTGTCTACACTACACTAGGATTTTTCCTTTGTGAATGCCCTGCAGTGTTGTGCAGTGTTGTGCATTGTACTTTCAGCTAGCACAAAGCACAGCAGGCAAACACATGAGGCTGGTAATAAAGGAACCTGAGAGCTGCAAGCATGCTACAGTATGGGAATGCTCCAAGAAATCTTATTTGTGCTTTTCATGCCCTAAGCCTCTTGTCTCTAATCTATCCCACTTGATGTGTAGGTGTGTATGGGTGTGAAATATGCTTTCCTTCCATGGCAAGGATTCCACATTGTTCTTGCCAATAGGAAGGAGAAAATGTTTGGCAACACTTGGCACGATTTTCTAAACCTCAAGCACCTACAAAGCAGATTCAAAGGAGGAGAATAAAGAGCAGTGTTGCTCCGAGCATTCACTGGCTTTGTACGCACCATGACATCATCATTTCGTGGTTATGAGCAATTATGTCAGTCACAATACAGACGCAGGGAGATGTCATGACCCTGAGATGACAGCAGAGTCTCCAGGGGAGCCTTCAGGAACCAGACTCAATTCAGACTCTAAACACTTGTGTTGATTGGCGTAAATCTGCTAATTCAACATAAAAAAGACACAGTAACTTACCTCAGCTTTGTCCACCAAAATTGGAGGATCTGAATATTGGTTACACTAAGATGATGAAACTACAATGAAACTGCTATAACAGCATTAAAAGCGAGGTCTCCTTTCAGAAATCCTCTCAGCAGGTGATTCCCTCAGTTTTGTAATCCGCATCCTCAGATTAGCAATCTGCCCAAATATTCAAGAAAAATGTTCATAGAAGCCCACACAGGGTAATTTTTTAATTTATAGCCTTAAATAATAAAGTAGGCTGATATTTATGTGCATCTTTGGATTAAGATTGCTCTGATAAAGCAAAAAAAAACAACAACAACAAACACCAAAATGTCAATTTAGGAATTAAGTATGGTTATTTTTATTTTCAAGTTCCTTCACACACGTCACCTAGCAGGCACAGTGTGTTAATGATGTCCATACATATTTTAACTAATATATCAGCTCCTGTGCATTGATTAGATTTCATAAATAGTGACAACGAGGGGCACATGAGAAATCAAACACAAACATGTTAAATGTTTTTGAAAGAGACATAAACCATTTGTGTGTCTTTATAGTTATTTTGTTCTTTGTTGTCATTTACATTTGTGTGTTTTTGTACCTTTCTGCAATCACAGTATGTCTTTATGGTCATTTTGCATCTCTTTCAGTTCTTTTGAAGACATTTTGCATCAACACAGTTGTTTTGTGTCTCTCTGTGACAATGTGGCTGTTTTATGTCTATATAACCATTTTCGATGTTTCTCTGCAGTCTTTTTTCCTCTCTAGTTTTGCATCGCTTTGTAGCTCCTTTTTGTGTATTTTGTCACTGTTTTGTGTGTGTTTCTAATTTTCTTGCATGGCTTTGTAGCAGTTTTGTGTCTCGCTGCTGTCCTTTGGTATCTCTTGTGGGTGTTTTGCAATCTCTATGATTGTTTTGCATCTCTTCGTGGGTGTTTTGCATCTTTATGTTTTTTTGTGTGTGTCTATTTGTGGTCGTTTGATCGACCACAAAAAGAAATGTTAGCAGAAACTTCCCACTGAGGCCTCCTGACAACTTTAAGTTAAATTTTAAAGTGTAAAAATGTTATTTCATCACTTATTTTCCACTCCACATCAACTTCACAACAATGTACTGTATGCCCCAAAAAGTTAGGAAATGCAAAATAAAATTTATACTGCAAAGTATTCACTAAAGAAGCATTCCATGTTCAATTGTAAAACCATTTACACTGTCTTTCACAGTAATAAGCCTGAGTGTTCAGCGCCTGAACAAATGAGATTCACAGCGCTATATTAGATAACAGTAAATGAAATCCATAGATCAAGTTAAGTTGCTGCTTCTGTTGGGCTCCTGAGAAGAAAACTCTAATATTGTTTGTGGAATTAATGCTCTGTTGTGGGTAAATCTTTAGAACATTATTGAATGTTTGTTTTCTGGTTTTCTGCTGCATCCATTTTTCTAACCATTACACAATCCACATGTGGAAAGCAATGAAAAGATGCAGATCACCTGCAGACAGAGTCCAAAACTAATCAAGCCGGCAGTGGAGTAAAAGGTTCCCTGATAAATGCACTGGGCTGATGAATAGACGGTAATGGCAGAGTAGTGTAAAAGCATATTTCTACCCACCACATTACTTGGAATCTGGTCTTCCCTGAAATACTGCTTTTAATGTGGCCACTTAAGGTGCGTTCACACCAGGACCTTTTATTTTAAAAAACACCCTGTCGCTCAGCTGCAGTTGCTCATCAATTTGGCACAGAGCCACAAACTCGCATTTTCGCTTTGATGACGTCATGCCCACTGCCATGTGTCTCTAGGTGCATTTCCATCAGCTCTTTAGATGCGCATCGAGATGTATCGCATCGGAAAATGATGATGGAAACGCAGTGATTCGAATTAAAATCCCCTGATTCGCACAAACTGAAATACGCTCGCTAGGTCCGGGTTTTGGTTGATGATTCGAATTAAGTGTGACGTAGCGCACTTTCACCCCATCTGCTCCTGTGTTTGCAGTTCACTCACAAGACAATATCAGGGTTTCACTACATGTAATTAATTGTGGCGCACCGCCACGGCAAAATAAAAGCCCCCACACACCTTCATAATGATGTTACTGCACTTCTTCATAGTTCCTCCTCAGTAAAACGAAACTTATCAACCAGCGCATCCAGCGCTTATCATTAATAAAGTCTGTGGCGGCCGCGACTCTCTCTCTCTCTCTCTCTCTCTCTCTCTCACACACACACACACACGGACAGGTCGTGTTATGAAGGTAATAAACATATGCGCTAAATTGCGCTAATGTGTTCAAATCAGACCGTCAGTCCGTCCGGGCGGGGGGGGGGGGGTTGCAAAGTCCGTAGATGGAAACACACACGATTCAAATTTATTTTAATGCGCATTTCCCAGTAATTCGAATCACTTTGGATGGAAACATGGCTTCTGTTTACACCGGCACCACCGGGATTACGGCAGCCAATCAGCACTGAGCGACGAGTGACTGACGGCCGGAGAGTTGGGATTTCTCATCTCAAGCGACAGGAGCGACTCGAGCGAAAAAACGCTCCGTTGCTGTCGCTCCGAGCCCCAGCGTTTTTTCGCCTGGGCGATTAAACGCTCAATCGCTCGTTTGCATTGACTTAACATGTAAACTCGTCGCTCGTTCTAAAAACAAAAGGTCCGGTGTGAACGCAGCTTTATAATACAATTCTACATTGGAGCTCTGCAACAGTTACTCATACAACACAAGGTTGAACGTGCTGCATGCGTTTGAATAGGAATGTTTTTGTGTGTATCATCGATTATGGCTGAAAAGTTTTTTTCTACTTACTTTCTTGTCTATTCCTAAAACAGCACTGCTGAAATACCCTTGAGCAACACACCAAAGGCCTGCCTGCACATTTATTGTAAGTGAGCATATCTAAATGGATAATGCTGTATATAAATCTGAAAGAGGCAGGAGTGATTTTCTGTGCTGAGGTATTATAATAGAAAGTCCCTTGTATGAATGTGTAAGACATATCAAAAAGGTGTGAATATTTCGCACACTCAGATTTAATGATGAGTGAGATACTATGTTTCATGCTGCACCGAGAAATATAATTAGTGGTTTTTGCTCAGTAGGTGTTCACCAACAACGTAAAGACAGATACTCTGGTTTATGACCCCACACAACAGAGGACATAATATTGTCAGCCAAGACATCACTTTTAGCCATTAATGTGGTGTACATTTTAGATAGATAGATAGATAGATAGATAGATAGATAGATAGATAGATAGATAGATAGATAGAGAGATAGATAGATAGATAGATAGATAGATAGATAGATAGATAGATAGATAGATAGATAGATAGATAGATAGATAGATAGATAGATAGAGCCCTAAAGACCGTTGTGTCTTTAGGGCACGCAACTTTACTGTTCTCTAACTGCTGTCATCAATCTCATTTCCAGAGGCAGGCAGATGTTTTCAGTTAAAAAGCTCTGATGAAGCCACTGGGTCAGCACCAAAGAGACAGCTCAGGCTATAAAGTTGGTTGACCCTTTACCATAGGTATTAAACAGCCAGATATTTCCCAGGGAGGAAAAGAGACTGAATTTTGGACTTTTCCCACTCTCAAGCAGCCAAAAACATCAATTGTAAATGTCACAAATCATGTGCAACCCTCACTACAAGGAATTATATTTCTATATGACTAAACCGCAACAGCAAATGTGTTTTATAGGGAATGTTATTGCTGGCTGGATTATGTCCAGAAGCAACATAATATCTGAATGAATGAGGTGCAACATTTGTCACAACAGCAGCAGAGTTGCTAGGAAGTGGTTGAGGTGGAAATACAAACTGCACAAATGTCATGGCAAATTTAATTTTTAAGAGACAGGGCTAATCATTTGTCCCTTCTCTTTGCTGTTAGTAGTGAGCAATACAAATTTTATTATACATCTGCAAGATTAATTAAGCAGATATGATTGCATATCAGAGTGCGAAGCAAGGTAATGAACAGTCGAAGCAATGGTGGACATTTATGAAGATAAACTAAGAGAGCTTGTTGCTGCCTTCGTTTTCCTGCCATGACCTTATTAACAATGGTAACCTTTGGCTCTCATCTGCCATCGGCTGGATCGCTTTTAATCCTCAAGGTACACTCAGCATACACAAGAATGTAAACAATGAATTCATATAACTTAAAAAAAAAATGTAAGAAGTTACTTACTCTAAGACATGTACAAAGTAATGTACTGGATTACTTTTACTTTTACTTTTGGATTAACTCAATACCAAACATGCAAATTAAGACTAGAGAGTATAGAAGATGTGTCATCTGCTCAGTGTATTTATTAGAGGAAAATACAAAGATAAAATCTCTTTTTACACTGCACTGCAAATGCTTTTTTAGTGGTAGACTTAAAGGGATAGTAGCATTTTTTTTAAAGTGGGGTTGTATGATCTACAAATAGCCCCTAAGTACTTTAATTGCAGTAGAAGACTCTCTGCACTCCTCCCGTTAGCAACGCCAGCCCATAGCCTCGCCCAGAGATTTACAACATACAGTGTTGTGAACAGACCCAAAGAAACGGCCTATTTTCGCAGCCTAAAAGAGGTTTTACCTGAAAAAGAATACACAGTTCCAATTTCGCCATAATATAATCTATTCCAGCCCTTCAAAGTGCAGGAAAAACACAGTTTTTATATGGACCTAACCAACTCACGTATCCTTCCGCCTAGGGTTAGCGCCCACCGATCAGCAGTTGGTTAGGTCCAAATAAAAACTGCGTTGTTCCTGCACTTTGAAGTAGAGATGGGATTTATGGCTCTTTGAGGGGAGCTGGATCTTGGTGAGCCGTTCCTTTCAAAGAGCCGTTCAAAAAACTGGCTCATTTGACTGATTTTTTAAAATATTTATTAAGTTTTAAGAAGCCAGCCTGGTGGTAACTCATTTTATCTTGGAAATAATGGGGTGAGATTTGGAACAAAATAATACAAAATTAGATATCCCACTAATATCTGAGTTTGCACGCCACTTACGTAGACAATGGAGCAGCTTCAATTGACTGTTATGAACACACAGAGATGTTAAAAAAAAAAAAGAACGGTTCCCAGCTGTGACTCGGTTCCCATCGTTCATGTTAACGAGCCGTTCAATAGAATCGGTTCGTTCGTGAACGTCACAACACTACTTTGAAGGTGATGCATAAGTTTGCATCCAGTGTAACCGTTTTTCTCCCGAGCAGTGGCCATCTGTCTCGACTCGCTCTCATTCAAGTGAATCAAAGTATTTCCACAGCGTGTGCTGCGGATCATCACACACTGTGTGTGTGTGTGTGTGTGTGTATATATACACACACAAGAAAAGAAAAAAAAACATATTTTTCTGCTGTTGCCTCTCAGGTTTCTCTAAGTTGAGTCTGTGTTGCATCGCAGCCACACATTCAAAGTGTCCCTGTAACAGAGTATGTAAACCCTGCTGGAGCTAGTATGGATTACACAATGATATCTGGCTCAGGCTATGCGGAGACACAGAGCTCTCCTGTCTGTTTTCATCAGTGGTGTCAACGTGACAGGCAAAAGCAAATTTGGCAGGCTGACTCACGCAAGGGCTGAAAGGGGGCTGGTTGTAAGGTTAATTGGCAATGGGAATAATTGGCCACTGAGCTCAATTTGTCTGATGGGAGGAATTGGAAACCAATCTTAGTGTCTGTTTGGAAGCATTCCATGTAATTCCTCAATGGAGGCATCTTTATCTGATGCTCCCTGCTTGAGCTGCATCCTCCTCTCTGATCACACTTGCTTTGAGTGTTTGTGCTGCAAATCTGTCATAAATCAAACGAGTAGGAAGTTGTCTATCACCCCACACACACACACACACACACACACACACACCCGTACACAATACGGGTGGGGGGTGGGGGATTGTGTGACAATAACTACATAACTACACATGCCCCATGCACAGGCTTAAAAGCCTTAGGTGTGCATGCAGTCAGTGATTAATGGATTTCAAGAACTTGCTTGAGATGGGAGATAAGCAAAAATATAGGCCCTGTTTACACGGCAACGCTCGCGGATGAAAACGGCTGTGCCTTCATCAGATGTGCCCTTCATTTAGACGGCAACATTGTTTTTGGGGCTTAACGCAAAAAAAGTGAAACCACCCTCCAGAGTGGAAATCTTAAAAACACTCTGCCGTTGCATCCCCATGTAAAAGGTGTGTAACGCTGCATGTAATAATGTAATACATTTTCACGTCATCATGTAATAACACTGCATTTTGTAATAATCTGCCACATTTCGTAATAAAAATCTTGAATGCAATATGTAATAAACTTTGCCGCATTTTGTAATAAGTTGTTACATTTTGTGTCAGTTATTACAAATTGCGCGTGTTGCACTTTATGAAGAAAATGTAATAATTTGGTGCATTATGTAATAAACCACCCAAATGGATGTCTTAATTAGAAAAAAAAACATTGGGACCATCAGAGCAACGCTGCCAGCATGAATCGTAAATATGAATTTATTTCTAAAGCCAGATGGTCAAAACTAAATCAAATATAACTTTATTTATTCATTATAATAGGCTACATCCCCTGTGTACCGCTATCATTCTCATTCAAGCTTTTTTCTCTCCTCCTTTTCTCACCTGCAGCACAAGGAGAGCAGAGCATCAAACATAACACCAAGGTTTAACGTCAACCAACAATGCCTCTCCGAACCCCCCCCCCCCCCCCCCCAGCTGTCCAAGGTGCTGAACCGCGTGACGTTGTTTACACTCTGTGTTGCGTCTTGTCTGTGAAACGTGCGCGGCTCAGAGACTGGGCAGATCTGTCCCACTTGCTTTCTCCCCAACTCCGTTGTTGGAGATCGCCCACACAGTAAAAGAAATACACTTTTTTTTGGGGTGGTGTGTGGCGCAGTGGTTAAAGCAGCCACCCCATGTAGAGGCTACAGTCCTCAAAGCAGGCGCCCCCGGTTCGAGTCCCGCGTCAGGCAGACATTTCCTGCATGTCATTCCCCTTCTCTCTGCCTCCCCCTTTCCTGTCTATCTATACTGTGCTATCAAATAAAAGGCAAAAAGCCAAAAAATATATTAAGAAATACACTTTTTTTCTCCCCCCCTGCTCCGCTCGAACGCGGCTGAACCCGGCTGAAGCCGGCTTGAGCTCACACGGGCACGAGGCTGCTGCAGCCGCCGCTCGTGCTGACAGCTGACTGAGGGAGATGCTTTGGTTAGGCTTAGGCAATGAAGAAAGGAGTTGGTTAAGTTTAGTAAAAAGACCAGGTACAAGCTAGACAGGCTAGAAGCATAATGAACGTTATATGTCATTAATATGAAGTATTTGCTTGTTTTGCAGTTAATTATGCACATGATCTGTTTGACCCCAAAAAGGAAAAAAGGATCAATACGCATTGTGCACTGCACAGCCTCCGGTTCCTTTCTGATTATGTCCGTCTGTCCGTTCGGAGTGGGGGGGTTTCCCCAATAGCCTTGTCGGAATAGCGGGGTCTTTAGAAAAAATAGAAAACCCTACTATTACGATGAATGTAAGTCTATTGTCGGAAAGGCGGGGTTTCGGAAAGGCGGGGTTTCGGAAAGGCGGGGTTTCGAAAAAGGCGGGGTGTAACCCTCACACATACATGTGTGTAAAAAAGTGCAACACCCACAATTTGTAATGACTGATGCAAAATGTAACAACTCATTACAAAGTTTATTACATATTGCGTTCAAGATTTTTATTACAAAATTCGGCGTTATTACATAATGACTTGAAGATTCATAATAATGCGGCGTTAGGGTGAAAATGTAAAAGTCTGCTCCGATTGCTATGACCTGTGGAGGGCACAGAGGGCAGCATTACAATGGCCGGTGTACAGCCTGCTGGAAATCAAGAAGAAGAGGACAAAATTCTGGGTTGTACACAGGTGTGCGGACTTTAGTGAACAACTTGATCACACTTGGAAAACATTTCATTCATAGATGCACTGTTATTCTCTTTTCTTTTCATTTGTCCTGCTAGCTGATTCAACATTTTCAATCTTATTATGCTGCCTTAAATGTTTGTAATTTGATGATACTTAAAATAAAAAAAAAAATTAAAAAAGAGGTGTGCGGATTTCAAAAAACGCTTGTCTAAATGCGAAATAAAAAGTGAGAACGCAACGCCACTTCTGTGTTTTTGTTTAGATCGTTCTGCGTAAACGTAGCCCTAATGCCTGCTGAAGATGGACATGAATATTGTGTGCTCTGTTCAGACATTAACAATGCACTTATGGCCAGCGATGACCCATCTGCTTGCATGTGTCGATTTTGCTTGACAGCAATGAGAGAGGCCCACTGCCATTTGTTCGGTACATGGCCGCCCACTCCTGCGCAGGGTCCGCGGTCAGCCGAGCGTTCTAGTGTGTGGCGTGCAAAGGTGCCCCCTCAGCCTCCACTATTGTAATTAAGTCAATGGGGCGTGAGAGATTTGTATCACATGGGCCTCAGGCAACAACTAGTCGTCCTCCTACTCGTGAACCCCCCACCATTGTATCGGTTGGGGATCTGGCGGCTGGGACTGCCCCTCTGATTTTGTATCACATAGACAGGTTGATATTGTCAGCCAGGAGCACTCAGACGATGATGTGTTCCCCTTTGGGCAATGGGAGACAGTCATGAAGGAACATGAGCAGCAGTCCCTTCTCGTTCCTGAGATAGTTAGTAGGGTTTCTGCTGCATTTAATATTGTCTTATCAGGGGCCAAACCCCCCTGTTTTGACGATGAAACTGGAGGTCGGTCTACATGCTCCCTGGTGCCTCTCCTCTCTGTCTTTGTGGAAGAGGTCCAGAGACAGTTTCAGACACCATCAGGTTGCTGGTCTGGTCTCTATAGATGCTTGGCAGCAGTTCACAATCTGGAGAAGATGTTACCTTATTTGGACCAGGCTTTGGCAGCCTTGGTGTCTCCGTCCAAGTCAGTTCTTGGGAAGAGCAGTTGCCCAAGTGCGGACTGCAAAATGCATGGCACTATGGTAATCCAGACCCAGCTGGCTAACACAGCGGCCATATTTACCCTGTACTAACACTATCTGACTCAGCAGTTGAAGGAGGGGTGCAGTGAAGACCTACTCATGGAGCTGCAGCAGGTTTCCTCACTTCTTTCTAAACCAGGAGTTTAATAATTTAGTTAATAACTATAACCAAAATTGCCTTATTAGGCAAGGTAGCCTGGGCTCCCCACGCCTTTGCAGGGTGTCGCACAGGCTGTGGACAAGGGCAGGCACATGATTCTTGTCACTCAGAGCCATGCACGTTTCTGGAGGTGGATCTTCTCTACAGGAGTGGCCTGGCCCCAGGGGAGTTGAGACTGCACCCGGAGGTGGTCAGGAAATCTGTCATCTCTGGCCCTTTTCCACCCCTTCCCACAGAAGCTAAAGCTCTCGGCCTGGCCCCTGAAAGGGCCAGTCTGTTAGGCTTGGGGCTATCACAGTCAGTGGTTCAACTATGAAGGGTGCTTGGGTACCATCAACAAGGACGGCTTATTTATATTGTTGGGACCTTTTTGTGCCTTGGTGGAGGGCGAACCATGCAGACGCACTGACATGGTATGGCTCCAGAGGTGCTCCTGTATCTGCAAAAGATGCTCGAGGGGGGTAAATTATCATTGTTTATTCACACACACACACACAACAACATTCTTCGTGTTAATCAGGTCTCCCATTGAAGCTATCGAAAGCTTATTAAAACCTTATGGTGTGGGGTTGGCCATGCTTGTGGCTGCATCTAGAACCTCAGCATGGGGCAGTGACACTGCCCTATGTCTGTATTGTCTGTATGATGGTGTTACAAACCAATGTATTTGTAGTGTAGGGTGTATATTATTGCATTTCACTGGGTGCTTTGTATTCACAGACTCTGTTTAGAGCACTCTGTTGGCAGGGATGTCTCATCCTGGGGTGGACTGAGGGGGCTGCATCTGCATCTTGACCTGGGTTGTCTAAGCAAAGACAACTGCTCGGGCTCGAACCGTTCCAATCAATGTTAATCAGTGACTGCATGCGCACCTGGGGCTTTTAAACCTGCACATGGGCCATACAGTGGTGTGTCTTAAAGAGATATCCAAGTCAACCGTCCCAGTGGGATCAGTCCTCCACCGTATATGGAATATATACAGTAACTGAAGAGAGAGAGTCTCTTCACTCAGAGGACTAAGGTTACAATGTAACCGAATGTTCTGACAGCAGCAGTTTTGGTGAGTCATATTTTCAAATGAATATTCATGAATGTTTAACTTGTCCTTCTCTGCACACAGAGCAAACTGAAATTAAAGACTACAGTTTAGAGCTGATGGAAGGAAATGCATTACTATCCACATTATGAGTTAGATAAAACAATGTAATTTACACAACTCAAACATAAATTTTTAATCTATATGACAAATATTGGTGTTAATTTTCGCAGGTATTGGTCAAACATCTGATTGTTTGGACCATGAATTTTACACTGGAGTAAAATAAAAATGCAGAAACAGTGAGTGTATGTTCGATACACTCGTCTTGCAGATGGATTGTGTGTGGGGGTTTTTAGTGCAGACCCTCTCACTTTTAGCTGCTTGCTAAGCACAGCCTTGTGTCAACGGCATGATTTGCCAGCCTTTCTGTTGATAGCTTTTTGTATCCACAAAAGGGGGATCAACAGAATCAGCATCTGAAATTGATTTTCCCTCTGACTACATGTAAATGAACTTTCCAGTGATTTTCAACTCAAAGCCAATGATGCAACTTTAATGGCATTTTGGCCTTGTTTTTGTACTCTAATACCACTCAGACAGCCTAATGTGATGACATGTGCCAGACGCTTATTTTCATGATGGGCACTTTAAATTCTTAGGTCAATTTTCTGCTTCTTCATCAAAATGGACATGGAGTTGGGATAAGAATATCAAGCTTAAAAATTAAATATTAAAAACATCTTATAACATTACATGTTAAATTACATGTGTAACATGTGTTTTGTCAAGAAGTGAACCACCATGCGTCTCAAACGTCTTTATTTTCTGACGGAGATGATAAAAAAACAATCAACAACATATCCTCCCGGACACCACCCGAGCCCCTACAAGAATGAACATAACATGAATATAGTGCAAAACATTAAATGAAGTCCAAATAAAACGTAAAAGAACCCGGAGCAAAAGAAAACACTCACCTCTCCCAAAGAGTAGAAGATCGGAGAGAGAGTTTCAGCGGGACATGGCCATTTTATAGGAAGACATGGGGTTACCCCAGAAAGAATATAGGGGCACACAGGGCCAAACCAAAGCTCCGCGTGGGGAGGAATAGCCGTCAGGTAATTCAAATTATTACAATTTTGTATGTTGCATAATGTTTAAAGCGCCATGCCATGAAAATGGCACGCGAGCTGGAGCCCTCCTGTTCACACCAGACGCGCATTTCTCCGCGCCGGTCGACAAGCGCTTCTGCTCCTCAGCTGTGTGTGTGTGTGTGTGTGCGTGCGCATCTCTCTTGCTCTCTGTTTAGATAAATATGAATGTGTGTGTGTAGGTGTGTGTGTGTTCATCTCTCACACTCTGTTTAGATTAATAAACAGTCAAGGTGTGAAAGCTGATGCACACCTAAAAAAATCTTGAAAAACAGGTGCGTTGGAGCATAGGTTAGGAGTGAACAAAGGTAAAAAGGGTCTCCCGCACACTGTCAAGTCACTTGCAAAAGACTTTAATAAAACAAACAACGTTTCGGTCCACAGGACCTTTTTCAAGCAGAGATTCTGCCGAAACCGAAACGTTGTTTGGTAGAGACTCTGCTTGAAAAAGGTCCTGTGGACCGAAACGTTGTTTGTTTTATTAAAGTCTTTTGCAAGTGACTTGACAGTGTGCGGGAGACCCTTTTTACCTAGATTAATAAACACAAATAGGCTACAAACGTACACACATAGGCCCCTCGCATCCATCATCATCTGACCGGATTATCTCGTGTTTCTTTGTGTGACTTCCTGCCAGGATTGACGCGATCGCTCACAGCTCGCGGGGGGCAACCACCATTCCGACATCCCACCAGTCCGACATAAGCCCTGCTGACCCATGGCTCACGCCCTGGCCTGCCTGCCTCTTCCTCCACTGCCCGGATCTCCTTCTGCACCATCTCTTTGCTTAGCCTCTTTCCAGCTTGCTTGGGTGATGATTCCCAGGCCCAACCTCCCTTGGGTCACTGTCCCTGTAATGTCTGCATGTTGTAGATGCTCTTCTGCTGCTCTAAGTGCTTTGCTGGCTTTCCGTCCCGTCTTGACCGTGATGTCCGCCTGCCGCACTGCCTGATCCTTACTGTCCCCTGACATCATAGCTAGCTGGATTTTGGCCATCTTGAACGACTGATGTGATTGGTAGCTGCTTACTCCCGGAGGTGTAGATGCCAATTGAGCAAAAACCTTTTGGGACTGACAGCCACCTCCTCAGGAAGTTGTTAATTTTCCTTTCCAAAGTTTCCACTGTTGACACTGCAGGGTTTCCCACAGTGTATTATAAGCCCGACAGGCCGCCAGGTCTTACTTGCCCCACCGCCAAGCATCGTTTATTAATTTTTTTTAATCAGTTTTTATACTCCATAAACACATGATCAGGTGTCTTTTTCATCACCCGACAACGTCACAACTTCGTTGCACATAACGGGACACGTCACAGACATCATGCTCATCAGACCGTTGCTTCACCAGCTGACCGAGAGGAACGCACCGAGCTCATGTTAATATGAGCCGGGCCGCGGCTTCAAAAGGCTCGGCCAGCTGCTGTAGCACGGCAGGTAGCTGTTAGCTGTTAGCACGTCGTCCCCTGCAGCGTCAGAGCTCCGGACTCCGGTAAACCAAGACGCTTTCACCTGATGTGAAAATGATCCATTGTTTCATTTTTCAGCTCGTAAAGTTCGCGATCACACACGTTTGTTTTCTCTGGTCTAAACAGTAGTTCCATGAGTGTCACGTTTCCATGACGACTGACCGGAAAAAGAGCGTGGTACTGCTCCATTAATTAAACCACCGATGGGCCGCCGATGGGCCACTGATGGGCCACCCTACCACCGAGCTTAACAAGTTTTCTGGGGGAAACCCTGCACTGGGACTTCATACACAAACAGTGAGCACAGGAGCCTTGGAAGGATGCCATGCTGGTAGCCCCACACCTTATACTTACAGGGCATGCCACTCCTTTCTAGGCTCTCAGCCACCCGTCCGCTTGGCTGAGTATCTTCTTCACGTTTTTTTTGTCGTTCAGGTCAGGTTTTCACCTATCCTAAATCGGAAACGATCTTGAACGCAGCCTTGCTTTAAGACTAAGCTCTGCGATTTCAATGATTTGAATTCCATTCTAACTGCTTTTCACCTCTGTCAGTCAGCCCCTCCTCTCACTCTCTCAGGTGCACACAGACACACTAACATGGGTGTGCTAGTGGGACAGAGCACGCTTAACTTTGAATAGATGCTAAATGCGCTAATTACGAGCCCTGCCACATTATGCTTTCATTTGTGAAACAGATGTGTTCAACATGTTATTATTTCATGGAAGCAAGAAGTACTTCTAATTATTTATTTCTGGTTGACATGATTTAAGATGGTAAAACTTGTTACACTTTTTGATCTATCTTTGCACATTTTAACAATACAGTGATAATACTGATAAGACCGTGATATAAAATTTGTATACTGACGTCTACCTATGACCAATGTTTACTGAGCACTGTGCTGTCTGGTTTTCAAATGTTGTACAGTATGAAAGTGCACATGACTGAGGGACTCTGAGATCTACAACCCAAAAAAAGTTTAAATACATACGCTGATGCTGACAGTGTGGGGAGTTGGTCACCTCTTTCCAAGATAATTTCATGTCACATAAGGTGTGCATTAAGATAAATCCATAGCTGTACATTTTACATCCCCAACCTTAAGTTCAACATGTGCAGGAAATACTAATAACAGCTTTACTTGGCATCAGTGTCTTTAATGTTGATGTGGAGATAGCTTTGGATGAAACGCTAAAGGTAATTTGCATTTATCACTGCACTGCAAAGTTCCTCACTAATGATAATTAATTCCAGATATTTATAGTGCAGGGAACTGAATCCTTTTCAAATGCAGTCAAATTCCTGAGGCAATCACACTTAGGTGCAGCTGGGAATTTATTTACTCTTCTTCCATAATTCAGCTGACATATGAAACCAAATTAGAAAAATTAATTTAAGATGAAGTTGAAGATGAAAGTCAAGTATGTTTTTTCTCTGGGACTCCAGGTCCTGTTTTAGTGATTACACCAAGTCATTGATTAGGTTTTGCAAATTAACTTTTGCACAAACCTCAGCAAAATAATTCACACATCACTTCCGCTGAACAAGCCACTTTGAGACAGGTAGGGTTGTAGAGAGAGAGAAAAAAAAGTCTCAGGCGAGGATGAGAAACCTTTTCAACATCTTTTTCTAAAAAAGTAATATGATGAGAGATGTCTTCATTTCCAGTCTCTTTGGAATCACACTCCAGTGTTAATATATCTTGCACTTTTTCTCACACAGAGAAACACACTCCCAATCACCACATCCTGTCAGGCTTTCGCATGAAATGTATATAGTATGTACTGTATATATTCAGTCCCTATATAGCCTTGAAGCACTGGATAGCCAAATAATCAATGATATTTGATAAAAACTGTATACAATGCTGAAGAACTGATGTTAAAATTTGTTCAATGTCAATGGACTTGTTGAACAATTTAGTTCATTATAATGCAGAAGTGGGATGTTCACCTCACTCTGACTTTCTGCTTGACTATGGCGAGTCAACCTTTCATCCAAGAGATCTGCTAAACAATACTTCCCTGATCATTAAAGTGGCTAAGCCTGCAGATGAGCTCATTGGGTATAACGCACCCATCACAGTAATCACTACTGACAGGACATGCAGCTGCTAATGATCTTCTCTTAATCACACTTAATCAGGTAATAATGATTTTGAGGTGAGAGATGAAGTGCTTGCTCTTTGCTTTTGCCATGGAGAGGCCTTGTTTCACTTGACTGGTTTGGGTATCAGTGGGGGGAGGGCTGAGGGAAGGCAGCATCTACATACAGTATGCTGCCCATCAAGTGACTCATGGGGCCACTTGCTGGGATTGGAACAAGGGGTCCTATAGATCATAAAAGATCTCAAGGAGACAGGGCATCACGTGAAAATACACACTGGCAGTTTCTTGTGCTGGTATAAGAATACAAGACTACAATGACCTTTTCACAGTTTGGCAATAAGGTTGTTAAATTAAATAAAGCAGAGTTATATGCACACCACTTGCGGTCCATTGATTTTCAGCCTGGCTGATCATCAGATCCAATAATCAACATTTTTTTCAGGTTGTTTTTTTTTACCAGCCAATAAAATACAGCCACAGCACAATCTGATTGGTAAAATGTCTCTATATAGCCTATCAATGTCGAAAGCCCTGCGTGAACAGATAAACACAGCCTTGAGCTGTGTGTCGAAGGAGTAGCACATGTTAGGTCCCACTCTTTCAGCGGGAGTAGGGTCTGGTTGTGTTCTCTCTTTTTTGTTCTCTTTCCCTATTTCCCTATATGTGGAAAAGCCGACTCCCTGCCTTGCAGCTCCGCCCTGCCTCAGCTCCGCCCACTCCAAGTGATGAACCAATCCAGGGTCGGGACCATCCTTAAAAGGCCTGCTGTGTTATTTTCTTTCCCTCACACAGTTGAAGGTAGTCAGTAAGTTTTGTTCTGTTTATTTTATTTCTTCGTCACAACCCTCACGGTCCTCCGTCCCTCATCCAACTAGTAGAATCCTCTGTTCATTTGTTTGTGCCTCATTCTTTGTGAATAAATACACATCATTTTTTTCTCTAGTTCTGTGTCTTTCTCGTCATTGTTTGTCGAGTTACTGTTTTCCAACAGGAGACGTAACAATGGACAAAGTTGTAATAAAGTTGAGAAGCACCAAAAACTTATGAATATAACTTCATTTGTTGATCGAAGACACACTGGGCAGGATAGAGAGAGGGAGAGAGACAGAAAAGCTGAATACTAAGACAGAGAAACAACAGTGACATTAGCATAAAGAAGGAAACGGCCAGTGTAAGTTCAGATCTGCGGGGGGTAATTAACTGGTTGAGGAGCCAGCAGTTGCAAGGCATATGGTTTTCATTTTGGTGCCCATCCGCATAGGTCAGAGCAGCCACACAGTCTCAGAGTCACACCTCACAGCAGTGGTGCATCATATGTAAGGGATAATGTATAGTTTGGAGGTTGTTATGGAGAAATAAACCCCGACGGGTTGTATGGAATGGTTTCATACAACCTGAACATTATCCCGCTTATTACACGGTTTACGAGTGAAATTATTAATTTGAAACATAATGTTGATCAAAATACGACTTTCATCGATTTATTGCATCATTTAGCGAATCTGCAAGACTGGTCACGTCTGCTGTTTTGCTGAGCGTCCTCCCAGTCGTGCATTTGAAGCCTTTGATAATCAATCAGTGGATCGATGGATTACCATACTTGTGTTACGATGTGTGTGTATTGTGTGTAATCGTATCTGTCATAAACAAGAGATTATCTTTACTGGGTGTGTTTGTGTCGCGGAGTCGCAGTGCCACCGAGACGAGAGGAGAGCTGACACCGGGTCAGAGGCTCTGATCAGCAGGTTTGGTTTCCAGCCACAATGTGGAAGGAGCCTCCACTCTCCTTGTAACAAGTTACAAGCAAGTAATTTATCTAACATCACTATTAGCCCGACGCTGTTTAATGACGGTAAAAATGAAGCATAAGGTAAATATCCTGTATAGTTTCTCTTTTCTGTGCTGCGCTGATCAGAGCGGCGTCCTAGCAACAGTCTGTTATACTTGACGACAGTCATTATTCAGCAATA
This sequence comes from Trachurus japonicus, assembly GCF_045865225.1. Taxonomy (NCBI): domain Eukaryota; kingdom Metazoa; phylum Chordata; class Actinopteri; order Carangiformes; family Carangidae; genus Trachurus; species Trachurus japonicus. The sequence goes on from NC_140919.1 coordinate 29,666,350, forward strand.
ACGGACCGTAGAACGCAGCGATGGACCAATCAGAGAGCAGCATTCAATAGAGCCGTGTAATATATATATATATATATATATATATATATACACACACACACAGTATATGTGTATTTGTGTGTGTGTCTGTGTAGGCTAAAATGTACGTAGGATAAAAATATGTCAAGAAAAACAGGTAAAGAGCTGTATTTTACTGGTGCTCTCTCACCCACTCTCGTTATGTGTATTCTCTGAATGAGGGTAAATAAGGTTAATAAGGTTTATAATAAAAAGACACTAAACATTTGATTAGTCGTGGATATTAGACACAGACATACCGTATTTCCTCTAATAGTAGCCGGTATCTATTTAATAGCCGGGTCTGTTATAATGGCCGGGGGCGTGGTTTACACGAACAAATAAAGGCCGGCCCCAAATACAGGCCGGGTCAATGGGAAAAAAACAAACAAACAGAAAAAACCTGAATTTCAGTCACTGTGGATGCACTGGTCTCAGGCGGCCAAACACGGATGCAGTAACCCACAAGTGCCAGCAGATGGCAGTAGCTAGATCTGAAGTGCCACATGAACCCACGCTTCAAGGAAACAGTCACTGACAACTCGACCGAAGAGAGCTTTAGCAGCATGGCGTGTCACTACCCGATTTGCGACGCTACCCGATCTGTGACAAAACTGGTCTCAGACCGGCCGCCATCTTGGACAGCTGCCTACGGCAACTCCACTTGGACAAACTTCATTTGGGCACTGCCCGATTTGCGTACATGCTTAAAGTTCTGTGAAATTAAAATACGGTACTGTAAAAATGATTAAAAAATAAAATAAAATAAAATAAAATAAAAACCGCGGAGGTCCGTCATAAGACAGCCGCGGCAGACTCGTTTATTCAGTGAGTGTTGTGGTAGTTGTGATTGTTTGTGGTTGTCATGGTGATGAGGCCGGCGAGAAAAGAGGACAGTAAACATTAAAAGTTGTTGCGGTACCTGCTACAGTAATGTGTAAAAAAATATAATTAATTGTAGGCAGAATGAAAACTGAGCACGGTAACTGTCAAATTTGAGCACCAGCATGAAACAGAGGAAGAAATAATAGCCTCTCTCAAATATAAGCCGGTCTCCAATACAGGCCGGTTCCCCTGGGCAGCTAAAGTAAATAAAGGCCTCGGCCTCTATTAGAGGAAATACGGTAGATGGCAGTAGCAGTGCCGCAGCTGATCAGTATAAGACAAGCGATTACTTAATTGACACAGACGACCTGACATGTACCTGTACTCTGGAGCCAGAAATTAAACAATACAGTTGCCCTTGCACCTGGAAGACCACTCATACCTGTTACTTAGAATACATTTGACTCAAGCACAAGTAAAACTACCTTTAATTATGGCACTGTCACTACACTGTACATGCAACACAGTGTTTTAGAAGCACAATGAATTTTACAAAGAATTGGACACTTACCACGTCTCTGTAAAAAGTAGCAATCATTTTGTGATTTCTCCCTGTGGTTACCAACCAACCGTCATAATGGTACCTGCCTTTGAGTTCTGTGAAATACCACATGTTAAGTCAAGGTTGTAGTTTCTCAGGGTTGCATAAATCCAGTCATAAAAGAAATATAATATATAAAATATAAAAAACACCACTCTGACCTCAGTGCTTTGACTTCCACTATTCTATGGCAATTCTTCTGATTGTCGAAGTGTCCAGTCTTTCACGCATTTCCATTCAAGTTGATGTAGATCTGTGCTCTGTCTGAAGCATGCACTGAGCACCAGGCAGGACAGTCAGGTGGTTCATCATTATAGTGCTGAGTCAGAGACAAACAAGCAGAGCCAAGCTCACGCAGTCAGGGAAGGTACAGGATCCAATTATGGACAAAAATTCTTCATGTATGATTTCTCCAGGTGCTCATGTTTACTCCCACACTCCAAACACTGAGACTCCATGTAGATTGGACCAGAGCTGAAACTTTCATACTGTAACCAATGTGCACTGCATTGATCTGTAGTCGGGACAGTAGGCTATTTTTATTTTTATTTTTTACCATTTTTATGAAAATAGCATAGTCTGATTGCTCCTTTGTATTTCAAGCAAGACCATAGATTTTGGTGAACATTACACATAACAGTTTCACACACTCATGATTTCTTTTAACAGGGCAGCAGTTGTGCTGGGTCGTTTGCTGGCGGTTCAGAGCGATTGAAATAACAGGGAGTGTCGCCACTCTGTTATATGTTATATGCGGTTGCCCTCATGTATCCATCCATTCGAAGGCAGTCGGGGACGCGCTGACATCATGTCCGCCGGCCAGAGCGCGAAATTCACCCCCTGAATTGCAGCGCATTTTGCAGCACAGACCCCGTTCAGGGCAATGGAGAGATACGCGGGTGGGCTCATTCTTTTTGGTTTTGAACGCTTCCTCACCCATTATTATTTAAAAAACATAAAAGGCATGTGTATTTTCTCACAAATCCGGCCCTATGATCCTTTAAGTACTGAGCCTTTTAAACAATAATATTTACGGTAAGAGTACAGTGTGAAGGATTTACTCACATATTCCCTTCACCTTCTTATCACCTACTGTGGCCACCATGTCCTATCTAGAGTTAGTGTTTAGTTTGTCCATTGTGGGCCGCTGTACTAGTAATGAAATGTTCATTCAGTGCTATGACTCTTAGTTTCAGATGATCACACGCTATAGGCCTAGTGAAAACATGATTGTTGCAATTATATTCCACTTTATAGCCTATGTAGAATATTTCACAGATTTTGATGTGACCATGTAAGTCACATACACCTGACAGAGGGAATAGTTCACACTTTAATTCTATGCATACCAAATAAAATCCCAACTCCTCATCCCACTCTGTGTTAAAAGTCAGTGCTAAAGGCTCTTGGATTTGCCCACTCTCATTGGTCACACAGCCTGTCAGTGAACCGTGGCCTTTACTAATTGTAAACTCAATGAAGCATTCTTAAACAGATGCTGGTGGAACGGCTCCATTAGGCCTTACAGACGGCTGTCACCCACATATCAAAGCCATGAAAAGTCAAACTGTCATTATCACGCGGCTCAAACCACATCTATCCACCCGCCAATTTAATTCTTATTAAATGCACATTATAAGTAGAGATGAATGGTCGTGGTCCACTGGAGTTACTGCTTTGGAAAGACTTTTGGTAGGACACACACTCGCAGGACTCAGTCGTAACACAACACTTTTTAAACTGAGGACCATAAAGTATTTATAAGCAGAAACATAAAGCTCATGTGATGAATATTTACAGCTGTGGGATGAGATTGGAATGGATTTGATAGATAAAAGGTGGTCCAGAATGTGTACAGACCCTCTGTGGAGAGTGACTGTGCAGGGAAAACAAAACCATGTCAGTCCTCTCTGTTGCTCTGCCAGCTTGAGTGAGAGCAACTGCAGCTGACACAACAATTAGGCTTTGGGCTGTGTGATGCAGAGGTTATACCAAGTGACTCCCAGACCACAGTCTCTTATCTCTATGCAGCTTTATTTTTATTTTTTTTATAAATGAGGGATTAATTATTGCCTCCCAAAAAAAGATGAGGAAGCTGCATTCAGAAGATAAATCTACTGTAGTGGCTGCCCCCTGAGGGTCTCATGGAAAAAAAAGTGGGGGGAAGTAGGAAAGTAAATAAAAAAAAACAATTTAATTCATATTTTTTCTTTAATTACCAAAACCAAATAGAAACAATTACTCCTACAAATTTCCCAACTGGAGAGTGATGAATGTTTTTGCTATTGTTGTTTATATTTAAATGATTAATTGATACACTTTACAATATAATTAGCATGCAATTATCATTTTCAGCCATCCAAAACAAATCAAACTGATAATAAACTGTTGTGATTACAATGTCCATGAGAATGCTTCACCATTATGTCTTCTTCCTACACACGCAACCCTGAGTAACCTTTAAAAGGCCCTTTCATGAACCTGAGAGCCAACAGTATTTCACACAATCATGTGACTGTGACAAGTTGCGTGGCAAGTCTCCCATGTGTGTGTTACAACAAGCCAGCTGCTCCTCAGGGATATTACTGCCGACAATCTTCCTTGAATATTCATCAGGCACCGTTGCTGTGTCTACGCGCACACACACACACACACACACACACACACACACACACACACACACACACACACACACACACACACACACCCACAGATGATCATCATATACAACAATGTTCCTCTGATCAAAGAGAGCTCATTATCTTCCCGTCGTGCTGCAGAGTTCTGCTGAAATAACCAATCAGTTGAGGCTTTAAGAGTAAGGTTCTCTTTCTGCCTGTCTCAGCACACCATCTCCTTTTGCTGGCAACACTTGAAGTGAGGCACGTTTGATTCCCATCCTCTCACCAAATGTTGATTCGAGAGTCTGTTCGGAGAGGGGCCTTTGATTGCATTAACGATAAATGAGAAAGTGTGTCTGATTTATCTCTAGTGTACTTTGTGAGTCTGTGGCGATGAAGATTTCTGTCTGATAATCAGCCTCTTGAAATGAGTGGTCAAATCATTCCTCAAGATGTCCCATTTGATATGCGTGGGTTGGCATTAATGCATATGTGATGACTGTCAATTTCTGAGAAGTGAGAATGAGATTTGACCCAGTTTATCCACTTTTGCCACTGCCTGAATTACAGTGATAATCACAGATCAGATTCGTCAATTGACCTCCACTCTTGTCAGACAGACCTGCGGCAGATCTGCTAATGATAACACCCCCAGTAAGCAGTTTGTGCAAATGTGGGATGCAGGGTTTTTTTTTTGTCTTTCCATCATTTCAGTGAGGCACATGAGCAGTTTAGAGCTGCCTTGTTTCCATATCCCGTGGTTGAGATTCTGATTGAAAGAGGATTATAACAAAAGTTGTAAGATGAGGTCAGGATCTATCATCATGTCATGTGACAGCTCATGTCACTTTTAAAGAATATTATAATACATTAGGGAGAAGGGATTTTACTTTTTTCTTAGAATAAAAGTAATGGAATTTTGATGTACAATAAGACAGATAGTAATTTTTATGCTTTGAAAAAAGCTTGACTGAACCTATGCACTGGGATTGTCCACACATATGACCCTGACAGAGTTGGAAAATAAAATAAAAAATAAAACCTTTTTACAGATATTATGATGGTCTAGCCAACTGGGATTTGAGCTTCTGAGGGTTTTTTAGACAAAAACTTGGTTTCTGCAGCAGAGGAAATTATTGTATTTTGTACCAGGGAACATCTATGTATGGGACAACGGATGGAAATTAGCCTGTGGCTACAATCCGGCTTGTTTACGATTTTTTGTTTCGTTCATGAACTTGCACTGTCCCACTTCAAATAAATTGAATTGAATTGAATTGAAAAGGTCACTTTCACCTCAATGCTGTGTATTGCACTGTGCCATCTCACCTGAGGGTGGTGCCTGTGTGTTTAAAGGCAGGGGGGAGGAGAAATTGTTTGACAGGAGGGACACCCATGCTCCTCCAGACCAGTTATCAAAACAAAGAACGGACAAACTTAAGATCATCACACACAGACGGGGAGTGACTTTGTTCCATTGCTCCTACTCTCCGTCTTATTGTATAAAATGTCATTTATACAACATTTTTGTACTGTGAATACGTCCTTTCACTTAAATTCAATCCCATTTAAGGGACATGATGAATCCAAGAATTCAGCCGCTTCTCTTTGTAATTGCATACAAGTTTAAAAGACATTCACTAAGAAAACAGGAAGTGATTGTTGAATAGTCAAAAAGAGATTCTGAGTATCAGTTTCAAGTAGTATAAAAAGCAAAAAGAGAACGTGGCTTTTTAAAGAATTTATTTATTTACACTATTCACAGTTTGCAATTGCAATTCAGTACTAAATGTATTTTACCTTTGACAATACCAATTTACACTTCACAGAGGCCATGAGGTTCTGAAGCCTATTGCAACTCACCCTGGGTGAAAGGTGGGGGTACTCCATTCACGCTCACACTCAACAACTACAGGCAATTTAGAAGTGCCAATTAACCTCACCTAAATTGTAAGGGGGAAAAAAAGGACAGCATGGATACAGGAAGCATGCACACACTACAGATTTTCTCCAGCACAACCCACAACCCAGAACAGTGCAGTCATGAGCCCAGAACAACTTGGGTTGCAGTGACAAATGCAATGCTGTTAACACAGCATGCGTACGTAGGCCCTACATATATTAAATAGCATTTCTGCCTGATGGCTGTGAGGTGGATTACTGAAGAAATGCATTAGGTAGAGGCAAGTGTTCAAAGTCTCCAAATACCCAATACATGTTATCTAAAATCTCACTATAGGTCTGTAATTATACTTTTTTTTTCATTAATTATGTATTAGAAATAGAGACTTAGCAGCCGGCTATGGGAACATGCCATACAGGAAGGTAAAAGCGAAAAAACCTTTAAAGGGGCTAGCTGTAGGTTTACTGTAATTAACACCCTGAGAAGCTATATCTTCAGGGTCAGACTGGACATTACAGCGACCTTCTGTTGGGAAGGGGCTAGCTAGCTGGTTAGCATGCCAACTTTAGTAGAAAAAGAGGGTTAGGGTCAAGGAGGATGCAAAACATATCATAACAGACATATCATTGGTGTTGCTTTCCACAGTTGTTAACAAGTGAAGGAATTAAGTTGGTATATCATCATTGATCACTCCATGATGGTGAGAAAATCCCCGATCAAAATCATTTCCTACTGGAAGGAATCGAACCATGGCCTATTTTTATTAGGGCTGCTCTACCCAACTGAGCTATACGACGCACAGTTTTTATCGGGTTTTCCACTCTTTTACTGAGTTGGCCGGCCATTAACCGGCCAGCCCCGCCCCACAATTATAATTTTTTTCGCGGCTGCATCATTCCTTGGACTTTGTGGCATTTGTCCATGTGGCCCTATGGTCACTCCGTCACTGTCTGCAACCACTTATTCAGAGCATTTGTGCGCATTCGTGGGATGCATGCTTGCAGTGCTACGGAAACCCAGACTCAGACCACAACCCAGCGTGAGAAATGTCATGTGGGGCGTGTGAGTGTGTGAACTGATTGAAATGTGTGTGTCTTAAGAGCCCTGGTATATACATAGCTGTGAAGGCGAACATTAGCTATGTAGTGTGAGCAATACTCCGTTAACTAAATAAAATGCTGAAAATGCAGCTGGTCTGAGAAACTAAGTTGTCTGCGCTGTAAGCACTCAGCAAAACATATTGTTGATGTTTACTCGTTTGCCTCCTCTCTAATTTAGTTGATAACGATCAGCTTCCGTATGTAAAGGTTACAAATAAACCACATACAAGAAAGAGAAGGGGATTCAAAGTGATGTTTCATGCACATGCACAGGTTCAGCGGTGAGATAAGAAGCTTAGGAGCACGGGATAACACGGACCAACATTCAAAAACATCTGAGTTTGCATGAGCATCTGACACTTTCATCATTTTCATAGGTTCTGCACGTTTCTGAGCAGCAGCAACAGGGCCTAATCCAACATAAACATTGATCGGGTATTTAGAATTACTGCAGGCTTTTTCAGCTACTCCTGACTGATCTCTCTCCTCCTGCAACAGCCAACTTTTTATTATTGTTTATTTGCCTCAATTTGCTTTTATTTTCCCAGTCCAGTCAGCTAATGGTTTTTAGCATTCTCCCAGAAGCAGAGGCCTCCTAGGGTGTTTCTAAGTAATTTCGTTCCACCTGAGAAGACACACATGCTTGCTCAAATGCAGAATCAATAGTAATCGACTTTAGCTAGATGTAGATGTTGCAGCCTGGAGATAATATTTTAGGTTAGGGTGTTTGGACAGCGTTGTTCTAGTCACTGTCAGCATTATTGATGACCTTGAGACGATCCTTTTCTCTTTATTTGCGTCTTGTTCATTTTCTCATTTGCCTCAAGGAGCTTCACCTCCATCGCTCCATCAATCTGAAAATTTCCTCCAGTTTTTTGTCTTCAGGCCCATATCAATAACCTGAGATGCACTGAACAAGACATGTTGTGGATCATACTCAACACTTTCGAGGGTTATGTTGGTATCTAATGGACAGAGCACCAATTGGAGATGATCCCTTGATTACAACTGCTGCTTGAATGATTTCTTCTTCTAATCAGTCTTTGAAGACCGGGTGGATGTGTTAATCGGATATCTTGCAAATTCCATTGCACTGTGAGGTGACACATTTCCCGGCTACTTGGCTGTATCTGCAAACTGCAGATTTTTGTATCATCAGTGCTTTAGAAATTAATTTGTAACTATGTCATGTGGTGTGCAATTTTACTCTCGACTGCCTCAGATCAAATATTTAAACTTTTAAAGAGAAATAGCTACTTTAGAAATAACAATTTTATAAATGAACTACTGCAGTGTGTAAGATCAAAGGACTGCCATAACATGCACTGTACATAAACCGTACTATCTATGTACCTATCTAAAATATATCTCTCTGTCTTTGTGATTAATTTGTGATGAACTATTTCTCATTCAGATGATTATGCAGTGGAACTGTGTCAGTGTTGAGCCTCCGCTCTCAGTGCAGACAGTTCTGGTCATGGTCCTGAATTAAAATTCAAATCCTCTCTCTCAGACCTGCCATTGACTTTTTATTACGTTGGGTGGTCACACTACAACTATAACATTGTTGGCAGATTTCTTTCAAATTCCTGAGCTTAACTCACCAAACACAAATGACACAAATGTGATAGTTGGCAGCTTCACATTTTAAGATTTCCTTTTTTAGCTACTGAAACATCAACAGTAAACATTGGGTTTTGTTTCCTCACCCCTTCAGAAGCAAAAAGGAAAAGCTTCTTTATGGACTTGGGATTTTTGCGCAGACTGTTCAGAAACAATCAATGGTCAGCTCAGGCAGAAATTCATCATCTGACAGCAGCTTCAATAGCTCACAGCACTCTGCAGCCAAACAAGATGTTGTGTTTTGAATAGCAGGTGAGCGTGACCTGTCCTTTTATTCTCAGACTTTTCATACAATCAGGCACTTCTTACATGGTCACACTCATCCCTTTCTCCTGGTAACTAAAAACATGTCGGCTAGGTTAATCCTCCAGTCAGCACCCCTGACCAAAGGCACTGGCTCATAATCTGGAGTTGGTCCCCGGGCGCCGCACCGTGGCTGCCCACTGCTCCTCAGGGATGGGTTAAATGCAGAGTAAGAATTTCACTGTACTAGCTGTATGTGACAAATAAAGTACATTTACCTTTACCTTACTGTTGATGTTGTTTATTTGAAATGTAGGACTTCACTCACCAGCTAGTATAGCTTCCAGAACAGATAAATAACTTGAATATAACTCACATATTTGTATGTACTTTATTTTATTCTTCCTTTTTATTGTATGTTTAATGTTTACAATTTTTACTATTTTGGGTTTTATTCAAATTTTTAAAAATTGTATGTTTTTATGGTGTTGTTTTTTCTGGTTCCAATTCCATTCTATTAAAATGTTTTGTTTTTAGGCAAAGCACATTGAGTTGCCCCTTGATATGAAATGTGCTATATAAATAAAGCTGCCTTGCCTTGGTGAAACATAATTTCTGACCATATTCTCAGGTGGATCCTGCTATCCTTTTAGTGCCGTCCTGAAGGGTATCTTTGTGGAAATGTTGAGAAGTAAATAAAGATTTCACTCACTTTTTTACAGCCTGCAGCAAATGTGAAGATCTTCTGGTCATAAGCTCACATTTCTAACCTCTAGACCTGAGATTTCTAGGATTTGAGAAGTGGCAGTTTTTTTTTTCTTTTTGGCATATCACATAGCCTCTAGCAACACTTCTAGCTAACAAACCACAAAGAGACTTAAATATTTTGAAGAAATTTAGGATTTAAATTGCCTCCTGGCAAAATTATTGTTTCAGACAGGCTACTTTAGAAGAAAACATCTGGTAATAAATGATGAAATCATCCAGACTAATATCAACTTTCTTCATTATTAATTGTATGTGAAGCCTACCTACCACACACATAAAGATAATCGGGCTGATTTTGCCCCGATTTTCCCCCTTCCGACCACGGACAGAAATCGCCCGATTATCTTAAGCTCTTAAGATTATTTTATGAGATTCTCTTGTAGTGTGTGGTGTGTTAAGAGTCAAAATTCTCCCGACAAACGGCTCGGAAAACGATTGGCGCTGATAATCGTAAGTATTAAACATGTTCAATATTTACGATTATAGGGGCCGACAACCGTGGCCGTTTCAATCAAAAGTCATCTTGTGTGTGGAAAACCGGTGTTGTGCAGAGAATCGCCTGCTTGCCGAGCTCTGCATGCTGCTCGCGGCAAGCCACTTCTCGACAACACCGGCAATCCCACAGAGAGCCACAGTGCAGCCCTGGCATTACATGAGGTTCACACAGACATTCACGCAAACACGGGAGATGTCCTGATAGCCGATAACACAGACGGTAGCGCTCATAGCCGGAAACAGCCAGAGCAACCATGTTTAAATGATCATGTGACCGACGTATATCTTTTACTGTGTGGGAGATCTCCAACAACGGGGTCGGGGAGAAAGCAAGTGGGACAGATCTGCCCAGTCCCTGAGCAGCGCACGTTTCACAGACAAGCCACAACACAGAGTGTAAACAACGTCACGCGGTTCAGCACCTTGGACAGCTGCGGGGGGGAGGGTGTCGGAACAGCGGTGTTTCGAAGTGGGGGTATTTCGGAACAGCAGGGTGTTGGAATGGAGGTGTGTCGGAATGGAGAGCCGCCCCCTCGCTGGTGATGCCGCAGACCTCTTTCTGAGTTTTCTGACTGGAGGGTCAAGATTCTGAAAAATCTTAATGTGTGTGGTGTGCTATGTTTGGAATATCGCAGCACACCACACACAATACGATCAAAACTGTTCAATCACAGATTTTTTATCATGTGTGGGGTCTCTCACAGATAAAAATTCGGTTGAGATTTAGACAATCTTTATGTGTGTTACCCCCCTTGAACCTACAATGTCTTGCTTCAATACTACACTAACAGGAATTTGTTCTGTATGGTCACCCACCAGTCAATTAATCCATAAAGACAAAGTGAATTAAAGCGTCTTTTTAACTTCAAACTTTCTGTTGGTAAAGCGATTAGGGTTGTTATGCTGGTGCCATGTTTTGTCAGTGAAACTGTTGATAGATGAGACTGATCCATTCACAGACCTCTCAGCACACCCAGCGTATATAGACAGTTGAGGTTAGGCTCCTGTCACTCAGCAGCTTCCACTTCCATTACAACACTCCAGCATTTGGCTGGTGCAACAGAGAGGGGGATCAACACAATTAATGAAGCTATCTCTTCAGGATTAAGCAGTGCAGCACACATAGCTTTCAACACAGACGCCCGCACCTTAAATGGATTCCTGCTGTATAATGTTCCAGCATCCCAAAACTCAGCTCATGTTATCTCAGTGGAAGAATGCCTGGAGGATATACAGTTTCTTCTGCCCTTCAGGCTAGGTTTATTTCACTGCGTTTGTTTCAAGATGACTCAGTCAGCACATAACACTGAGCCGTCGCAGGAAAGGCAGAATTGGTGGGGTAGAAACTCGCCGATATTGCAACAATCACAGGAATGTATGAGTTAGATGAGATGTAGCCCTGTGTTCATGCTGCTGGTGTGAGATAAGACAAGGCCAATTTCATATTTTTACCCTGTTGACAGCGGCTGGCGAGTTCCCCCTCTTGCTGTATGGTTTGGCTATTGCTCATGTGTCAAGTGTGAATTCCTCTTGGCACGATTCAGACGTGCACTTCACTTTCATTAATGTTTGGCTACTTCAAAAAAAAAACTCAGCTTATATTGTTCTAATATTAATATTGACATCTCTTCAAAACTGCTGTTAAGAGGAAGAATGAGAAGGAGAAGAAAGACAAAATCATGTATGTGTGGAAGAATGTGTACAACATGTATGAAAACCACAGAAATGAAACTTATCAATACTCAAGATGTGTGATTTCAGTTCATCCTGCATGCCTGTAAACTGACAAGCAGGCTCAAGTGTAAATCTCTGTGGGCCTCCACATGGACATATGGAAATCAGTGAGAATTTCTTAAATTAGAAACCCTTAATATGTGATAATGTCTTTTTTGTTGTTGTTTTTACATTTTTCTTCTTTGTTGATATCAAAAAAATAAATAAAAATCCCATGCCCCTGTTTTTGTTTGTGCATATTAGTCCATAGAAAGTGAAAAAATAACAATGAGTCACTTTCAAGGTGACAATTTCTGCTGTCTTCTTTTGTCAGGCGAACAGTAAAAATGACAGAGGATATTCACTTCAAAATGATGTGAGGGGAAAAGCTGAAAACAAAACTCAGCAAAAACATTGTCTCCATGAAGAATCACCATATTAAATTTGACTCTGTTTCAATTATGACATTTCCTTGTGCTCTCTGCACCAAACTCATAATAATCACATCACATTTATGGATGATCTGTGCACAAAGTCACATTTGTTGATTCTCTGGATTTGTACTGAATTTGCACTATATTTGGGGGAGGACTTGACTTTGCACATTATGTGCTGACAATCCACAAGACCCCATTAGTGTACATGTAAAAACAATAATGATAACTACTAAGGCATTATTTTCCCCTGAAATATTTTACAGTATGTGACCTTATTAAAAACTAATATGTTCGACAGTGCTGAAGTGGTAACTCTTCCCTCTGCCACAGCACAGTCACACAGTAAGCACAGTCTTGAAATGGTTGACAAATTAAGCATTGTTTTCACACTCAGTAGGAAATAGTTTGTTTTAAATGTGTATTTTAAGTATGAGCCAATGTGTGAACAGTGAATAGTCTACATACAAATGTTGTTTGCCAACAGTCATTATTTCACAGTCTGTTATTGAATTTGATAGAGTAACTAATTAGTCCTCAGAGAGGTCCAGTTCCCTTTTAGACAAAATTAAAATTATAATAACAGACATGGAAATAGACTTATTTGGCTGTATGCACCCCGAAACATACCATTAGTCCATAAATGTAATTTTCCTAAGGTGTAAAAGTCACAAACTGGTAAAACAAAGTTAAATAGGCCTATGTTTTTAGAACAGTTGAAAGGGCACAGTGTCTCCCAAGGCAACAGAACACCAGTTAAATGAATTAAACTGTGTATTACACTGGATCCTATTTCAATGCAAATGAATGCAATACACTTTTCTCTCTTTTGTGTCACCCACAGCAGCCTAGTTAAGCCCATGTAACAGCTCCTCTCTTAAAAGCAGTGACAGAATCAGATTCAACACCTGCAAATACTCTTAACGACCCCGCACAGCAGATGGGTTAAGCATTTGATTTCCATCTATAATTACCTCCAGGGTGACAGTTGCCAATCCTCTGTGTATTGTAAATATAATCTTTGTAAGCATGTTTGCGTGGATTCCTCTTCCCATCAGAGAGGCTTTTGAGAGCGCTCCACACACCTGTCTTTGAAAACTTGTCACAGAGCTTGGCGGCAACAGTGTTTTCCCTGCTCACTGACAAGAAAAGGAATCATTTCACATTTGATTTTGTATTTATGAGCCTGTCCTTTATTTATTTAATTTGATCAGCGCGCCCCTTTTAATGTTGCCATCATTTTGTACGTTCGGGATCCTCAAACTACATCTCCATCATAGTAGGTCTCCAGTCTCAGCTGATACTCTGGAAGTCATGAGTGAAGTCTGTGAAATCTCAAATGCAGCTGCAATCTGGAGCAAATACTGTATGTCATTGCGTTCCCTCCATCGTATGCTCCATTGTAGTATTATTCAAAGATGAAACAAATACCCCCATTGTGGTTCAACGTAATGGAAATGGGAAATCCATTGTATAAATGTTGTGTTCTTCAGCTGTGCCTAAACACAAATAGCTAAATCTCAGCAGACACGATGAATCATCAGAGGATAACACTGATTACATGTATGGCAGAGCAGGTAATGGACATGTGTGGTGTTTAACTTCCTTTATGGATGCCTGTGAGCTGTTGTGTTTCCTGATGTATTTCTAATGAGAAATACATTCCCCTCAAGAGAGACTGGAGCTGGCCGAGACAACACTCACTGATGCTGACCCACTCTCTACCATTCACTCGTGCGGTGAGATAAGCCCCCGAGTGTTGTGATTGTTGATGTGGATGCCAGCAGGAGATCTCCAGGATTACTACATCTCTCTGTCTTCTCTTTGAGCTGACCCAGCGGGAACCCAGCAAAATGGTTTGATCCTAAACCCTGCAACCCTCATCACCACTGGTCAGTCTGTGTTGCAGCCTGACCTCCGAGCAGAATCCCGACAGTACAGTGGGACGCACGGTAAAGCTGCCACAAAGTGCAAGGACAGGGCCTGAATTATAGCCCTAACAGCTAGAGCCAAACGTATTATTTTCAACACTGGCACCCGTGGTTTTGTTCTCTAGGATACATAAATATGGAGGCATTTCAGTATTTCTGGCACATATTGAAACCTGCAGAGATGCAGTCAGAATTGATCCCTTCCAAAGCTTTAAAAGGCATGATTTATTTATGATATGACAAACTTATCTGAGCAAACTTTTCCAAGAGACTCATAACAAGGAGAAGGCGCAGAGGATTAGAGAGGTATACAATCACAACTCATTGCCAGGTGCTCACCTAATTCTGTTATTTTTGGCAAGAGAGCAGGACAAAATGTCTATTTATTAAGGCAGAAGGCAAATCACAATAGGCAGAAAGAAGGGGGCTGATCTCTTCAGCTTCACAGAGTATCACTAAATTAGTTCCTTTGGAGTAAAATGTCCCTGTTTGGGGAGTTTAGAACAATCGTGCTGCTAGTGCTCCTCAAAAATTACATTCAGTTCTCTATAATCAAACCTTTAAAGCCATTGTTTGTATATTGTTTATGTGAACCTTTCATTTTCTTCTCCAGCAGACTTTCTTTGAATAAAAACGAGATGATCCGGGTGAAAACTGGGGGGATGGCTCTCCATTCCGACACACCTCCACTCGAGTGACGTTGTTGCGGCTTGTCTGTGAAACGTGCGCTGCTCAGAGACTGGGCAGATCTGTCCCACTTGCTTTCTCCCCGACTCCGTTGTTGGAGATCTCCCACACAGTAAAAGAAATAGCTACACTTTTTTTCTCCCCCCCGCTGAAGCCGGCTTGAGCTCACACGGGCGCGAGGCTGCTGCAGCCGGGGGGCGACCGCCATTCCGAAGGACCGCCATTCCGACGGTCTGCCAGTCCGAAAATTCCCGAAGGTCCGTCATTTCGAACTTCCCGAGGGGCCGCCGTTCCGAATGTGTTTTATTTTGAAAATTGACCGGATTCTCTCGTGGTTTGACTTCCTGCCCGGCTTGACACGACGCGCCGCGGGGACAGCGCCCGACCGGCCCCTCCCCCTCCCCCTCCCCCTCCAAAGTTTCACCCAGGTGCGAGTCTGATGCATTACATCCATTTGATGCAGCCGCGGTACTCCTGCTGAAAATAAATGTCCTTGCTCTGTGCTTTGGTTAGGTTTAGGCAATGTAGAAAGGAGTTGGTTAAGTTTAGTAAAAAGGTTAGGTAGAGGCCAATAAAATCGCAGTAAATATATATCTCCCCCGGGAGTCGAACCCTGATCCACCGCGTCAAAAGCAGATGCTCTGACCACTACGCTACCACCGCAACTGAACTTGTTTACTCTGTGCCTTAAACCATTCAAGATTTTTTCAGGTTCGGAATGGCACCCTTTCTTTCAGGTTCGGAATGGCACCCTTTTCCCATAAATAATTAAGGGTCGGCATTCCGACAAATTAAAGTAAACGTTCGGAGTGGCGGCCCTTCGGAATGGCACCCTGGAACCGCTGCAGCCACCGCTCGTGCTGACAGCTGACGGAGGGAGATGCTTTGGTTGGATTTAGGCAATGAAGAAAGGAGTTGGTTAAGTTTAGTAAAAAGACCAGGTAGAGGCTAGACAGGCTAGAAGCATAATGAACGTTATATGTCATTAATATGAAGTATTTGCTTGTTTTGCAGTTAATCATGCACATGATCCGTTTGACCCCAAAAAGGAAAAAAGGATCAATGCGCATTGCGCACTTCCTTTCTGATTACGTCCGTCTGTCCGTTCGGAGTGGGGGGGTTTCCCCAATAGCCTTTTCGGAATAGCGGGGTCTTTAGAAAAAATAGAAAACCCCGCTATTACGATGAATGGAAGTCTATTTTCGGAAAGGCGGTGTTTCGGAAAGGCGGGGTGTAACCGAAAACTGGTATCACATTTGTTACTACGAATTCTAGTTGGTCTCTTAGTTTAACCCTCCTGTTAAAAATGACTAACGTTTTGTACCTTGTTTTCAAACACACACCATGATAAAGTAAAAATAACTGCTGCTTGCAGATGATCATAATAAAAAGGTGTTCAGAAATGGCCGTTTGTCCTGTTTGTTGACGTGCCTCCTTCTACGAGTTTTCACGAGTTGCCGCACAAGTTTACCTGAGTAAGGAAAACAAATTTGAGTGTGTCTCACCGTGCGTTCACAAAGGGCGCGAGGTGAATTTTTTGCGCGATAACATCACGAACAAAGTCAATGTACAGACGCTAATGGACGCAAATTTGTGCCGGCAGCGCGAATGGCGCGGCGTGAATGACGCGAATGGCACAATGCGAATGAAGCGAACACACAAAATTCACCTGTTCGCGCAAGTTCAAAATATCTAACTCACGCAAAATATTCCTGCGAATGCTGCAAATAAAACAAATATTCCAGCGGGCAAATTCAGGCGAGTAGAGTGAGCTGAATATTTTACTTGCGCCAGGTGTGAACGCACTGTCAGACGTTTGAGTGACGGATGACGGATCCAATATCAGTGGCTGATGAATCGTGAACAGAGTGACGCATAATTTGTGTGCCTGCATTATCCAATGCGGAAAAAAAAAGATTACCCCACTTTCATCCGGATTTACATGAAAATAGAATTTTGCACAAAGTTATGGGCTACATTGTCTGATAGATGAGTTATTACACTAATGTGTTTCCTACAGGATCTGAGGGTTAAATAAGACTAGCAGTTGATAAGGTGTTGATATAGCTGTCAATCAGTTCAAATTATTAACAGTGTTTATTTATGTAACTGTCTATCAAGGAAATGCCAAAAAAGAGCCCAGGGTATATCAAATTTTATCCCCACAACTGTCAAAAAAATATTGAATGTACAATTAATTACAACAATGGTCACTATTATACTCTATTTGCTTTTAACTCTCATAACATGTCACTCTCTTTGAGTTACAGTGGCTACACCAATTAGTGTGTCAGACTGCAGCTTACAATTAGTTTCATGTCATACAAGTTCATGATTATTTGTACATTTGTATATTTATCACTTGGTCATTTGAATGCCAGAAAAAGTGAAAAATACACTAATCAAAATCATCTCCAAAATGTCCTTTCTTTTCTATTTCTTGACCAACAATTATTTCATTTTTATTTGTTCCATGCATGAACATTTTCATACATTAATTGACAAAAATAACCATATCCCATGCATGGAAAGGAGCACAATAAAGACAAAATATTTTTCCTGCCCCTTAATTCATTTTGAAATAAAATAAAAACTTGTCTCCCAAATTACTACTTACTTAACACCGACAAAAAAAAGAAAACACAAGCAACTCAATAATGGCCAATGACTTATAATAAATAAACATAACATAAGTAACTACTTGCATACGTTAGGCCTCCTCTTAAACTCCAGCCCACACAAAAAGAGATGCTGTTTGATTCAACTACTTGATTAAGCATCTAATCAATCAATGAATAGAATAACAGTGATGTTATCCAGTATGACTCAAGGATGTGCAAGGTATGGAGCAATATCTACAGTATAACACAACATAGGCTACATCACTTTCTCTTGTGAACTATGTAGCCTGAAGCGCTGATGCTGCTGTGTGTAGTCTATTAACTGAAAATATCCACGGATCCTGCTGTATGAATGATACCCTCCAACAATTGGTGGACCCACGTTTTTTTTTTTTTTGATTTTTGGGGGAGTTTGACTTGCTCGATGTAGTCTTAGCACTTCATGAGGCCTGGGCCGCATATTGACCAGTAAATTGACAGTTTTGCTTATAGCTCAGCTGTGTCTTTACAACTTGATATAAAGTCTATTACGGCTGCTCAATCTCATGCTTCTATTTTATCATCACTCGTGAATAAGTCCTAGACATGTTTGAAGTCCTTCACTTGAGGCAGCTACTCCCCTGCTAGTGGATGATGCCCATTTTGTTTTATTTGACCTCCAGTGAGCTTCAATGTGCACTGGAGCGATTTCAAGCTTCCGTATGAGATGGAGATCAGCACCTCCAAGTCAGAGAGTGTGCTGTTCAGACCTCTGTGGAGGAGTGTTATTAAAAGCAGCTGCTCTGCTTAACAATACCATTTGTAAGTTCATCCCTTCAGCACATGATATATTTGCATTCATGTCACATCTATGTCAAATAGTGACATGAATAGTAAACAAATAATAAATTGTATCACTGCATTCTGACAAGGCAAAAGTCTTCATTTATGTGAACCTGAGATTGTAACAAATGTGTTATCAATTAAGCACTCATTTAAAATGCCTGGTCGATAAAATGTCACACACCCGTGAAAGATGCCCATTCCCCAGGAACAAAAATTGATCTCATCTAGTTGCTTGTTTTGTTCAACCAACTGTCCAACACCCAAATGTATTACAATTTAAAATTAATAATGGAAAACAGAAAACAAGGAAATCCTCACATTTGAGAAGCTGAAACCAGGGATTGTTTGGCATTTTTGTTTGATAAATGACTTGATTTATTTTCTGCAGATCTACAGATTGATTTATTGCCACATTAGTTTACGCAGTGCGCCACAGTGAATTGGATTAGTTGGCTAGGCTTTATTGTCTCAGAGGAGCAATTTGGTTCGCCGACAGTAGTCAACACAACTGATACACATCATAAGCATCATTTTAAAATACATAAATCAATAATAATAATTCAGTCTGTGGGTTTAAAAGCACTAAGGGTGTTTACACACCAACTGCACTAAACGGTCCATTCGAACCAAAAGCTCTTAGTTCGGTTTGTTTTCTTTGGTGTGAAAGCATCAATCGCACTTGGGTGCGCACTACCAAATGCCAACCTCTGGTGCGGTCCCCCTGTTGAGAACGCGAACCTGGACCAACTCAGGTCTACCGGTGTATTTTCATTGAAAAGTGGGGTGTGTTTGGGCCCGCTACAGCCTCTCTCGGAAAAAAAAGAAACCGCCTTTCACCATCTACCATCTCTGCCAGTCTGCCCTGCCGCGTATGGTCACATCGTGCGCGCGCACGCACACACACAGAGACGGGAACTGCCCATTGGTCCGACCTCCCATTGGCTCGACCTCCCGTTACTCCGATAAAATCAACCACAAGTCAGACCAATAAGAGGTCGAACCAGTGGGTGGTCCCGTTAGTTCGAACTGTCATCGCTACTTTGTGACAAGCTCTTCCATTGATAGGAGCATGCAGCTTTCTCTCTCTCTCTCTCTCTCTCTACGCACATCACACACATACACGCGCGGCCCAGAATATCACCATATTCAGTCAGAGAGCCAGATCATGTCAGATCGCGCACAACCATCATAAATGCTGATCAAGATGTGTAAACTGATAATCAAAGCCCCCCCTCTCAGAGTACAGAGTAAAAGAAATACACTTTTTTTTCTCCCCCCCCCTCCGCTCGAGCACGGCTGAACCTGGCCGGCTTGAGCTCACTTCACGGGCGTGAGCCTGCTGCAGCCGCTGCTGCAGACTGAGAGAGAGAGAGAAAAAAAAAGTAAATTTCGCTTTGGTTAGGTTCAGGCAATGAAGAAAGGAGTTGGTTAAGTTTAGTAAAAACAGCAGGTAGAGGCTAGACAGGCTGGAAGCATAATGAGCGTTATATGTTATTAATATGAAGTGCTTGTTTTGCAGTTAATTATGCACATGATCCGTTTGATCCCAGAAAGGAAAAAAGGATCAATGCGCAGCCTCCGTTTCCTTTCTGATTGCTTCCGTCTGTTCGGAGTGGGAGAGAGAGACAGAGAACCCAATCCACCTGTCTGTAATGTAAGTTTGATTTGATATGAGTGTCAAGGTTTAATTACGGACACCAATGAGCGCGCAGCAGTGCGTAAAAGTCGTGCGTAATGACAGCTCCTCGTTGGTGCAACACAATAAACTGCACCTCTTCTTCCACGTGTGTCTTATTGACAGGTGGAGCCTATATGAATAATGATATAAATGCATAGTGAACGGTAAGAATGGAGAGTTGGACTAATGAGGACCTCCCATTAGTTCGAACTCTCATTACTCCGATTGTCGGACCAATGGGAGCTCGAACCAATGTCGAACTAATGGGAGGTCGGACCAGTGCCATGGACCCCACAGAGACAGGGGCGCATGGATAGGTCGCGCTTGGCCGCTAATAAACGGTACATCTATGAGCTAGATATCGTGCTAATTGTACAGTGTTCTACAGTGTCTCCATTGTGAAAGTCCAAATCGGCGCTTATTTCTACCAGAAGATGACGAAACGTCATTCAGACCAATTTTGGTTCATTTGCATGTGTGAATGCGGACCACACTGCAGTCTGTAGCTACAATGTAACAATGTTACTGTCTGGTGTGGACCAAATAATTGAACTAGTGGTGTGAAAGCGCCCTAAGAGTCCATTAGACCTCTGTCAGATATGTGAAACAGCAGCTAGGCCTACAGCTTTTTTAATAACCAGAGCTGAGGGAGCGAACAATGTCAAATATGTATTTGATTTGGCCCTCCCACAAAACATGTGCATCCTTCCTGATACATGAAGAGGGTGGCAAGATAATGTCAATAATCTTTTGGCAAAGTTTACAAATCGTTACATATCAAACTGCTCGTTTAAACTGCATGCACTGAATGATCTAGGCCCACTGCAATCCTCTTTATCCAACTGAATGGCTGCTGACTGCTTACAATTTCATAGCAACAATAGAGTTGAGTTGGTATTTGGTCTGGAGCATCATAAAACACAGATACAGTCCTTCTCTGATTCAAGGAATTCTGGTGTAACTTTAAAAAGCCAATTACCCTTTGAGCGGCATTCCACAAAAGGCATCCAAGCCTATTTTTTAAACATCTAAGATTAAACATCTTACAAGACACAC
The DNA here is from genome assembly GCF_045865225.1 of Trachurus japonicus. NCBI lineage: Eukaryota > Metazoa > Chordata > Actinopteri > Carangiformes > Carangidae > Trachurus > Trachurus japonicus. The sequence continues at coordinate 29,687,531 of NC_140919.1, forward strand.
TCAGTTTGTATGACACAGGAAAAGTCACATGCTTTCATATCATCACACCCAGACAAATGTAACTCTTTCTTTACCTGCTTCAATCCCACAGTCTCACAAATACTTTGTTACTGTACTTAAGTAGATTTTTCAGGTATCTATATTTACTTGAGTATTTTGTTTTCTGACGACTATTTACTTTTACTCACTTCATATAAACACACTTATCTGTACTTTCTATTCCTTACGTCATCAAAACAGGCTCATTACTTTTTCACCCTCCACAAGTGACAACCAGAGGTGAAAGTGCGGGCCGAGGCTGCACACCTGACGCATTTTTCAGCTTGTGTGGTTCGTGTTCACACATGTTTGTTTTCACTCTGGTCCAAACGCCGCACCACTGGCAGAGTGTCATGTTTCCATTTTGACTGACTGGACAAAGATGCATCATGTTTACTCTCGAAACATTTAACGCTAACAATGGAGACATCAGGCAGTTGGAGCGGATCAAGGTCAGGCTGCCCTCGACTGAAGCCGGACCGCGACCACCCTGTGTGGTGAACGCTGCCTGTGTTTATCAGTCAATTAAATGTTTTGAATTCCTTCCAAATTGCTTCTGACCCGTCCATGCTGTGTTTTGGTCCATGTTGAAAGGAGCCTCGCCTGGACATCTCCATGTATCATTGATAGCAAAAATTAATTTTTACTTTTACTTTTAAAGTACATTTCAGAGCCTGTACTTTCTTACTTTTACTTGAGTAAAGGAGTTGAATCAGTACTTCTACTTTAACCAGGGTATTTTCTTTACACAAGTATCTGTACTTAAGTACAAAATGTACTTCTGACACCTCTGTCCAGATCTGAGTTGCCAGATTATCTACCAAATCTAGGAAATCATGTTATAACCCCAAATGAAAGCATCAATACACTTGTAGCCCATTAAAGCAGAAGGAAGTGGAATATTTGTGTTAATATAAATCTTAAATAGTTCTTCAGACAGCAATCACTTATATAGAGTGTTTGGTCTGAAACACGGGTCTGTCAGTCACTCTGCTCTGCTGTAAACCGAGGAGAAAACTTTCCTTGTATCCTACAACCTTTATCCAATGAGGAGAGAGAACGGCATAAAGGGGCGGTCCTCTCTGTGTGTGCAGCCAAGGGATGCGCATGAATGTCGTGACTTAGGGACGAGGGCGGGGACTGCTAACTCCATCGGCTGACAAGAAGTTAGCCAAAACGACCGGATCGCTTACTTCTGCTTTAAGCTCAAAATACATGTTTTAGATTTATTTATCACATAATCAATCACAAGAACAGGTTTGGCTAATTAATATAAGAGCTTTAACAGCCCAGACAGGGTCCGACAACGTCCACTTGACCATTATGGAGAACAGTCGCAGTATGAGATCAGCAGCTTAAGTGTCTCCTTAAAACTCAACACAAGAAGGCCTATTCTTAACAATGATCTCCTTCTCCATTATCACAATATTTGTTATATATAATATTACAATTTCATTTAATCTTTTATTTATTTATTTAATCTGTTTTGAATTCAAGAGTTTGCTTTAATTTAATCTGCTTTACATAAGATCAGTATTTACACTTTATCAGATCAGGTTTAATATTTGTATCTTATCTGTCTCCACATTTTATTCATATTTGTAAATCAGCTTGCTTCTTTTGAATCATACTAGCATGTTAATTTGTTCATGTGCTAAATTCTTACACTGGGTTCTCATGTGTATTTTTTTACTCCGTCAATCCTTTGACTTGGAAACTATTTCATGCTTAAGCTTGAACAGAGCAATACGAAAAAATAAATAAATAAAAAAACATTATTTTCATCTGTCAACGTTAAAACCCCTCTCTCTCAAAAACAAGTCTGCAATTGCCCTTTTTTCAGATGGAATCAGTGCTGCCAACAAAAGTTATTTTGCCTTCCCGGATAGTGTCCTGGTACCTATATTGGCTACAGACCTCTCCACAGCTATTCCATTGATAAAACTGGATGCTGTGACAGGGGGATTTGGGTCAAAGTCGATAGAAAGTCTGGAGAGCCTCTCTTTTCATTTAGTGTAGAGTAGAAGTCATAACACCATACAGTGAAATGGTCCATAAATGTTGACAATTACTGAATCATCTGCAAACTTAATCATCAGCCTCAAGCCCTAAAACCATGGAAATCAAATTTCAAATAAAAGCAGCTGGACTCCTCTGCCAACATGGAGTCTGACTTATCATCTTTTCTCCTATCCTGAATTCTCACACATTTTCTTTTTCTCCAGGTGGTGCAAGAATTGTCATTCCTGACTTCATCCTCTACTTTGTAAGTAAGCCACATTTTTTTGTGCTTAACGATACATAATAACATAAAACTGATTTTAGTTTAATTGAGTTTAGCCGGTTTTATTTCCCTTTCTGCCAGATATTTTGGAATTGCTTTGTTGACGATCGTCACCCTGGTGGAAACCTATCTTACTGTGGTTGAGAATATTCTTCAGCCTTGACCAAGGGTTTATTATTTAGGCACAATGTAATAGCCACCCTGGAAATAACCATTTATTCACAGAGAGCAATATAACCTAGATCAGTGAAAGTTAGGGCGTATCCACACCTGCTTTGTTCCGATTCAGCAACTAAACTGATACAACTGTTGCGTTCTTTTTTGGGAGCCGTTTGTGTTCACACACAGTAACAGTTCCAAACGGTCCAAAGTTGTCAACAAATGCCATGCGCTAACAAACTCTACTTTTATTGGTCAGAAATTTAAAAAATAAAATGAAATCCATGGCGGAGAGGTGTCTTTATATTTCGACATGGAGACAGCGATGCCAGACAGACAAACTTTTTCTAGGGACAAAATTGATGTTTTAGTCTGGGAGGTCCAAGGTCACAGTGGCAGAATAAACGGTAGCGAACATACCTCCACGGACGAATGAAGCAGAAGTAGTCTGGGAGGAGGTAACAAATCGTTCATCAGGTTTGCCCAGATACAATGAGAACCGTTGCCCGGTGTAGAAAAATAAAAAATAAAAAAATAATACTGAGAACCGTTGTCCAGTGTAAAAAAAAAAAACACACCTCTTTTTCACTAACAAAGACACTCGTATTTAGTATACTCAACTATCAGGCTGTTTGTGGTTGGCTGAGAGAGATGATGGCTTGTTTTTAGTTTATCGTTAGTTTGCATCACAGTTTCAGCTGTGTTAATTCAGTCAGGTTGAGTTTCCATTATGTGTGACAAATGCCTTTGATCTGACATCAGATGTGACGGAACAATCAATATAAATACAAATGTGATGTGTGCACACTGTGCGTTGTCAATCAAATTACCACTAGACCGACTGCGCTCTGCCTTGCACCAAGAGTGGACCAAGTTGGAGCTGGAAAGCTTTCAGCACACCTTCGGCGCAGCTTTTTTGTGCGAAATTGTCACTGCGCCAAGCTGAATCTGGCAACACCTCCCCCTGCTGCGCCGCCACACCCATCCCGGCACACCTCGGTCTACCAAAGTGCCAAATTCGCTGTGCACGGTGTTGCGCCAGACGATATTACCACTGCGCCGGCTACGCAACCTTGTGCTGCACCACAAAATGAGAGCCCAATAGCTGCTTCTACTACAGATATTTTGTGAATGCCAGTCTGTTTAAGAGCAGCAAGGTGACTGCCCTCAGTCTTTTCTCCTTTTTAGCACTCTCCAGAGGAAGAACATCACACCACGAGTAATCTATCTTTGTCAGCCATAATTCACTCTCTTTTTAAAACTGTAATCCTTCCTCTGAACCCTGAGTTTCTTTCCTGAGAATCAGAAACTTTTCTTGGATGCATCCCTGTCTTTTTCACCAAAGGCTCCATCACACCTCTAGTTGCTGGAGCCCACTGATCTGGCAAAAGTCTACCACTGTGCATCATGGTAACATTGCTACACCAAATTTAAAACTCCAGTACACCAGGCACTGATAGGTTTAATCTGTAATGTGTTAACTTGTTTAGCAAGTGCTTAAATGTATCTCTCTAATGATAAAGTCCCTTGTTTAATTCAGAACCACAGCGAATTCACCATCTTTAGCTGAGAACCTAGGACCTGTTTTATTTTATTGGGTGTGACCACAGTGTAGTTTATAAACACTAAGGGAAAAAGGGGTTACATACCATACTTGATGAAAGCAACTCTCATAAACACTGAATTTCTTGTGGGGAAGTAGAACCGAGAAATACATATAGGTTGAATGTGAGGGCTGCAAATCCCCTACAATTACAGTTTACACCAGCATGAATTAATAGGCTATATAAACAACTTGCCAGTTGGCTGTGTGTCGAGCTGAATGAACTCACTGAAGCCACTGATTTAGAAATTCTGATCTTTTAACCAAATTCCAAACAGTGCAATCGCACAAACATTCATATTTGTGTCGCATCTCATAGGATAACAGAAGGAAGTGGTAACCAGCACATCCCAAGCATAGACTGTAAAAAGAATGGACGTAGCACCCGTGACGTCACCCATTGGTTTGGGGGAGTCTGTTTTGTGCCGCTACTACGGGGGTTTGAACCGCGCCATGTTGGATTCTACTTGCCATATTTGGAGAGGTGCGGCCGTTGGCCGGCCGAGAGCCCGCCCACCGGCCTCGTAGCAGCGGTCTCCGGACCTGTCACTCAATGGTTCTGCGCCCTGATTGGCCAGAGTTTTAAACCTAATAATAGTAAAACGGTAGAGTTTAAAAAAAATTCACCCCCCTCAGAGTGTGTGCGGGGGTAGAAACTATCGGTTGAGACCAAAAAAATAAAATGTACCAGGCTGTAAATATGTTTTTTTAAGCTGTAAAATCGGCTATTTTAACATCGGGCTCAATTGGAGTTGCTCCCTTCTGGAGCCAGCCCCCAGCGACAGCCGAGGGGATTGCAGTTTTTTGAACGCAGAAGTGAGCTTCACTTCTCAGACCGACAACTGCCCCCTTGATCCCAAGTCTGCATAGCTGCTGTCACAGTCCTTTCTGGCCACATTTGCTAATTTGTGCCACTGTCCGCTATTGATTCTGCATATTCCTTGGTGCACTCATCCTGTCCAGCCACACTTCCCCACTGTACGTCTTCCGTGAAGCACTGGCTATTTGCAATGTCACTGACTTGACTAAATAAGATCAATTATCATTGCTGTCTTTTGCAATTTCTGGACTCAATTTTGAGCAAAACCAGAGTTCATAGTCTGCACTATGATTCACTGCTTTATGTTTTACAGATTGAATACTTTTACCTGTTCAAATACAAATAACAGTGTTTTAAAAGCTCAGTAGAGTATCTGAGCCATTTCTTAACTTTTTCCCCCCATCTCTCTCTTACTCGTTACTGTCTCTGCAGACTCTGCTTGGTGCACTATAAAGGGCTCCTAATTTCTACCTCCTTCCATGACAGAATATCAGATTTTTGGAGAGCCAGGGTTTTAAAAGAAAGCCTAGTATTTTGTACAGTGAATATGCATTTCAGCAGCACTTGTGAGCTTGCTTGTTTGGGACATATCCATACTATGAACCAGAGTCTTGCACGGGTCAAATTTTGGAAACCCACGCCCGCCCCGCCCATCAGTATAGAGCCGTTACCCAACCCGTTACCCGTGATCATCTGTAAATCTAATCCAGACGCGCCCCGCCCGTCGATAAAGAGACCTGTTACCTGACCCCGTGCCACTAACAATGACCAGTGTGCGATTTGTGAAAAATTCTGAAATAATGCTCATGAGTCCAGTCACATTGGGTCCAGGCCTGCACACCTGCAGATCGGACCAGGTCAGGTCTTTGAGAACTCTGGAACGAATTAAGCATCTTATAACTGCTCAAACAGGCAATTGTGGGCTTTGAGAGGTGAGCTTGGACTTTACCTCGTCCATCGTCCCCTCTTACCGGCGTGGGCGGTAGCGAGTCAGTTAGTGAGGTTGTAAAGTAAAGTGTGTGTATGTGTGTATGTGTGTGTGGTTGGAGTATGTGTTGCATTACCTTGTGTTTTTTCTCTTTGTGTCTTGTCTCCAACCCCCTCCCATTAAAGCAAGCAGCTTCAGGTAAACTTTGTTTTGACAACCATTTCAATTCCTGCTGTAGAAACACTATCAACTAAGCTGAACAGACCCTTTGTATAGGTGCTGTCCAAGCCCATTGAAATACTGCCTTTGAACATCAATGCTTTATTTTTCTCTGCTGCACATCATGCAAGGCTTTTGTGTGGAAACACACCTGTACAGTCCAGTGAAACTGCTTCGGTACTGTGTGATCCTCTGTACATGGTTGATTGTTGTCACTTTGTTCAAAGGCTGTTCCTTATCTTTTCTTGAGTCAAACATGAAACAAAAGAGTGGCAGACAGCAGGATCTATTTCCAAATGAGGATGGAGCTTTATTGTAAATTGTGTGATTGGGTGATTAGAATGAGCACTTAGCAAAACTGATAATTTATCAGTTGTGCTCTCCAGCTGGTTGATCGACATTCACCCATAAACAGGCAGCCGAGTTATAAATATTGCTGTTTGTGACTTCCATACATAACCAAGTAGCTAACACTGTTCTTGTTCTCACACCACAGACTGCCGGCCACAGACATGGCATCTGTGACAGCAACAACAGGTTTTTGGAGGGATTTGGCATCCTGGATATTGATTTAGTGCTCACAATGTTGGTATTTCTTGGGGCCAGAAAAAAGTGCCATTTGGTCTAGGGTTAGATATGATAATAATACAGTCTACTGCTGATATAATAATGATTTGCCAACTAGTAGATGAACAGAAAATATGTCACCATTTTGTGTTTCTAGCTTTGTAAATTCAATATTCTTGAATTATGGACTGTGAACAGGTCATATACTTTGACACTTTGTAGACAAAATAATATCTGGTTAATCAAGAGCAATGGGCAAACTTATCAGTTATGATGAAGTTAGTAGTTGCAGTTAAATAAATCAGACATATTAGTTTGAAAAAACAAGCTATAAGTTTGTGTAACGCTAGTATTTTCTGTCTATTTATATGTCAGTAGCCCTCAAATATTTCTATTTGTTTGGTCATTGTTAGCAAAATTAGGTGTCAATTTTCTTTGATGCACTATATGCACTGCATTCTATATAGCGCTTTTGTTACAGTGCTTTACGGAGAATGTCTGATTCAGTCATTTACACACATTCATACACTGATGGCACAGCATCAGGGGCACACTCTCTGTAGGAGGTATTCAACAGGGAACCACTGATTATTACTGAATACTCTACCTTCCAAACCAAATCACTTAACACAGACTATATAACATACCATTACACTCTAGGCCCTATATATGGATTTCACAATATAAAATAACAACTCAGCCTAGTTTGGCCAGAAGAAAGTAGTCTGGATGAGTTGACTGTGGCACACTGAGATGTCTATCAGTCATGCAAACAAAAATAATATGTGGTCTTGAAACTCATTATATCCCTAATGTCAAAATTCCTCTCAAAATTGCCACCAAATAGGGCATTAGATAACGCATCAACTGGGGATCTAACCCACTGTGAAAAAATACATTAACTTTGTATTTCTGGAGAGAAGATAGAGAATTTTTCATCTGACGTCAGTGCAGTTTTCTCAGAGTCAGCATCTCGCAGCCATTAGAGGAAGTGCAGCTGCAGTTGTCACTATGCTCAGACAGCCAAATCAAAAGTTGTTTTTCACCCCAATTCTTTTCTGAACTTCAAGCCTGACTCTCACCACTGCAATTTACGTGCAACATGACAGGAATGGACAGTTTAATGATTTGCTGTCATTGCAACATTGACTGACATCAATGATGCAAGAGTGTGTTGGCTGAACAAAGAGTGACTTTTCAACAACTGCATGCTGCAATAGGAAGGTAAGATTAGGGGCTCTAGTTTTGTAGACCAGGCGCAGTCTAGGCGCAGCACAGGTGCACCGCGCCAACGGGGTGTGTCCAGATGCACTTAGCAAGTTTTGTGCAGGGCGCAGCCCGGCGCAGGTAGCTACTCCTCCTGACCCGCCTACCGGCGCAAGTGGGCAAGAGGGAGGAGAGAAGGCGTGGGTGGAAAGAAGGAGGAGAGAAGGTATGGGGTGGGATTAACACAGCAGATTCAGATCTTCACCAATCAAATGAGCTCCTCTCCTCAGCTTTAACTGTGCCTCAGGTGATGCACACTGAAATTTTGTCATTTTACACTTTGACATGGACGGCCAAACCTCTCCCAGGAGGAAATGGATGCTTTGGTCCTGGAGGTCCAACCTCAGAGTGACCGAATAAGGAGGTTACTAATATCGTTAATCAGGTTTGCCCTGATACACTGAGAACCGTTGCCCAGTGTAAAAAGAAAAAAAAACGCACACACCCTTTTTCCACTAATAAAGACACTCACATTTAGTAACCCATATTTAAACCCTGTGTAACAAAAATGAGAAGTGTACACTGATCACAACATAAACGCCATGCGTAACAGGGATAAAAACAGAGCTTAAAAGCGTCTTTCTCTCTCTCTCTCTCTATTTTTTTATTCTTATTTTCTGAGATGCTGAGTAGGCTATACTCACTATCTGATGCCGAGGCTGTTTGTGGGAGATGATAGTTATTTTTTTGTTTGTTTGTTTTTTTGTTTTTCATTAGTTTGCATCACAGTTTCAGCTGTGTTAATTCAGTCAGGCTCAGTTTCGGTTACGCCTGCCTTTGATCTGACGTCAGATGTGACAACGGGACAATCTATATAAATTCACGTGTTGATTCCATTATTAAATAGTGTTTGTTGTGATTATTTATTGCATTTAAATGTGCCTGGAACTGCCTGTGAGGTCTTAGTGATGTGTGCGCACTGTGCAATCTGTGACACCTGCTGCGCTGCCACACCCATCGTGGCGCACCGCGGCCTACCAAACTGCGCTGGTCTTTGCCACAAAACTAGGGCCCCAGAGCTTCAGCTGCTAATGCTGATAAGATAAGATAACACTTTATTGTCAGATCACTCTGAAATTTGTCTTGCGTCCCATGACGTCCAAAGTTTCACACAAATAATAACAAAATACCAAAAACATACATTTACAAAAAGCATAAATGTTACCCTCAAAGGTCACATTTAAAGAAAAACACAAACTACCTCCTAACTCCATTTACAACATAAATCCAACATTACAATGTGTCTTTGGTGCAACACCCAGTGCTCAGTCTATACATGAACCCTAGGGTCTACTTAGAGCCCAAACTCTGATTTGACAGACTGAGGGACAAAAGAGTTCCTCAGCCTGTTCAGTCGAGCTTGTGGAACTTTTGTGATGATCATTTCTAGTGCAGGGATAGGAGGTGAAAAACTCTTCTTTCTCTTCCAGACATATGCTCTCTTCCTGGCTCTCTTCTGTGTTTTAGTGAGTCATGAGTGGTCTGACTGAGCTGCGTTTTGAAAGATGCTATCTGAATTGCATTTCACCACCTGTGGTTTAAATCAGATCTGAAAGTTTCAGATGCTTTGGCTTTTATCTCCTGCTGAGGATTTGGACAGAGCATATACTAAATAGGTGTGTACTAGGTGTTGCATTCACACTCGCTCACTCTCGCTCAACCTTCAATTGTACAGGTTGCCAGGTACGCCAGAGTGGCTAGCAGCTAAAGCTAAGCTAACGCAAACCGTATTTAACGAGCAGCAGCTCCAATGTTGACAGCAGACTGAAAACACACCTGAATCATTTCACATTAACTCACCTGCAGACGAACCCGAAAAAAACCTGCAGCATCACGCCTGCACCGTAAACGTTACAGTACTGGCTGACCGTTAGCAAAGACGGTTTATAAACCAAGACCTTCCATGACGAGTCAGCTTCCTGTATGCATGTCACGTGGGCTTCTGGACGGCCACGCCCCTTTAGGGAGACCAGAGGCAGCCTGGAGTGTATTGACTCCAATGGGAAAATTGAACGTGAACACAGATTATGGTCGGGTCTTTCTCCCCACAGTCACTGAAGTAAATGTCGGACTCATTTTTCACAAGCCACATCTCTTCTGAACAGTTTGACACGAAAATGGCAACTTTCAGACGGACACATCAGGAGAAAATCCACTTTGTTCAAGACCTGTCTCTGTCTCTACGACATACTCTCGCGAGATTTGGCACAGATCTCCTAGGCAACGTCAAACAAACGGCCGCAAACTCCCGTGAAAATTATTTAAATTATTTTTGGCATGCTAAATATTACTGTTAGTAGTGTAAATATTTAATGTTATCATAACAAAATATAAATATCTCACTTTCATCTACCTACAAATTGTATAAATCCACACACACGTTAACAGACGAGGTGGGGTGACGGTTGGCCACGCCCATTTAGAGAGACAGGAAGTGTATAGGCCTACCATTTCATATCATTGGAGCAGCCGCTCATGGAGTATCTTTCCATTTATTGAATATCTTTGCCGTTAGTTATTAGCATTAGCACAATGCCATTTTCTCCACAGAGCTTTCACAATCTGTCTGCCTGACCACCTCACGTGACATCAACGTACTAATGCTGTTGGCACAGATTTTCATGCTGATGTTGCCAATGTAACCAGATGTACATATTTATATATTTTGGACCCGTCAAAATTTATATAACAATTATTTACATACTATAAAAAAACTAGTTCAGTAAAATTAATACTTATATGCTGCTTCCCTCTAAACGTTCTGTGAATGTATTATTTTTGAAAAATAAATTGTTTTGATGAAAAAGTTGTAGCTACAACTAATTACTACTATTAATTACTACAATTAATAAATACTGAATTCTTCATTTATAACGCATGAATACTCATTAGTAGTTTATAAATAGCCTACAGTTAGTGCTTATCAATGATGAGTAAAACATTTTTAACTGTGTTTAAAAAACTACATACTTATGAGTAGGCATGTGTTATAAATGATGAATTCAGTATTTAAAGCTTAACCAATGCCTAATAGTGTTTACTTATTATAAAGTGTTACCTCTTACATAGCACAGACCCAGTGGGGAGTCTCCTTATTATCAATACCGAGTCACTGCTGCCTACTGCCCAGTCTGCCTTCAACAAGCAGAGCTGCTCAGATAGTGTATTACAACCTTTCTTGGCAACAATGGGTGACGCTCTCGCCAAGACTGGTTAACAGCTGTTAGTGCCAACACTGTCTATGTAACAGTAGCAGAACATTGGTGCTTTCAAGTATGAAACATGATAATATACACTCATACATTTGCATTTATGGACATAGTTGTTAAATGTATCAAAAGAAAAATTAAAAAGAAAACTAACTTTAGATCCACTTTAATCCAGGCCTTGTAACCAGGTTTTAAGTTTTTCTTTAGATAGCCTTTCTACCACTTTAAAGGAGTCATCACCCGGAAATCACATTTTTCCTTGTTAAAACATGTATACTGGTGTTGGACCTCAGTGGAAACTTGCCTGAAAATCTGGGATTTGAAAGTGGCTGAGTTTTTTCGTTTGTGCTCTTTGTTTAAGCCAGAGTAGCTCATGAGGCTGCACCCCGCAAAATTACGAGATTTTGATTCTGCTCCTATATTGACGTCCTATATTGACACACCTCTCTTCCACCAACTTACGCCGCGCCGCCATTTCGTATTGTTTTATTTCCCACTGTAGCGCTGTTATTTCGTCACTTTATTAAGTTTTAATAATTTTTCATGCGAGAAAGTAAGGGTTTAGATACCGAATATAAATTTTTTTTGGGATGATTAATGTAATTGCACATTGTCCCGTATTAAACGAATAAACTAAACTAAACTAAACTATGCGGTTAGTTTATCCAAATGACGGCTGTTTAGAAGTTTGCTCCGCGTTGGGAGAAGTGAAGCTCCAGCGAGCTGCAGCGAGCACCAGAGGAGCGGAGGAGTCACTGTCAGCAACCCGCCTGCAGTGCTCGTTTAGCCGGCCGAACGACGTCGTCATGCCACGGGAGGAAACAATCGTTAATTTATTAAGTTTTAATATTTTTTCATGCGAGAAAGTAAGGGTTTAGATCCCCAATGTGCGGTTAGTTTATCCAAATGACGGCTTAGAAGTTTGCTCCGCGTTGGGAGAAGTGAAGCTCCAGCGAGGCAGAGGAGCGGAGAGTGACTCGTCAGCAACCGGCCTGCAGAGCTCGTTAACCGGTCAAACTACGTTGTCATGCCCGGGGAGGAAACAATAGTTAATTAACTTACCCGCAGGTTTGTAGAGGTTTACCGCCGACTGGTTAAATTCTTTTTAGGAGATAAATGTTGGTCTCATTGATGAAAGTTTTGTTTGAATGAAAAGTGAAGCTTCACACAGAGCAGCAGCAGCTTTGCCCCGGGGCTCTGTAGCCTACGTACAGAAATCACTACATTTGCATCAATAAATACATGTTTTACAATGAACTGATAAAATGTTGTTTTATTTTATGAAGTTATATAACATGGTTAAAGCAGAAGTAAGCGATCCGGTCGTTTTGGCTAATGCTGCATTCCAGGCAGGCTTTTGAAACCGTAAATTACAGCTTCAAGTCACGACTTACGACTTTGTAGCGTTCCAGGCAACCCACTCGTAACTTCCGACCCGTGAACTCGTACCAGATCGAACTGGTACGACTTCACAGGTCGGAAAAACACGAGTTGCCTTGAACGCACCATAACGTCCTCGTCCCTACGTCACCACATTCAGGCGCATCCCTTGGCTGCACACACAGCCCTACATGCCGTTCTCTCTCCTCATTGGATAAAACTTGTAGGATACGAGAAAAGTTTTCTCCTCGGCTCAGAGCAGAGCAGAGTGACTGACAGACCCGTGTTTCGGTCCAAACACTCTATGTAAGTGATTGCTGTTGGAAGATATAACTATTTAAAACACAAAAATATCGCTTACTTCTGCTTTAAGGTACACGACAGAGAGCAGTATAGTGTGCAGTTTCCAATACAGGTTACGTCTGACGCTCTGACTCAGTAACTACAAGCGGAGTTTCTTTCTTCCTCTTTGTAACTGTGCAATGTAGCTATTGCTGTGTTTGATATGATTAAAAACCAAACCAAACTACGAGCGGAGTTCACGTCAGCTAAGGTGATCTGCGGGTTATTGTTTCACTTGAGCGCTCCGACGCTGTGTGTGTCAGCGCTGCAGGAACCGCATGTTCTTCACGCCGTAGGTGAGCCAACATATGATAGGTACGTGTTACCGGAGAATAAAGGACACGAGCAGCTTCGTGTTTTCACAGTGCGACTTTTCTCCTCCACTTTATGACCGTCGGATCATAACACATGATGGCTGGACTCTGGAGATAGGCGACGTGACCGGGCCGGACTTGTCACAGTAACCGCTCCACACATTCACCGTCACTTTATTTACCATGGGCTCCGTTTCTACACATTTCCTCCCTCAAAAGGAAGGGAGGGAGCTTTAGCTGCTGCAGACTTGATTTGAGACAGTTTGAAGTTTACTTTTTTTTTTTTACCATTAATATTATTTTTGCACTTAAAGAAACAATGCCTTAATTATAAATTAATTAATTAATGCAATTTGCAGTGATGGAATGTTGCAGTTCAAGTTCATTTTCACTTGCAATTCCTTTCTAATTTCAAAATTGCCCTTTTGAGACTTGGGACAGTTTTATTTACAGTTCAAGTTTAAACTGTCAAATTTACAAGTTTGCACTTAAAAGGACAACGAGGAGTTTTGGAAAAGCGAAGCGTTTTCACACTACATTTATGAGCCTCCGCGCGCACCGTAAAATTCTTTGACCGGCGCAAGACGGACTCATGTTTTCATTCATCAATAATTAAAGTCAGAGGTTCAAAGAGGTTCACATACCGTCGTAGTTCTGACCATAAACGGCGATTTGGCTGCATTATTCTCATGACTCACCACGAAGGAAACACTGGTCGGCTCGACCACCATTTCCGCCACCACTAATAATAACAAAATAACGATAGAGACAGAACGATATATTTATCGAAAATGGGGGCCCATTAACAAGTGTGGGTAGCGTAGATTCATCCACATTAACGTGATACTTTTTTATAACCGAATAGAAACTCCTCGTTGTCCCTTTAAAAGCTGTTGTTTATGGTGAAAAGAATTTTGTAACAGAGTTGAGCCATTTTCATTTTTTAATAGGAGATTGAATAGATTCTAATATCGAATCGTGATTAATCGATTTAGAACCTTAGGAATCGAAATCGAATCGATTCAGGAAATTGGCCACAATACCCAGCCCTAGTCAAAACCTCGCGCTTACTCTCACGGGGAGCATACGTCAGTCCGACTGCCCACAAGTCCGACGGCTCATTTCTCCGACTACCCATTCTACAGTGTTGAGGTTAGGTTTAGGGTAAGGTTAAGGGTTAGGGCTACTTAAGTCGGAGAAGTGGGAGGTCGGACTGATGGACGCAAAAATAAAGAAATGTATGGTCGGAGTCGGAGAAATGGGTGGTCGGAGAAATGGGTAGTCGGACAGACGTCATGCGCCCTACTCTCACGAGAGAAAGTTGCCGTATGAAAAAGTGTCAGAACAAGCAACAAGTTTCCAATAAGTTTTAAGAATTGATTCAAAGCAATTTAACACTAGAACCGCCAACTGCCGTTCATTGGACGACTTTGATTTTCATTTGTGCATAACTTTATTTAAAAAATACTTTGAAGTCCATCAGTATGTGACTTTTACTAAAATGATGTTGGGCAGCACCCCGTTTTGTTAAATACAATAAATATTACTCACACAAAAAAATATCGATCATGTTTTCTCATTTTTACCTATAACCGCCACCTTCGTTAATTGGACGACCAGAGAATTCACCGATTTGCACCGGCATTATTGGGCTTATGCGCGCTCCCTCTCTCTCTGTGTGTGTGTGTGTGTGTGCGTGCGCAGGCTGCGCAGATGCACACTCACGTCCACACTTCACACACGCACGGCGCAGAAATTATTTTCCAGACTGGTTGTAGAAGAGGTGTAGCCTACATTCAGGGGGGAAATATCAATATGATATCAAAAGAAAACGAAATTTGTTTTATAAAGCCAGTATTTAGGAGCAAACTAGTGTAAAAACAGAGTCGCTGTGCTTTTCATGTAAAGCGCCGACGTGAGCGCAGGGCGCATGACGTCTGTCCAACTACCCATTTCTCCGACCATACATTTCTTTATTTTTGCGTCCATTAATCCTACCTCCCACTTCTCCGACTGAAGTAGCCGTAACCCTTAACATAACGCCCCCCCCCCCCCCCCCCCCCCCGCTGCGGGGTGTAGCCTACTTCATGGCCCAGGGTAGCTGTTAAAAGACTACGACAAATGTAACACCTATACAGCACTAATTAATGCTTTATTACAGTTCGTCCAATGAACGACTCATGGCGGTTATAGGTTTATAGTGTGCAACGGCGGTGCTAGTGTTAAGGGGGATTGGATACGTAAAAAAAAAAACAGGTGATGACTCCTTTAAGCTTTGAGTTCAGATTTTGTTTTTGTTAAATTAGTATTAGCAGAGTCAAAAGTTAACATTTACGCTCAAGCTATGCTTGATTTCTCCCCCAAAAGGGTCTAACTAATTCTGAAGAATTAAAAGCATGAATGATTTTTAAGAAGTTATCCATTAGCCACTAATGAGCTGAATCACATCAATTAGCTGCAATAGATACAGTGCATATCAAGTCCAAGTTTTTTTTAAAAAAAAGCCTGATTACTAAGCCTTTATAGCCTTTAAAAATAATAATAATACAGAGGATTTATAAACTGTATGTTTACTATCACCACTGGTACAGTGACTGAAAAGAATGAAAAAGACAGATGGAGAGAGACTACAGATTCAGTCAAGCTCTGCTTCTACAGTAACAGTAATGGACAAAACATCTTTCCTTTGTGGATAAACTATTCAAAAAAGGAGTCAGTTTACTAAGTATCTGACAATGCAAGTCGAGAAAATCACCACTGTTTACGAATAGAGCTGGAGCCATGGGGACATATCCCACTCACCGCTCAAGACTTTTCTTACACAACAGACACTGGGTAGTGTGAGAATGATATGCCTTCACTGGGATACTAAACGTCACATGAAACACACTAGACACTTTGAAATCTTAATTTTGTTTTGCCTTTATAATCTGGGGACTGGAGATACAAATAAAATACAACAATTCAGTGAGTGTTGTATACATAGATTTATCTCCATGCTGCATGATTATTTTGAAGAAAACAAAGACTTGCTTTCTGCATCACACTGCAGATAATATTGACCATTATACTGAGCAGACCTCCCTGAGGAAAAATCACCTCCTCCCAGTAGAACGACAAATGGAAAGTGCTTTAAACTGTTTTCATTACAACACAGTGGAAGTGCCCTCATGGGATCCAGAGCTGGAGGGCTGAAGGCAGGAGGACTGCATGATTAGGCTGGGGATCTGATAGAAGGTCAGTATCTGTGGTAGGCCAGAGACGAACACAGATGCTATCAGTATCAGTCTGGAGTGCAGCGATAGTCCTCCAAGATCGTGATGTACAGAGTGACAATACTGTCACTCCTCCCTCCTCCCTCCTCCAGTCATCCCACCGGAAGACCTCTAACAGGTAATCGATGATGATATTACCACATTTCAAACATCCGTGCTCAGGTTTGCAGTACACACAGCTGGGGAAATGTAGGCTACTTAGGGTTTTCATGTATGTTATAAACAAAAAAAACATTGTCATTGCTTTGTTTGTTCATTGTTTACAATTATCAGCAATGAAATGAAAACCTGGCTTCTGGCTGTTTACTCTGTCTACAGTGGCATGGCAAGGTGTGAATTCTGAGTGACTTTGCTTGTAAAACATTTTTAAATACCTTTTATACTGGACTGAATGATCAGCATGGTTCTTTCAAGCTGGAAAGAAAATGGTATTTTGTCTAATTTCTCCCACACATCAAAAGATAAGAAAAAAAAAATGTTCTGAAAGGGTCTGAGCTGAGAAAAAAAACTGAGTACATGTAATACTTTTGATTAAGGATATTCAAAGTTCAGAAAGGTGCACAATTTGAGATTTTGTTATTCCATTACAGAGACGTGAATATACCTTACTTAACCAGTTAACGCACGCCCGTACCACCCACGGTACGGCTCCAGAAGGTGGCGCTAGCATCAATTACTCCCGAACATTTTTAACAGCAGCCCTTAAGCATATGTATTCATGTTATACATTGTTAGAAAGCTTAGATCGCCCCGATCAATTCAAGACCACCCATGATTTTTTTGGTTACTCACAGCCCTAACAGGATTAGCAGTTAGGTCGGCTAGCTGCTAAGCTAACGTATGATGCGTACATACCTTTCAAGTCTTCCCTTTATCCACAGCTGATCTACAGCGACCATCTTATGACACAAGACCGTTTGTACAGCTTGCCAAGTACCCATGCTTGTGAAATATGAAATCCGTTTCCTTCTAACCGAAGTATTTTCCTCAATATGTCCATGTGTTTAGTCCAATGCGTAACGTAATACACGCGGATCAAAACAAAAACCGGCCCCGTTACCGCATTTTACGAGTTGCATGGCGATCTGTGACTACATGTGACTGAATGTTTACATCCGTGAGGTCTTCCTGCTTCAAACGACACCACTCAGTAGCCAATCAGTGGCGAGGATGGGCCAGGACATGTCTCGAAAGCCAATGAGGACACGTGACGATGAGACTGACAACGTGACTTTGATTGACAGCTGCTTGAGCCAATAGAAATTGTCCGTGAAATGAAGCCGATAACCTTTTAGCCAATAGTCTGAGGTTTTCAACAGTGTATGACACTACGCCATCACGTTTGGTTGCTGATAAACAAACCCCGTGTATCCGACGTGCGCGCCACCCGCTCCGCCGCATAGAAATACACAATGCAGATAGGCGTATAGTTCTATAATCCACTGCTTTTAGGGGTGCGCCCTCTACTGCGCGCCAGGAGTTTAGCGGTTGTATTTTTTTTGTTTCTTTTGGTCTTTTGACTTGAAATTTGGACTGCAGGAAGCCAAGACCTGTGGCTGCGGCCTAATTGGGTCCATGGCACTGGTCCGACCTCCCATTAGTCCGACCTCCCATTAGTTCGACCTCCCATTGGTTCGAACTCCCATTGGTCCGACAATCGGAGTAATGAGAGTTCGAACTAATGGGAGGTCCTCATTAGATCGAACTGGACTAGTTATTAGTCAAACTCTCCATTCTTACCGTTCACTATGCATTTATATAATTATTCATAATAGGCTCCACCTGTCAATAAGACACACGTGGAAGAAGAGGTGCAGTTTATTGTGTTTCACCAACGAGGAGCTGTCATTACGCACGACTTTTACGCACTGCTGCGCGCTCATTAGTGTCCGTAATTAAACCTTGACACTCATATCAAATCAAACTTACATTACAGACAGGTGGATTGGGTTCTCTGTCTCTCTCTCCCACTCCGAACAGACAGACGGACGCAATCAGAAAGGAAACAGAGGCTGCGCATTGATCCTTTTTTCCTTTCTGGGATCAAACGGATCATGTGCATAATTAACTGCAAAACAAGCACTTCATATCAATAACATATAAGGCTCATTATGCTTCCAGCCTGTCTAGCCTCTACCTGGTGTTTTTACTAAACTTAACCAACTCCTTTCTTCATTGCCTGAACCTAACCAAAGCGAAATTTACTTTTTTTCCTCCCTCTCTCTCAGTCTGCTGTCAGCAGCAGCGGCGGCTGCAGCAGGCTCGTGCCCGTGAAGTGAGCTCAAGCCGGCCAGGTTCAGCCGTGCTCGAGCGGAGGGGGGGAGAGAAAAAAAAGTGTATTTCTTTTACTTTGTACTCTGAGAGGGGGGGCTTTGATTATCAGTTTACACATCTTGATCAGCATTTATGATGGTTGTGCGCGATCTGACATGATCTGGCTGGCTCTCTGACTGAATATGGTGATATTCTGGGTGTGTATGTGTGTGATGTGCGTAGAGAGAGAGAGAGAGAGAAAGCTGCATGCTCCTATCGGGGTCATCCCTATGTTCCCACAGCCCTATGTTCCCTCAGCCCTATGTTCCCTCATTTCTAACTTTTGTCGTCACTGAAAATTAGGCCCTATGTTCCCTCAGCCCTATGTTCCCTCATTTCTAACTTTTGTTGTCACTGAAAATTAGGCCCTATTCCCACAGCCCTTTGGTCCCACCATTGGTTGGGTTTAGGCAATGAAGAAAGGAGTTGGTTAAGTTTAGTAAAAACACCAGGTAGAGGCTAGACAAGCCAGATAGACAGAGTCCAGATAGGTAGAGAGAGTCCAGAGGGAACATAGGGCTGAGGGAACATAGGGCTGAGGGAACATAGGCACGCTCCCCTATGGAAGAGCTTGTCACAAAGTAGCGATGACAGTTCGAACTAACGGGACCACCCATTGGTTCGACCTCCTATTGGTCCGACTTGTGGTTGATTTTGTCGGAATAACGGGAGGTCGAACCAATGGGAGGTCGGACCAGTGGGTATTTTGTCGTAGTAACGGGAGGTCGAACCAATGGGAGGTCGGACCAATGGGCAGTTCCCGAATCGGATGTGGTTCGCGGCGCTTCCTCGCCCGGTGTGTACCCGGGGAGCATACGTCAGTCCGACTGCCCACAAGTCCGACGGCTCATTTCTCCGACTACCCATTCTACAGTGTTGAGGTTAGGTTTAGGGTAAGGTTAAGGGTTAGGGCTACTTAAGTCGGAGAAGTGGGAGGTCGGACTGATGACGCAAAAATAAAGAAATGTATGGTCGGAGTCGGAGAAATGGGTGGTCGGAGAAATGGGTAGTCGGACAGACGTCATGCGCCCTGTGTACCCGGCGTGAGTGCTGGTATTTAAAAATCAGATGGCAGAGGGAGAATAGCGCTGTTTGGTTGCTTGGGCAGCTTGGGTGCTTCAGGTGGAGCGCTGTACAGTTTGATCAGACCAACAGGTCCGCTTTGCGATTGGCTCCTTGATGTCCCGTTTTTCAAGGGGGGCGGGGCCAATAGAACGGTAGGGGAAACACTGTTCTTAATTTAGGCAGGGAACGTAAAGCCTAGCTAATAGTAAAGTTTTTCCACAGTAAATGCATTCACACACTCGGCTAAAATTATAATTATAGGCCTAAAGGGGCGTTCACACCGGACGCGATAGACGCGAATGGAGCGGCAACTCTACATTGAAAATCAATGTAAATGGCGCGATGACACGCGATTCAGGCGGAGGCGGCGCGAATGGAGCGTCTGGCGCGATGAGATGCGGCGCGAATGAAGCGGCGCGTCTGGAGCGGCGCGAATAAAGTTGAAAATATTGAACTTTTCAGGCGGCATCGCGCCGTGACATCCAATCAGCGACGAGTTCAAGCCAACGACGTCACTTCTCTGTACGGTTGTTTACACTCAGAACAACATGAAGGAGAAGCTAATTGTATATGAGCTGAGCTGTGTGTGGGCACCGCTGCCGTCTTCTACACAGAGTGAACAAAAAAAACACACACACACACACACAGTGAACCCAGACACGACGGCGGGTGGTTTTCCGGTGTTTCTGAGACTTGTACAGCAAGTACAGTGCAGCAACGGTGGTGATATCAGCCACGATCGACGTGGAAAGTGAGCGGGTTGAGATCACCGGTTTTCAAATTAACGGGCGGAGCGTCTAGCGCGAATGACGCGATGGACGCGAATGATCCAAAATGACCAAGCGGCGCGAATGAAGCGTCTGGCGCGATTGTATTCGCGTCTATCGCGTCCGGTGTGAACGCCGCTTAACACATTCTTCCAAACAACCAGCTGCATAGTTTCACAGAAGTAAAAAAAAATGTGAACCACATGGTGTAGAAAGAGGACGGTAGTCTATAATATACGCTAAGAAGTTAGCGCCAGCACGCTAAACTATTATTTTGACGGTTTTACACTTCACTTTCGCTTCCGGTCTGTCCACCGTCATATCATATTCATAAAAAAAAAAAGAAACGAAAAAATGAATTTGCAAAAACAAAATTTCGGCCCTCATTTGGTTTTGGTTATATTGTTTTCTCGTTATTTGATGCTGACAGCAAAAACCGTTTTTCCGTTTTTGTTTTAAAAGGAAAAAGGGGCACTGTTTCCGTTTTTCCGTTTTCCCGTCGAAACAAATAAACAGATATTACTTTTATACCCGGACCCTGGTCGACGGTGGTGTCCTCCTGTGTCGCTGGTCTCCCATGGTCCATGAGTTGATAATCAAAGTCGTAGTGCCTTAGACGTTTCGTCACCAGGTTTTAGCGTTAGCACATGTCCACAGCATGTCCAGTCATCTAAGGTTCCATAAAATCTATAACCAAGTACCCCATTATTGTTCTGCAAATCATGCCATGAGTGTCAAAATGCTGGAAAACCTAAAAAGGCAGTTCCTGTTGCTCTGTTGAAGCCAACACCTGCCATCGGAGAACCATTTCAACATGTGGTAATTGACTGTGTTGGCCTTCTGCCAAAAACGAAATCCGGTGACCAATTAATCCTCCCCATGATGTGCGCTGCCACACGTCACCCCAAAGCAGTTCCGTTGTGCTCATTAAAGTCTTGTGCCATCGTCAGAGCACCCACCAAATTCTACTCCAGCGTTGGTCTTCCGCGGCACATCCAAAGTGACCAGAGAACAAACTTAATGTCGAAAATATGTTTTGCCCTCAACTTCAGCACTTACTGACTACTGACAATGTTGTGTATGAATGAAAAGGATGGTTTATGGCTGATACAGTACTAACTTGGCTGTATAGTATGTCAAAAAACAACAACAAAACATGTCTGTCATGTCTGTTGTAACAGTTGTAAATATTCCTTTAAGAACGTAAGCGTGGCGGCGCCGGGACGTCATTGAGCGTTACGCCGCGTTGTTTTGTTTTCAGTTGAGAAGAAGGCTACCCGATGAGTGGACGCCATTAGCTTACTGAGCTGCCGGTTTCTCCCTATGGTTTCTCCTTTTTCTTCTTCTTAACTCAGTTAACAGTGAGTAAAGTGCTTCTTTGTCATGTATGATAGTATGAAGTGTTCGGCTCAATAAAAGGGCAAGAGTGAAGTCCCAAGTAATAATAATAATAATGGATTACATTTATATAGCGCTTTTCTACCGTTACCCGATACCCAAAGTGCGTACAGTAACGAAGGTTACCATATTGTAACCCTAGTTATATTAACACAGGCGGAGCCCTCTACTGGACTCTATGGGTATATCTCTCCTCCAATCGCGTACGCGCGATGGCCCACTGAAATTTGCATGTACGTAGCCGGCCAGTATGGCGTGCCTACCTTTCCCGCCCTTTAGCGGGCTATATAAGCAGATGCACCGCCAGCTGCCCTCATTCCACCAAACTTCAGCGTAAGGCGAAAGAGCGGCAGGGCCCTAAGTAGAGGGCTCCGCCTGTGTTAATATAACTAGGGTTACAATATCGTAACCTTCGTTATATCTCACACAGGCTTCGCCCTCTACTGGACTCTATGGGTACAGTAGGCGAAGCCCCGATTTATGTACTCCCTGCCGCGGGAGAGGCTCCGCCCACTGACCACACCAGCTACCGGTTAGGTACCAAGACCCAGTCACCACTTTATTAATCTTAACCACCGTATGGAGTGATAACGGGTACAACTTCATCCCAGTTAGCAGCACCTGACTAGGCTGGGTGAAGTTGTGGTCTAACCTCGCAGGGGTCTCAACCCTAGACCTCCTGCGCACCTCATTGACAGTGTCCTAGCAGAGCACAGTCCAATGCAGGTGCATGACACCCTGTGGGGATCAAGTATTAAAAAACACTTGACACATCCTTCCTCTCACATGTCCTGTGACCCTACAGTGAGCACAGACCTGGAGAAGGAGCCTGATACATCCAAGAGATAGAACCTTATGAACGGGCAGGGTGAAGACCACGATGCCGCCGTACATATGTCCTCAACACTCGCACCACTGAACAGGGCCGTAGACGTCGCCACACTTCTTGTGGAGTGCGCCCGGACCACAGTGGGCGGTTCTCGACCCGCTTGACTGTAGGCTGAGAGGATGCATTTACACATCCACCTCGCCAAGCGTTTCTTGGACAGGGCTCTGCCAGCCGTCCCGTCACCATAACACACAAACAACTGGTCGGTGTTCCTGACAGTGGCTGTTCGGTCGACATAGTATGTCAACACACGCACAGGGCATAGGAGATGCAGTTTCGCCTCCCTCGAATCCTCATGAGGGGGAGGGTGAAAAGCCTCCAACTGGATGATTCTGGACCGAAATGAGCTCCTTATGTTCTTAGGAAGAAAGGAGGGGTTCGGTTTAAGGATGGCACCACTGCGGTCCCCGCGAAGGAGTAAACAACTCGGGTGGACTGACAGGGCACACAATTCGCTCACTCTCTTGGCTGACGTCAGAGCAAGAAGCAACGCTGTCTTGAACGACAACACCTTTAAGGAGGAGCGTTCCAAAGGCTCATAGGGGTCCCTTGTGAGGGCCTCGAGTACCAGTGGCAATTCCCACTGTGGTACAGAAGTGCGTGCCACTGGTCGTAGCCTTCTGACCCCCTGCAGGAACCGTTTTACCAGAGGGTGGGCGAAGACTGGACCTCCGCCCAACCCTTCATGGCATGATGAGATGGCTGCAGCGTAAACCTTAACAGTCGCGTGAGACAGCCCTCTATCAACCAAAAGCTGTAGAAAGGAAAGAGTGTCTCCCACTGAGCATGTCAGTGGGTCCACTTCCCTCTCTTCGCACCAATGCTGGAAACCTAACCACTTAGCCCTGTAACAGGCAATGGTGGATCCAGCCCTAACCGCTTGGATGGTTTTCACCACCTGCTCAGTCAGCCCAGTCCGCATTAACCTGTCCCTTTCAGGGCCCAGGCTTGAAGCGACTGGCCCAGGATCGGCAGCGCCTGTATCGCGCCTGCCTCCTGTGACAGCGCCCCCCGGATTTGGGGAATGGGCCATGGTGGGGCCGCCATCATTGTGGTCAGCTCTGCGTACCACAGAGCCGACCGCCGGTCGGGAGCCACCAGAATGACCCTCAGCCGCTCCACTCTCACTCTCTCCAGTAGCTGGGGGATGAGACGGAGGGGGGGGAAGGCATAAAGTAGCCCTCTTGGCCATGGAGCGTGTGCAAATGCGTCCACCCCCAAGGGTGGATGGTCTTGCGGGCTCAGGGAGAACCAATGGGGGCAGTGGGTGTTCGACCTGTTGGCAAACAGGTCCACCGTTGTCCTCCCGAATCGTGTCCAGATCTGCTGTACCACTTCTGGTTGCAGTCTCCACTCGTCTTCCAGGGGGCCGCCCCTTGACATGAGGTCGGCCCCCCTGTTCTCGATTCCTGGAACGTGGAGGGCTCTCAGAGATTGTAGGTGCTCTGAAGCCCATGACCACAGGTTCTCCGCCATCGCTAACAGGGCAGCGGAATGTACACCGCCCTGTCTGTTGATGTAAACGACTGTGGTGCGATTGTCGGTCCTCACCAACACGTGTCTCCCCCTTAACAGGTGACTGAAGTGTTGGAGAACCAGGAACACTGCCTGTAACTCGAGGAGGTTGATGTGGCGGTCCTCCCCCGGAGGCCACACACCACCTATCGCCCTCCCCAGGCAGGTGCCTCCCCACCCCATCATGGAGGCGTCCGTGAACACCGACGTGTACGAGGTCACTCGTCCTAGTGGTGTTCCGGTCAACAAATGTCGTGGGGACCCCCAGTACTGCAGGTTGCCCCGCACTGTTGGGGGGACTGTCAGCAGCCGAAACTTCTGCCTCTTGAGGTCTAAGCGTAGGCTGGCGAACCATCTCTGCAGGCGACGCATATGCAGCAGTCCTAGTGGAACCACCGGGTGAGCTGCTGCCATGTGCCCCAGTGCTTGCATGACGGCCAAGGCTGTGACACGTGGAACCTGTTGCAGCTTGAGAACCTCCTGCTGTAGGGCTGTCCGTCTGGACTCCGACAGAGTGGCTCTCAGGCTGACAGAGTCGAGCACAATCCCCAAGTATTCGGCCCGCTGGTTTGGTTGGGGGTTGCTCTTCTTCCAGTTGATGGCAAAACCCAACTTGGTCAGGTGAAGTATCAACTGAACTGTGTGAAAAAAATGGCCCATTGTTTGGACCTGGCCATCACGATGAGGTCGTCCAGATAAAAGAAGACCCTCATCCCCTGGCTGCGCAGCGGTTGTAGCGCTGCGTCCACACATTTGCTGAACGTACTAGGGGCCAGGGAATAGCCAAATGGCAGCCTGTTGTATTCGTAGGCTGTTCCCTGAAATGCAAAACGCAGGAGCTTCCTGTGTTTTGGTGCCACCTCGACGTGAAAATAAGCGTCCTTCAAGTCGATGGTAGAGAACCAATCGCCTGGTTGGACGAGTACCAGCAGCCTCCTTGTGGTTAGCATGCGGAACGTTTTGCGACCGATACGTGTGTTCAGGGCACGGAGGTCCAGGATGGGTCTGTAGCCCCCTGTCTTTTTGGGAACCAAAAAGTATGGGGAGTAAGAACCTCGTTCCTTGTCGTGAAGAGGGACAATTGACACGGCCTGTTTTGAAGCAGGTCCTGAATTTCCCCCTCGAGGAACTCTATCTCATGTTGAGAGGATAGATTCATCTCTTGTATGCCCCTGAACGCTGGGGGGAGCCCGCAGAACTGGAGAGAATATCCTAGTCTGAGGGTCCTGTCCAGCCAGTCTGTCAGTACGCAGCTGCTCTGCCATGCTTCGTAAAAACACGTGAGAGGACGCGCAGACAGCTGTGGAGCAGCTTCTAGAAAGCTGTGGTACACAATTTCGGCCCTCTCCGCCGCCAAACCCGCCATAAACGGGAGTTTGGCCCATGGGGGGCCCTCTGTGAAAGGGCTGAGTCGTCCCTGAACGCACCAAGCCCGTTGTCCGAGCTCGCGGGGCCGTCCGTGAACGCATCTCTGTTGTCCGAGCCGGCGTGGTGTCACCTGAACGCACCACCGCCGCCCGGCACCTCACCGTCATGACGTCCCTGCTGCTGTTAGATCCGCCCGTGGAAATAACAGCCACAGGACCAGAGCGGTCAGACACGTTGGCCGCTCCGCTGCTGTTTACCGGGGAAACAGTTCGTGTTAGCCCGGCCGCTTCACTGGAGCGGCGCGGGTTAGACGAGCATGAGGCAGCCGTCTCATTGTCCGGAAAACACAGCCCTGCCGTGCTGCTGTGAACGATGCTTGTCACCGCTGTAGCCATTAGCTCGGCGGTGACAACCATCGCTCCACTGCTGTTTACCGGGGAGACAGTTCGTGTTAGCCCGGCCGCTTCACTGGAGCGGCGTGGGTTAAACGAGCGTGAGGCAGCCGTCTCATTGTCCGGAAACACAGCCCTGCCGTGCTGCTGCGAACGATGCTTGTCACCGCTGTAGCCGTTAGCTCGGCGGTGACAACCATCGCTCGTCAGCCGGTCAACACGCTGAGCCGGACGCACCGTGGAAGTGACACGGTGTCGGCTAGCAGCGCGCGGGGCTAACTGTGTGGTCGCTACAACCAGTGGGGAGCGATGTTTTCTTGTGCAGCCTCGCCGGTTGTAGCGCTCATATAGAGGGACAACGGTAGCTTTTACCCGGTTGACAACGGTGCTCCGCTCTACCGCGTCTCCCACAACGGGGACGGTAGAGGGTGTGTTGTGTGAGTGTGCTTGTGAAACCATGACCGGGGGGCCTTGCTTGCCGGGCCCGCTGCGGGGATGTGACGGTGTAACACAAGCCACCGGCAGCCTGACCGACGGTGTAGCGGTGACTACACCGGCCGGGGCTGCGCGGCAAGCGGGGAGCATGGTGGAGGTGGGAGGGGGAATTTTTGCTCTGTTAGTGAAGTAACATGTTTTAATAAAAACATTTTTCACATCCACAGAACAGTGAACACAAGCAGAACATACAGAACCATATGAACAATGAGGGAGGGCGGCGAGGCAGCCTGCCGGCGCCGTCCCTCCCGTTAACTGTCACTCTGGTCGCTGTGTGCCCCAGGACAGCTTCGGCCTGGGTGTGCTGCGAGCCGCCGCGGGACGGGACGCGCTGGGGTCCCGTGCGGGGCGCAGCTGCGGCGGGCCCGCTGGGGCTGGCTGTGGGTCAGCTGGGGGATCCGCCGCGGAGAAGCCTCTTCGCTGGCGGCGATCTCTCCGCCTCGCCGTAGCGTAGCGGCAGGGCAGCTTGACCTCTCCCTTCTGCTTGGCGGCGACAGCGAGCGGTAGATGACGGCTCAGCTGCGCCTTTTCCTCCTCCAGCCTCTTTAGCCGCTGCGTCACCGTAGTGAGGAGCCAAAGAGACCAGACCGGTGCAGCCAGAAGATCCTCTCGGTCCCTTCTGGGGAGGGCGGTGAGACCTAGCCAGACGTGGCGAGAGCCGACGCCCGACAGTGACATCACTCGTCCGGCAGCAGTAGCAACTCCCTGTCCTGTTCATCTGACCGATGGTCCGGCCGAGATACTCCATAGTGTCAGGGGAAGGGGGGGCGTCGCGCGGGAGTGAAGCCGCCGCTGCTACGCCCAACACACCGAGGTTGTTGCTGCTGCTGCTGCTGCTAGTTGCGCGCCCAGCTGGAATAGCTTGTCAAAATATTCCAGCGTGTCCTTATCCTGCAGCAGCGGTGGTAGTGGCTTTCTGTGTCCTGACCAGCCGGCTGAGTGTGGGATAATGAGCACGGCCAGAGCGTCTTCGAGCGGGGGCACACCGGGGAACACAGTCTCCGTACACGCGGAGGCGGCTCACCGGCTTCGGGGGCAGTGGGGGGGGGGCAGGGGAAGCCCGACACACTCCGCTGCAGTCGTCATGACTTACGGGAAGTTGAGCTTGATAGAAGCGGCGCCAAACACCGTCGAGCCGTCGGAGAGGGAGAGTTCATCCTCCTCGTCTCGTAGCGGCGGCGAGTCTGCAGCAGAGGCTGAGGCGGGTCTGGGCGGCGAAGCTTCATCAGGCGGCGTGGAGGTGGTGTACGCTGGAGCGGCGTCCTCCTCCTGCCGTCGCTGCTCCAGCCCGGCGGTGGCGCGCTTCCTCCCGAGACGCCCGAAGCAAAGAAGATGTTGGTCTGCCGGGGCGATGATGCCGGCAGAGGCGTTGTTCCTGAAGCGGCGACTCCATCCTAGGAGCTAGTGTGACAGTGGGCACTCGCCGACGCTGAAGTAAAAAGGAATGAGGGCAGCTGGCGGTGCATCTGCTTATATAGCCCGCTAAAGGGCGGGAAAGGTAGGCACGCCATACTGGCCGGCTACGTACATGCAAATTTCAGTGGGCCATCGCGCGTACGCGATTGGAGGAGAGATATACCCATAGAGTCCAGTAGAGGGCGAAGCCTGTGTGAGATATAACCATTATTCATTCATACACATTCACACCGGTGGTGGTAAACTACGTGTGTAGCCACAGCTGCCCTGGGGCAGACTGACGGAAGCGTGGCTGCCATTTCGCGCCAAACGGCCCCTCCGACCACCACCATGATCATTCATACGCATGCACACGAGGCAAGTGGGGTTAGGTGTCTTGCCCAAGGACACTACGACAGAGACTGGGAGAGAGCGGGATTCGAACCGCCAACCCTCTGATTATTGGACGACCCGCTCTACCGCCTGAGCCACTGCCGCCCCCAAGTGAACTATTTTTGTGGACATTACTGTTTTTCCTGCTCACACCACCGACTCTCACTCACGAACTGTTACACTGTTTATCTTCTGACATTTTTTTCAACTCATCTCATTTTCCAGAAGTTGTGATTTAACAATTGTAAACCCTTCTCATTTTCCACCCTTACCTGCCATTTTATATTGCTTTACATAACACCAGTTTCCTATTAGCATCTAAAAAAATAATTCAAGTAGGACATCTTTAAATATTCACATAAGAAGAATGACACACAAAGCCCACATTTATTTGCTATATGATCTCATATCCAGTGAATGCCATCACAAAATTTGCACTTAAACGACTAATGCAACTCTGGCCTTTTGTTATGTTTAATGCGACAACCGTGGGGATACAATCTTGCTTGAAGGGAAACATCTGTGTTTTAAAGCCCTTCCACTAATTACTATCATTTATTTAACACTCCAAACTCTCCAGAAACAAGTGAGCCACTTGCCTGCTGAAACTGGACAGGAAGTGTTGTGAGATATTCACCGCTTACAGTTTCCTGCCCTGTGTATTTCTGCAGAAAGCTGCTGTGAGCCTGCAAATCAATTAAATATGTCTCTGACAGGCTTCCTACTCAGGATGAATTTTGTAACTCTCGTCATCCGTATATATTATAATGGCGTGCGCTATGTGCATGAATAGCAAAGGAGCAGCAGCCCCATTGTCTGCTGTGTTGGCATTTCCGTATTCACCACATGGAATGCTTCCATTTGAGAACTGAATTGTGTGTCAACATATCCGCGCTTCCTATCTTCCCTGAGGTGCTTTTCTCAATGCAAAGCTGGCTTTAGCCCGTGCTGACCTGTGTAGTTCTGCAGGAAGATGCTGTTAGCCCTGGGAGAAACAAACACAAAAACAGTCCCTCTTTCTAACAGTGTCTTTAATAGTAATGTGGGCCCTGTGGGTGTGCCTCGATTCCACTGAGCTTACACAATATCTCTGAAGACCAGCGGCGCTGGATTCATTGAATCTACAGAGAAGAATAGAGACTGAAATCCCCTCTCAGTCCTGTTAATCCAAAACATTAAAAAATAAAAAAGCACCTCGAAATGAAAATACCTCATTCTCTGGAAAAATATACATACATACTGTGTGTGTTGGGAATCATAAAGTAGTGTTTGTTCCCTTAACTCATCCTCTCCACTTCACTGCCTGCCAGCAACAGCAGGTATAACTAAGATAAATGGCTAAACACTAATGTGAGATGATACTGTACAGTTCATAAAATCACTCAACACATTTGATTGGCCCCTATGGCTTGATTAAAATCTGTCTATCCGAGTGTGTGTCCAGACAGCAGAGCCTGAAAGTTTTCATACAGCTGAAAGTATGAGCATGTAGATGTTGTCCGTCTCATCACAGAGGACAGCTACTTGTTTGACTTTGAGGAAGGACGCACAGAAGCAGCCCAGCCCCACATGGGACATCTGGAATTTTCACACTTCTCGACACCCACGTGTAATCGACAGTGACAGGCAGTGAGTGACAGCATCAACTCCAAGTCTGAATACTCAGGTGGACAATGATTCCTCAATCATCTCTGTGACTGGAACAGATCAGCGTCCTCTCGGCGTGGCAATAAGACTTTAGTCACACAAGCAGGAGCCGAGTCTTTTCAATGGGGATTTTTACAGTTAAAAATCCATGTTTACATTGTTAGTTTCTCAGGAGGTGGCAGGTTATATGGAAGATGGGTGACATCTGCATTGTGTTGATAAGGTTTTCATTAAAACTGGGTCCTCAGACACGGAAAGTAATCAAAAACCAATCCATCTTTCTTCTTATTAGGAGGGCAGGACCTGTTGCTGATCAAAGTCATGGGAAAGATATAGAGAAACAGCATTGTGTTTATTACACTGTATAAATATATATATATATATATATATATATATATATATATATATATATAATATCAATATAATGCCTCTATAAATATACATACATAACAAAAACAACACCTGCTGTCAAAGATCCCTAAAGAATACCTTCTTCTTTGTACAGTACATGTATGGCATCACATTTACCATGGGATGCTTTAAGGGTGTATTCCCCATCACTTTGTCCACTACTACACCCTTGTTTACTCATATTCAAAATGGCTGTAAGTTAAATTGAATTAATGGGGTATTATGTATAACCAAATGTTTAGAAAAATGTCTGTTCATGTTTATAATGGCTACATTTATTGTGCAAATTTAGTGAGTTTTACCAGTCACCAGTTATTTTTGTAGCTTCGCTCTGATGTGATTGATGAATTTTCAATTCAATTTCAATCCACCATTGCTATTAACTGTATTTCTTTGTTGTTGTTTTTTTTATATCTCTTTGTTCATCCATAATCTCTATCTCTACTTTTAAAAAAAATCATATTATACATTGTAAGGATTTTATATGTAATTTTATTTTAGCCAAACAATTACTGAACACATCACAGCAAGTAGGACAATCAACATAATGTTTTACAGTGCACCACTCACAGTGCTGCTTTTACATTGTGCGCAAATCCTTTCCATATGGGCTTTAGTCAAAAAAAAAAAAGCTCTTGCCTCTTTATGGTGTGTTATTACACACACGCCATTAACATTAGAACGGCCAAGACGGTCTCACAGATAGTTTGGATTTTTCTTTTGTTAATAACTTTGTTTACATTAAAACTACAGGTTGTGTTTGATGGTTTCTGAAGTTTACAACTTATTAAAATGAAACAAACTTGATTTCTGAGCATTTATACCTCGGGCGGTCCTACAGACCGCTGCATATAAAAGCTGGTTATAGACACTGTATCCAGCTGGGGTCACAGCAATTATTACAATGTTTCCATTTCATTTTTTTTGGCACATCTATTTTTTTCTCACTTGTAATGTTTCACATTCATTTTTACCGCTAAATTTAAATCGGGAGCAAGCGTGCGCGTGAGCGAGCACGAGAGAGAGAGAAAGAAAGAGAATACACCGGTCTCACCGGGCGTGTAGGGGCTAGGATTGGATGGTGGCTCAGGTAGCGATGAGGCAACTGTCACTGTCAGTTGCACACCTGTTTTCCTCACGGGGGGGGGCCCTCCACGGTGGGAGTAGTTTGATCCACCTGTGGGGGCGCCACCCGGGCGGCTGTCCTGGCCTGGATGGATGGGGTGGCACTGGACCACGGCCATCTTCACCGCCGTGGTGTGGGGTCCTCTGTCTGTCCTGGTTGGGTGGTTCCTGTGGTGGTGCCCCCCCTTGTGGCATTAATCTGCATGACTTTCCGGCATGGAAGGCTCCCTAACGATGCTTTCATAGCGTCCAGGCTGTGCTGTGAAGTCTGTGAGGGCGTGTAGAGAGACGGAGGAAACATAAATAAAAAATCGATTTTCTGAATCAATCCAGAATCATAGAGGATAAGAATCGCGATTCTTACATGAATCGATTTTTTCCCCCACCCCTAATGAAGAAAGACCAACACTACTAATAATTCATTTCTTCCACTTAAAGAACTGTTTAGAACTCGAAACAATGTAATTATATGGTCTGGGAGACCGCTGTGGCCATTAGGATGCTGGCGGTTCTAGTGTTAAACTGGCCTGCTCTCCCTGCCTTCCCTCCCAACAGAAGCTGCCTTTGTTAACACTAACATTTTTTTGCATATTCTGTGCTATAAACTGTTTTCTTGTCTGTATACATCTATTGTACGTCTGTCTGCCCGTTCTGGGTGTGCGATCCCTCCTCTATTGCGCACCCTGAGGTTTCTCCAATTTTTCCCTGTTAAAAGGGTTTTCCTGGGAGTTTTTCCTCAGTCGATGTGAGGGTCTAAGGGCAGAGGATGTAGTTATGATGCCATAAAGCCCTTTTGAGACAAACAAAACTGGGCTAAAATTGCCTTGCCTGTCTTACCTTGTATAGGTGTGAGTTAGTCTTCCAGCTTTCTGATTGTAAGTTGCATTGTTTTGTCTGATATCCCTGCTTAACCATGATGCTGAACTTGAACTGAACTTGATCTTGAAAAATAACACTGAACAACAAATGAACACACCACACTGATGACAATAATTAACATGCAGGTAAGTGACTGATCGGATAAGCACCTAATCTAATTGGTATGCAGTCTGTGGTGAGCAGTGAGGAATCATGACAGCCTGTGACGGTCTGCAGCACGGAAAGAGTCTTGAAATAAAGTTTGAAAAATACTTTTCCTAAATTTCCAGTCCCACAACTACCCGGGCTGTGGTTTGCCTGACAACCAGGAATGTTAATGCATCTACATAATAAATGAAAGGCGGACAGGGGAGGAGAATAAAAAGGTCCACACAGAAGAGCAAGAGGCGCATCATTTCAGAGGCAGTAAGCGAGACGGGATTCAATTTCGTCTTGCCTGCTAGAGCGTGTCCCACTCGTCTGTCACTTCCGCCATTTACTAGCAAAGGATGCCATCGTCAAATTTACCATCACAGCTCTCTACTCTGCCTATCACTACTGGACACAGTGACATGGTTAAATCAGCATACCTGAGACTGATCATTGTCCTTTTGATGGAAGGCACCTGTCCAGTCATTCCAACTCTGCTGCCAGCTTCTGCCAATGCAGATGAACATATTACTATACCTACATATGCACATCAAATGAACCCCAGGGCACAAGCATGCATAAAGCTATTAGCTATTTGAGGAGAGCAAATACTAAGTTGAAATGGGAAGTTTGTAGGTGATTGGCAGCCCCAGACAAATTACCCACTTAATTTCAGACAAGAAAAGGCTGGAATCTGGAGAACCGCTCACTGATTTTGTGCTGAAGAAGAATTGTAATAAAGCTTATAGTGATAAGGCTAGTTTACATAGTGTTAGTTAGCTAAGTTTTTGCCCAACAAAAACAGACGGAACAGCCCAAAGGGGGTTTTGTATTTTCATTTTATGCTCATCCATAAAATTAAAACAATCTAACAACAAAAGCAAATCAAGAATTAAAGCTAAAGCTACTGAATATGGATTTGATATACTGCAAAGCAGCCCTGCTTGATATGAGTCCAACTCTGTATTATTGATTTTACACACAGTAATTAAATGAAAAGTATAAAAGGATATTGAAACCTTTTTTTCCGTCTGAACCTGAACAGAGCGAACAGAAAGACCCAGGTATTAGTGGATTAGCCATTTTTGCTCCCTGATGAGACTTTTACCAAAGGTCTTTCCTATTTCAGCAGTTGTTAAAGAAAAGGAAATACACCCTTTTCAATCTATAACAAGTTTCATAATAGTCTGCCTTGTCCTGAAGTTCAGCCTATAATCTGTAAAAGCAAAGTCAGGTTCTCTACAAAGTCTATTTTATGTGATTGGTACTGTACCATTTTGAAAAGCAGTCCTGTAATGGAGTCACTGAGTGTCAACAGCTAAGTAACCATAACTGTTAAGTCACTGGCTAAATTAATCCCAATCATTCCACCACCAAAAAAAAAAGAAAGAAAAAAACACTGGTTAAAATGGATTATTCAAACAAAATGTTCCTAGTTTCTGGTCATTGTTAAAAAAAAGTGAAACATTTGTTCAAAATGAGGGGAAAAAATGTCACAGCATTAGTTATGAAGTGAACATTTTTTACTTTTTCATGTTTTTGTGTCAGACCTCGTGAGTGTTGTTTCCTGCATACATAAAATATCAGACAAAAGTAGGGTGCTTACTTACTGGAGCTACAAGCAAGAATCTGATATGAGATCATCTTGAGTTTTAGCTGCCATCTCAGCACTCTGGTATAGAAACTGCTGCGTTTGCTCTTGGGATCTGTCGATGGTGCTGGAACACTCTGCTTATGGCATTCTTGTCAAACGGTAGACCGCCTGATTTACAACACGTGTACTGTCACCTTATCCCACCTGCACTTTAGTTCTTGATTTGTCTGAGGTCACTGTGTAGCTTGATATTTTATCAGTGCTTGACCGCAGGGGCCTTTGCTGTTGCAATACTTCAAGGAAGAGATGGAGACTGCACAAACTCTGAGCCCTTTTGGGTAATGCGGTACAACAACATACCATCAATGCATGAGGTACATTAAGTGATGTATATCATGGTATATCAAGTAGTCTATGACCTTTATTTTATCGAGGCAGGGGAAGAGTTCTACAACATTAAATAAACTCAAGGTGAAGAAAGAGGAGAACTCATTAATTGGAAAATGCTGCCACTTGAAAGTAAATGTAAAGATTTATGCTACTGTAGCTATTTTTTCTCTAAAAACAAGCAATAAATGTGTTGCTAATACAGCTGGACGTTGGTTCTTGACTCAAATCACTGATGGGGTAGATAGGGTTAGCAGGGAGGAGCAGCAAACTTTAAATTACTTTATTTTTCTCAATAAAGGGAAGTATAGCATATAATAAAATAATTTAAACTCAGTCTATTTAGCAGAGTATTAGGGCCACATTGAGGAAATAATTTTTAAAAAATCGCCGGAATAAAGTCATAGTTTTTAGAAAAAAGTCAAAATTTTATGAGAAAAAAAGTCATAATATTCTGAAAAACAGTTGTAATTTTACGAGGATAAAGTCATAATATTACAAGAATAAAGTCATAGTTTTACTAGAATAAAGTCATAATATTTTAACCTGTTGTTTTCGTGAAGTTGTAGGTTTCACAAACAAGGAGAGCCCCACTATGTAGTTCTTCAACCTTAAAATAATGTTTCTAAATCACAGCTCCGCTAAGCTCCAGAGCCCAAGCTGGTGCCCTGTGTTAGGCTGCACGGTAGAGAAAATTGTTCCCGGAACCGACTGGCCCCAAGTTATTATTATAAATCTGAGTTCCAACCCCGAGTAGCCCTGAGACATGTCGGAACCGTGACATACCAGCCCTGTACCCTAAAAAACCTGTGGCCCCGAAATGCCCAAGTTGCTTTATGATTTAATACAAGTTGTCTAGCGTTAAATATGACTTATTACTTTGTATTTTATTTCTAACCTAAATTTAGTCTTCTTCTACCTGGTTCCTGCTGCGGGCACATCCAGCCCCCCTGGCCATAACGTGACGTAAACAAAAATAAATCCATGTCGTCATTTTCTTGTTCAGATGGTCATGTGTAATCCTTCTTAGGCATTGCTAACGCTAATCCACCGATCTGTAGAGCATATTTTCCATTGTGCTTTGCAGAGCATACAACACGCTATGGCAACTCAATTGCTGTGACCACCAATTGCCGGGTCCTCTCGGGTACTGTACAACCTGGCCTTTCACTATCAGAGCCTCGAGCCCCGAGACAAATTCTCAGATTCTTGTGATTGACAAGACCCGAGCCGGGTAGGGTCGGAACCTCAGGTTTTCAGGTTTTCAGGCTGTCAGGTTTTTCCGAAGACCTCTACTGCATGCCCAACCAACCTCCCCTTGCTTGGCACCGCTACCAGCAACGGTGACGGCACTGCCGGTACCAGTACTGATGATGGCAACGATACCAATGACGGTGCTGGCAACGACTACAAATTCACGTAGGCTACTGTGCTTCTCTGGGAAAGAGGTACCAGTACCAGTCGCCTACCACAAATCCTACATAGTGGGGCTTTGGCACATCATCGCCACATTGTCATCAGTATCAGTACTTTGAAAAGAATATGCAAGAAAATGCATCTATTCCACGAAAAGTACCAGGCAGACTTGGAGGAAGTCGCTGCTTTTTTCTCATAAAATTGCCACTTAATTCTCCTAAAATTATGACTTTTTTCTCGTAAAACCATGACTTTATTTTCGAAGTCTGTGAATTATTTTTCTCAATGTGGCCCTAATACTCCGTTGTAGTTCTATACCGGTAGTTTAAAAGGAAAACATCTTAAATACAAAGTAAGTATTTGCGATGTGGTATTTTATATTTTATATTTATATTTTAGAAATTTGAATGGCACTTGGGATTGTGACATTGCTTTTTTCATATGTCACTTAAAATGACACTTTGTGCTGGAACAGTAATTAAATGGCCTTGAAATCTCAACATATAATTGAAAGCATGAATTGGCAAATTAAACACTCATTTCAGAGCACATTTATCAAAACATTCACATTTTGTCAAACTTGCTTTACAAATCAATTCCAGTACAATTAAATGGCAACAGAAAAAAAGAAAAAAGAATGCTTTCTGACTTGTTCAAATGTCAAGCATAAAACCAGACACAGTTGGGCAGGACCAAAAAATACATTGACTCCGTAAACATTTACACTGACAGAAAGTGACAATAAAACAGTTACTTTATTTCATCAATAGTGCTGCTCATAAAGAAGTCAAAAGCCTCTCAAAGATGATGGAACTGTAATTGTATGCCACAGGAAAATAGCAGATATCACACCCACAGGATGAGCTGCTGAAAGCTATTTTGGACACTGAGGAGAATTTGATAAAAATCCCCCCAAAATGTGCACGGCAACAATTAACTATAACTGTAAACTCAATTGTATCATTCTACCTCTCTGCATTTTTTTTTTTTTTTTTTTTTTGCATTTTAACCTTTATTTAACCAGGCGAAATCAATTAAGCTGTGTCCTATCATGCAGCATCACAATCCCATCAGAAGGCAAAACTGTTGCAG
This sequence comes from Trachurus japonicus, assembly GCF_045865225.1. Classification (NCBI taxonomy): domain Eukaryota; kingdom Metazoa; phylum Chordata; class Actinopteri; order Carangiformes; family Carangidae; genus Trachurus; species Trachurus japonicus. The sequence continues at coordinate 29,724,606 of NC_140919.1, forward strand.
TTGTGTTAGGCTACACATGTAAGTGTGATGGCTGTGGCGCGGACCCAAAGCGCACATCCTCAGACAAAGCTCAATTTTAACTACCGCGCAGACTCCACGGGCCCTAGTTTCCTAGACCAGGTGAAGTCTAACATCAGCGCAGCTTCGCCACGCCAACGGGGTGTGGCCCAGGTCCATTTCGCAAGATTGGTGGGCCGCGCAGTCAGACTTAGACCAGCGTAAACCCTCCCCTCGTCCCTCCGGGAGCGTGCCTATGTTCCCTCAGCCCTATGTTCCCTCAGCCCTATGTTCCCTCTGGACTCTCTCTACCTATCTGGACTCTGTCTATCTGGCTTGTCTAGCCTCTACCTGGTCTTTTTACTAAACTTAACCAACTCCTTTCTTCATTGCCTAAACCCAACCAATGGTGGGACCAAAGGGCTGTGGGAATAGGGCCTAATTTTCAGTGACAACAAAAGTTAGAAATGAGGGAACATAGGGCTGAGGGAACATAGGGCCTAATTTTCAGTGACGACAAAAGTTAGAAATGAGGGAACATAGGGCTGAGGGAACATAGGGCTGTGGGAACATAGGGATGACCCCGTCCCTCCCACCGGCGCAAACGGTGAAGAGGGAGGAGAGAGGGCGGGAGGGAGACAGGAAGAGGAGAGAAAGGCGTGGAGTGGGTTTGACACAGCCGAGTCAGATCTTCACCAATCAAAGGAGCTCCTCTCCTCACCTTTAACTGCGCGGCGGGTGATGCGCGCTGCAAGTTTGTCATTTTATACTTGGACATGGACGGAGGAGACAGCGACGCCAGAGGCCGAACCTCTCCCAGGAGGAAACAGCTGTTTTGGTCCGGAGGTCCGAGCTCAGAGTGACCAATAATGAGTTTACTAATATACTTAACCAGGATTTATCTGATACACTGAGAACCCCTGCCCAATGTAAGAAACAACAACTAATAAACTAATAAAGAAACTCACATTTATTCAAACCCTGTGTAAGACAGATGAGAGGTGTAGGCTACACTAATCACAACATAAACAAAGACCATGTGGATGAAATCAGCTTAAAGGACGCGCTCTCTCTCTCTCCCTCTCTCTCTCTCTCTCTGTCCTCCTCTCTCTCTCTCTCTCTGTCCGTCTCTTTTTTTCTCTTTTTTTTTCTGTGATAGAGATGCTGAGTATACTGTAGTAGGCTATATACTGACTATATATCTGATTACGAGGCTGTTGTGGTGGGCTAAGAGAGATGATGATTTGTGTTTTGTTTTTCATTACGGCTGCGTGATGCGGTCGCTCTCCGCTAATGAATTAGTAAGTAAATAAATAAATACAGCGATCATCACAAGGGCAGAGTGGTATCTCAACACGGCAGCGACATGCAGTCATCCACCCTCAGTCCTGCTTTTGGGACATCCACAGCTGCTTTTCAGTGCCAGTTCGTCCCTGCTGTGTTAATTCAGGTGGAGTTTCCTTTACGCACCGACAGCCTTTGATCTCTGCTTTGATCTGACGTCAGATGTGACGGGACAATCTATATAGATATAAATTCACGTGTTGATTCCGTTAGTTGCATTAAATAGTGGTTATTGTGGATATTTATTGCATTGAAATGTGTCTGGAACTGTGGAGATCTGCCTGTGAGGTCTTGGTGACGTGTGTGCACTGCAGGTCAGTCAGCCAAACTTCCACTGCACCTGCTGCGCTGAGATTAGACCTGTTTGGAGGTGGCGAGCTTTCAGCGCAACCTCGGCGGGACATTTTCGCACAAAACTTCCACTGCACCAAGCTGAATCTGTGACGCCTCCCCCTGCTGCGCGGCCACGCCTATCTCAGCGCAGCGCGATCTGCCAATCTTCCAATCTGACTTTGCGATAGGCTGCGCTGGTCGAAACTTGCATTAGACCGGCTGCGCTACCTTGCGCCACCTGCGCTGCGCCAGCAAACTAGGGCCCCACGTACACGCACCGGTGCCACACAAACGTGGATGTGCCCAGTCGATAACTGACAGCCACACTTTGCTCAGACTCGGAGCAACCGGTGACGAGAACCCTCAACGTAACAACTACTGTCTGTGCAGCACTGATCGACTGTGCCTTCCTCTGTTCTCTTATCTCATTGGTTAATTTAATGCAGCACCCATCCGCTAAAAAATAATACAAAAAAAGCAAGCCGAACATCAATCAGGCATAATGTGTTTCTGAACTAATTTCTCCGGTATTATTGAGATCGACTGGGACAGTCTCCAAGATCAATCGATCGACGGGTTGGCGACCACTGGCATAGAGGAACCCATTCTATGCAAAGCATGTGAAATTTATATTCATCCATTAGTATACCTGCTTCCTCCAGATGGTTTCAGGATGGGATGCACCCTGGGTAGTCAACCAGTCAATCACAGGGCTGAAACACATAAACATTTATGCTTTCATTCACACACATCAGCAATTTAGAGTTGTTAACATACCTAAACTGCATGTTTTTGGTGTGGGCATAAACAGGAGCACCTGGGCAAAAACCCCCACAGTCATTCCTGGGAGAACAGACTCAGACTATCAAAATCCCAGTAGCTCGGCAGGTTCAAAAGCTGCAGTGCTGACCACTGAACACCATGATGCCTTGTACGTGTTCCAAAAGTTCAAATATCACAAGTACCTAACTAAGAGAAAAACACACAAAGCTATGCTTGCTAATTAAAATTGACATTGTTCCTCCTAATCGCAATATGTTATACCTCCCCTAATAGTGTTTGTCAAAATCAAAGAATGTTTTTCTTCCAACTCCCCAAAGAAAACCACAGAAATCAGGATTTTTGGATACCAAGCACACTGGGCATTGTTACAAAAAGTGACACATACAATTTAGGGACAGCCACCACAGAGGTGGGGGCTGTAGCAGTAGCAGCCTATTTCAGCACTTATGCCTTGGGCTGTTGCAACATAGTGCTTTGAATAGCATCATCCACCAACGGGGGTACATTGTTTTGGTCTCATTGCAGTTTTTGTTTCAAAATCTCTGCTTTAAAAGAAATGTAAAACTTTTTTTTAATATATATATTGCAAAGGTTTTAAGTCCATGAACCACCGTTAACACAGCAACACTTTGGACTGAAATAACGACTGTGGTCTTTCAGCGGGCAGAGGAATGTCGGCTAGGAGAAAGCAGAAAATGCACTGACAAAGGCAGCAAACGGGGACCATGAAATGGAAGTTCTTCTCGTTTGAACTAATTTCCAGAGAGAGCAACTGCTCTGACAGTGCCAGAGCTTTCAACTGCCTGCTGGTATCACCTGTGAAAACACTGCACCAAACCAACTTATCTGGCCGTACCTATTGTACAAAAACGACTACAACATATTGTTTTCTATTCTTTTTGCTTTTGTTTTTCAGTTACTTTCATTCAGTTTTTCTTTTAACCTGTCATATTCAAAACATTGACACTGGTTAGTACTAAAACCCATTAAGTACAAAATCTTGTTTTCCTTTTGTCCTGTTGTGAAAGTCTTCAATATGTAAATGTGAAGGTAGCTGAAGTGGACAACCCCAGTAAAGGAGATGCATATTGCATATGGCCAGATTATGAGGCATGATACAGTATGTTAAATTAAAACTGGAACAAATCAAGTAGGAGTCTTTTGGTGTTCCATTGAATATCAATTAAGGTAATTAACTGAGGTAAATTGCAATTTAGAATGTAATCGGTGTTGGGATGGCATTTGAAGTTCAAGCTGGACTGAAATGCAGTCACCCCTAACCATATGCTAATGGGATTTCCCTAATATTTTGCCTTTCTGTTGAATGGACTGGATTTTGCTGTCCAATTAGTTTTGACCAAGCAACCTCTGGGTCAGCAGTCAGCGTGGAAAAAAAAGAAGGAAAAATAAAGTGGATCGTTGTCTGGGAAACCAAAAGAGCAACTGAAGCCTATATACTAAATGAAATACACCAGCAGTGTAGATGATGGTGGGAGTGGGCTGAATGAGGGGGAAAAACTCAGCACAGGGAGCAAATACACTTGGCTTAGAAACAGGAACTGAAGACTTTGTGCTTACCCACCAGGGGTAAGCTTTGTGCTGTCCCCTGATTGAAGAAAATCATACTGTATGGATCTGTTGTACTGCCAAAACAGAATTTCTCTCCCTGTGCTCCAAACACAAGATTTGAGGCTGGAGAAAATAGTTGATTGTCTGTTCTTTCAGATATTAAAGTGGTCACCCTGGAATAAAGACTGTGTGATAGATAAAACATTTTTTTCCTGACTAACAAGATTGAAAATCAAACAGGTCCCTTTGTTGTTTGTTTCTTTCATGAACCAGTATAAGATTTAAAATGAAGGGCATCTGGATTAACCAATACATATAAGAGCCAAAAAAAAAGAAAGAAAACATTGCTGTTATCATGAAATACTTTGTGTGGCAACTTTAAAATGGTGCAATTTCAACCAAACAAATAAGGGATAAATGTTTAAAAGATTTGATCACAAAGGAAAACCAGTTATTCAAACAAAGTGGAGATTGTCAAAAACAAAACAAAAAAAAAAGGCGCAAAACAACATAAAAATGAGCATAGTATTGGGATCCCCAGAATATACGTTGAAAGAATGGTGGGCCAAAGATGCAGACCTACATGAAACTGTCCAACTACTACAGAAGGATGGGTGGAGGTCGGACAAGTAGTGATTGTGACAGAATAATTGTGGAACTCGAGTTAAAGGGCCCTAGTTTCTTAGACCAGGTGAAGTCTAACATCAGCGCAGCTTCGCCACGTCAACGGGGTGTGGCCCAGGTCCATTTCGCAAGATTGGTGGGCCGCGCAGTCAGACTTAGACCAGCGCAATCCCTCCCCTCGTCCCTCCCACCGGCGCAAACGGCAAAGAGGGAGGAGAGAGGGCGGGAGGGAGACAGGAGGAGGAGAAGTGGGATTAACACAGCCGATTCGGATCTTCACCAATCAAAGGAGCTCCTCTCCTCACCTTTAACTGCTCCGCGGGCGATGCGCACTGCAAGTTTGTCATTTTATACTTTGACATGGACGGAGGAGACAGCGACACCAGAGGCCGAACCTCTCCCAGGAGGAAACAGCTGTTTTGGTCCGGAGGTCCGAGCTCAGAGTGACCAATAATGAGTTTACTAATATACTTAACCAGGATTGATCTGATACACTGAGAACGGCTGCCCAATGTAAGAAACAACAACTAATAAACTAATGAAGAAACTCACATTTATTCATTTCAATGTATTATTCCCTGTGTATGACAGATGAGAGGTGTACACTAATCACAACATAAATCAGCGTAAAGGACGCGCTCCCCCCCCTCTCTCTCTCTCTGTCCGTCTCTTTTTTTCTCTTTTTTCTCTGTGATAGAGATGCTGAGTATACTGTAGTAGGCTATATACTGACTATCTGATACCGAGGCTGTTGTGGTGGACTAAGAGAGATGATGATTTGTGTTTTGTTTTGCGTGACGCGGTCGCTCGAATTAATAAGTAAATAAATAAATAAAGCGATCATCACAAGGGCAGAGTGGTATCTCAACACGGCAGCGACATGCAGTCATCCACCCTCAGTCCTGCTTGGGACATCCACAGCTGCTTTTCAGTGCCAGTTCGTCCCTGCTGTGTTAATTCAGGTGGAGTTTCCTTTACGCGGCGACAGCCTTTGATCTCTGCTTTGATCTGACGTCAGATGTGACGGGACAATCTATATAGATATAAATTCACGTGTTGATTCCGTTAGTTGCATTAAATAGTGGTTATTGTGGATATTTATTGCATTGAAATGTGTCTGGAAAAGTGGAGATCTGCCTGTGAGGTCTTGGTGACGTGTGTGCACTGCAGGTCAGTCAGCCAAACTTCCACTGCACCTGCTGCGCTCCGCCCTGCGCTGAGAGTAGACCTGGTTGGAGGTGGCGAGCTTTCAGCGCAACCTCGGCGGGACATTTTCCCACGAAACTTCCACTGCACCAAGCTGAATCTGTGACGCCTCCCCCTGCTGCGCGGCCACGCCTATCTCAGCGCAGCGCGATCTACGAATCTTCCAATCTGACTTTGCACTAGGCTGCGCTGGTCGAAACTTGCATTAGACCGGCTGCGCTACCTTGCGCCACCTGCGCTGCGCCAGCAAACTAGGGCCCAAAGTTTCTTGTCCTTGGTATCTATACATAAGGACATAATTTTGAGCCTTTTATGAGTCTGGGGAAAGATAATTACAGCATCTTTAATTGAGGTCATTGAAGCAACTGTTGTAAATGAAGACTGAGCAAGTGTTGAATATTTAGGTAGTTCATGTGTTTTGAATATACCCCCTTTGCAAAAGCAGATAAATGCCATTTTGAAAAAGATGAGCTGATGCTTTTGAATGTGTTGTGAAGTGTTGTTTTCAATAAAGCTTTATTTTTTTTTTTTAGCTACGTCTGTTTTGTTATGTCTCATCCCCTTGGTCAAAGCCACTCAACTTTGGTGTGACTGATATCACCTGGTGTAAATAATAATTAAAAATTGTTTTGATTTTTTATCTGCTTTTGCAAATGAGTACTCTGCGACCTGCCCTGAGTGAGGATTGAACCCAAGGCCTCCCGCACCGCAGGCGACAATGCTAACCGCTTCGCCAAGAGGTTGACAACTGCTTGGCAAACTACTTCCAGTACCGCTAACTGCCACAACCTGTCACTTCTCCTTACTGGTACCTCGTGACTGTGGCACACCTGCGGATATTATATATTATAATATTCAACCTAAGTTGTAAAAAGTTACACATTTTGAAATGTCACAGTGTAACACTGGTGTAGTTGAGCACTGCTTAACTATAAAACAGCAAGAACAACATGCAAATGGGAGAAATTCTTTTTTTTTGAAAAAAATTAATGAGAAAAATATTCTCAATTAACTAGTGATCATTTCAGTACAGTTGTGCATCCTCTCGGTTCAGCTTGTCAGCACTCCAGGGAAACCAAAGCTACCCTTAATCCTTACATGACATTTGAACATGTTAGCTGCCAGGTGTGTTTGTGTGCCTGTGAGCTGAAGCACCATTCAAATTGAAATTGCAAAACCAAAACCCTTTCCATATAATCACAACATGCTGTTTTTTGCATATAGTGCCCCCCGAGTTTGTACATTGAAATATTATGCTATTTTCCTCCTGTGAATCTTCTGGGCCACTTTCGAGTGGTATTCATGTTGTAAAATCAAATTATTTTAATGTCCAACTTTATATCAACATACATATGTTGATTTTTTTTCACACAACACTGTTGTTTGCAAGGAGTGGAAATTCTATTAAATTAATTATTTAAACCACAATTAATATTACTTAATATTGACATAACAAATAATTATTTTTATCTAGCTCTTAGTAAGAGAAAGAGCCCCGTATCAAAATAGCAGTAGCCTATTAGAAAGAATGAAAGCCAAAGGTTATCCAAATATGACAACCTTTATTTTTGAATTCTGCATGGAATCCCAGGCCTTGGGCCTTTCTGTGTGGAGTTTGCATGTTCTCCCTGTGCCTCTGTGGGATCTCCAGCTACTCCAAGTTACTCCATTTTCCACGCATAGCCTTAAAGCAGAAGTAAGCGATGGCTAACTTCCTGTCAGTGGATGGAGTTAGCAGTCCCCGCCCTCGTCCCTACGTCACCACATGCACGCGCATCCCTTGACTGCACACACAGAGAGAACCGCCCCTTTATGCCGTTCTCTCTCCTCATTGGATAAAGGTTGTAGGATACAAGGAAAGTTTTCTCCTTGGCTTACAGCAGAGCAGAGTGACTGACAGACCCGTGTTTCAGACCAAACACTCTATATTAGTGATTTCTGTCGGAAGATACGTATAACTATTTAAAGGGACACCGAGGAGTTTTGGAAAAGCAAAGCGTTTTCACACTACATTTTTGAGCCTCCGCGCGCACCGTAAAATTCTTTGACCGGCGCAAGACGGACTCATGTTTTCATTCATCAAGAATTAAAGTCAGAGGTTCGAAGACAATAGGTGCGTTTGAGATGAACTGCGCCTCGTCTGGAAGGTCGGCGAGAGCAGGCGGCAGCAGCAGGGGGTGGTGACAGAAAACTGCAGTCAAGTCGGACAGTTTCCAGCCGCCGTCAATACAAACAGGAAGTCACCGAAATATATATTTCTTATGCTGTACTGCAATTCTCCAATAAATAACCAATATATTTCTCAGAACAGAAGTTTGACTCAGTGTGAATATTTTTTTTTAAGCAGTAGGCCTACAACATGAGATTCATATAATCTAGCATTATACAACAACACGTAGTGTTTGCAGTCCTAACAAAGAGCCAATCAGATCATGATCCGGCGCGTTTCCCATCATGCCCTGAGGCTTGCAGGCGGTAGCAGTCGGTGGAGAGCAACTGCGGCGCCTGGCTCTAAAAACTGCGGCCGCCTTGATCTCGTGAGGTTATCGTTGCAGGCGCGTGCATGACGTCAGAGCAAGTCAGGATCAAGTCGGACACAAATCTAACCGGCATGCATTGTGCGCTGGTCACCGGCGATCAATTCTGCGCAGGCCTGGCTCATCTCAAACGCACCTAATCACATATCGTTGTAGTTATGACCATCAACGGTGATTCAGCGGCGTTATTCTCATGACTCGCCACGCCAATCAGGGACTGACTGGTGCAAAGCCCCGTCACTACACCAACTTGCTGATTGGCTAAATGGGGTTGTCTGTCAACGCTGCTACTCCCGCCCAGCTCCGCCCACCCCAAACACTTACAGGGGGAATGAGGCCAGACTCTCCGTCGAAATGAAATGAAATGCATTACGAGGCTACCCTCAGGTCCCTTTATGAAATTTCCGACCAAGTCGCAGACTTAACTTTCACTTTCATCAGCTTACTACGACGTGTACGAACTGTCATTAGCAATGCGCCTCTGAGTGGTGACTCTAAATGAACCCACAGGTGTGAATGTGGGCGTGTCAGGTTGTCCCTATATCTCTGGCCTGTGATGGACAGGGGACCTTGGCGTTCCATTCCTTTACCCAGTGTCAGCTTGATTTACTCCAGCTCTGCACAGATGAGCACTAGAGTTTTACAGTGTTCCCTGTTTGTGTATTTTATGACCCACCACAGGAGGCAGACAGTCGCTCCAATTCTTGTGTGTTTCCTGATTTTGCCATGTGCTGACTTTTGTTCTCTTTTCTTCCTCAGTTTTTCTCCATTTAAGTCTGTAAGACTGAAAGAATAAACAACAACAACAAAAAAACACATTACAAAAGTGTAACATCTGTTGTGTCTTTTACACAATAAAATATAAAGTTACACAGTAACTCAATAAGGTTACACAGTATGCTCTATTATATCAACACTTTTGCACAATTAAACTACAGATGTTCTTAATGTAACCGGCTGAACGATCCGATACAGTCACAAACGTAATAAAATACAGTAGGCTACATTACTGAAAGTCAACATGTAGGCTACATCACACAGTAAACCACAACACTGACGTGTAATTACTTACAAAGATCTGATCAAGCTCTGTAATGAAGCCGACTCATGAATGATTTCCGCGCTGTTGCTTGAACAGGTCTGTCACTGAAACAGGTCCGACTAGGAACTATGGCCACAGGGTGGAACAGTGTACATTTTATGTGCATATTTGTATTTTATTTAGGAGTATTGTTATTTTATTACATACAACAGAGAGAAAAAACAATGGCTGCTATTGTTATGGAGGCAGACAGTTCCTGCTACAAATTGTGTGTTTCCTGACTCTGTCTTGTGCTGCTTTTGTAGAATAAATGTGAAGACCCTGATTCCTGGTGTGATCATCCTTCAGCCTGTAAGCAACCATCTTATAGCTGCTACACTCTCTCTCTCTCTCTCTCTCACACACACACACACGCACGCACACACGCACACACACACACACACACACACACACACACACACATTGGAGGAGTTATGCCACTCGTTCTGTATTCAGTTTTATTAAGCTTGTCCTGCACTTAAAACACCCAAGATAGTATAGAGTGGTGAGCTTAGCCCCTCCTGGCCTGTACTGTTCCATTGTCCACATTCCCTGCTATCCAGCTGTTACACAATTCATGGAGACTGGCTTTGAATGACTGATGCTATACGATGTCTGGGGCCTGGATGTATTTGTACAACCTGGTTCCTGGTTATGTTGTTGACCCTCTTGAGCTCTGCTCACAGTGCTGATGAGCCACTGTACATCCAGCTGTTTTGGGGAGGCTGCCTACCACGGCTCCACTGATGTTTTGATGTCTCGACTTTTTGGATACCAATTTGCGGCTTTACTTGTGTCCCATGCATTTTGCAGCCAACAAGAGGATTAAGTAACTACTCTGACAACCTGGATTCAGGGGAATATCGTGCGCACCTCTTGTATCCATAGTTATGATGCTCTACCTTCTCTTAATCATTCACATTGTGACTGTGGTGCCTGGCATCTTCCTGGGTGACAATTGTTCTTCTTCTGTCAGAAAAGTAATTCCAACATTGTGCCAGCATGCTGTAGATCCACTCCCACTTTATTAGATCCAGGTTCAACTTTATTTTCCCACAAAAAACAACAACATCTTGCTGCTGCTGGACCTATTTTTTCTTTGCCATCATGGTCCTTAAACATGACCATTCTTTTCACAATCATATGTCTAAAGAACCTATAGTCCAATTAAGCCCTGTGTTGATTTGATGAAACAGGTGGTCACATACAGCCAGTAAAAAAAACTCTGTTTAATTGGCTGTCTGCTTTTAGTTGAAGTTCTAAGGAAATTGGGGAGGAGCAGGGTTTCTGTCAGTCTCACCACTAGCCTGACCTGATGCAATGCCATCAAGATACATTTTATTTTCTTAGGCCCTAAAGTAGACTGAAAGACTAAATAAAAAGATTTGGCTTTCACAGCATATCACTGCCTTCATTCTAACGCTTATAAATGTTAATAAACTGAAAATGTGCTAAAGACAAAGCCAAGAAGATTTAGAATAAATCCAAGTTTCCAAGTTTAAGTTCTCAAATGGCTAATACATGGTTTAGTGAATGTTAAGTTTATCCAGCAGATATTTTTGATGTTTAACAGTGATTAATTTGTCATCACTGTGGTTTCTCTTCATTTAAATGGGTTAATTAAGACAATGACTCCTATGTTCTGCAGAAACTATAAAAGTAAATGCAGCCTAGTGGACACATTGTTTATCAAGTATACACTGTACATTAACCATGTTACATACTTTAAAATGGAACCATTTGTAAGTTTGCTGTTGTTACAAAGCAAATTAGCATTAACAGCTTCCTTAACCCTTCACCATTCACATTTTTTTCTATCAGTAGGGCCAGCCCTTTTCATGTCAAGGAATTAAGTTTCTGATGCCACACTTACAACATTTCTTCTAAATGCTAATATTAGCTACATGAAACATGCATCTGACACTCAAAGGCCTTCCATAACCTAAAGTAGCCAGTGTATGCCCAGCACTCTGCTAGCCATTTATATTGCTCTGGTACACTGCAGTCTCCATTTAAATTCATTACAGTAAGTCATCCAACTAAAATAACATAAAGCAGCCTGAATTGAATTTAGAAACCCACCTTATGCGACATTTAGATTAGCACGCATGTCTCAGCAAATGTTCCATCAGCCTGTCTACACTCATCTGCGGTGACTCAACCCATACACAGATCCTACACACAACAATAACTGTCTGAAATAGAACCATTCATCTCAAGCATGCTTCAGTGCAATGACAAAGACACAGAAGTCACAGTGTGTGGACCAAATGTAAAAGTGCATCTAAATTTAGGTTGGTCACACATCAAGGCTGACAAATGATGCTGGGGCTACTGATCCCATCAAACCCTCATACATCCGTGATTATATAGTACAGTGATGTTGAATTTTAAAGCTTCACCGTGACATCCAGTGTTCAGATTCTAGATTGCAGCGCTCACGCCTCCCATCGGCAAAGTGACGGTGAACGCCAAGGACAATCACATTTGCAAACTAACCACTAACTGATAACAATATCTTTGACAAATTACTGTTTTTAAATCATTGTTATTTTTTTAACACACGTGCAGACTTCCACTTGTGCCTTTAGTCATATTTCACAGCAAAAAGTTAAACAGGAGGACTTACAGTATGTGCCAGTTACACAGTGCAGTCCCATGAAGGAAGATCAGAGGTAGGCTTAGGCGATAGGTTAAAAATTTCCAATCGGCCACGATCACCCCTTTAAATCGGCGGTTGACGATATATTCGGTAGTTATGACACGTGTGTGGAGTGCAGGTGTCGGGTTCTAGCAATATGGCCAGATGCAACCGGCAACCAGCAAGCCCCAGGACACAAGTCAGTTGATATGTCGTCTGTGCAAACGAGTGGTGCCGGCAAAAGATTATAACACTACCAATTTGCACGAGCATTTGCGAGTACACCATCCTGAAGAGCATGTCAAACTAACACCGAGGGCTGCGGCTCCCTCAACTGCCGCCACTGGAAAAACCACGCTTCACCAGCCTAAACTCCTCAGTGTGTTTGCCAAATCCACCAAATATCCGAAGGGCAGTCCAAGATGGACGCAGTGCACGTCAGCTGTGTCTAGATATCTGGCCAAAGACATGTCTTTTCACACGATGGAGAAGGATTCTTTCAAAGAGATGCTTAAAACGTTTGACAAGCAGTATGAGCTTCCCGGGAGTCCCCCTCACAGGCGCGAGCCTGCTGCAGCCGCTCCTGCTGACAGCAGACTGAGGGAGAAAAAAAAAATTGCTTTGGTTGGACTTAGGCAATGAAGAAAGGAGTTGGTTAAGTTTAGTAAAAAAACAGACCAGGTAGAGGCTAGATAGGCCAGAAGCATAATGAGCGATGTCATTGATATGCTTGTTTTGCAGTTAATTACGCACATAATGAAAAGAATCAATGCGCAGCCTCCGTTTGCTTTCTGATTGCGTCCGTTTGGAGTGGGGGGGTTTCGGAATGGATGGTTTTCTTCCGAAAAGGCTATTGGGTCTTTAGAAAAAATAGAAAACCCTGCTATTACGATGAATGGAAGTCTATTTTCGGAAAAGCAGGGTTTCGGAAAGGCGGGGTGTAACCCCGGGAGGAAATACTTTGTTAAAACCACCACACCAGATCTCTACAACAAAGTCAGCAGAAATAAGTAAAGAGCTGGAGTCAGTGGACTTTGTCACACTGACTACGGACATGTGGTCAAGTACAAACATGGTCCCCTATATGAGTGTGACTGCGCATTACATTACAGAAGATTGGGAGCTACAAACGAAATGTCTGGAAACATATGTTCCTGATGACCACACAGCCGCAGTCCTGGCACGCAAGAATGGGGAATCAGAGAGGAAAAAGTGTCTTGTGTTACAACTGACAATGGGGCCAACATTGTCAGTGCGATCAATGAACTCGACTGGCCATGGCTTAATTGTTTTGGACACAACCTTAACGTGGCAGTGAATAATGCCATGAAGAAGGATAAAGAAAAAAACGTCCGAGCCTTTGGGTTTTGCCGCTCCATCAACGCATCCTTTACGCACAGCTGGAGAAGAAGGGAGCTGCGCAAGGCCCAAGAGGAACTTGACCTGCCACAACATTCCCTGATGACCGTAATATTATATATTTAAACATTAATTATTTCTTAGTTGCTAGATGCCAATAGGCGACACGTTGCATGCATGCATCTGATATAGGCTTCACTTGCTCTAGGCTACATGACATATTAAACTCACTTCTTGTGCAACAGATATGAGTGAAAAAAGTTAAATGAGGCTATAGTGTTGGTTTCAATAGTTTGCAGAACAAAATGTATTTATAAGGAAATTGTGGATTAATATGTCGGCACATGCTCTGTTGCACACATCTTATGTACCAAGAAAAAAGATAACGTCATCAGCCTAAGTATTTTGTGTGTTTGGTGTGGTTTTTAAGGATTGTCCAATTTGCTGGGGAACGAAACAGAAGATGGTGCAGCGGGTCCTGGAACAAGCCCCGGCCATTAAACGTGTTCTCGCTGCGGACAAGAGCCGGCGCTCTCTCCCCAACTTGACATGGCAAGATGTCAGTGTCCTCGAGGCGGTGAATGCTGGTTTGAAGCTAGTTGCTGATTTTACAGACATTTTGTTGGCAGAAAATTACATGACTGTATTCTCCCTCATCCCGATGCTCCATCATCTGAGAGATACTGCTCTTAAAGTGGAGTAAGAAGATGCCAACATGATAAAGGTGATCAAAGATGAGGTTTTGGCACAGCTGGATAATAAATATGACAATAACAGAACCATGCAACTGATGCGCACAGCTACTTTGCTCGACCCTCGTTACAAGGGAAATCATGTAACCTCCATTGCTGCTTGACTTCATCAAGACTAAACTCGAGGTTGAGATGACTGAGTTCTGGTCAGAAAACAGAGCCGGCCCGTGGCTGGCAGTGTGTTCGGGTGGAAGATGAGGAAGAGGAGAGAGATGAAGCGCCTCAACAGCCAGTGAAGAAGACACTGGGTGGCCTCTTGGGAACAGTGAGGTGGCCTCACCCCAGAGCAGATGGCAGAGACAGAGATGGACATTTATCTAAGTGAAGATGTCACTGAAGGTGACGATGATCCACTGACTTGGTGGAAAGAAAACATAAAGCGCTTCCCACTAATGTCCAACATGGCACAGAAATATTTGTGCATACCAGTGACAAGCACACCGTCAGAGAGGGCGTTTAGCATGGCTGGAAATATTGTTAACCATACGCACACTTTGCTTAAGCCAGATAAGGTAAATATGCTAATTTTCCTCTCAAAAAATCTGTAAAACTGTGTGTTTTTGCATAGGGAAAGAAGGCCTATACGGCTGCAACTTTGTTTGATTTATTTTCACTTTATTTTTGTTCAGTGTTGCCTAGGCTATTCTGAAGAGCATTATAGACACAGCAGAAAGGTGGGGACAGCTGTCCATTCCGAAACACCTCCATTCCGACACGCCGCTGTTCCGGAACCCCCCCACTCCGAAACCCCAATGTTCCAAACTTCCCCCCGAAAAACAGCTGTTCCAAACCCCCCCGCAGCTGTCCATGGTGCTGAACCGGCTGATGTTGTTTACACCCTGCGTTGTGACTTGTCTGTGAAACGCGCATTGTGGGTGATCTCCACAGAGTAAAAAAAATACACTTTTTTTTTCTCCCCCCCGCTCCGCTCGAGCGCGGCTGAACCCGGCTTGAGCCCACTTAACGGACGTGAGCCTGCTGCAGCCAGCACTCCTGCTGACAGCCGACTGGGGGAGAAAAAAACAATACATTTCGCTTTGGTTGGATTTAGGCAATGAGGAAAGGAGTTGGTTAAAGGGATACGCCAACATTTTTTTTTTTTTTACGTGTCTTGCCTCCCTTCCGAGTCTATAACAAGCAGATAGACACCATCCTTTCGACTGCGCATGCAGTAACGAGGGAGAGCCCGTATTGCCCAGAATTAGCTTGATGGAAGTGCATAGGTAGTGTTAGCCTGCCTCCACCTAAAGTCATCAGAGACACTCTTCAGCAACTCTGAAGAACAGACTGATCTTCGTCTCAGAGCTGAACAAAACTCTCCGGTAAGGCATCTTGAGAGGTCAAATGCCAGTAACGGGACGAGGTTGGTCAAAACGGAGGGTTCAGCAAAGACGGTTCATATTGGTTCAAGCTAGCTACATCGAGGGTAGGTTAGCTTCCGATTTCAAAGTAAAAGCACAAATTCTATTGTCATGGTTTTCTTTAAAGGGCAACGGGTGTTTTATTTTGTGAAAGTAATCGGAAGTGCGTTGGTCACAACGGCTAGCTTGAGTAGCGCCATGTGACCAGCAAGTCTGGTCACGTGACTACCCGGCCGGCAGACAGCGCACAGCGCTCAGTATGCTGCAGGACCGTCTCCCCGTGATTACAGCGGGTCTGGACCTTTGCAGCGTTATACGGAGCGAACTGTGCAGTGCGTTTAAAAAAACGAGGATGTAAACAATGTTTGTTTGGGTGAAGGACCAGAAAGCTCCTACGAAGGAGTATTAGGGCCAGCCAAAAAAAAAAAAAAAGCCAGCCAAAAATAAATAAATAAATACAGCGCAAGGGAAAAAATCAAGCAAAAAAATAAAAATCCGGCACAAGAAAAAAAAAAAAAACTGCAGAGGCTTGACCACATACCACAACAAAGCGTCAAGTGACTGATGGCTCCATGACAGCAGCCAGCCGGTACAGCGGCCAAATCACGGTGTCTGTGTGTTACGGGATTAATTAAAACACAGGACACTGTACCGGCAGAGTGACAGACAGGCTCCTGTAGTAGTATTTGTAAATACTACAAATACTACAGGAGAGGAGGAGAGGAGGTAGGCCTATCCTGTAGTATTTCTATAAAGGAGGAGGCAGAGACCAGTGGATCGCGGTGGTCCAGTCACGGAGGTTAATGTTAGTTATAGTAGGCTACTAGCACTAAACGTTAAAGGGATAGTTCACCCTAGAATGATATTTCGCTCATTATCTACTCACCCTCATGTGGACTAAGGGCTGGAAGAAGTTTCAGAGTCCTCCGTCCCTTCTCTGAGTTACAGGGGGTCTCAGCGTAGCAGTGCATGTCCATATAACGGTTGTAAAGGGACACCAGAGCTCTTCGTAAAAAAACACACACAAAAAAACATCCAAATACCTCCATGCTGCTCGTATGTAATGTCCGTCTTGTGCTGAAGCCCCAAATTGCGTAATTGTCCCGAAAAAAAATTAAATAAGTCTATATTTTAAGCTTGTTTGTAGCGGAAGCTTCTCAAAGCTCCTCTTCCTGGTCCGTCCAAATCTCGCGTGGAATTCGCAGTAACCGCACTGACGCCGGCGCAAATCACGCGAGATTTGGACGGACCAGGAAGAGGAGCTTTGAGAAGCTTCCGCTACAAACAAGCTTAAAATATAGACTTATTTAATTTTTTTCGGGACAATTACGCAATTTGGGGTTTCAGCACAAGACGGACATTACATACGAGCAGCATGGAGGTATTTGGATGTTTTTTTGTGTGTGTTTTTTTACGAAGAGCTCTGGTGTCCCTTTACAACCATTATATGGACATGCACTGCTACACCAAGACCCCCTGTAACTCAGAGAAGGGACGGAGGACTCTGAAACTTCTTCCAGCCCTTAGTCCACATGAGGGTGAGTAGATAATGAGCGAAATATCATTCTAGGGTGAACTATCCCTTTAACTCATATAACGTCTCTATGTAACTTATAAATGATTGTGTGTGTGTGTTTGTTTTGGGGGCGGGGGGACAGCCAGAGATAATGGGGAACAGCAATGAAGAACATGCATTGCTGTATGTTGGCAGCAGGGGTTGGACACGGAAGTGATTCGTGTGCCGATCGCTTTGTGGTACATGGTCAAGCCACTGCAGTCTTTTTTTTTTCTTGTGCTGCCTTTTTTTTTTTTTGCCTGACTTTTTTTTTTTTTTTGTCTTGTGCCCGACTTTTTTTTTTTTTTTTTTTGACTGGCCCTAATACTCCTTCGTAAAGCTCCTGTGTTTGGTTTTCTTTTAACTGTCTTTTTTTTTTTTAAGGGTAACAGCCACACTCATCTGTCGTCTCTTCTCCTCTGTTGTGTGTGTGAGTGGGTGTGTCTGTGTTACCGGTGTGAGAAGCACCTGTGTGCTACAGACCAGAGCGGCATCTCTATGCAAATGAGAATGACTGAGGCATCCTGGGTAATTTAGGGGCAGCGCCTGGCATTTTTAAATTGTACTCAGTAGCTTTTTGTGTTTTGATGGAGCGTAGACTAACTAACAATCAATTTTAATGTTTTATTTTTTGTTTCTTTTGTAGCACTATTTTGACACCCTCCTTGAAACCGACAGTTCATGCTATCTTGAAAAACTACAATTAATCTACCGGTATGCCCATTTAGCCTCCCACAATGATCAATGACCCCACACAGTGGCCAGAAATGTCTTACCCGGACATCTACACGTATTTGGTCGAATCACCAGGTAGGTTTTGGCTAAGTGTTGTCTGTAAATAGCCTGTTAATAGCCAACTTTTTGTTAGTTAGTTTGTTAAGCCAGTTAGGCTGAACTTTTCAATGGAGGGATCCCGGGCGCTGCCCCTAAATTACCCAGAATGCCTCAGTCATTCTCAGATGCCGCTCTGGTCTATGAGAGAGGAGGGAGGGGGAGAAAAGCATTGTAATAAATTATGGCAACGCAGTACTATGAAACTGCACAAAAAGTTTTTATATAGTACAAATTACTGTAAGGAAACACTTATTACTTAAAATGCTATGCTTGAGCTGAGAAATACACTCCTAAAATATGGTTATTTCCTGTGTTGTGCTTGTAATGGTAAATTTGAATATTCCTTTGTTTTAATCACTTGTGACGTCCCTACCCCCTGCTTTCCCTCCAAGGTATCAGATCCTCTTTTGTTTGTCACCCATTTGTGTATTCTAATGTCTAGACCTTGTAATTGCATCAAGTTTCAGAGACACCCAACCTCTCATTTCCTCATGATATACTCAAACCCTTTTGTATTTTAAAGTGCATTGATTAGACCTCTTAATCACACTCCAGGATGTCAGTGCCAATACCTGAAAAGATATCCTGAGTAGGGGGCTGACCCCTGTAGCAGACAAAGGGGTGTGGAATATACCTGAGGGGGCGTTCCTCAAGTATAAATGTTTAGGTCTCCCCATTTTAGATGTCCTTTCATTAACATCACCCACTTGGGTCGAATGGACCTTTCCTGCAGGAAATAAAATCATGATGGCCGGCCAAGTCTCTATTTCATTTTCACAGCACAACAGAAATCAGCCAACAGACGACAATTGTGTAAGTGTGTCAGGATTCCTCGTGCAATCGTCTGGGATGGACGGCTGGCAGCGACAGGCCAGCCTGGAAAGAGAAAAAGTTTTTTCCAGCCAAACCTTAAAAAGAGGGGAGGGCTGCTACTGTCGTCCTGGATCATTGCCGCTGGAATTCTGCGAACTAAGTCAGGGAAATTTCTCTGGTGAGCACTGAAATATTGATATTTTTTATTCTTTTCCTTTAAATTTGGGATTTAATTTGGCATAACATTTCCATTTCTGATTTTATCCACAATTGTATCTGAGTCTATGACTCAGGGGTCAAAGTTTAAATACTTTGGGTTTCGCTTTTATCACTTGTGCGGGTTATATTAATATTTTATTATATTGATATATGTAACAAAGTGGTCCTTACAGAGACGTCTGTATTGAAATTGTCGTGCACGGCCTCCACAGCTGGAATGGGGAGTAAGGCTCCGTTGAGGCAGGTCTCCGGAGGGTCAATTGTGGATATTATGAGAACAAAAGAAATGTGGGGACAAAGGCTTAAAAAAAAAAAAAAAAAAAGAAATTATTTTAAACTGTCTGGACAGTTGATTTTGGTTTCCCAATAGGGGAATCCCTTAAAAGGAAATTAGTATTAAAGAAAATATTAACGGTAACAAAACGTGAAATGAGGAAAAAAGTCTGTAAATTATGAAAGGTTAAAAGAATGTTCACAGATGGGGAAAGCAACACAAGAATTGCCTTAAAAATAAAAAATAAAAATAAAAAAGAGAAAATTTTTAAAAAAGAAAGAAAAATGCAACTCACACTGACACTAGAGCACCAGGCTCGTAGATTTCCTTTTCTTTGTTTCCACAGTTGGCAACTTTGAAGCTGGATCCAGACCTCAACGGCCATCCACCATCATCCCTCAGCTCCACCATCATACAACTCTGCAACACCCAGCAAGGGCAGAGAAACAGACTCCACCACACCACAACAAAAACCAAGCTCAGGAGCAGCCCATTCTGGTGTGCCTGTTCCAGCATCTTCTCCAATTGCACACAGACTACACCATTCCAATCAAGATATAGCCTTCAACATGCCCATGGTTGAAGTGTCAGGACCAGAAGGTACAACAATGGTTTTCTGTGAATGGACTACCGACATCAACACAGTCTGGAAACATGGACAACCCAGTCATGGACACAAAAAGAAAGGACACAGGAACTCAGGAAGAAAAGTTCCCAGTGACGTCTGCTATCATTGTCGCCAACATGGACATTGGATACGTAACTGTCCCACAAGAACATCATCAACTCCAGCAAACAAACATAGACTGAGGATGATCAAGGGTGGTCGGAGGGGAATGGATCCTTGCTGACAAGCTTAACCAACTTGTGAAATCTGAGAAAGGTACTGCACTACATCACACACATACAGAGTGTATAGGTTATACACATTGCTACAAATTGTGTTTGAACACTGACACTAGTTATGAAAAAAAAAGAAAAAAAAAAAAAAAAAAAGATGTGTATGTGTTCATCAGGTCAAAATAGTTACAGATACCATTACCATCCCACTTAAATGTGCAGATGGACCAATGCCCCCATTAACCTGATGGGCAGATACTTGATGTGCAAATTAGGCCTTTGTCTGGTCTCAACCCCAGATGTAGCAAAACAAACTGATCTAATTTGGAGCCAAATGTTTTTCACACTACTTTGTTCACCACACCCTAGACCTGCAGTATGCATATCAATGGAAATTGCAACCCTTAACGGCCTTTTCCAAGCTTGTTACAGAAGTCAGAGAAACAGTTATTGACACCAGAGAAACTGCATTGAACCTCTTGTGTCACCAGGACCTGATGAGACACATGAGAAAAGTTGGTTGGGAAAGAGAATTGATAATGTGAACACACATCTACCGGACAACACAGATGTGCTTTATCATCTCTCTCACACACCAATTCAATTTTGACGTGTACACCACAGACCATTTGATTCTACACATATACACTTGCAATTAGAGAGAAGATTGGGACCCATTTAAGAAAAACAATGTAAGCGCGCAGCCAATTGGCAAGAAAACATCTGATCAATCTAGAGCTTTTCTTAAGAATTTAACATCTGTTGTGCACACTCAAAGAAAATCCAGCTGGTACCTAAAACACTTTTTAGGTTTGTTTGTTTGTATGTTTGTATGTTTGTTTGTTTGTTTGTTCGTATGTATGCTTGTATGTTTGTGTGTTTGTGTGTTTGTTTGTTTGTATGTTTGTTTTTGTCTGAAACAAGTTAAAACTATTTCAGCCCTACAGGAGGTCCCTAAGACACTGTGGGTTGTCAGTCACTATGATGTTTGGCCTCATCAGATATGAACCTATTGTAATCACTCCAAAATCAAGAAGCTATCGATTTACATAATGCCAGTCTTTGAGTCTTTTAAAGCAGTAGGAGTAATTGTTCCCTGTAAAGACTCCCCAGTTGGCACACCTTTGGTCACCTCTCCACAGCACGATGACTAAAATTCGACACTGTACTTTTAGAAATGTCCAACATTACTGTCAGAAGAAACAATATTTTAAACCCTATGGGAAAGAACATAACTGAATTGCTATCTTCCAACAGGTTGACTCCTGACTGGACCGACAAGAATAACCATTAACAAACTAACAAACTAACTATCTAACCTAATTTGGTTCTTTCTTTTGGATAGATCTGTTTAAGCTCACTCTCCTCTTACTATTTTACTCCCACTTTGCTAATGTGACACATGGGTAAAACCATGTGTCAAAAGGGGGGATATTGGATGTGTATGTTTTTTTTTTTATACAACAGATGCAGCCAGTGAAAATCAGCCTTTTCACGACCAGCGTCCACACTACTCCATGATTTCCAGCTGTGAAGAGGTCACTGCAGGAAGAAGCCAACAAAAGAACCAATGGCCACAAAGAGGAACTCTAATCAACAAGGACCATCCAGACGCATAGGTCTCCATCACACCTAAAAACTGCCAGAAGTGCTGAGGAGCAGCGCAGCAGAAGAAGATGATAGACCCTACCAACAGAGCTGAGGAGCAATGCAGAACCAATGGCCGATAAGAAAATGACAGACTTCCTTTAGAACACAACCATCAAGAGATCAGAAGAACAGTGCAAGCATAGATATGATGCCCAAAGAATACATCCAAGAGGATTACATCAAAATTTTACTGCACCAAGAGACACACAACCCCAACTCATGAGCCATTGTCCTCAACAACCAAAATCCCACTGTCATGTGTGCAGAAGGACTCCTACCTTTACCATACTTCAACTCCATCCATAACCATTCTGCCAGCCCAAACTCACCACAATTAAGAAACTGTGCCCAACCTGAACCATGGTCAGACACTGTTCCATATTTCTACCTTAAAGACATTTGTTCGGTGGAGGAACCAGCAACAAACTCTCCTTGCCCCTTTCCACTCCCTTTCACTTCTCCACTTCTTTCTGAAGAACACCTGGACAAGATTTGTTGGTGCCCTCAGAGACCGAACTATGATTTCTTACTATCTCAACATTTTCCATTTTTATGGAGACTGTAATGACGATTAAGTTGTGACTTTTCTTGTGTGATAATGAAATAATCAAAAGGGGGAATTGTAATGGTAAATTTGAATATTCCTTTGTTTTAATCACTTGTGACGTCCCTACCCCCTGCTTTCCCTCCAAGGTATCAGATCCTCTTTTGTTTGTCACCCATTTGTGTATTCTAATGTCTAGACCTTGTAATTGCATCAAGTTTCAGAGACACCCAACCTCTCATTTCCTCATGATATACTCAAACCCTTTTGTATTTTAAAGTGCATTGATTAGACCTCTTAATCACACTCCAGGATGTCAGTGCCAATACCTGAAAAGATATCCTGAGTAGGGGGCTGACCCCTGCAGCAGACAAAGGGGTGTGGAATATACCTGAGGGGGCGTTCCTCAAGTATAAATGTTTAGGTCTCCCCATTTTAGATGTCCTTTCATTAACATCACCCACTTGGGTCGAATGGACCTTTCCTTGCAAGGAAATAAAATCATGATGGCCGGCCAAGTCTCTATTTCATTTTTCACCAGCAACAGCAACAGAAAATTTCCACGACATGCTTGATAATCAAGCAAATAGCCGTGTTCGTGGTGGGAGAAGACCGGGGTAAACAACATGGTGGAGCTGGGATCAGAAACACCTACAGCTGCTGCCGCCACTAAAAACTTTTTTGTTTTCTTTCACACAATGCAAATGGATGAAACGGGTAGACCGTGAGTAACGATCTAAACTGGAATTAGCTGGCTGTTTCCCCTTTCAGCTAGGCTCAAGAGCAAGTGGGACAGAAAACCACTGAAGCCAGTTCGCTGAATGTATTTATACCTAGAGCAGAGCAGGGGGCGGGTTTATGGGAACTAGGGCCGCGTTAGGCCCGCCCATTCAAAACCTGAACACAGAAGGATCACTGAGGCCTAGCTCCACAAGGAAATTATGAATGGCAAAAATACTTTGCACATGTTTTGAGGGACACATTTAAGGCCTAATTAATATGTTAAGAAGAAACAAACTGAATTTGGTTTACCCGGTCTTTAAATTATTGAATATTTTAAAAATTACATAAAATCTAGTCAAATAATTAGATTAACAGATATGGGTGGGGGTTTAGAGTGTTTGTATAACCATCAGGTCATTAGAAGACACAACCTAGGAATCAGATTTTGATTGGCATTTTTCACCATTTTCTGACACCTTACACATCAATACTGTCATTAATTTTTTTGCATGAGTAACCGCATCTCTCCACCTGGCCTCAGACATTATCTGAATGAGATACATGTTAGGAAGAATTATGTCTTCATTTATCACGATAAAGTACACACTCCAGTCAGAATGGTCCACAAAAGACATTTACAGTTCAGCAAAATAAGCACTTAGGATCCCTTGCTGTTGTTATATGGCCTGTCTGTAAGATGAATGATGGGGATTATTCATGGGTCCTTGGAGACGGCCTGAATAGATGACTATTAAGGTAGGACTCATTGACCTCCTCTTGACTGGCAGTGACACCAGAGACTGCCAAGGGTCAAATTGGATCAGTGTGAGGTCATTGCTGGCACGGAGGCCTAGACAGGTCCACTGAGTAATTAGGTGAGGGAGGAAGCTCTGCTCCCTGTGTTACCCTCCACCGATAAATGCCACCAGATTTCAACTTTCGCTTTCAGTCTTAAAGGGCCAATAAGTGGGATTTTCACCGCTTGGTAGCGCAAAATGGCTATAATATGTCTAAGAAAATAGTTGTTGAAAAATACTGGTGACGCCATGTTTACTTAACAAGGTGCACTGACCTTTCTGATGTTGAAAACACATCCCCTAGATTAGTTGCAATTTCAGGATGCTTCCAACCCTTCACAAGTCACAAAAAAACATCTCAGCCCCCCCCTCCGGTTCACATTTTACATGTCATAAATACCCACAGTATACATGATATGTGGGCCAGATCATGTTCAGCTGTTACTTATCATTGCCAAAAGAAAACTGAGCTCTTGTATGATCTGACCACAGTAGACCACATACTGGCTTCTATAATTATGAATGCAAGTCTACATAAGCTGGCAAGAAATCATATTAATGAACAAAGTGGGTAATTTGATTGGTCAAGGCTAACAGAAGAGCACTAAGTTCTGACATTATAATTCACTGACTGATAACAGCCAAATAACATTTATATGCTATTTGTGAACACAAGAGATAAGTGTAACCCAGTAGAAAACAGATAATATTGTTGTTTCCCTTAAAATATATATTTTTTAAATTAACCCTCTTTAATTTATTTTTCTGTCAATAATATTAATTTTGCACACACTCAGTCCTTATTTGTTGTATTGCATGATTTGAAAGAGAAAGTAGTCCCACCCTCTTCTCGCGAGAGTTACATTGCGGAATGAGAGTTCAGAGCATGGTGCAGTGCGGTGCGGAGTCAGAGTAGTAGAGTCAGAGCAGCGGTACGAGCAGATGGCTCCAGGGTGAAACTGCCTTCAGCCGTCGACTTCCAGGCTGCGCAGCCTGGGAGGCTGCACTATGGGCTGCGCAAGCGGCAGAGCAGAGTGATTCAAATGAGCGGCAACCTAAACAAACTGCTTAGCAACACTGCAAACTGCTTTAGCTAGATATTTAAGCTGTTTGATTCAACAAATACAAACAAGAGCTAGAGTATTTTTGTAAATTAAAGCAGAAGTAAGTGATATATGTGTTAATATAAGTCTTAAATAGTTATATCTTCCGACAGCAATCACTTACATAGAGTGTTTGGACCGAAACACGGGTCTGTCAGTCCCTCTGCTCTGCTCTGAGCCGAGGAGAAAACATTTATCGTATCCTACAGTTTTTATCCAATGAGGAGAGAGAACGGCATGCAGGGCTGTGTGTGCAGCCAAGGGACGCCGTGAATGTGGTGACGTAGGGACGAGGACTGTTATGGTGCATTCAAGGAAACTCGTAACTCGTGTTTTTTCGAAGTTGTACCAGTTCAATCTGGTACGAGTTCACGGGTCGGAAGTTACGAGTGGCCGTTATAGTGACTTTCACAGGTAAAACAGGTCGGAAAAACACGAGTGGGTTGCCTGGAACGCTACAAAGTCGTAAGTTGTGACTTGAAGCTGTAATTTACGGTTTCAAAAGCCTGCCTGGAACGCAGCATTAGCCAAAACGACCGGATTGCTTATTTCTGCTTTAACTGGTTAGTTGAGCTGCTCGAATTTTGTAATTGCAAGTGCTAACGTGAGCTTCGCTAACTTTGTTTGTTTGTTGATACAAAAGGCATCAGCATGAAAGGCTGATAGCAGAGATTCCTTGCAGGCTGGCCATAATGCTATGATAATTTATCATTATTCAGTCACCTGCCTTCAAGGCTGATTATAGAAACTAGTGTCTTGCAGGCTGATTATTAGGTTAATGCAGATTTGGCGAGCCAGTGAAATTCTCCTTGCCCAAAGGAGCAGAGAACCAGCACCTGAGCCTTCTTCACCTTAACTGAGTGTGTCTGTGGTAGGACCACCACACACACACCTGACTCTTGAACCCCTGACTCTTTGAACTTTCCCCTGACTTGACTTACACACATTGGACTGAAGCACGCTGACTAGCAACAACATTAAAGGAACATTCACGAACATTCAATAACATTAAAGGAACACTCAAGGAACATTTAAAGGAACGTTACAGTTCCATTTGGACAATTTTATTTGGTTTTATGTTAAAGAGAGACTGAAAAACATTGAGCAATCAGATGTCATTGCACTGAATTTAATTTTTATTTTAGTTTTATTTTCATACAGTTTAATACAGTCAACTTATCTCCAGCATACGTCGTGGCTCCATTTATTTATTGTGTCAGTCACTTCCTCTTTAAACCCTCCTCTACGAACCTAGTCTCTGGTCCAAACTCTATAGTAACTAGTGGGTTACACAAGCAATTGGTAGATGGGGTAACTGGAACAGAGACTATTGACAAGCTTTATAAAAACATTATTAAGATTACAGGGATTTTTTTTTAATGAGGATGGTGTGGTTATTAGACCTGATGCTATGCTGTGCTATGCTATTGCCAAATCAACAGTTCATCTTCAGTATACTAGCAATGGAGATTGTGTGAGACTTTCATTTTCTGGATTGTTGATGCATGGTTTACTACATGACTATGTTGTCGGTCTTATTAGTGCCAGTAGTGGGGGGGGGGGGGGTTGTGGGGGGGTTCAAATAAATCAGGAAGATATTTGTCCTGTTTACATTAGTTTATTCATAAGGACCCATAGGAGGCAGCAGTATTAAGGGCATATGGAGTTGATCAGTTTACAAAGCAACTCAGTACGAGTCCCTTTATTTGCAGTGTAAGCCGCAACATGAAAACCAGCTGCTAACCTTGCTGTTTTTTGTCCACACATGACTTTGTATGTGTGTGACCTTTATGGTGCACAGACATTTATCATAAAGATTTATCGTTTAAGGCTGATAGAGCTCCTCCCAGAACCTCATGACTTTGTATTATTCCTACTGTATAGTTTATTCTGCTGACACATTGCTCGGATAGTCAGGCACTTAGACTTAGATACTTGTTGCGAATGCATTCAGGATGAAAATGTCATCAGTCGGCCTACAACTTAAATTTACAGACATTCAGTTGATGTATGCTGCAATATCCTGATAGGACTACAATAAAATTCACCCTTGTGAGCAAAATGCTTCTATAACTATTGAATGGATTGCCATGAAATTTGATTTACAAATTCACATGTCCCCTAAGAATGATTTCTAATTAGGTTAGTAATCCGTAGACTTTTCATTTATTACCACAAAACTTAATTTGTCCAACACTTAAGTTTATGACTAGCCTACCTACAAAACTAATGACATTCCCTTGGCCTAAGGTCTAGATATATAGGTAAAAGCATACTGTGTCCAATACAGCTTCAAAGAGCTGCTGGTGTGATTGCAGACTTTTTTGCCTTTGGTTCATCAGTTTCATGAGGCCGACAGACAAGAGGCAGCCAGAAACTTTTGTAGGGTGTTCAATTTGATCAACGCTACAATCAGGGCCCTTAACTTTTGTACTTAGCTTGGAGTGAATGTTTCATTCTGTGAGTAGTGGATCTAGAATATATAGTAGGCTAATGTAGCCTATTAGTTTCACTTTTTAAATTGAAGGCCAAGTTGATGGCGAGCTAAGAGCCTAGCCTGGGCACAAAGCCTGAGGACTGTGCCGGGAAGGAATCAACTGAACCTCCACTGCTCTAGTCGGGCTGGAAGGAGGCTCCTTTGTGCAGCCGCTCCTCTTCCTAATTTTTGCACTCATCAACGGCCCATACACCCATTCACTCCCCAACACGGACTTTTCCCCCTTCCACCGGACATTCAACTGTTGGGCCGTTGTATTGTGCTTGTGCCATGCCATTACAGGCAAAGCTGAACTCCCTTTTTTGGGCAATTATGGATCATAATGTGCGCTGCAAAGTCATTTAATGCCAAATGATGAAATTAACTGTACATATTGTGTTTTCCCTATGAATGGCCATTCGTATAAATTGCTGTTAATATTCAATGTTTATGGTGCACAATGGGCTTTATGCACAGCTCCACTACTTCCTGAAATAAGCCAGCTCCTTTATTTCTTGTCTTACATTATTGGACCAATTGATTAATCCAGGTGTGTCTGACCTCACAACAATGGTCAGGCACACCTGGATTAATCACTTGGCTAGCTAGCTAGCTCGATAGCTAGCTCGATAGATAGATAGATAGATAGATAGATAGATAGATAGATAGATAGATAGATAGATAGATAGATAGATAGATAGATAGATAGATAGATAGATAGATAGATAGATAGATAGATAGATAGATAGATAGATAGATAGATAGATAGATAGATAGATAGATAGATACTTTTTTAATCCCAAAGGAAATTCATCTGTCAACTGCTCCAAACATTCCGAAAGAAATATACTTAATGCAGCAGATGTAGCAGCAATATATATATATATATGGGTCAAAGACGCGGCATGTCCATTTTGGTGTCCGAAGAATATTTATGATGTTAAAAGTATATAAAAAACTTAAAACACTACATTTTGTTACTCACCTCTCCCCACTTTACTTATTCACAGGAGTATTTAGTTTAAGAAATGAACATTTAAGGAGCTTTTTAGCTCAAAAGTACAAAACTGTCGTTCCTGGATAACGTCCGGGCTTAAAATTTATGTACAAAAATATGCTAAAAATGTCTTAAATCTTAATAAAAGTATTAATTATGTACCGGGGCATAATTGTGTTGATGTTTGTAATGACATATAGTAACAACACTAAGCTTATTTATGTTTTTATTCAAGAAATACTTTTGTCCCAATTTTTTGATTCCCAAATGTCCTTCCTGGGTAACACACACAAAGTGGCTATATATGACCATATTTGGATTTGGATAGTCATGTGACAGGGTGTTGTATCAGCCAACAGATTCTGAAGGACCCCCAAAACAGACCACAAGGTCAGTAAGTCTCTCTTAAAATGTTTATATTTTACCTTTTCGGTCGGTCGTACATGATGTACCACCATGATGTGTCTTTCTGGATAACGCAAATAAAATATTTATAATGTTTTTATATTTAAAAACTACCTTAATATTATGTTTAAATAGTGAATCTTAAGATATAGTTTTTCACAGTAGGCCTAGTTAGTACTAGTATTTTTGTCTTTCCTGGATAACACAGATTTTCTGTTATCCAGGGCTTGTCCTCTGTTATCCAGACTGGACATGTTATTAAATAGAGATTTTTAAAAGTACTTGTAGCTTTTTATGCATTGATTTGATATTGTTATGATATATTTATGTCAATATCATGTATTTTTGAAGTTTTACAGCTTTTTTGTTGTTGTTACTTATCTTGAAGTCATGATTCAGCGATAACAAGACAGGCCATTATCATAGATTTTTGGTACATTATTGTCATTATTATTATCCAAAAATGGAAAAATAAGGATCATCAAGTGTTTCTGCAATTATCACTAGAAACTTTCACCCGGGGAAGGCCCTGCTGAGCTTGATCATGCCTTGGAGTGTGTTCTGTAGCCGATCATTCAAGTCAAGTTTAAGGTCGCATTCACACCAGAGCTGTTTAGTCCACTTTAAACGGACCAGGGTTCGTTTCCTGGGATAGTCCACTTCATTTGGGCTGAAATCTGGAGCGACCAGACAAGCAAACTCTGGTCCACAGGCAAACATGGGTCTCGGTTTGTTGCAAGTACCCTGGTACGGTTCATATGCAGTCTGAAGTCCCACCAGACTAAACTCTAGCCTGGCTCTCGCCAGACCCTTGTAGTTCCGCAAAGCTCCACCAGAGGCGCTACGCTCAGCTTCACACAAGGGTCTGGACTCGAGGCCAATGCAAACTTCTTCCCCGGAGCAAAAAATAATGAACCAATCAGGATCGCCGGGCGGGACTTTCTGAGGTGTGACGTAGCGCTGAAGCGACTGTTTGAGTCAAACAACAATGGCGGCTCGCAGTGAGGAGTCGTGCGTTGGCATTGATTCTGCTATTTCAACTGTTTTGTTGAATCTATCGAATATTAATTCTTTGAAAGATGAACAGAGAACGATGTGAGTGGCTGAAGTAGCACGTCATTCAAGATAACGGACAAGTGGTTTATCTAATCACATACAAGATTTTTTTACAAGGCCCCGTCTTCTGATATGAATCGCCTATGGAGCAGTCCCAGACCCTTGTGTGGAGCTCAGCGTAGCTTTGCGGAACTACAAGGGTCTGGCGAGAGCCAGGCTAACTAAACTCAGGACCAAATATAGAAAGTGTTGCAATACACAGTGCATCTGTACACAGTGCATCTTTACACAGTGCGTCTGTAAGGGCCCAGATGTTGAGCCCGCTGAGGTGCATAGGCTTCCGGTAAGCAGGGCAGGTTTGCACAGTTCCACAGATAGCTCGTTCATCCGGTGAAAACTCAAGTGATCCGTTTGTCCGATGATTATAAACTGTAGTCCAGTCCAAAAAGGCACTAGTTAAGAGGCTAGGATCAGTGATGGAGCCATGTTTAAAATTCTAGAAATTAGTTTAAACTTAGTTTAAAAGATTGTTGCACTCGGAGTCAGGAGGTCTCACAAATGCCACGCACTACTTTGTTGTATGAGTTACATTGTTGCATAAAATCAAAGATTAAAAAACATCTTTTCAAATCTTTAACAGCTGTCAGTCTCTTTGTATTATGTATGGTTGTTCAAAAAATGTGTTTCAGAGAAAGCCCATAATGATAATATTTGAAATCTTGCAATGGTCATTCCTGGCTAACAGCATGTCATTCCGGGTAACAATGACACAGCCAAGTAATTTAACCCAGATTTTCATGTAATAATACTCAATTATGTTTTCTTAAGGTGAGGATACAAAAACAACTCCTTTAACTTTACTGTAAACCATTTTAAGACATTTTCCATCTATTTTCCCTTTTTGGCATGAAATATTCTATGGTTGACAGCAACTAATGATGCCATTTCATACAGGGTTCTTACGGATCCTTAAAAAGTCTTAAAAGGCATTGAATTCATTAATCTAAAAATAAGGCCTTAATTGGCATTAAAATGTCTTAAATCAATTTTTCAAATGTCTTAAATATGTTAACACTTGGTAAGTGGCATTTTATGATTGTAATTAGTCTCAAATCTCAAAATAATTGGTAATATTCCAACTAATTGTCTCACCGTCACCAGCCCCCCAGTCAGTGTTTTTTTTCCCCCGAACTTTTTATGCCTTTATTTTGAAAAGACAGCTGGAAAGAGACACAATCCAACCCAGGGTCACTGCAGCGGCCGTGCTCTACCAAGTGACCCCTAACCCTAACCCATCGTTCATGTAGTAGTCACCTTTTTGTGCGTTTGTGTTTATTGTGAAGTCGGTCTTAAATTTCATTTCAAGTTGCTTTAAAAACGTCTTAAAAAGTCTTAAATTGAACTTGGCTTACGCTGTAAGAACCCTGTATATAAGTGATTGCTGTCGGAAGATATAAGCATTTAAGACTTATATTAACACAAATATTCTGCTTACTATTTGGCCTTACTTTCAACAGAAAACTAGCCTAGAAATCTAGACGCACCCTAGCAGCAGCAAATATATTTGCTCCATAGGTAGGTCTAGAAAAGAGCCATAGGAACTTTTTGAGTCTCACAGCGCTGTTTAGAGAGTCGTTGGGCGGACTTAACACGATGACGACATACATTTTAATTGGCTTGTCAGGCTAACGTCATCCTGCTCTTTGCGTTTTTCTCCTTTGAGTTTGGTAACAAGTAAATAATGCATTATTCAGATATGTTATTGGATCATGTTTTCGGGTCTTAGTTTGCTGCTTTCAGTGGGAAAATCTACAGTATTTTACAAAGACTGAGCAGCATTAACCTATAAGTGATGATACTACACATTAAGGGGGAAAGTTGTCCTGATGAAGGACTGATGCAGTCATTTGTATGCAAAGGCCTCGAAGCAGATAATAATCTGCTGTCTGTTGTCCATCTCCACCAAGCTGTTGCAGGCAGGGAATAACAGCATCTTGGTGTTCAATATTCTGCTGAGCCTTTGTAGGATGCTCTGATATAAAGAAGCTCATCCAAAATCTGACCACCTCAGCAAGGGCACAGGGCCGTCCTCAGATGCCACAGCCCAGATATTTGTGAAATTCATCAGATCTTTACTGATGTCTGCCTCATCTGTGTGGGTTGCCAGTGGTGAAAAGTAGGCAGTAAGCTACAACAAGGGCCCAAGCAACAACAAGCGTCGGTGAAGGCCCTATTGAAATTGCTATGTTGCTTGTTATTATTTGTAAGCCTAAATGAATGCAAAATTGGGGCAAAATAACGCCCCCTAGAAATTTTGTTTTGCTCAGAATGAATAGAGTGACTTGGGCGTAGGTGGACCAAAATTTGTAGGCACATGTATGACACCAAGAACTTTTTTTTTTGAGACACCAAGAACTATAGAGCTCCGGGAGATGACGTCACGCAGCCCCGAAACTGACAGCGACGCCATTTTTGCAGTAATCAGAAGATTTTCGTAGAGTAGATACAGTGGAGAGCCGGGTGCGGAACAAAATTAACAAAGCGATTTTCTTCGAGCCCATACAAGTCTTACATGTCTAACTTAGTCAGCATGTAGTATGACCCAACAGAACTGCTAAACATATTGAGGATACATCTTACTTTGACCGAGTTACGTTCAAGAACAAGCTGTTTTCAGTGTTTTTTTTTGATCGATCAGCTGTGTTTACCGTTTCAGGTGTCATAGTTATGATCGTTAGACAGATAAATTAGTCCTCTAATACACCCTAAAGCTTGACATGTCAGACTTTTTCAGTATAGAAGCAACTAGGTTTACGTGTCGGGAGTCACTGTGGGGAGTAACAGCTGTCATTTCATCCCTCTGCACATTAACAATGAGCCTGCCTGTCACTCTGCCGGTACCGCGGTCACACTGTGTGTGTTACAGGATTAATTAAACACACAACGTAAACAATGTGATTGTACATGTAGGGGGAGGGCAAACGTGGATCACGGTGGACCAGGAGAACAGCTGCGTAACATTTAGGCAGTAAAATGGCCAGCGCCAAAGATTTTAAGCCGTCTGAGTTCACATCTTACTTTAATTCCAACGACAGTGGACTTTATATATAAAAAACTAAATAGATTAAATATTACCGACCCTTATAATGCCTCCGGGGTGCTTTTCAAAAGTATCTCCGGCCGCCGAACAGCAGGACGTCCCAGACCTGCAGTATCCGGACACAGCTAGCTGATCAACTTTGCATCACCCTGCTCTAAAAGCATGCAAAAGCCTGGAGGGTTACACATGAACGCAGTCTGGCTTTGTGATGAACGTCCAGCTGTGGAATCTACCAGCAAAAAAACGGCTGTATCCTCACTGGAAGGGTAAGTGTCGTATCACCCCAGTTAATGCAGTGTAGCATGGCTAACATTAGCTCGTAGCCGGTCGGGGCCGACCGGGAGCTCTCCCCGGTGCTGATCAGCCCACGGCAGATGCGACGGTGCGCCGCGACCGGCTCTGGGACAGCTTGGAAAGGCTCGAGGCGAAGGAGACTCACAGCTTATGTGTTTGCCTCTTTCTTTTCTTTTTGTCACCGTCTTTCCTGTTTGTGTCATTTTGTGGAGCACAAAGAGCAAAAAGCCAGCTTTTGCATGCTTGTAGAGTAGCCTAGTTGATCAGGTAGTTGTAGGCTAGTGTCCGGATACTGCAGGTCTGGGACGTCCTGTTCGGCGGAGATACTTTTGAAAACCACCCCAGGGGAATTATAAGGGTCGGTAATATTTAATCCATTTAGTTTTTTTAATATAAAGTCAATGTCGTTGGAATTAAAGTGAGATCATGTGAACTCAGACTGCTTCGGCGCTTACAGTCAATGCTTCGGCGCTGGCCAGTTTCCTGCCAAAATGGCGTCTCGAACGCTGGAGGTCACGTGGGGTCCGAAGCTCTATAAAAAACATCCATGCAACTTATACCTTAAAATCAACAGGAAGTTAATAATAATAATAATAATAATAATACATTTTATTTGGAGGCGCCTTTCAGGTCACCCAAGGTCACCTTACAAAAAAGGAGTGATAAAAGATCATAGTATCAATAAAAACAAAACAGACAAAACATCAAGATAAAAGTGAGTGCAGTGCAGAGTGTCTGGTTTATAGGGAGTGTGCCAGTTTGAACAGGTGGGTTTTAAATTGGGATTTGAATGTTGTGATGGAGTCTGACTGTCTTATGTGTGGTGGGAGGGAGTTCCAGAGTTTTGGTGCTGAGCAGCTGAAGGCTCGGCCACCCATCGTACTGAGGCGTGACGTGGGGGTGGTTAACAGTCCAGCAGAGGTGGAGCGGAGGGAACGGGAGGGAGTGTACTCATGGAGAAGGTCACGGAGGTAAGTGGGGGCTAGGTTGTGGAGAGCTTTGTAGGTGAGGAGAAGATTTTTGTAGTGGATGCAGTACTGAACCGGGAGCCAGTGGAGTTGGATGAGAACAGGGGTGATGTGGTCAGATGGTTTGGTGCGGGTGATGATCCGGGCAGCTGAGTTCTGAATGATCTGCAGTCTGTTGATGAGTTTGGTGGGGAGTCCGGTGAGAAGGGCGTTGCAGTAGTCGATGCGAGATGTGACCATTTTGATTTAAACATTTGACATTTTTGAACTAACTCCTCCTACAGATTTCACCCAATCGACTTCAAATTTGCTACACACCATCCAGTCGCATTCTGATGAGTTGAAAAGTTATTGAAAGAATGTCTGTAGGTCAAGGGGCATGGCTGCTAGGGGGTGACCAAATTTGGCAAGCTTTCGTTTACTCGCCATTTTAATTTTGAACAGCTCTCACACCCACATACTTGATCGTAGAAGCTTCAAACTTGCTGGACATGACGATGGCTCCTGAGTATCCCAATACATTCACTTCCCACTTTAGTCATAGCGACCCCCGGTGGTAACAGGAAGTGACCAGTTTTTTACTTTAACATGTACTGAAAATGCGCCACATAGTTCACCCCATCAACTTCATTCCATTTCTAAAACATGCAGAACAAGTTAATAAAGCTAGCTTAGGAATGCTGTGAAGCTATGAGTAATGGCATCCGTGTGGCAGTTTTTGCTACTATCGTCCATCCCCATGAAATTACGTTTGCCTTTAGATGTCTTAAATTAACTTGTATCATTGTGAACAACATTGATACACATGGGGCAGGGCTTTTCCCTGCCTGGACAGGCTCACACACACAGGTACACACAGTAGTCTGTAAAGCATTAAGCGCTAATGCAACCTGAACTGTACCGATATTTTACCGAGTACCATTGCATCCGTAGTGTCGTTCTACTGCAGAAATCTTTGCTGACACTTTTCTACTTCTCAGGGTATTTTTTATGACACTTCATGGTCCCCTCAAAGAAGAATCTGTCTTTTCAATAGCCACAGAAACATAACAGAGTCCCTGGGCCTGATAGACAATCTATGTCATGCTCAAGGACACTTCGGCAGAGGAAATGGTCGCTGTCACAGGTGACAAACCGTTAACTCTCTGACTGAGAGATGATAACCGTGCATCTGCCTTCACCCCTGATTGTGTTCACTATCTAAATGTTAAGTGTTTCACATTAACCTTTATTTTCACATCAAAACTTGTGATCTTCCATTGGTTTGTCATTGTTACAACTATCTTGTATTACTCTGCAGCATTTAACACCATAAATATATTTTCCTTACAAACTGCCTTCTACTATCATCATGACTGAATAAAACCTGGGAGGACCTACATATAACTTAATTATTGTAATAAAGCT
Source organism: Trachurus japonicus (assembly GCF_045865225.1). Taxonomy (NCBI): domain Eukaryota; kingdom Metazoa; phylum Chordata; class Actinopteri; order Carangiformes; family Carangidae; genus Trachurus; species Trachurus japonicus. The sequence goes on from NC_140919.1 coordinate 29,760,248, forward strand.
GACAATTGATTATACAATCAATCACTATTGTTGTTCAATAAACTAAGATAATCAAATAACGCCTCTTCACCCCATTTTCACTTACTTTCACTTTAACTTTCAGGCATAAGGCATACTTTATTTCATTCTGTTTTTTTCTTTTTAAATAGCAGCTAGCTATTGTTTCCAAGGTCAAAAATAAACCTTTAAATATAACGTATCTGCCATAAGTCAGGCATAAGGTACATTTAAAAGTGATGAAGTAAGTCTAATGAGCATAAATCATTTCAGGTATCCAATGTAATAGGAACAATGCCACCACTGACACAAAGTTATTCAGGTTGACTTTTCTGACCTAAATGCTCAATAAAAGTGACAGATCCTATCCTAAGTTATAAATTACTGATTTGCTTACAAGCTGCATCTGCAGTACCGTCTGTCAAATCTTGACTTATCTAGTCTTCCTGTTAGTTACTTCAGGGAATCACATGCTAATGGCTGTGTTGGGAGCCAAGGCAAGCTATTTCGACATTGACTTCTAATTGTCGGAATAGCGGCATTAACATTGTTTTTCAAGCGCCCCACTATTCCGACATTTTTTTTTCATTGTCGGAGTAGCTGC